>NC_091068.1:144015825-144735825 GCF_000393655.2 Nicotiana sylvestris
CAAACTTTGTAAGCCAGGGCCCAGCAAATCGGGCGTTTGTTGTAAGAAAAAGGAGTCATAAGAGAAATAATTAGAACTATAGCCGATTACATTGTTGTGAAGTGCCAAGCCTGTGAGGATATGACTCGCACCACCTTCTTCGCGGCGGTGAAGATATTTGTTAAACAGATAATGAGTGACCTGGATAAACTTCAAAGGGATCTTGCATATAGGCCCGCGGCGAGACCGAATGATGTCCCTCATGCACCAGGAGCATTAATGTATTCATGATTTTTCATTTGAGTATGTATTTCCTTTTCCGTTAAAGTCTGTCAGTTGTTTTGAGTCTGTATTTTCTTTCTGCGGGAGTCTGTTAGTTGTTTTCGAGTCTATATTTTCTTTTGTGGTAATATGATAGTCTATATTTGGAGTCGGTATTTCGTCCTTGCATCAGAGTCTGTTAGTTTCTTTTGGAGTCTGTTGGTTTTGAGTCTTTGTAATCAAAGCATTTGCTTCTTGTGAAAACTGAAAATCCCAAAATATTTTTACTATTTAATTTCACACTTATCTTCCAGAACTACGCTCGGTCTGATTCATGCGGGGTCATTATACGTAGGCAATCTCCATAGGATTCGACCATAACCAAAAGAAAAAAGAATAAAACGAAAAAGAGAAAGGAAAAACAAGAGAGAAAAAGAAAAGAAAAGAGAGAAGAATAAGAAAATCAAGAGAAAGAAGCAAAACAAGAGGGAAATGAGAGGATAAAAACCAAGAGAAAGCAAGGGCAAGAGTGAAAACACAAAAATAAAAATAAAAAGAAAAAAGAAAAGTCGGGATGACGCAAGCATCCGATCAAATACATAATAGAAACGGTTAACTACTTAGGTGCATTCATTCCCCAAATGTGCGGTTACCAATCTGTTAAAGCCCTAATTGATGACAAGGTTGTTGTTGATATATTGAGTCCAGGTAGGTGGTTAGTTGATTGGCATTCTGGAAACTCACTCATACAACACCCGATCAAAAGACAGGCTAAATATAGCCAACCAAGAATTGGAGGCAAGTATTGTCGACCCGTCAAAAGAGGTGGAAGAATTGGATGTTAATGCGATGAAGTAAGAGATGTATAAGTTAAAGCAACAAATGGCTGAAATGTACCAGGCCTGGGCAAAGGGTCATCCACCATCGGTTTATCCCGCTAACCCTGCGTATATCCCACCATCAGCCCAACCTCAGGAGCCTCCCACTGTGAACTCATCTCCAGCCTTTCCCCTCTACCAACAATGCTATGGAACCACTTCCCATACTTCTCAAGCTCCACCACCCAAACAAGTCTCATACCCTCCTCCACCAGTCACTCCTGTTTTTGTGGCACCTACACCTACTGCATTACACTGATCTTCCAGTGAACCTCTGTTCCAAACTCACGACAACCAGTATTTTCCCCTGAACCCACCTTCAAAGTTCCGGAACCGTACTCTTACACCCCTCATCTTGATCTCCCGATAGAGACCAAGAAGCCACCCAAAAATCCCGAACATGAGGAGATGATCAGAAAAGTCAAAAGCTTGGAACAATCGTTTAGAGATATGAGGGGTTGGGAGGTCAAGTAAGTGTGGCCTATAAGGATTTATGTCTGTTCCCAGATGTTCAGTTACCACCAGGGTTCAAGATGCCTAAGTTTAACCTGTACGACAGGCATGGTGACCCAGTAGCACACTTAAGAGGATTTTGCAGCAAGATGAGAGGGGCAGGCGGAAGAGATGAATTATTGATGGTATATTTCAGCCAAAGTCTGAGCGGATCGGCATTAGAATGGCATACCAGACAAGATCACAATAGGTGGTACACATGGGACGACTTGGCTCAAGCCTTCGCCTGCCATTTTCAGTACAATCTTGAAATATCCTAGACCGTCTGTCATTGACAGAGATTGAGAAAAATCCTAGTGAGAGTTTCAGGGAATATGGATTCCGTTGGAGGGAGCAAGCAGCGAGGGTGATCCTCCGATGAAAGAAAGCGAGATGGTTGATTATTTCTTGCAAGCCTTGGAGCCCACTTATTTTGGTCATTTGGTGTCAGCAGTGGGCAAGTCCTTTAATAAGGTGGTAAAAATGGGAGGCATGGTAGAAAAGGGACTCGAGTCTAATAAACTCATGAGCTACTCAGCAATTAAAGCAACCACCCAGGCCATCCAAAATGGTACTGGGGGTGTACTCGGGAAGAAGAAGAAAGAGGATGTTGCGACAATTGAGTCGGGAGCTTGGGCCAGATCCAGGAACCTTCCATGTTACTACAACCTACCTTGACCCTATCACCAAACTTACCCCCACACTCCATATAGCCCGCCACAACACTACTACCCACCGCCAGATCCCCATTTTTCCGTCCATCATGCACAAACCTATACCCAACCTCCTGCTCATGCATAATGGCGTGCGCCAGCTCCACAAAATCCATACCCAGCTCCACAAAGTACCCATCCACCCCCAAGAGCCTATAGAAATCCCCTTGGAACAGGTTTTCGGCCAAATCAAGCCTTTAAGAATGAGAGGTTGCAGAAGCAGAAGACTTTCACTCCATTGGGAGAATCAGATACTAGTCTATTCCACAGATTGAGACAGTTTGGTATGTTGAATCCGATCGAGGCTAAATTGCCAAATCCCCCTCCCAGAAATCTTGATCGCTCGATGAGTTGTGACTACTGTTCAAGGGCCCCGGGTCATGACACAGAGAAATGCTGGAAATTGAAAACAGATATTCAAGAGCTCATTGATACTAATCGGATTGAGGTCCAAGCCCCGGAGGAACCCAATATCAACCAGAACCCGTTGTCGTCCCATCATAAGACAAATATGATTGAGATAGTGCATAAGGGAGGGGAGCCTAAGAAGCCTTCACAAACTGTCATGATGATTCGGGCTAGTGAAGCCAAGCCGTTTGAAAAGTCAACAAGTGAGAAGTATATGATCAAGTTGAACGGGGCAAATAATGAACCATCTGTGGAGGTCAAGAAGGGGTCCTCAAGTGACGTTGTAGGAAAACATAAAAGAGCAAAAGTGGTTGTGTTAGGAGTGACGAACAAGCTTGTAGTAATTGTGAAGGGTGCCCGCACAGATCCTGTCATTATCAAACCGGTAACTCAATTACCGATAGTCAACAGCAAGGCAGTCCCATGGAATTATGAATGAGTGACAGTGACTTACAAGGGGAAAGAGGTTAAAGAAGAAGTGTGTGGGACCTATGGATTGACTCGATCGGGGAGATGCTTTGCCCCCGAAGAGTTGAGAAAAGCTAAGACCTCCAGAGATAACCCAGTGTTGGTGAAGAAAGTTGTGACCGAGGAAGAAGCAGAGGAATTCCTGAGAAGGATGAAGGTGCAGGACTATTCCATTGTGGAGCAGTTAAGGAAGACACCGGTTCAGATCTCGCTATTGTCATTATTGATCCATTCAGACGAGCACCGTCGGGATTTGATGAAGATCTTGAATGAGGCCCATGTTCCTAACAAAATCTCAGTAAACCACCTGGAAAAGATAGCTAACAAGATATTTGAGGTAAATAGAGTCACTTTTTCTGATGATGAATTGCCCGTGGAGGGTACTAAGCACAATAGAGCCCTCTACCTGACGGTGAAATGGGAAGATTCTGTGGTTACTTGGGTACTGGTCGACAATGGTTCTAGCGCGAATATTTGCCCCCTCTCTACTCTGAACAAGCTGAAGGTGGATGATGAAAAAATTCATAAGAACAGTATCTGCATTCGAGGATTCGACGGTGGAGGGAAAGATTCAGTCGGGGACATAGTGCTTGAACTCACAATAGGGCCATTTGAATTTACTATGGAATTCCAGGTGCTCGATGTGGCTGTTTCTTACAATCTGTTGTTAGGACGACCCTGCATTCATGCTGCCAAAGCGGTCCCGTCTACTCTGCATCAAATGGTCAAGTTTGAATGGGATCGACGGGAAATTGTTGTGCACGGCGAAGATAACTTGTGTGTTCCCAATGATGCCATTGTTATGTTCATAGAGGTTGAAGACGACGAGGGACCATGGGTTTATCGAGTTTTTGACATGGTATCAGTAGATAAAATTCAAGAAGGGAAGTGCGGGCCAATTCCAAGGGTAGCTGCCGCATCAGTCATGGTAGCCGTTGAAATGTTGAAAAATGATTTTGTACCGTGCAAGAGTTTGGGTGCATCTCTGCAAGGTATCGTACAGCCGGTTTCTCTTCCTAAAAACTTGGATACATTTGGTTTGGGGTTCAAGACCACAGTCGTAAACGTGAAAAGATCCAGAAAATGAAACAGAGAGCATGGGCCCTTCCAAAGCCAGTCCCGCGTCTTTCCAGATCTATTGTAAGGCCTGGTACTAGAAAGCGGCTAGTAACGACAGTTCCCAGTTTGGTGGTTGATATGGATGGAGATTTGATGGAAAAGTTCTAGAGGATATTTGACGAAGTGAACATGTTAGAGGCTGGAGAAGGTTCGAGTGAGGCAGATGTGCAATTTGTTGGGCCCAGTGCAAAGATTAATAACTGGGAAGCTACTCCTCTCCCCACCCGGAAGGAGTTTTGGTAGTTTGCTTTGATTTTCTTTCAGTTTATCTGGATTATTCCAAGGTTGTAATTCAAATTCTATGTTCCGTCCATTTGGATGTATAAACCTTGTTATCCTTAATTTCAATGAAATGCAATTTCCCTTTTTTCTTCCTTCCTGATAGTTTTATTTTTGTTTTTCTTTTCTTCCTTGTACAGTTCTTTTTATGTTGGCTTCAATGATATGACATGCATGAGAAATCTCCGGCTCAGTCTTAAAAGCCAATCTAATTTTGAAATAGTAATTCAATAAATAAAATGTGATGTTGAATCGGAATATGACGAGGATGAAGCCTTTGAAGAGATTAGTAAAGAATTAAGCCATTTTGAAGAAAAGCCCAAGCCTAACCTAAGTGATACAGAAGCAATCAATTTAGGGGACCAAGATAATGTCCGGGAAACTAAAATAAGTGTCCATCTTGAACCACAACTCAGAAAGGAGATAATTACAGCACTGTTCGAGTATAAAGATGTTTTTGCATGGTCCTATGATGACATGCCAGGTTTAAGCACTGACTTGGTGGTTCACAAATTGCCCACTGACCCGGCATGCCCTCCTGTCAAGTAGAACCTGAGGAAATTTAAAACTGATATAAGTGTGAAGATCAAGGAAGAGGTCACCAAGCAGTTTGATGTAAAGGTCATTCGGGTCACTCGGTATCCCACTTGGTTAGCCAATGTAGTGCCTGAGCCAAAAAAGGATGGCAGGACTAGGGTGTGTGTTCATTATCGAGATCTTAACAAGGCAAGTCCCAAGGATAACTTCCCACTGCCGAACATCCATATATTGATCGATAATTATGCCAAACATGAGATTGGTTCTTTTGTGGATTGTTATGTGGGCTACCATCAGATCTTAATGGATGAGGAGGACGCAGAAAAGACAGCATTCATCACGCCATGGGGAACGTATTGTTATCGGGTCATGCCATTCGGTCTGAAAAATGCTGGGGCAACCTACATGAGGGTAATGACGACCATATTACACGACATGATACACAGGGAGATCGAGGTTTATGTAGATGATGTGATTATAAAGTCCAGAAAGCAGTCTGACCATGTCAGAGATCTGAGAAAGTTCTTCCAAAGGCTTCGCAGGTACAATCTCAAGCTCAACCCTACAAAATGTGCATTCGGTGTCCCGTCTGGAAAGTTGTTGGGATTTATAGTCAGCTGCTGAGGTATTGAATTAGACCCGTCAAAGATCAAAGCTATCCAGGAACTACCACCCCCAAATAACAAGACCGAGGTGATGAGTCTGTTGGGGAGATTGAATTACATCAGCCGGTTTATTGCTCAGCTCACGACAACTTGTGAGCCTATCTTCAAACCCTTAAAGAAAGATGATGTAGTTAAGTGGACAGATGAATGTCAGGAAGCATTTGATAAGATAAAGGGGTACTTGTCAAACCCACCTGTGTTGGTCCTGCCAAAATTAGGGAGACCTTTAATTCTGTATTTGACGGTCTTGGACAATTCATTTGGATGTGTGTTAGGACAGTATGACATCACCGGCAGGAAGGAGCAGGCCATATATTATCTCAGTAAGAAATTCACATCTTACGAGGTTAAGTACACTCATCTTGAGAGGACGTGTTGCGCCCTAACTTGGGTAGCCCAGAAGCTGAAACAATATTTCCCATCTTATACTACTTACCTCATCTCTCGCTTGGATCCATTGAAGTATATCTTCCAAAAGCCTATGCCCATAGGAAGGCTCGCAAAGTGGCAGATCTTGCTCACAGAATTTGACATTGTCTACGTGACCCGTACTGCGATGAAAGCACAAGCGTTAGCCGACCATTTGGCTGAGAATCATGTAGATGAAGAATACAAACCTTTGAAGACATATTTTGTTGATAAAGAGGTAATGCACATTGAAGACTTGGAATAGAGTGAAAGGCCAGGATGGAAGTTTTTCTTCGATGGGGCCGCTAACATGAGAGGCGTTGGGATAGGAGCGGTACTTGTTTCTGAAACAGAGCATCATTACCCTATTACGGCTCAGCTTCGGTTCTACTGTACTAACAACATGGCTGAGTACGAGGCATGCATTTTAGGTTTGAGGATGACTGTGGATATGAGTGTCCAGGAAGTCTTGGTCTTGGGTGACTCGGACCTTCTGGTGCACCAGATTCAGGGAGAGTGGGAAACACGGGATTTAAACCTCATACCGTATCGACAATGTTTACATGATCTTTGCCAGCGATTCCAATCAATAGAGTTCAGGCATATTCCGAGGATTCATAATGAGGTCGTTGATGCTTTGGCTACTCTGGCGTCAATGTTACATCACCCAGATAAGGCTTATGTGGACCTTTTGCATATTCAAGTCCACGATCAGCATGCTTATTGTAATGTGGTGGAAGAAGAGCTCGATGGGGATCCTTGGTTTCATGATATCAAGGAGTACATCAGGATGGGAGTGTATCCAGTACAAGCCACAGGTGATCAAAAGAGAACAATTAGGTAGTTGGCAAGCGGTTTTTTCTTCAGCGAAGGGGTTCTGTACAAAAGGACTCCAGATCTTGGACTGCTGAGATGCATTGATGCTAGGCAGGCTACAGCTATTATGACTAAATGCATTCTGGAGTTTGCGGACCGCATGTACGTACAGGCAAAGAAGATTCTTCGAGTAGGTTATTATTGGCTCACTATGGAGCGAGATTGTATTAGTTTCATGCGTAAATGTCATCAGTGCCAAGTGCATGGAGATTCGATTCATTCTCCACCATCTGAATTACATACAATGTCTGCACCATGGTTTTTTGTTGCTTGGGGAATGGATGTCATTGGACCAATCGAGCCAGCAGCGTCCAACAGGCACATGTTTATTCTGGTGGCCATTGATTATTTCACCAAATGGGTTGAGGCTAAAACATTAAAGGTTGTAACCAAGAAGGTAGTGGTTGATTTTGTGCACGCAAATATCATTTGCCGATTCGGGATACCGAAGGTAATCATCACAGATAACAGTGCTAATCTCAACAGTCATTTGATGAAAGAGGTATGTCAATAGTTTAAGATTGCGCATCGCAATTCCACCCCATATCGTCCCAAGGCAAATGGAGCAGTCGAGGCAGCTAACAAGAACATAAAGAAGATACTTTAAAAAATGGTGGAGGGTTCTAGGCAATGGCATGAAAAGCTGCCATTTGCATTGCTGGGATATCGCACTACTATCCGTACTTCAGTGGGGGCGACTCCCTATTTGTTGGTGTATGGAACCGAAGCAGTGATACCCGCAGAAGTGGAAATTCCATCCCTTCGAATTGTCGCGGAGGCTGAGATCGATGATGATGAATGGGTCAAAACCGCTTGGAATAATTGAGTTTGATCGACGAGAAAAGACTAGCAGCAGTGTGTCATGGCCAATTGTATCAACGAAGAATGGAAAGAGCATATAACAAGAAGGTGCGTCCACGAAAGTTTGAAGTGGGTCAGTTAGTATTGAAATGTATCCTTCCTCATCAGGCCAAAGCAAAAGGCAAGTTCGCCCCAAATTGGCAGGGGTCATTCATCGTAACTAGAGTATTGTCAAATGGCGCTTTGTATTTAACAGATATAGAAGGCAAGTGTGTAGAAATGGCCATCAATTCCGATGCGGTCAAGAGATACTATGTATGATTTTCTTTGGTTAATTTATATTTGTTTGTACTTGGAATATTTCTGAAGATTTGGAATGACGAAGGCATTTTGTTCTACTATCTAAAATACTTTATCCTTTGTTGTCCCCCTTTGAGCCTATTTATTTTCTTTCATACCCCTCTTTCGGAATCAGTAGCCAATATCGGAAATACAAACGTGAAAGATAAGTAAAGGAAGAAGAGAAAAAGAGAAAGAAAAAGAAAAGAGAAAGAAAAGAGAAAGAAAAGAATGAGAAAAAAGAGAGAAAAGAAAAAAAAAGAAGAAAAACAACAAAAAGAGAAAAGAAAGCAAAATATGAAAAAGAGAAAACCACAATAACAAAGTAATTTCTATGACATGAACTACGTTCGACCTGATTCCTTTTAAGGATACGTAGGCAGTCTCACGGTTCGGTCCCATTAAAATAAAAATCCAAAAGTCCCCAAACAAGAAATTGGGGCAGAAGTTGTGGTTGTTGTAAGAAATCTGATTCTGAAAGTTGTAATTTTGAACCCATTCGAATTGTTTTTAGCCTTTTATACCCTTTCTTTCTAATCCCATCCAAAAGCCACATTACGGTCCAAAGAAAAACCTTCCGATCAATCTTCGAGAAATGCCAAGTCGAGCAAGTAGAGATGATTCATATCAGGGGCAACACTCTAGTCCAAACAAGGAAAAGAAATAAAAAATGGGAGAGTCTTTTTGGTGAAAACCTTCACAGGCACCGTAAGGCGACGAAAACCGAGAGAAATAAAAAATGAGAGAGTTTTATTGGTGAAAACCCTCACGGGCACCGTAAGGCGACGGGAGCAGAGAGAAATAGAAATGAGAGAGTCTTATTGGTGAAAACCCTCACGGGCACCTTAAGGCGAGAGTGAGTTGACAGATGAACGAATGAGAGAGGTCTGCTGGTGAAAACCTTTCAAGGCACCGCAGGATGAACAAGGTCAGGATCTGGGTGAAGAAATCAGGTTATGGAAATTCCGGGGTAACAAAGTATGGTAACTGAAAGTTGATTGGTTGGACAGATTGGGCCGATTAATCCGAAGTGCATGTCATGATCATTGGTGCCAGCTGCTCCACTCAGATAAGTCTCTTTTTCTTTTAACTCTTCTGACAGTTTTTCAGTTTTGGATTTTCTTATCCTTACTCTGAAAATCATTGCATTTCATTTCTTTTGGGTTAATCCCTCTAAGATGTTCCCAACGTCAGTTCTGTTTAAGCAAATGAGAAGGAATTTCAAAGCTCACTACCAGCTTCAAGATTACCAAGCACAGTACGGCTAAAGCATACCAAAGATAACATGATGTAAAGTGGGATAAAGTGCCAGCAAAAGTCCCATCGACAAAATGATTTAGTAATTTCATGGAAGATGCAGAGGTTCAGTAAAAGGGGTCATAAATGTGAAACAATGGTTCGGGTATAGAATACTCGGGTCATCCAAAGTTATTGGGTTTTGAAAGTCAGTCGAAAAGTCAAGCGGTTCAGGGCCAGTTTGGGAAAGCCAGTCAAAACAAACAATGTAGCGGAGAGACCTTCAGCAAGAATGCCATCAACTAACTACCACATTTTAAACTGACAATATTTTTCTTTGATTAAAATAGGGGCAGGAAATTTCGGTTGTTGTGGAGAAACCCTCCGTGGAGAAAGGCGGTCACCAAACAGGTTTGATTTTTGATTTTCAGGACCCTTCTGGAAAATGGGACCTAGCGTAAAGTTCAGAAATAGCGTAATCTAGCATAAATGTATCCCAAAGGAATATAAGCAGGTTTAGAAGTTTGCATGTTCGAGATAAGATTCAATTAGGAGTTTCCAGGACCCTCCTGAATAATGGGACTTAGCTTTAAGATTCCAATTAGATAATAACATTTAGCGTAAGTTCTGCTGAAGGGTAGTATAATTCAGCCGTAAAAGTTATCACTCTTAAGATAAAACTTGACGTTTGACTTTCAGGACCCCCCTGGATAATGGGATGTAGTTTTAAGACCTTCTTAGATAACACGATTTAGAAGATATAATTTAGATTTTTAAAGCCATCATTTAGCTAGGAGTTTTCAGGACACTCCTGGATAATGGGACCTAGCCTTCAAATTCTTAGTAATACTTGATAACAATGTAGTTTACACTCACATCTGTGCCAGCCACCAAACTGGGGTAGAAAAGTTTCTTTGTTTTGTCTATTTCATTGAAGTCAGGAGCCCGCCTGAAGAGCAGGGAATACATTTTAAGTCAGCAATCAGGAGCCCTCCTGAAAAGCAGGGAATACATTCAAGTTTAGCAGTCAGGAGCCCGCCTGAAGAGCAGGGAATACATTTTAAGTCAGCAATCAGGAGCCCGCCTGGAGAGCAGGGAATACATTTCGAGTTTAGCAGTCAGGAGGCCGCCTGAAGAGCAGGGAATACATTTTAAGTCAGTAATCAGGAGCCCGCCTAGAGAGCAGGGAATACATTTCAAGTCACCAGTCAGGAGCCCGCCTGAAGAGCAGGGAATAAATTTCAACTCAGCAATCAGGAGCCCGTCTGGAGAACAAGGGAGTTTAATTCAAGTTTTAGCTTTCAAGTTCTTATTGATATTTGGTAATGTGATCCGTTTTGCACTTACATGTGTGCCCAACCACCAAACTGAGGCAGAAAATTTTCTTTGTTTTTTTGTCTATTTCATTGAAGTCAGGAGCCTGCCTGGAGAGCAGGGAATATATTTCAAGTTTAGCAATCAGGAGCCCGCCCGGAGAGCAGGGAATACATTCGGGTTCAGCAATCAAGCGTCCACTTGGAGAAAAGAAAAAAAAATATCTCAAAGTGTAGTTGGCAGTCAGGCATCCACCTGGAGAAATGGAAATCATCTCAGATTACAATTCAAGGAGGCAACAAAAGGATTCCACCGGGAGAATACAAGTCAACAAGGCAACAAGAACCGCAAGAGCAAGTTTGAAGATAGATAGGATTTTGTAATGCATAGATCATAGTCTAGTCTAGCTTCATTTTATTTTATCATGGTATAATAAGGGGATGCAGTAAGCAGTAGCAGCAGCAACAATAACAGTAAAACCACAGTATCATGGTAGTCCTAGCTACCAAAACTTCTCAAACTGCACTGACCTAATTCCTTTCCAGCCAAGGATATGTAGGCAACCTCAGAAGCAGGGTGCGGTCAAATCTTTCAAAAAATGCTTCCCACGGAGTATTCAAACGGGCAAAAATCGCTCGTATCCGCTCACTTTATCTTTGCACGAAAACTCTTCGTGTTTCCGGGCAAAGAGAGGCAGCTGTGAGCACGTGATTTTTGCCCTATACGAATTACTCCCATAAATTCAACACAAAATAATTTCTTTCAGTATTTGCAATTTTGTGGAATTTGGTAGCATTTTACGTTAATTGTTTGCATTTGGCTGTGCATGTTTATTTTATTCAATTAATGAAAAATACAAAAAAATACTTGGCATTTGCATTTAGGGTTTAATTTTACATTTTAGAATTAATTAGAAAATTAGTTGTTTTATAAAATGGGAAAAATCACAAAGAAAATAGTTTAATTTGCACTTTTAATTTTAGCTTTCATTTTGAGTGTATTTTCTGTTAATTTGTTTTTAATTAATTGCGTTAATTATCATTTTAGGTTTAATTAGTTTTTTTTTAAGTTCTAGAAATTAATTTTGATTGTTGATTAAATTTTGAAAAAAAGAAGAAAAAAAGAAAAGAGAAAAAAATGAAAGAAAGAAAGAAGGAAAAGAAGAGCAAAATTGGTTTGGCCTTCTTCAATTTCTCCCAGGCCCAATGCAATACCCGTCTAACCCAGTCCAACTCCCCAACCCAGTCCGTTTCCATTAATTAACCAAACGACGCCGTTTCTTTTCAATGAATCCTGGCTGTCGAGGTTTTCCAGATCCAACGGTGGATAAGCTGGGATCCTCTGGTATAAAAATGTCCTAACTCACCCCCCACTCCCTCTCATTGTCCCCGCACACCCTCAGAGAACCCTCGCCGCCTCCGCCGTGAGCCGCCTGCCGGAAATCATCTCCGCTGGCGGCGTTGGTCCAATCAATACCAAATTAACACCATAGATTTCCCTCCTTCTCCTCTTTCCAAATCTCCAAATCCCCACCCTCGAATCCCAGCCCAGCCTCTCGAATCCCCGCCCAGCCACTCGAATCTTGAATTGAAAGGAATGACCGAAAACCTAACTCATCCGATTGGCCCCAAAATTACACCCCATGAGCCTCGTGACCCCCTCTTCCTAAATCACAGACCAGCTACCCTCGAATCGGACCCAAGCTCCTCGAATCTTAAATCTAAGTCAATCCCTAAAATCCCAAAAACCTCGAATTCAAGATTTCAGTAAGGATTTAGGTCTAGTTCGACTTTATTCATGTGTTCTTGATAAGAACACATGATTAATGTCAAACTTGGCCGGAAAATTTAAAGGTTCGAAGATTTTTACATTTCTTACGGTCCAGGCCATGGTTAGGTATTTTGTTCTTTACCTTTTGAGTTTTAATTTTCATGTGCATTTCCCTTCTAATCTTCCTCTGTTTCTTTTGTTTGTGTTTTGATTTTTTCTATTTTTCTGTTCTTGCAATCATTTCTACATGTGTTTCTTTTTAGGTTAATTAGTATCTTCATGAATGAGTGCAGTTTTATTTGATTTGCCCGTTTGTTTTAGGCCTTTGAAACCTTAGTTCAGAGAGTCTAATGACTCCGGTTGGCCTCCTTCTTTCCCTTCTTCATCGAATTTTCTGTGAAGTTTCGAGTCAAATTTGGGCCCAAAAGAAAAGGATTAGCCCAGAATTTGTAGACTCAGGCCAACACGGACTTGGGTCAATTTGACCCGTATTTGTTTGGTTTTCTGAAGTAAAAACAGGGTGCTTAAGGGGTAAAATAGGAATTGTAGATTAGGGAATCTGCAGTAACTGAATAGGGAAGCTTCTAGGAAGCTGGGGTGGGGGCTATTTTGAATTCTGAAAATTAAACTAAGGGCACCTAGGCTAAAATGAAAATTTCAGAAGGGCCTAAGGGCAAAAATTATTTTCTTAAGGCTGCCCTACTTGCCTTGCCTATAAAGGCATCATTTCTTGCCTTTCAAGGCAGAGTTTTAAGAGCCAAAATACAGAAAAAACAAAGACATCTGAAAATTTGATAAAAAATTACTTTTCCATTGAATTTCTTCTGGGATTCTTGAGTCTTTTTTTGTTTTTTTTTTTCTGAATTTATCTTTGATGCTATTTGAGGTTGAAAATGGTTTGAACTTGGGTAGTGAAAGATCTGCTTTAAGTTGGTTGATTGGTTTCTTTCTTGTGGATCGATTTCATTGCTGGTTTTGCTTGAATCTGGGTGGATTTCTGTTACTGTTGGCTGCTGATTTTTCATCCCCACTATCCCTCTTTTATCTCCGGGTATCTCCTTAGCCCATAAGCATTGACTGAATGTTGATCATGTAAATTGAGTGGGAATCCTATGGAATACAAGTGGTGTTTGACCTAGTTTTTCTCTGATTTCTTACTGTTTAATACCATATAGTAGATTTGTGATGGTGGTTGTCAATTGAGCTGTTACTGCTATAGTATAAAATTGGATTTGTGTTTGGAATTAAAGGTTCAGTTTCAATGCTAAATAGCGTGTCTGGAAGGTGTATGAATAAGTTCTGTTGATGTTTTTATGACAGGTGAATCATGAATTTTAATTATTCAACTTCATGCTTGCTTTGTATTCTGGGTCATAGTCTTGTTAGTTTTCTGCTGGAACTCAGCGGATTTTAGTTTTGATGTTTTGAAGTGCTAGATGTTGGCTTGCATATGTATTGATTCATGCAAATACTGTTTTGGTAAGCATGATTACTACAGGTTTAAAGTTAAGATTCATGTTTGCTCAGTAGGATACTTCACAGATTTCCATCTACCATCTCGTCTAGATTAAACCAACTTTCGAGTAAAATGACTGTTTTTTTTGTGAAGTTAATTAAAGATTGATTTCATGTCGTGACGAACCAATGTTTGATCTGGGAGCATTTGATTGAATTATTTATCCATCATTCCCTATTAAGATAGTTACAAATGTGAAGTCAAGCAGGAGTTTGCACATATGTATTTGGGCTCGGATGAAAAATGGATTTTGCTTCACGTTAGTTCACTCTCAATGTGTTGATTTCACTGCCTATCTTCTTCTTGCTTTCACATAAATTGATTTGGGGTGATAGATCATGATTTAGCGTAATGCAGAGTTCGGTATTTGGGCCCAATTCTCGTTAGCCTAACTTAGTCCTTGAGGCTTTTCCTGCGGGGATCTGACTTCGTGCGGGGATCTGACTTCGGGCTGTCCCTCTAGTCCAAAAGTTTTAGAGATATTGGTTTCAAAACCAAGGTCAAGGCTGAAACCATTTCCCCAAGCCCATTAGTAAATAAGACATCACGTACATATGGATTAGAACAATGCAAATGGAATGTCACTTGGGGGAGGGAAGTTCATTTTGCATTTAAATAGATCATGACCGTAGTTTAACTGAGGAGAACCATGATAGGTGAACGATTAGTTTATGGCCCTCATGAGTTGGCATCAAAACCCGTTAATTAGAATAATTCTAGGTATGTCATACCAAACAAAATGACAATTGTATAGCCCTTGTTTTAATTAAGTTTGTTTTGATCCTTAGAATTCAAGGCGTGCCATTTAGCGAATTTTCATGGCTCTCGCAAAGTTGCAAACGCGTAGTTACTTTAGGCGCGTTATTTTAATAATTTACCTTCCTAAACTCGGGTGCGCATTTACGTGACCCAAATCCAAATCTCAATGATGTTAAAATATGTCGAAGACTGCGGGTGCATTTATGTGACGTGGTTCAAGACGTGTTTTAATAGCGTTGCAATATTCCTAAAATGACTAAAAGCGGTTAAAGTTTTAAAATGCACATAGGTTTAAAATGTACTAGAATCAGATAATTAAGCTGAATATAACAGTTGAGCGAACGCGCTAGAACCACGGAACTCGGGAATGCCTAACACCTTCTCCCGGGTTAACATAATTCCTTACTCGGATTTCTGGTTCGTGGACTGTTAAACAGAGTCAAGTTTTTTCTCCATTGGGGATTCAACCGGTGACTTGGGACACCATAAAATTATCCCAAGTGGTGACTCTAAATCTTTTAATAATAAATCCCGTTTCGATTGTCACTTTAAGTTGGAAAAAAACTCCCTCTTATACTCCCTTCTCAGAAAGTGTAGTAAAAAGGGAGGTGTGACAGTTGTATTTTGCAAATGCGGTAAGAAATACTTATGAAGTTGTTTGTCTTTTTAATATGCCATATCTAAATTAATACTTGTATGCCTTAATTTTTTCAGAGCATTCTGTTCTTAGAGTAATATATCAATTAATTACTCTTGGAATAATATAACAATTAACTACTTATTACAGTATCCAATTAGATTTGATCATAATTCATTAATTATGTATTTGTTCATCTAAATATGACTTTGGAATTGCAGATATGGCACCTAGGGGGAGGTGGAGCATGTAGATATGCTGAAAACAGGAATGTAAACACGCTGAGATCTCCTGAGATGTTGAGTCCCACATTTAATCAGTCACCATTATCACCTTAACCTCCAGTTATAGAAACACCACATTCGGATGCAGCTATAAACAGATCCTTACCATCTTTATCTTCTGATCTTGGTACACCTGGAGATGAAATCCAAACAACAAGTTCGTCAAACACAATTGGTGGTAACCGTATCCCAATTACAATCGTCCTTGGAGGGTAAGAGTACAAGTGTCATCTATTTATATTTATTTATTTATTTTTATTTCGTGCTTATCTGGTGTGTAACAGTGCATCTTTGCAAAGTTATGTAAAGTCATACCTGATTGTTTTGCATCTAAAAAAATAGATACATATTTAGACTATTGGGATAGACATGTTGAGGCATAATTTATTATAGCATGCAGTTAACGAAATCTTTTTTATCTTTTTTAAATGGTACGTAGGACAAGCACTTCAAATGAACATGTCATTTGATTTTCTACTCTAACAGTAGGGTGCTCTTATCCAAAAAACTAAAGAAAGCAGGGAAGTTCTTATCTTTTTCAATATGACTAGACAATGACTCTAGATGAATATGCTCATGAAATCGTCTTATAGAAGAAAGCTTTTCTATTTTATTTTATATGAAGTAAGACTTGGTCTTATTAGGAAAACTTTTAGAATAATGTATATGATTTGACAATATGAGTGAATTAATATGGTCTTCGTTGCATACCAAAATCTTAATTCCTTCATATTAACTCTAGTTAGGAGGTACCAACTCATTTACTATAGTAATTGTGTAAAATAAAGATATTACTTACACTTCACACAAAAAATATAAATTGGTTCATAAGAAGATGGGCAGAAGAATGTCCCTTTTGATGATTATTAAGCATCTCCTAAGTAATTCACGTTTTTTCTCAAATGCTTCTTGAAAGAATATGAAATCTTTAAATGAAATGGAGTAATAAAATAATTCGTTTCTTATTTACTCAAGTCTGGACCAGGACAATCAAGTCGCTCGGTCTGTCACAAAAATCTTCAATGAGAAACTGGATAATGAAGGATATAATTGGAAGTCTGTTACACCAGAGACAAAAGATTTCTATTGGGAAGAGTTTAAGGTAAAGTTATAGTACTAATTATCATTTTAATAATGGAATTTGTACATTTTAAATTTCTGTTGTATCAATCTTGTATTTCATCTGTTCTGTGAGCATTCCAGAAAATACTGGTTTGGGGCTTGTGACATCTCTGATTTGATTAATACTAGGGTGGGTAGCCAAACAAAATTTGGTTAGTAGTCTTCAATGTCGAGATGTATAGGAGATATCGGATAATTATGATGAACTAATAAATAAATGCATTAAAAGTATGCTTTAGTTGGCTATGGAGAATGCAGTTCTTTGCTTTGTTAGTTTCTAGACAGATAATTTCAATAGTTCGACCTAAAATGTGGGAGAAATCATGATATCGTGAATGAGCTCCTAATTATTTCATCTACTGCTATTAATTCTATCGGAATTAGACCGTTATCCATCTCTTACATCTTTGAGAAACCTTGTAATCATGATTAAGTCCTTATAGTTTGTCATATTGGTGCTTTTTTCTTCAGAATCCCCTTCTGCTGAGTACATATATGATACATTTATCAGAATTTCACGATACTTGAATTCCTCTCATTGCAATATTTTATTTTTGTTGCATAATTAGGGGAAAAAATTATAATCCATATATATAACAGTTTTTATAACGTCCAAGACTTCTTAGTTATAGTACTTTTATGTTGCTATAAATACCTACACATCAGTAATGCAAGATAAAAGGATGAAAATAGAAAACTTAATACTTTAATATTATACTAGTTAGTTTCCCTTTCTGCCAAATGTACAAATGTCATGAAGTAACTAATGCATTAATTATTTTAAGATCTCATATTTCCTTCAACTTCCGGAATATACATATGTTGAATTTTATAGGTTCTGGTCCAAGCATCGTCATTTATCAAGTACCTTGATAGAGCAATTCTAGGACTGCTATGTCCTGCGGCACCAGTGTCCGAGAAGAACTAGGGAAAATTTATAATGACCACAACAGTAAAGATGGAATAAGCATAAACTTTTGATCCCATATGTTGATAATAATTGTCTTGCAAAGGTTTTTTCTATCTTGAGGGATCACAGTTCTTTCTTAATATTTGGTTGGTGATCTCTGTTTTTAACTTGATTTCTAGATCAGTAATTTTTTTTCTTTAGCTAGGCTAGAAGACCCTTCTCATTTCTTTTAGATATTTGGAGCTATTCTTTTTTTTTTTTCAAATAAGATCGATAATATTTGGAGTTCCCTTTATCTTTCTTGAGCCGAGGATCTACTATACTGGGTAAGTTGTCGTTGTTGTTGTTGTTATCAATATCTTGTATTATTTTTCATTTGATCTTCTCAAACAGAAACAATTTCAATGGGACACTGCAATTGAAGGTGCCATAAAGGATAAGTTTATGAGCAAATGTGCAGAACGATACAAGGGTATGTTATCTGAAGTAAGAGCTTGTGAGAAGAAGCGCAAACATATTCCAGTATCTATTTGGGAGAGCTGGAAGCCTCACTGGGAAACTGAGGCTTCTAAATCTACGTCTGCGCAATGCTCAAGGAATCGACTAAGTGAAAAAGGTGGTGAAGGGTATGGTCCCTCACGCCATACAAAAGGCTCCAGAGCTCACCGAGAACATGCAAGACTACTAGTATATTCATTTTTCTTTAGCCAAGTTAGAATATCTCCAAAGCTAGTGATTATGTATTAATATAGTGAACTTGATTTTCAATTTTAGGCTAAAGAACTAGGAAGACCAGCCCATCCACATGAGCTTCTGAAGAAGACACATGTCAAGGCGAACAAGGAGTTTGTGGACTAGAAATCTAAGAGCACATATGTAAGTTACTATAGCTTGGCTGTCATTTTTTGGCACGTAAAAGTAAAGCACCTATCTTGGAAATTACATATCTCCTATTACCAATTTTGAGTGAGTGATCCCCAAAATTGGTCTTACAATTTGAACTAAGAAATGTAAAAAACTATAACCTATAATAGTATAAACAAAATATAATATAAACTAGCCATATGGATATAAATCGCATGAGCACCCACTGTCTTCAAATTTGATTCGCCTTCTTCCAAGAGCTGGGCAGATGCTTGTAGCGCTTTGAACAATTTATTGACATCTTCATTATTTGGCTTGAAAGCGTAGCACAAACTTTGAGCACTAATCCAAATGAAAACAGTACATCCTTCAGTTCACACGATATTCGTGTTTTTGTGTGATTCCTTGTTGATTGTTTGAAACTCATCTTGATATTCCATTGCATCCTTTTATGTATTCTGTTAACTCCCCATATTTGGTAAATATTTTGTGAATCACCTCCCACATTTGAAACTTCGAGTTGTCCAGTTCTATAGCACAATAAGTTTCCTTTATGATTATATAGTGTACCTTCCTAGAATGTAGCGATGTCCAGTATAATATCAATGTATTATTCCCATGAATCACATCCTGGGAAACTATACATATGTAATACAGTGCATATGCCCTTCTGAGTGCCCTCCAAATGTAGCTTCCAAAGTCAGTCAGGAGCGTGGCCAAAGAACTGGGCAATGGCTTTTCTCTAAGATGCAGTAAATGTGAGTCCCTCTTTTCTTTATGGAAAAATGGCAGAAACATAGTGGTTTGGACATGATTGTGTATTCTGAGCATATGCCCTCTGAGATTGAGAGCACAGATAGCCCTAAGTATTTTTTATTTACTCCATAGTTCCATGCTTATGCCTACTATCCGATACTCGTTCATGGGAGTGAGTATCAAGTGCTAATACTACCCAATGAAATTGTATCAAATGGTAAGGCATGGATACAATAGCTTTCCCTGCAAAAAAGAACACAATGTTAATATAAACAAGACCCACCATGTTCTCCTTCCTAAGGATTTGAACAAGGCAGGTATGTATGGTTATCTCCTCCCTCCATTGTGTTCACCTTCTCCTCCCCTTTCAATCTCTTGCAACTCTTATTCTTAAGTATGGGCATTGAAGTTTATCGTTATTCACAATCCGTTTCCTATACTATCCAGTTGTGCAAAAGAATCACACTCCATAGGACCTACATCAAGAGCATTATTAGCTAAGTTATCAGCCAGTTTGTTATCTCCACGATACATATGCGTTATGATAGCGTTACACTCTTATAACAACTTCCTTATTTCCTCCACATGCTCTCAATTCCCCATGGTGTACTCCACCTTCCTTCAATGACATTTTTCAATAGGATAGAATCTGTTTGCACCCAAGTAGGAGATAGCAACTGAGTTTTACAATACCTTAGTACATGAAGGATAGCTACTGCCTCTGCTTCTGTGTTTGTAGTTTCATGAATCTCCTGCCCATGTACATAAATAATATCCTCTAATGCATCTCGTATATAGTAACCAATTGAACTCTTGCCTGGGTTCCCTCTCGTAGCACATCAGTATTCAATTTTAGCCATCCTTCTCTAGGAAACTCCCAGATGATTTATAAATCTGCACATATAAGCTGTATAACATGTCACTGTTGAAAATTATTACTTCTTTATCTGAAAGTATAACAAATTGATGACGAACAAGTAATGCAATTTGTAGGAAAAAATTATTGTGTACATCAAAACAATTGTCTTTAAGGTGTTGTTATTGACATTTGAGTTTTCAGTTTTGTTGCCTTTATGACTCTGTTCTTGATGTTTTCTCTTTCAAAAGTTATTATTATAGAGTTTATATCATTTTTTTTGTTCAGGATACCATAATGTCGAAAATTGTGTCTGCGTCTCAGCCTGAAGATGGGTCCAGTGAACCTCCTGAAGTTGATTACTCACAAATTTATTTGGAGGAAGTCTGTGTTAAAAAGACGCGCATTTATGGTCTTGGTTCTCAAGCTCCTTTCTATGGGCATGTTGGTGCATCCTCCAGTTTGATATCTCCACTTCAAGATATAGACTTTAATGCTCGGGTGAATGAATGTGTCGGGCATCGTTTGCAAGAAATTAAGGAAGAGATGAAGCATGAGATGAGATCAGAGATCAGAGAAGAGATTAGACAAGAAATGAGAGAAGAAATGCGAGAAGAACTGCGTGAAGAAATGAGACACGAAATGCAACAAGAGGTGCGTGAGCAAGTTGATCTACTACTCCAAAATCGTCTGTCTGTCCTCATAGGTGGCTTACCTACACCGCCTTCTCGTAGACATGACTCATTGTCAAATGACACGATTTAGATTTATTTTAGCTTCTTTTATGTTAGACACGTCTTGGATTCTTGGATTCTGCTTTCAACTTCATGATAGATGTTATTATTATTTATAAACTTCTAGTATATGTTTTGTTTTCTTTAATATTTGTAATAGTTGGTAACACATTTACAATTTGTTAGTAAATTTTATGACGAATTACTAACGTAAATTTTAAAAATAAATAACCATATTTGCTAACGAATTTGAAATTTACTTGTAAATTACCAACAATTTCTTAAACAGAACTTTTCCATAGATAAAATTACCAACCGATTGCCATTGTACTTTTAAAAATATACTATCGGATTTAACAACCAAGTTGGTATCCATTAGTATAGTTGCTAACGGAATACAAACGAAATTTTTCTTGTTACTATATTTACCAACCATTTACAAACACAATTTAAATAATGAAAAACCAATTTTGCTAAGACAAAATTACTCTCATTGTCAGTTGGCCCAATATTCTAACAAAATTGGGCCTATATTTTCCCTTCTTATCCGGTATGGCCCAGTTTCTATAATGTTGAAAATTTATTTTCAACAATTAGCCACATTGCGCCGCCACTCTTTTTCTTTATGCAGAGAAAACTTTTCCATTCCCAAATTCTCTTTCAGATTTTCTCCCCACCCTACTTTCTCTTTCATTTTCAATCTCTTGCTCTTTCTCTCTCTCTCTTTCTCTCTAGCAAAATAGTCGAGTTCTTCTTCAGATTTACTTGCTCCGTTCATCTGTATCTTCCTCTTCCACAAAATAATATTGTTGAACAATCCACACCAGATCTATCTTTTGTAGTCTTTTTCTTTTCGATTCAGTGCTCGCCGAAGCAGATTCCCACTTTCACATTAGAGGATCCTTTTATTCCCGTTTGAAGAAAAAGAAAATATTGAGTGGTTATTTCTTTTAATTCTTGTCTCTTATTCTAAGTTATGAAATCTCTTTTTTTTTTTGGGTAATTTTTCCTCCTCCTCCTCCTCCTCCTCCTCCTCCTCCTCCTCCTCCTCCTCCTCCTCCTTCTTCTTCTTCTTCTTCTCACTTTTAATGACTTCTGAAGGGAGGAAGAATGATGTATATGTTGTATATAACTATATATAATTTGTATAATCATGTATAACAATGTATATTTGTGTGTATTCTCATAGCTATATAGAATTATACATGATTATACACAAGTATACAAGATTATACATAATTATAACCATGTATATTTGTGTGTATTCTCATAGCTATAAAGAATTATACATGATTATACACAAGTATACAAGATTATACATAATTATACAGCATAGATAATTGTAAAAAAAATTGCCTTCAGATAGTGTGTATTATTATATATTTATGTATAATTAACGTATGACTATGTATAACAATGTATATAAGGTGTTTAATAATGTAAATTTTTATTTTTTTCAGTGAAATAAGAATTTCCCTTACAAAACTTTAAATTTTGCAAAACAAAATATAAAAATAAAATTATAGACTCTAAGGATGAATATATTTTTATTTTTTACTTTAATTTCCTGATATTGTGAAGTTTAGGAAATACTATACAGAGGGAAGTAAAAAATAAATAAGAATGAAAATGAAAAAGGGGAAAAGATAAAATGAAAGAAAAAAGCGAAATCTGATTTAGGCGTGATTTTGGGTGTAGTTGACGAAGTTGTGGGTTAGGCGGCTGAAAATTGTTTGTGGGCTACCGGATGAAAACCGTATTTGTGGGTTAGGCGGCTTAAAAGTGCTCTCCCCAAGTGTATTTATGTGAAATTATCCCTTTTACTAATTCATTTTCTATCTGTTAGTAAAGTTACTAACGGACTTCCAACCGAATTTTGTTTAGTAAATTTCCAACGGAAATCTTGGACTCAAGATTCAAAAATTATCAACAAATTTATTTGGTGTTTACTAACTGATTTTTAGTTGGTAATTTTACCAACAAATTCAAACTGGTTGGTAAAATTTACCATCGAGCCTTTTAGCAACGGATCAATATCTATTGGTAATCTGTTAGTAATTCAAATTGCCAACCAATTTGATCAGTTTACCAACAATTTTTTTGGTTGGTAATTGGGGTTTTTTTGTAGTGTAAATACTGAAATATTATAATGGATAATATTAATTGTTACGCGATGAACAATGATTATGGAATATTATGTATAATAACTACCTTCTTTATGAGCGTTTTTGTTTAAAAGTCTCTTATCCATGTATTGTTAATACATGTTTGGTTACTTACATTGTATACCACGTAAAATCATAATGTATAAATTCTTTAAATAATTTATGCCGGTATATATTTTAGTTTAATACCTTTAACCAAATACTGTATTAGTTACACGAGAATTATTATTTTTAACCGGCCGACAAAATACTCATTAATTATGTTGAAACATTTTTCTTCCTATGCAACTGACCAAATATCATACTACATTACTTATGCAAAATCTTATGTAGAAATTACATATCTTTAGTAATGCATGTGACCAACCAAGTGAATCCCTCAGAGAATGTGGTGGTCTTATATGTCATGTTGAATGCATTGAAAAAAGTATATAGGTGTCTTCATAGTAGCAGTTTGTATGTATAACTTCACATATATAGCTCATTCTGGTATTTAGCATCTTAAAATTAAATTTTAAGTTTAGTACTCGTTACTTATTCTATGCAGCAAGGGAAACCAAGAGTTATAAAATAATACATGGGATGCAAATTGTTTGTCTTAGAGATATGATTAAACTATAAGAGAGGAATTAATTAATTTGAGATAAAAGGCCAGTCTTGGAGCTTTAGACAATCATTCTCAATATTGTCGGGACCAAATGAACTTTTTCTACGTCCCAGTTTCTTTTTTTTTTTTTTTTTTTTGGTGTGTGTGGGGGGGGGGGGGTGGGGTTGGGGGGGGGGGGACAATATTGCTGGCATTGGTGGTATAAGATTACTGATTACAGGCTTTACTTTCTAGACTTCAGTGGATATAATATTTTGTGAAAAAAGTGTAGTTACATATATTGAGGGGAAGAGAATCCGACACTGGCTAAATTACAATGTTCAAACTACTCTAGGGCAAAGCAGTTTAGCAGAGTTTAGTGAAAATAAAGTCGACACGGATTCAAGATTTAAATTTAATGTGTTCAATTTTTAAAAAAAAATTAACATTGAATTTATTATAGTGTTAAAATTATAGGTTCAAATCTAATACTTATTTAGATTTTAATTTTTTACATATAAATTTATACTTCCTGTCGAAAGTTATAGGTTTAGTTGAACTTGTGACTGAAAGGCTATACCTGCCCTGACGAGAAGTAGGGATAAGAGTTCTTAAAAAGATTGATACAAATAATGTGATGAATATGAATAAGGACTTCATTGAGTGTGACTCTTGTTTGAGTAGTTGGCTGCAGCCTAAAACTCTTAGACTTAAAATAGCCGACGAATATATAATATATGTATAAATATATATAACTAATATATAATCTATGATAACCAACGAGAAAAAGTAAATATTGAATCTGACTGGCTATCTGTGTAACGATTCCAACATAGATCTAACAATCAAAGAATTTTTACCGAACTATACTATAATAAAAACTTATTTACTTATATTCTTTATGTTATGTATTTTTTAATAAGTATCTAAGTTTTTTTTTTATAAATTGCATACATTGCTCCTTAAATGACTCTCACCCCATTATTAGTGCCTTCAATATAATTAAGGTATTCAATTACATCATTTCCTTTTTTTCCCTTTTCTTCTTCTCTCTCTTTTTTTTTTCACACCAAAATCCCTTAATCTACTCCTATAATCTCCATCTTTTCTCTTTCCACCATTGCAAACAACTTTATATTATTAAAAAATTATCAATTGCATCGTTCTTTTGCTGGGAGACTAGACAACACTGAAAATGAAGAAATATTCAGGAATTATATGATAATTATACGATAACAATATCATAATTGTAATAGATATATTAATGCCTAAAATATAATTGTATCATACTTGTATCACAATTATATCTAACTTGTATATGGTACATTAATACCCAAAATAATACCTAATACAATACTAATAAATTAATATATAATTATCATATATTTGTGATACAAATTGTGAAATTCATCACGAACTCACACGTGCTCATAACAATATAAAATGAATATATAATTATCATATATTTGTAATACATTTCCTTCAACAGTTATGATACATATACAATTACAATACTATCGCGATACATTTCTGAAAAAATTATGAATTATGATTTTCATCTTCTTCAAGTTTCAATCACAACTCTACACTAAAAATCTAATATAATCGCATTATAATTATATTAGTATTGTATCAAGTATTTTTGGGGGTATTGATATGTCATATACAAGTCATACACAATAAAGGTTTTTAGATAGAAAGAAAACAAGATTCAAAACTTTCCCACAGCTTGATTCTAGAGCAATATTTCGAATTTCGCCTGTATTATATCAATAAGAAATAGAAATTTCGGGCGATTAGAAAGACAGAAATTGAGTTTGAACCCCTTTGAAAAATGAAAAGAATCGAAATTTGGGGGGAGGGGGGTGTTATAAAAAAAAAAAAGAGAGATTTTAGTGATTATTAAAAAAGAAAGAAAAAAATATTTAACATCCTTTGGAAAAAAAAAAATCTTAAATATAGGGGTTATGAGAAATTGGGGTGGATGTCGTGTAACTGGCAGGCTAAAATTAAGGAATTTTGATTTTTCTTTTTCTTTTTTATGATTTGTATATAACTAGTAAATATAGATATACAAAGTAATTAATAATACTTAAATAAAAATAATAAATAAGTTTCTATTATATTATAGCTTGGTAAAAATCCCAACCATCAAACATCTTTATTCAGCAAATTCTACTAATCTTTTTCCTTTTTAAGGAAAGACGATTTTCACTAAGCCCTATAGAGCTTACTCTGTTACCTAGCAATTTTTCATATGGACCGTAATTCCGATCCATGGGTGGCCAAAACTGGGGAAACTTAAACAAATGTCTCAAATAATTTCAACTTACCAACCTCTAGCCATTAGTCATAGACTTACCAAAACTAGCCAATAAAAATTGAAAAACCAAATAATAGGGTTCTTTCTATCAAAAAATCACATGCAAAAATTACCTTCCATATTTTTAAGCATCATTAGCAACATTAGATACAAGACGGAAAGGAAATTTCATGGACGGGGTAGCAAATAAGGTGATGAAAAACAAAAATCTATACAATATTCCAAAAATCTAAACAAAAAAGAAACTTTTTCAATGGGTATAGTTGAAATTCATTGAAAATATATAGATAAGTCTATATACAAAATTTGAGGAAGATTGGAAGTGATTTGGACTGATTTTGTATCAAAATTTGTAATTAAATCGAGTTCAAAAAAGTCTTCTGCGACACATGTATCACGCATGTATCTCATACACAGGTATACATGGATATACATGTGATACACAATTTATACAAATATGATATATATGTGATACACCAATGATACATAGTGTGATACACGTATCATTTTTTTCATGTTCAGCTTTTACTTCGAATTTTCAATTCAAACCACCTCAAAACTTCACCATATCATCCCAAAACTGAGATTCAAGCTCCTTAAGGTGTGTCACATCTATTCTAATAACACTCAGCCAAAACAAAGCAAAAATTTGATATTTTTTTGCTACAAATAGCTAATTGGCTAATTTGGCTAATATTAGTAATATTTTATCAATTGGTCAATTTTTGTAATGAGCTACTTATAAATGGACATAACTGATAATTTCCGCCAAAACTGGTCCTTGGAACAAAGAAAAGACCGAATCCCAACAGTTCGACCGTTTACCTGAATAGGCCCATTGGACGCCTGATAAGAGAAGTCATTGCTATTTCACAATCCAACCACAGCTGATCAGCCGATCCAATACCCTAACCCAGCCCGCTATACCTCATGCGTAAAAATCGCGTGGGTAGCCACTTTTTAAAGTGGTATTTACTTTTTATCCAGTATTTTTAATGCTTAGCAATAGTAGTCATTAATTTATTAAAATTAATACGAAAAGAATGTGTTACCCTTTCTTCTATCTCTTTCTAACTCGTTAGGTAATAAACTAGATCAGTTCATGATTCTCACGCAATGAACTTAACAAAAGCAACAAATGATCTAATATGAAAAAATCATGAACATCAAATATACATGTTGAATTGAATGATTTTCTTTCCTTTTGGCCGTGTCAGTCGTTTCGTTGGATGTTATTCTACTTATTGTGGAGGATGTGATGGTCTTCACATAAATCCCAATACTGTCAATGCCTTGATCAGTTGCAGTGCCGTAAAATCCACCAAAAGAACGATCATCTCCTAATTGAAAATCGAACTCTGCATAAAGGTGTGATGGATTGGACACAATGTTTTGGTTTGTGATTCTGTGATGTATTTTTGGTTTTTTGCTATGTTACGGATTCTGAACTTACAGTTACAAGTTCAAAAACTAAGGACACTGGTCCTGAACTTCGAGTTCATTCCAAGTTCAAAAGTTAAGGACACTTGGTCCTGAGCTTAGAGTTACAAATTCAAAAGTTAAGGACACTTGGTCCTGAACTTAGACTAACAAGCTCAAAAGTTAAGGACAATAGGTCCTGAACTTACAATTACAAGTTCAAAAATTAAGGACACTAGGTCCTGAAGTCCTGAACTCAGACTAACAAGCTCAAAAGTTAAGGACAATAGGTCCTGAACTTAGGCTAAGAAGCCCAAAAGTTAAGGACAATAGGTCCTCAACTTACAGTTACAAGTTCAAAAGTTAAGGACAATAGGTCCTGAAGTCCTGAACTTAGACTAACAAACTCAAAAGTTAAGGACAATAAGTCCTGAACTTAGGCTAAGAAGCCCAAAAGTTAAGGACAAAAGGTCCTGAACTTAGACTAACAAGCTCAAAAGTTAAGGACACTTGGTCCTGAACTTACAGTTACAAGTACAAAAGTTAAGGACATGTAGTCCTGAAGTCCTGAAGTTAAGTTCAAAAGTTAAGGACATGTAGTCCAGAAGTCCTGAACTTAGAGTTCCAAGTTCAAAAGTTAAGGATATGCCGTCCTGAAGTCCTGAAGTTAAGTTCAAAAGTTAAGGACATGAGCAGAAGGGTATTTTCGTCCAGGCAGTTAAAGTTTATTAAAGCAATGGCTAAAGAATAAAGACATTTTATACAGTGGCTTAAAAGTTGCACTTGGGTCAATCCGGCCCATTTAGCACCCATAAATTTTGGAAAAATTAACCTTAATTATCACACACCCTATCGCTTAAACAAAAAATATCCCGTGAATGTATAATATATTTACAATCCATATATAATATATGTATATTGTATATAATCAGTATATAATCTACGTATATCAGCCAACTAGAAAAAATAAACGGTGAATCTTTGCCATGCATGCATTATAGTAAGTAAGAGGTAAATTGTTTCTTCTTATGCTAATGAAAGTACGTGTAACACCTCAAACTTTAGACAGAATCTCATATCGGTAAAACACAAAAAGAGATGTTGGGTATATAAGTTAACAAGCTTTAAACTAGGAGTCTGACATTTGGAAAATGGAAATTGAAAGGAGATATATGTAACTTATATGCATTATTCTAAACAAAGTTTAATTACATTTTATGAGTGATCAAAATATTCCTTTGTTTCTTTCTCTAAATAGCGGTTTGATTCACAATAAATGACAGAAGTTTTTATCTTATTTCGCTATTGATTACTTAGGACCATATTAAAAGATTCGTTCAAGCCAGAGTTTTCTCTCATTTGCTCTAGTTTCTACCTGTATATACACCAGTTTTTGTTCTTTAATTTAGTTTATTGTCACATCCTACTACTGAATTTTCAGGTGTTATTGTTAAGTTCCCTTTAAATAATGTACTGCCACATTAAAAACACTACCATTAATTCGAATGCTGGCCTTCATGCTAAAAATAGTACTGTATGTATTACTATCTTGCACTTGCAATTTTAACTAGGGAAAATATTTTCGCTGCATATACGAAAAGAAGGAAATCATTTTTATTCTAAATTTGCACGTCTACTCTGAAATAGTCCAGATATAATGAAGTAGAACTTAACTAGTATATCTTCTGAGTGACGTAGAGCTTAATTCTGAGAAAGAAGAATGGTTCTTTAATTAACACATAAAGAGAAGAGGACTCCAGCATTACTATTAGTGACGGATCGAAGATTTTAATTAAGGTCGTGGGTGCTCATTTCCTTTAACATATGCACAACTATTCTAACGCGACAGTGTAAAAAGTTAATGAGAAAACACCGGTTAATATTATTACTATCAAAATAGTCTTCTAATCATAAGTCACAGTGAACTTTGTACAAAGCATAAATGATAAGCATGGAAAAAAATCCAAAATCCCTAAGCTAAATGTTTTCAGTCTCTAGCTTTAACAAAAATATAATCTTATTACTAGTAGTTATATATGTCTTCTTTCTTTTTTACTTTTCATTAGAAATATCATTTTCTTTCTTTGTGTTAGAGCCGAAAATTCAAGAAGCGGAGAAGGATTTGGTCGTTTGGTGTCTAATAGAAGCTAAATTTATCCTAAAAGTACTAATGAATGAGATAAAGCCTAAAGGAAATAGGAAAAATGACAAAAGAAATCTAAAGAAAAGGTCAAAGTATTAAAAAGAATGAAAGAAATAGTATGGAAGGTTGAGAGAGTTGACACCTATATATTAGGAGGAGGAACAAATTATATCAACATCAAAATCCCCCTTTTGCTAGTGCTTCTTTTCTCCTGTTTTCCTGTGCTTCCAAAGAATTTGAGTGTAATTATTTGCGTATGGGGTTGTTGTTAATTACAAGAAGGAAAAGGGAAAGCTGAATCTTGGCGAAGGATCCAATGCATCAAATATATATATAAAATTCATTAGGCCAGAACTTGGAAACGGTAGGAGTCTATTGACCGAGCGGAGTCAAGATTTTAACCTTATGAGTTCTGGATTTTGGAACAACGACTTCAAAGTGCTAATGATTGAGTTCTAAATTTAATATTTATAGATATTTCATGAAATCACAAAATACATTATTTGAGCAAAAGCTATTAGGTTCGACTAGACTCGTAGGACAGCTTGTGCCTCTGTCCCCGTCCCCGGTAAGGGATTAGTATTTACACCAATCTAATGATCATTACAAGACAAGTATTTTTCATATACGAATTTATATTTGATCATGATCGAATGATATATATTTTAAATTTTTAACTTTTAACTATTAAGATTAAATTATTTAATTTGGTATAACACGGTATAAATACGTATTTACAAGAGTGTGATCGGGTGGCTGAGGGGTAGCTTTCGTTTCGTTTTCAAGCTTGACATACGCAGTTTGATGCAAACATGCACGTGGTTTCGCTATGCGGATACCAACTCCATCCCCCTCTATCGGGAAACTGCAAGAGGTCATCTCAAACATAGTTTTCAACTCATGACTTTAACAACTCCTAATCTTTTTACTTGCTTTTAGCGCATGAACTGTTAGCGCTAAAACAATCCAAAAATACTCTTACGTGGTATGATATTGTTTGTTTTGAGTAAAATTTACATATATTTTTTAAAATACCTTATACCATTAAGACTATCATCAAGAGAATACGCATGATTTTATATAAGCGATGTCTATATTTACATAAAAGTGTATAATAAATAACGTTTAATTATTATAATTTTAAATGAGTGATAGTCGTAATGCATTAGTTTTGTGGGGTCTTAAATTAGAAGAGGACTCGAGTTCAGTCCTACGTAACCACAATTTTTAACAAGAGGCTCTTTAAATATTTGCCAAAAATATGTTATAGTTTAGGTTCAAACTTCCGACCTCTCAAAGCAAAATCAAGAATCTACCCAACATGCCAAGCAAGAATACTAGTCAAGTTGTATAATTATACATTTATTACCCGTTTTGACACAGTGTAATTCTATATGCCTAGTAAAATTTTTTGGCAAAGCGGTGTCACATCCAACGAGTGTCCGCCCTTAGCTTGAGTCCTATATATAGTACACCTTATAAGTAGCATCCTTTTTCTTTTTTAGTTTTCATGTGAAACTTTGTTCACACACCCAAGAAAAATAACCTCTTAACGTGCAGAGAACATTAAGAGATTTATTTGTTTTAGCTAATTTATTTTTCGGTGATACCGGTATTGATTTTTTAACTAAGCATATTATAAGGTGTCCTTGGGGCTCGTCTAATGTCGTCCCGTAACTTAAAATTGGGATCTTTATATAATTACATGCATATTCTGTGGTCTAGACCGATATATTTTCATATAAACCTATCTGCTGGAAATTAAAGAGATAGACGTTCTTTGCGTTTTCAACTACTCTTGATCTTCTGCACGTCTTCAACTTATTAATTTTCCCTGGCCAAATCTTTTTTTGTTTTTCATATTCCCTTCCATTAAATAAGAATTTTGTCCTTTTGTGCTCCTAGGTGATGCAGTCCAATTTTATGACTTGATCTATTCATCGGCCATATGTTAGGCACGAGTTTAACATTCAATTGTTTCTATTTAAGCTTGTCGGAGAATGCAATGTTAAGATTTAATTTTCTACATATTTTTAGTCATTTATGTATATGGTAATAATATAAATATAAAAACTAAAAATATTTATACTGGAAAATTAGTACACTGAGCCCGCAAGGTTTTTTTTTAAACTCCACCCGGTCGGTTGAGTTAGTTGGATGAGTGATTTCCCACGTGGGAGACCTGTAATTAGGGGTGACAAAATGGTCAAAAGAAAACAGTTAATCACCTATATTATCCACTAAAAATTGGGTTGGATAATGAACTTTTTAAAAACGGGTCAAATATAGATAAGAACAATATTATCCATTTAGAAAATGGACAATCAAGTGGATAACCTATGGGTTTAACTTTTACTTTTGTAAAACCTCAAATTGGGGGTTCCTCAAGTTTGGGAGACTAGGAATTCTCCAAAAAATGATCATATTCATGAAGTCATGGATAATATGGTTATCCATATTATCCGCTGGTTTACCCATCTTTATCCGTATTAAATATGAGTCGGTTCAGATAATTTATCCATTTTTTCATTACCCGTTTTCGATCCATCCCATATCCGACCCGACCCCCCTCCCCTTTTCCACCTTATCTGTAATTGATTCCCCTTACCAGCAGCCTCCTCAGTTAGAGTTTATCGCATCGAATTTGCCTTGTACGGTTTGCAGATCTCCTGTGTGATTTACGAGCTATATATTGCGTAATGAGCTGCGGATTTTCAGAGAAATTTTTTAAAAAAATAAAAAATTAATGCACTAGTTAAAAAGTCGTGAGAAGTTGAAAACTAATTAATATGTGCCTTGTGCGAGGGACTCCTAACATTATCAAGTTCCAACGTCTAACCTAATGAACAATGACAATATTAGAGGATATATTTGCATTCAGTATAATATTCTATGTTAACACTGACAAAGACTATAAAAAAGAAATGCAATATATGAGAATTTTTGTGCATTGGATCCTTCACCAAGGCTCAGCTTTCCTTTTTCCAGCTTCTTCTAACAAGCTGTCGCCTTTCTCCCTTTCCTCTGCATCTCATACACAAATACATTCAAAACACTGACAAAGCTCATAAGTCAACTTCTGGTGATCAACTTTTGGTCAGCTTTTAATTTTGAGTATGTCAAATTCGGACCTTTTTCAAGTGAAGGAAGATGAGAAAAATATCAAATCCGATAATGATATACAACTGCCCACATCAAAAGATCCAAATAAGTATACAGATATTGCACCAGATGATCAACAGGTCGTTGACCATAAACAAGATGAAAATAATCCAAGTATAGATTGTTCAGATGAAAAAGGAAGGCTATGTAGTGGACAATCTGAAGTTCAAAACGATGAAGGATTTACAACTCCAACTTCTTCGGATCACAAAATCCCAGAGATTACAACATGTCCACCTGCACCCAAGAAATCAAGTACAAAAAGAAGAGCTTCACTTTCAACAAGCATAAATCCAACCCTACACGTTGCCTTAGAATCGACTTTCACCACCATAATTGATGAAGATACAGAAAGGAATATCAAGAAATTGAGGAAACAAGATGGTGATGAATGAACTACTATTCCTGGCTAACTAAAGGTGAGAACTAAAATTCATTGTACAATCCATCACTAGTCACTTACACATTTCTTTATGTACGGATTTTACATACAATGATAAAAAGGACAGCCTCGTGCACAAAGTATTTCGTATTCACGCAGGATTCGAAGAAGGGTCACACTCAAGGGGTATGATGTAGATAACCTAACCTAATGCAAGTATTAGTGGTTGTTTCCACGACTCGAAATCGTATATTATAGGTCACACGAAGACAACTTTTTGGTTGTTAGGCATCCCTTCTTTTACATACAATGATAATGTAAAGATTAAGTAGTTACGCTATTTCGTTACCATATTTCAATTGGTTACCGATTAATATTTACATGTAATTTATTTTATAGGTGACCTGATCGTTAAAAAAATCCTTTTATACTATTCGTGCATAGAACTTAAATTGATCTATACATGGTCTTATCTCCTAGGCCGACAAGGACTCAATATATATCTCTTAAATTTAATTTTGTATTTTACGTCTGCATATTTTGGAAAGAAAAAGTTGAGATATCAAGGATGAAGTAGAGACCAAAAGATTACTGCAAAGAGGCCGTAGATTCCAACTTTAATAGCGTTGCGCCCAACGTAATTCTTTTGTCATCAAGGTGTGATGTTACCTAAAAGAATGAGAATAGAAAGATTCCAATACCTAAAAACATGTAAAGAATTTGTTTCCTTATTTCTCTTTTTCAGGTATGTTAAAAGACTCATTATTAAGTAGACATGCAATTTAGAAGAAAAATAATTTCCTTTTAATTCTTTTCGTATGAAGCAGCTAGATTCAGTGCTTGGGAAGCTTTGCTAGGTCATCTATGGTGTTTTCAACAATATTATATTTTAGCGGTGTAATATTCCTATGTAGTCACATTCAATTCATAACACGCTTTGGTAATTGGTGGGCTTTTGACCTTTAGGTAGACAACAAATTTGTCAATTTTATTATAATAAGATTTTGACAATTTTATCATGAAAATGATACGGGGAGATGAGGATACTGCCAAGAATGATGGTAACAATCAAAAAGCTGTATTTGAAGCCCTAGCTAGCACATATTTTTAGCATGAAGGCCAGCATTATGATACTCCATGTTTTTCTATGCCACCTTATTAAAGGGAAATGATAACACCTTAACATTAATTCGTTTAGGATTTGTCAATAAACTAAAGTGCTAAACAAAAGTACTTGAAGTTGAGCAAATGATAGAATATATAATATAACTTGAAGTGGTATAAATAAAACATATATAATATATGTATAACCACCTATAATCAATGTATAATAACTTAAAACGTTAGTAGTAAACCCGAAGATCCCCTGAGATATATTACTTTGAAAAGGCCATTAATACACATTTTGTTACACCCCATATTTTCATTGTGAAAATATGTCATAAGTCAATTGATGTAAGCTCAAAATTGAAATTATATTCGAAAGTACATAAAGTAAGTTAATCATGTTACCATGAAGGTTGGCAATTTTTTATATCATGAACTGCAAGTACCAAGAGGGTTGGAAGTTTAGAAGCTAAACAAATGGAAGAAAATAAGTTGTCGAAAGTCGAGAAGTTGGAAATGTTATAACATGTACTTTTGGGATGAGACTAGGGGGCTTAAAATAATAAGGATATTATATTATGAGTTATTTTAGTCATATGATAGACGTGTATTATATTTTAAAGTCAAGCAAGTTGTGGAACAAAAGTTGGCAAAGGTCATCACAAGTTATATTCATAAATGTGCTGAAAATTAGGTCAAATGTAGCTGAGCGTTTCTCCCAATATATTAGGAATTACGGGATGATCCACTTATCAAATGAAAGATCGAGTTTAGTTTCCAACGCATTAAATAGTTTGTCGATGCGACATCGGAGTAGAAAGATATTAGCGTTTTTGCAAAACCGCACAAGCAGCTCCTAATGGGACCCACTTAGGCGGTGGACAACCCTTGAACATTTTAGAGAGGTCGGACGGCTCATTTTTTGTTAATTTTGACCAAGGACAGTTTCAAAACTCTCTATAACAGCTCTCCAAGTTTCCAAGTCGAATCCAAGATGGTTTTACTTAAACCTAACCTCAAAATTTAGCTTAAGTGAAGAAGAGAGTCTCTATGGTGTTGTGATATCATTAAGGGTGCTTGTAACTTAAGAGAAGCATTGGTTCAATTTTTTTCTGATTTTAAGGTATGTATAGCAACCTATTTCTTGGGATTAAGGTTATCTATGTGTTGGTTAAGTTATTTGGATTAAAAATTACAAGATAGAACTTGAAGTTGTATAAGAAGTTGTTGTCTCTTATTGGACTATTTTGGAGTTGTGTATATGACTTCATATGGATGGAAATCATGGGAATAGCTTGCTTATAATGTTTTTATTGTTTTATGCTTGTCAATATGTTGATTATGTTGATATTGTAAATAGAAGAAGAAGCAACCACACAATACCTAGAAGTGGTCCATGTTGATGCTATATCATGTTGGATTGTTTGATGTTACTTTTCTAATGGATACAAGGTTGCAATGTCATGTCAATATATATGTTTATATGCTAGACCTGTTGATGGTGTTGTAAGTATAGGGGAGATGGTAAAAGAGTTGGGGTTTCGTTCCAATCCAAGCTTGTCGTTCGTCGTGTCAAATAGTAGTTTCGTTAGTGACGTTTGTGCACTTGTTGTTATGTTGATTGATTAACTGGTGTTGTTGGGCTGTTGGGTGTGTTGTGGCACTAAAGGTATATAGGTGAATGTTATATGTATTATTGTTATCTTTATGGACTTGGGGAAAGAAAGAAAAAAATGGGATATGTTGTCCATTTTAATATAAAATAAGTTTGTCATTTGTTGTACAAGAGTTGCATCCTTTGTCGCTTAACGATAGTATTATTATCATTATTGTACATTAAAGTGCGACAAGACGAGTTCAACATGGTCATTGGACAGACTATGATAAAGTATGTTACGACTAAATCTTTACTTCATTTTGGCATAATCTCTTAACTATATGTGTTGGATAATGAGACATAAAGAGAAGTTCGTACTCCTGAATTTATGTACATTATCCTAGTCTCAAAAGTTACAGTATTCTCCCTTATCGGAACTTTACATTCAATTAAGTATTATCTTCTTCTAGTCAACAGAGCAGAGGGTCTATCTCTCTCTCTCTCTATCTCTCTCTCTCTCTCTCTCTCTCTCTCTCTATATATATATATATATATATATATATATATATATATATATATATATATATATATATTTACTACCATCGAGCTATAATAGGTGGGCAGGCCCCTATTGGGAAGTATTACAGTATTTTCACCACCATCGAGCTATAATCAGTAGACAGGCCCCTATTGGGCAACCTCTGATCAGGTGGTAAGTTATGTACCGAGCCTACTTTGGTCGAGCGCATATGAGCAAGCCCAGAATGGATGAGATATAGAGCCTAGTATGGTCGGGTGCTTATGAGCGAGCCTACTACGCAGAACAGTTACATATAGCAAGCCTTATAGGGTCGGACACCTATTTACTTACTATATTGAAAGAGTTGAGTCCATATCACCAGGTAAGCATATCTTCAGATTATCTTTGACTCCCGGTTACTTTCAGTTATTATATTATCAGTTCAGTTTCAGCTTTCAGTTATTCTGGTGCCTTACATACTCGGTAAATTATTTCGTATTGGCGTCCCTTCTGCCAGGGACGCTACGTTTCATGGCTGCATGCCTTGATAGACATCTGGGTAGACCTTCACAGTAGACAGAGTCAAACATCACCTTGGTTGGTAAGCTCCACTTCCTCAGAGTTACCAGGTCTAGACCTTGGAGTCCATTTTATATATACAGGTTTGATGGGTAAGTCGAGACCTGTCCCGACTATGATATAGTTCAGTTATCTCTAGAGACTTGTAGATGAGTATTGTATATTTTGTAAATTAGTATTGTAGCGTTGCCAGCTCTGTGTAAATGTTCATTTTGGTATTGCTGGTTAGAGACATTCATCGCGGCCTCGTTGGCCTGCATGATTATGTCTTCGAGCTTTTGGGTACATTTACCCCTCAAATGAGAGAGACGTTATTTGAATATGGCCTCGTCGACCTTGATTGGTATTGTCAGTTTGCAGGTAGGCCTCGTCAGTCTAAGTTGAGGGTTACCTCTCCATAGTTTACAGTTTCAGAGTGGTACGCTCTAGCCAAGTATAACACCAGTGCCAGCCACGCCTCCCCAAGTTTGAGGCGTGACAAACTTGATATCAGAGTAGTTCTATCCTAAGGAATCTGCAAGTCATGTCTAGTAGAGCCTTGTTTATAGATGTGTTGTGTAACACATTATATAAACAAGAAGCTACAAGGCATTTAAGAGTTTGTTACCCTTTTTTTAAATTCAAATTGTGCTATAGAGCTAAGTCATATGAGTTCGATCCAGGACTTATGTTTGCAAATGATATAGAGATGCTTGCAATTAGAAAAATTATAGCTAGCTAAAGGGTTAATACAGTAGCAGTTGAATTAATAGTCAAAGTATAATGAAGATGGCATAGAGCATAGAATGAGATTGATGCTTCGAATGCCCAGTTTTCAGGGGTTGTGATAGAAGGAGCTGTGGCACTTTCGGAAGGGGGAATCAGACGTTTCATTCTCTTCGATCTTCTCTTTGATTGCTTTTTATGAAGTCGCACCGGGAGCTAGTGCTTGCTATCTAAGAATTGCTCTATGGATCTCATCGGAAATGTTTGATGCTTCTTGGGGCTTCTTTGGCGACCGTAAAGTCACCGGATGAATTGCCGTAGAGGGAACTAGTAGAGAAGGAATTCTTGACGTGGTCTTGTTTGAGGTCCTATCAGATCGTGTATACCAGGTGTGCAAATTTTCTTCTTAAGACCCTAAGATGGAGTATCTAAAGCACCCCATGAATAACAGGCCATGGGAGTATCACAAGGTAAAAGAAGAAAGGTGAAGAAGGGTACGAGGTACCCAGTTAGTGAGGATTATCTGTATTTACAATCCGGGCAGAGAAATATAAACATTATAAGTTACCTTTAACAGTAACAGAGGTATGCACAATTGACCACACCTATCTTAGTTATGCCTAGCTAACATATATAGTTTAAGAGAATGATGAGATATTAGGATTATGGGTGGCAAACAAGCGGGTCGGGTTGGATATGGTTCGGGTCGAAAACGGATAATTAAAAAATGGATAATGCCTCCAACTACTTGGGAAGTTAGAGGCGAGAGCGACCAGAAAGTTGCAAAGAAGGCTCATGAAATACCCTCCAACTACTTGAGAAGAAATCCATAATGCCCATTACGCCGAGGTACGAGCCGACGAGGACGATCTCAACAGCCCTACCCAACGGTTAACATCACTTCAAACTGAAGCAAGGAAAGATTGTCGCAACGACAGTCGAAGAGATCGGTTGGGGTACCGCCTCGGTCGGGAAATGCACCAACCCTACACCAGGACGTCTTCCCCTCCTCCACCACGACGCACAGATGCTCCTCCTTGACATACGACACCATATCGACACGAGAAAGGTATGCCTCCACTCCTATCCGCTCACAATTTTTGTGTTTCTCCTTCAGAAATAGTGTACTCCATAGAGTAACTCAGTCCAAAGGTGCAATGGCTGCAAAAGTTGAGGTCAGACCCCAGCATTTGGAAGTCAAGCGCTTTCTGCGAATTTCACCAAGAAAGGGGTCACAAAACCGAAGATTGCATAGGAGTGCGACAGGAAATAGTATGAATACTAAACCAGGGTCACCTGAAGGAGGTGCTGAGCGATCGAGGACGGACTAACTTCGCCCACGGATGCGAACAGCCCCAAGGACATCCAAAACCGCCTTCTCCCGCTCGCACCATACAGATGATCATCGGTGGGGGTGATGGCGCAACGATCAATCATGTCAAGTTCACCACCACACACAAACTCAAAAGATCAATCACCCACAAATGGTATGATGACCTCGAAGAGAGTATCATTTTCGATAAGTCAGATGTCGATGGTTTGTCTTTCCCTCACTATGATGCTCTTGTTATCACTTTACGTATCGCAGATACTGATGTAAAAAGAATAATGGTAGATGACAGGAGAGGTGCGTATATTATCCATCCGCAAGTCCTCGTGCAGATAAGACTCGAAGATAAAAGAATACCGCACTGTATAATGCTAATAGGTTTTAATAATGCAGTTGAACGAACCTTTAGAGAGATAGTGCTACCTATCCTAGTCGGAGGAGTCACCCTGGAAACAACATTTTGCATCATGAACCAGGAAACAGCTTACGACGCCATCATAGGGCGCCCGTGGATACACGCCATACGAGTGGTCCCATCCAGTTTCTACCAAGTGATCAAGTTTCCTACCCCATGGGGAATATTCAGCATTCGAGGGGAGCACCGCACCACACAAGAATGCTATCGCATCACCCAAGATTGCGCACATACCCAACAACTCAAAGGAGCAAATGCGGAAGCATAGAAATTAGCGATGTCGGGAGCCAAACTTGACGTATGGACAAATGTTATCAAGGACCCCGACATCGTGGAAGAATCCGAATCAATGATAGAAAATCTTGATCCCATCCTACTAGATGGCAACGACATCATAAAAAAGGCTTATATCGGGCACAACCTCTCGGAACCAGGTAAGTTTTATAAGTTCTTGACTGACCATGATGATCTATTTGCCTTCTCCCATGCAGATATGCTAGGCATCCCAAAAGATATTGCCACCCACAAGTTAAATGTCGACCCCCTTTACTCGCTGGTGCGACAAATGAGAAGGAAGTTCAACACCGCAATCAACGAAGCCATCAGCGAAGAGGTCGATAAGCTGCTCGCAAATGGCTCCGTCCGGGAATCAAAATATCCTCAATGATTCGCCAATGTGGTCATGGTGAAAAAGAAAAACGGAAAGTGGTGGATGTGCGTAGATTTCACGGACATAAACAAGGCATGACCGAAAGATTCTTTTCCATTGCCACATATCAACCAGCTCATCAACGCAACAGCAGGACACGAGTTGCTAAGCTTCTTGGATGCCTATTAGGGTTACAATCAGATCCTCATGGAAGAAGAAGACCAGGAGAAAACCACTTTCATCACTCACCATGGAGCATACTAGTATAAAGTGATGTCGTTCGGACTAAAGAATACGGGGGCGACATATCAGAGATTGGTCACCAAAATGTTTAAAAACCAACTCGATAAAACAATGGAAGTCTAAATCGACGATATGTTGGTTAAGTAGAAAAGGAAAGAAGATCATATCGGTCATATGAAGGAAGCCTTTGACATATTAAGACGGTACGACATGAAACTAAATACAGAAAAATGCGCCTTTGGCGTATGCTCGGGAAAGTTCGTAGGTTTTCTGGTGTCAGAAAGAGGCATCGAGGTCAACCCAAAACAGATTAAGGCCATCGAAAGAATACCCAAAATACTAACAAGCAAAAAGCAGGTACAAAAATTGACGGGATGGATAGTCGCCCTGTCGAGGTTCATCTCACGGTCATCGGATAGATGCCATAAATTCTTTAATGTATTGAGGAAAGACCATAGGCTCTAGTGGAATTCAGAATGTGTCGACGCCCTAAGGAAACTAAAAGCGTACTTGTCTTCGCCACCCTTACTCACCAAAGCAGACCCAAGCGAATGCCTCATAGTCTACCTAACCGTATCTGAAGTCGCGGTAAGTGCAGTTCTAGTCCAAGAAAACCAAGGTACACAATCTCCAATTTACTATATCAGCAAAACTTTAATTGACACCGAAACAAGGTACCCCCACCTTGAAAAACTAGCTCTGGCGCTAGCCGTAGCTTCACGAAAGCTTAGACCATATTTTTAGTGCCACCTGATAATTTAGGATTTTAACATGTTTTATACCCCTACTTGCCTATGCTTTGATCATATATTATTACAAAATTGTCCTAAAAGGCTTACAAGTTGTGCTTGATCGCAGGTTTGATCGACAAAGTGATGAAATGTCAAAGATCGGCTCAAAAATTAGTGAAACCTGCTCAAGTATCAAAGACCAAGAAATTTAAGAAAAGAAGGCCTAGTGCGGACCGCGCAAAGTGGAATGCGGTCACACTAGGTGGTTCAGAGAGTTGGTGAATCAGGCTAGAAGAAGTGTGGCCGCGGTACACATCTCGTGGTCCGCGGTGAAGGCTCTGCGGCCGCACTACTCTTTTGTGTGGTCCGTGGTCATGAGGTTCAGAGAGATGAAGTTTGCAAAGCCAGTGCCATGCGGTCCGCGGTCGTGGTTGCGCGGACCACACCAGCTCCCTCCGCGGTCGCGGTCTGTTCTACGTGGTCCGCGGAGTCCAAGTTTAGAGAAGTAGGAGTGAGCCTAGTGCGGTCGCGGTCCATTTAATGCGGCCCGCACTGACCCCACAGGGGTATTTTTGTCTAGTTTTTCCAGCCTAGTATAAATAGAATATTTTACCATTTTTAGGGAATCAGATATATCAGTGGAGAGCTGCGCTCGAGAGAACGTATTTTGTAGCCATTTTTGGCACTTTTGCTTTACATTTACCATAGATTCTTGTAATTTAATTTTAGCAATTAATTAATATGCTTAGTTCTTCATCTATTTCTTCAATTTCTTTATCTTGCATGAGTAGCTAAACTCATTAGCTAGGGTTGTGGCTCAACCCTAGTATGGGTAATTGATGGGTGTTGCCATCTAGTGTTAGATTGACTATGGGTGTTTGCTATTTAGGTTGATTTTATGTTTTAATCTAGAATTGGTGGTTGCAAACACTGATTCAAGCTTTGTGGGTTTAACTCTTCTTGAGAAAGAGAGCCTATGACCCCAAAAATTGACCCAACAAGGAATTGGGATGGACTCATAAGAAATGATAGTCTCAATTAACGGGTTAAACCTCGAGAGAGTAATTACCCTACTTGAACCCTAGATGCTTGGTCTAATTTGCCTATCCATTTGGTCTCGAGAAAGTCAATTGGGCAAAGTCACTTTCTCTACCGAGAGGTGTGAGAGTGGGTAAAATTGTGCAACGGTTATAGCATAAGCACCAATTATGTCAATCGAACCTTAGTAACATCTACCCGTCAATTAGCCACCTAGGTAGTGTCACGACCCTAGTGCCCGACTTCCCATTAGATACAACTTAGCAATATTCTCGTAGCATAATTTAGTGTTAATCAATAGTTTTACAAAAATAGCTATAATTTGAAAACCCAAAAATGTTTGAAGTGACATTAGGAGTACAAACACATCTCTAGGATAGACAGACAATCCAACTCCACTACTAGCTCCTGAGGAATTCGATCTCGACCTTCATATCGGGTAAAAGCTATTGCGACACGCTCTTTCTACCTTAGTGTAGCGTTGAGTTAGTAGCGATCAACTTTTTGGCGCCGTTGCCGGGGAGCTTATGGTGTTGACTATCTGTTTAGTTAGTTTTGTGTTTTGCTTCTCTTTCCTTCTTGTTTACTAATTCTTTTTATGTCGATCAGTCAGGTACAAATGGCTATTAATGCAAATGACCCTCTCGGCAATGTGATAGCGGGGGAGGAGGTAGAGAATCTAGAACAAGATGAGTCTTACCTCAAGTTCCACAGAGGGACCGAAATGCTAATATAAATGCAAATGAGAACAACAATATTCCAGACCCACCTACGCAACCGTCGAGAGTGGCTCCCAGAGTTTTACCAAATCAAGAATACGCCAGTGCTATTGTGCCTCCCCGAATTCGGGCGGGGAACTTTCAAATCACAAATGTTATGTTGACCGTGCTCGAGCAAAGAGGGTATTTCATGGGCGCCTCTGATCAAAATGCCTACAAGCACTTGAAGGGGTTCGTGGATACACACTGGGGTAGCAAGCAGACAAACGTGTCCGAGAATGCGTTGAGATTGAGGCTTTTCCCGTTCTGTCTTCGGGGTAAAGCATTGGATTGGTTAGAAAGGCTCCCTAATCATTCTATTACAACATGGGATGAATTGGCGGACAAATTTATTGCCAAGTTCTTTTCTCCAAGTCATATGGCGGCTCTTCGGGATGAAATTCTAGCCTTCAAGCAAGAACCAACGGAACCTTTGCACGAGATATGGGAAAGATATAGAACAATGGTGAAAGAGTACCCTAATAATGACATGACCGAGGCTATGATTCAACAAACCTTTTATCGGGGCATCAACACCATGAATCGATGCATTGTGAACCAATTGGCCAGAGGGAACTTTATGAAACTTTCTTACCAAGAGGCATGTGATGTACTTGATGAAATGGCCGACACCTCTTCGGCATGGAAAAGCCGAGCAAATGTGCCCCAAGGTGACCTTACGGTCATCCATTTGCACAAGGAATTGCACGATCATGGCCAAGCTATTACCGAGCTTACAACAACTATGAATCAATTGGCAAAGGCGCAATTGCAACAAGTCCAAAACCCGCGCCAAGTCAATGCAATGGAAGGTGTTTCTATGTTGAAAAGGAGGCAAAGAGGGAAACATCCTCAAGGTAATTGTGAACAATATGACAACAACAATGATGGTGGTGGTTATTCAAATGAGTGCTATGATGATCAAAGCAAAGAGGTCCAATATGTCAATAACTACCAAGGGAATAGAGGCAACTCTTCGAATCAACAATGGCGTCCTCAAGGAAATTGGGGCAATCAACAACAAGGCGGAGTTAATTGGAATAACAACAATCAACAACAAGGTGGTGGAAATTGGAATAATAACAACCAAAACAACAATTGGGGTTATCAAAGAAACCAAGGGAATTGGAATGGTAATAACAATAATTGGGGCAACAACAACAATCAAGGAGGGTGGAACAATAGCGGGAACCAAGGCAACCGGGGGCAAGGCTTTCAAAGGCCCCATATGTACCAACAACCGAACAATCCACCCCCTTTCCTTCTCAAGGTCCGAGTTCCTCCGGGAGTGATATAGGGCGAATTGAAAGCATGTTCGAGCAAATGATGAAAAATAACCAAGATCCGATGACCTATTAGCTTCTCATAATACATCTATCCGGAACTTGGAGGTGTAATTAGGCCAAATCTCTCAAGCGTTGAATACTCGTCCCAAGGGTGCACTACCAAGTGATACGGTAGTGAACCCGAAGGAAGGGAATAATAATCATGTGATGGCGGTTACAACAAGAAGTGGGAGAGGCGGTGATGTGAATGCCTCAAAGCAAAAGCAAGTTATAGATGAAGATGTTGAGTTGCGGTATAATGATGTACCTTTGATTGTTGATGATATGGTCAATCAAAATGTGAACAATGATGTACGGATTGATATTGATGATGAAGCTGAGGTAGAGACTCAAGATGTCGTGAACCCGTCTAGGGACCACATGATTGACATTCCCGAACCAGTTGTACCAAAGGCCAAGGCACCTTTACCTAGGCCACCTCCACCTTATCCTCAACGGTTATCAAAGCAAAAGAGTGACAATCAATTCAAAAAGTTCATTGATATGATGAAGAGCCTCACAATCAATATGCCTTTGGTGGAGGCACTTGAGCAAATGTCGGGGTACGCTAAGTTCATGAAAGATTTGGTAACAAAGAAGAGGCTGATGAAGTGTGAAACAATTATAATGACTCATTAAGTGAGTGCCATAGTGCATTCAATGGCACCCAAGCTTGAGGACCCCGGAGCTTTTACTATCCCTTGTACTATCGGAAGTGCGGATTTTGCCAAGGCCCTTTGTGACTTGGGGGCTAGCATAAATTTGATGTCGTACTCGGTCTTTAAGACTTTGGGAATTAGAAAACCTCGACCCACTTCAATGAGACTTCAAATGGTGTATCGATCGATGAAGCGACCTTTGGGCATAATCGATGATGTACTTGTCCGGGTGGATAAGTTTATACTGCCGGCCGACTTTGTCATATTGTATTGTGAGGTGGACTTTGAAGTGCTGATTATTCTTGGTAGGCCTTTCCTAGCTACGGGGAAGGCATTGGTTGATGTTGAAGCGGGTGAGTTGGCTTTCCGAGTGGGGGATGAGGAGGTGGTATTCCATGTTTGCAAATCAATGAGATAACCTAATATCACGGAGGTGTGTTCATTTGTAGAGATTGTCACAGCTGTGATAGTGGATGACACAAGTTCCATGATCCATGTTGAAGATCCCCTGGAGGTCGTGCTTCTTAATATGGATGTCAATGATGATGCTAGTAGAGTGGAGTGCGCAAATGGATTGCATGGTATGGGTTCATATTCATATGATCCTAGGAGGCTATCTTTGGATCTTGAAAACCACAAAACTCCACCAATAAAGCCATCGATTGAGGAGCCACCTGTGTTGGAGTTGAAGCCACTTCCTCCACACCTCAGGTATGAATTCTTGGGTTCAAATTCTACTTTACCTGTTATTCTTTCTTCTTGCCTTACTAACATGCAGGTTGAGGCCACCTTGGCAGTTCTTCAAAAGCGGAAAAGGGCAATCGGATGGACTCTAGCTGATATTCGGGGAATAAGCCCCGCATTTTGCATGCACAAAATCATCTTGGAAGAGGATGCAAAGCCTTCCTTGGAGCATCAAAGAAGACTAAATGAGGTGATGCAAGAGGTGGTGAAGAAAGAGGTTATCAAGTGGCTAGATGCAGGGGTGGTTTATCCTATTTCTGACAGTTCGTGGACCTCTTCGGTACAATGTGTGCCGAAGAAGGGTGGTATGACCATGGTGACCAATGACAACAATGAGCTCATTCGCACTAGAACGGTCACCGGGTGGAGAGTTTGTATGGATTACCGGAAGCTAAACAAGGTGACTAGAAAAGATCATTTCCTATTGTCATTCCTTGACCAAATGCTTGATCGTCTTGCGGGCCGGGCTTTCTATTATTTTCTGGATGGTTACTCGGGGTACAATCAAATTCTAATTACCCCGAAGGACCAAGAGAAGACCACCTTTACATGTCCTTATGGCACATTCACTTTCTCTAGAATGCCATTTGGATTGTGTAATGCTCAGGCGACTTTCCAACGTTGCATGATGGCTATTTTCACCAACATGGTGGAGGATATCTTGGAGGTCTTCATGGATGATTTCAGAGTGGTTGGGGATTCTTTTGAGGAGTGCTTGGTAAACTTGGATAGAGTGTTGGCCCGATGAGAAGACACCAACCTTGTTCTTAATTGGGAAAAGTGTCATTTTATGGTAGAAGAAGGTATAGTGTTGGGTCACAAAATCTCGAAGCAAGGAATTGAAGTTGATAAGGCCAAGATTGAGGTTATTTCGAGGCTCCCACCCCCTACTTTTTTCAAAGGGGTGAGGAGTTTCCTTGGGCACGCGGGTTTCTACCGGAGGTTCATAAAAGATTTTTCTAAAGTGGTACATCTGTTGTGCAAGTTGCTAGAAAAAGATGCAAAGTTCTTGTTCGATGAGAGTTGTATGCATGCATTCGAGCTTCTTAAGCTCAAGTTGACTTCTACCCCCATCATTACCGCACCAAATTAGAGCTTGCCTTTTGAGCTCATGTGCGATGCTAGTGACGCTGCGGTTGGGGTTGTTTTGGGACAAAGAATCAACAAGATGTTTCATACGGTGTACTACGCAATCAAGACCATAAATGAGGCTCAAAGAAACTATACAGTCACCGAGAAAGAATTGTTGGCTATTGTGTTTGCTATGGAAAAGTTTCGACCTTACCTTATGGGGGCCAAAGTTATAGTGCACACCGATCACACCGCCTTTAGGTATTTGATGACCAAGAAAGACTCCAAGGTGAGATTGATGAGATGGGTGTTACTTCTTCAAGAGTTTGATCTAGAAATTGTTGACTGGAAGGGTAGTGAGAATTAAGTGGCGGACCACTTGTCCCGTTTGGAGGAGGAGGGGAGGCCTTGTGACAGCCTTGAGATTAATGATTCATTTCCTGACGAACAACTCCTTGCGGTGTCAATGAAGGATATGTCATGATTTGCCGATGTTGCCAATTACCTTGTGACCGGAATAATCCCGTGTGAGCTCTCTTCTAACCAAAGGAAGAAGCTCAAGTGGGATAGTTTGGATTTCTATTGGGATGAGCCATACTTGTTCAAGATTTGCACGGATGGTGTGATTCGACGATGTGTCCCGGAGGAGGAACAATTGGGTATTTTGGAGGCTTGCCATTCCTCTTCCTATGGTGGCCATCATGACGGGGCGAGAACAGCTTCTAAAGTGCTTAGTTCTGGATTTTACTGGCCTACCCTGTTTAAAGATGCAGGCGATTTGGTGAAGAGATGTGATAAGTGCCAAAGAGCCAGCGGAATTTCTAAAAGGGATGAGATGCCCCTCAATACAATTCTCGAAGTGGATGTTTTTGATGTTTAGGGCATCGATTTCATGGGTCTTTTTGTGAGCTCTTGTGGGAACACTTACATTCTCGTGGCGGTGGACTATGTCTCAAAATGGGTTGAAGCCATGGCTTTGCCCAACAATGAAGCCCGGAGTGTTGTGGCATTTTTGAAAAGAGTATCTTCACAATGTTTGGCCCTCCTCGTGCTATCATTAGTGATGAGGAGTCCCACTTTTGCAACAAGGCTTTCGACACGTTGCTTTCTAAGTACGGTGTCAATCATAAGGTTTCGACCCCCTATCATCCTCAAGCTAGTGGCCAAGTGGAAGTCTCCAACAGAGAAATTAAGAGTATCTTGTCTAAAACTGTCAATGCTAATAGGACCGATTGGTCGAAAAAGTTGGATGACGCTCTTTGGGCTTATCGGACGACTTACAAAACTCCGATTGGTATGTCACCGTATCGGTTGATGTTTGGGAAAGCTTGTTATCTTCCGGTGGAATTAGAGCACAAGGCCATGTGGGCTTTGAGGAAGTTGAACTTAGAATGGGATGTTGCGGCAAATATGTGGGTTGAACAACTTAATAAGCCTGATGAGTTTAGATTCCATGCCTACTCCAGCTCGTCCTTGTATAAGGACAAAATGAAGTAACTTCACGACAAATATGCTCGGGGCAAGGAGTTCAAGGTTGGAGATATGGTTCTCTTGTTCAATTCTCGGTTACGTCTGTTTCCGGGTAAGCTTAAGTCAAAGTGGAGTGGGCCGTTTGAAGTTGTGTTCGTGACCCCATTTGATGCTCTTGATATAAGGAACAAGAATGGTAAAGTATTCAGAGTCAATGGACAACGGATCAAGCATTATCTTGGGAAATTTGATGATAGCCACATGGTGGCACTTCTCCATCTAAAGTGATGTGGTGGTAACATGCGTCGTGCCGCGACGTTAAATCAGGCGCTTCTTGGGAGGCAACCCTTGTCTTTTTTTTTCCTTTTTGTTGTTTTCTGTGTTTTCTTGTTAGTATAGGTTTGATTTTTGAGCTAACTGATTGTGAGATGTTGCAGGGATTGAGTTGATGCAGTGCAAAATAGTTTGAAAAAAGAGTTGAATAGTCTCTGAAGATTGCCAATGCGACCGCGGTTGCTTTTATGCGGTCCGCACTGGTGATGGTGAAAAGTGGTACTCTCTGAAGTTTGCCACCGCGGCCACATTCCATTAAGTGCGGACCGTGGTGGACCTCCGTGGCCGCGGTCTGTTTTGTGCGGACCGCGAAGGTTGCCTACTCAAGCTTCATTCTGAACAAACCCAGCATGGTCCGCGGTCGGTTTTGTGCGGCCGCGCTGGTAGGTAAGGCTGGGTCCCACTGTTTTTCTATAAATAGAGCCCAAGGGTCACAACTTACACTTTTCGAAATTTTAACACTCAGACCCCTAAAAGCTACTGTTCACTCTCTCTTCTGATAGTAATTCTTGTTTAGCCTGATTAATTGCATCTCATCATCACAATCTGGTAACATTTCATCTTTTTTCTTTGTTTTATATTATAACTTCATTTTATTTTTCATGCCCAGTAGCTAGAGTCTCTTCTTCTTCCCGTTTTTATTTCATTTGTTAGCCTAGGAAAGTGTAATGGTTGGATATTGTGTGTTTAAAGACCTTTGTGAACTGGGTAAAATGAGTAGGGACAAGTTAGGTGGAAAACTTGAACAAAAATAGCAAAAACTTAAACCCTAACTTAATGCTTGTTCAAAGTACTCTCTGCGGCCCGCGGTCGCCTTTGTGCGGTCTACGGTGCCCTGACGTGGTTCGCGTTACCATTTTGAGTGGACCGCAGTGCCCAAGTGATGAAATTGAACCTATGCCCAGCGCGTCCGCATTGCACTTTATGCGGTCTGCGCTGGCCCACCACGGCCGCGGTGCTACTTTGTGCGGGCCCCGTGGTTGGATTCAGAGAGGTGGTGTCACAGTCCTTACATCAGTGCGGACCGCGGTTGCCTTTGCGCGGTCCGCGGTGCCCCCAGTGCGGCCGCACTCCTGTTTGTGCGGGCCGCGGTGCCATGTTCTGCAACTATTTTTGCAACATTTAACCTGCTATCTGCAATTCAATTTCAAGACTTGTTTCACTGCATGTGTTGATACTAACCATGTTAGATGTGTATGCTTGCAGATAATGGTCAAACAACGAGGTAAAAGTGCCAAACAACCCGGCGAGGTAATTCCTCCCGGGGAGGGAAGCAACGGATGGTAAAACTCACTCCCCAGGCTAGACAAAACATAAAGGACATGAGGAAAGCAATCAAAGCGGCTGATAGAGACCTTGACAGCTCGGGGAGTGAGTACGAGCCCTTCCAGGAGATCTCTTCAGATTCAGTCCCTCTATACATCCCATATCCGGAGAATGCCATACATAGAGACACTCCACCATCTTCCCCCGATGCTCGAGCCTTAATCAACATTTCTTCTGGGTCGTCTGAGGGCTCAGCGGCAGGTAGTGGGGATGAATGCTCTACCTCTCCCACAACATCAATATCTGGAGATGGTGCTAGAGGTGATGAGGGAGATGGAGAGTTACCGGGGGGTGGTGTGCCGCAGGTTGGGGGTATTGACCGGACTAGGAATCCCGCTATTTGGGAGGATAGATTCGTCAGCCAGGTGGCATTCCACAAGTTTAGGGAATGGTGGTCGGCACGGAAATTGATTCTTGAGAGGAGTTTCATTGACAAAGACCTCTTACCCCTACACCCCAATGTACACAGACAATTTCAGGCTCGGGTGGGTTGGGAGTTCTTTAAAGATAATTGTGTGAAGGCGAATGAGCATATGGTCAAGGAGTTCTATAGCAATGTGGCCCACATCTTGAAGGGCACTAAGGTGACCAAAGTGAGAAACAAAAATATGGTATTTACCGGGAAGGCAATAAATGAATACATGGGGTTCAATGATGAAGATAAGTCCCTTTATAATGAAAAGTTGGCAATGGGCGAGGAGGTTCGTCCGTGGTTAGCTTCATACCTGGGAATCCTGGGTACGGTTCCAGAGTGGTTGCAAGCAGGGGCCAAAATACTTCGGAGAACTTTCAACTTTGAGGCTAGAGGGTGGTTGACTTTTGTGTGCAGTCGGCTCGACCCCACTACCCATGATCAGACTATTCCACTTGCCCGGACTATTCTTGTTGCTTCTATTATGGCAGGATATCCTATCAACGTAGGCAATGTGATGTTCCGCGTCATTTCTGCAATGGGGGTTGAGCATGACCGGAAATACTCTTTTCCTAGCACCCTCACTATGTATTTCCGGGACCTAGAGGTGGAGAAGAGACCTTTTGACGTAAAGGTCAAACTTGTGGCTCTGTTTTCATGGTACAGTTTGAAGGGGTCACACAACCCCAAGGACAAAAATTACAAGCCGCCTGCTTCTGCCCCAACCGGCCAGTCTGAAGAGCCGATTGCGCTAGATCCCTCCATTGAGCCTACTTCCACAGTTGCTGACATGCCTCCTGGACCTTCCACTTCTGCTGGTCCCTCGACTCCAGCTGGCCCGGGGATTCCATCTTCCCGGGCCCATCCTATCACCGCCCACCAGCTGAGCCAGACACTTCATAGCTTGAATAACTGGATGGCGACTGCTTCATCCAAGTTGTCCACCTTGACTTCTACCATTGCGGCTCAGTCGGTACCACAACCAGTGCAGGTGCCCCAATCTATCGAGGATTCACTTAAGGAGATTCTTGTCAACTAGCAAAAGATCCTCGATTCTCAGGCTGCCTTGGCTAAGGCAGTGGATTTACATGGCAAAGCCCTGAATGAGCTTGCCAGGGAGCACAAGAAGTTGCGCAAAACACGGGCTTCCAAGGAGTCTGTGAATGCGCTGAGGGAGGATGTTGACAAACTGAAGGCAGACCAGCTGCCTTTAGACTTGCTATTTGAGGATCCAGCCCCAGCAGCAACACTAGTAGCAGAGCCATAGCAAGAGCAGACACAGAGGCTTCCAAAGAAGAAGAGGAAGCTCCTTAGTGCAGATGAGGCGATCATACAATTGGCGGACCCACCGGAGGTTTCCCCCAGTCAGCCACAGGATATTCCAGATATTCAGCCCATACAGGTCCAGGCCCTAGTCCCAACAGCTGAGCAGCAGGAGATCGGGAACCAGTTTGAGATTCCCGTACATACAGAGGACCAGGGGACCACTCATGTTCCTATGCAGACAGACGAGGCTTAGGGAGCTCCTATATCCTTTCCTTTTAATTTCTTGATGCTTATTTGTTTAGTTGGCATAGGGGACAATGCCAGCTTTTATTTGTGGGGGTGCGCCCTACTTTTTATCCGGATGATTGTATATATTAGTTGACTTAGTTTATGTTTCTGTTGATTTTTTTTATTTGGTCTGTATATAACTTTATATTTAGTTACTTTTATCGCACTTTTTATCTTCTCTTTGGTCTGTATATAAAATTGCATTTTTGTATATATATTCATCCCTCATTGTATATTCTAATCCCATATTGTAAATATTCATTCTATTTTCTATATTCGGACAAATTTTCATTCTTAGCTTAGTAGATAGGCTCGCAGCTTTTTTGTTTCGGTTTTGGTGCTTTCAATAAACCCTTGGTTTTCTTAATGCCACGGTTCTTTCCAAGGGTGGAGTATTGTGCGAACCGGTTGGCTCTTCCCGATGATAGATGGCGTGATAACCTTCTTAAGGGTTTGAGTCCGTTTTTTATTTTTCTCTCATTTTTAGTAGTTTATAGTTAAGGGTACCTCAATCAAAGTTTCACTTGGGCCTAACACATTTGCCTTAGATCCCATGATCAAAGACAAGTAGTTGTGTTTAGGATGGTGAAAGTAGTGACCTTGAAACTCTTGTTTTGACCAAACAAACATCATGTGGTCTTTCGGGACTATTGTGTGTTCAATCGTGTCTAAGGTTGTTATGGGCCCCCGACTCTATGTCTTTAGCAATCTTTGAGTATGTGTGGTGATAAATCTAATTGTGAGTCCAAGTCCCGAGCCAATGGTCTAGAACTTGCCCTGAATGTTTGTTGATGTGAAATCCTGAGTGAAATTCGATTTGAGAAGTGATTATAGGCTCTCCTTGATCCAAACAATAGTCGAACAATTCCATAGCCTACCAATGATATAATCCTTAGCTAACCCTTTTGAGCCTTAACCTTTTTCTTTCAAGAACCAATGCTACAAACCTATACCCGTTCTAAATTATACCCTCTCTTGGCACCCAGATCGTCCCTTAAAGTAATGGCAAAAGTCTAAGTTTGGGAGGGAGAGATAAGAATGGAAACAAAGTGGTAAAAGGAGCAAAATCAAAAGGAAAGGAAGGCGATGAAAAAGAAATAAAAGAAAAAGACAAAAAGAAAACCCAATGTGCAAAGAATAAAACGGGATCCAAGAAAAACAAAAGTGAAAAAGGTGTGGAAAAAAGTAGAAAAAGGAGAAATGCTTTGAATTGCATAAGAAAGAGTGACAATGTGTCTCTCTAACCCCTTGAAAAGAAGTGAAATACTCAAAGAGTCAAAGAGAATTGTGCCAGAATAAATCAAAAGAAGTGCTTAAGGGAAGATGGAACCCATATAGACCAACAACTTTTCCTACCCTGAACCAAAAGCCTTCACATTGACTCCACAAAAGCCCTATATGATCTTGAGTTGGATGACGCTCGCATTAGTGGATACTTACATGAGGGTCAAGCATATGGTACTTAGAGCAAGACTTGTGACCTTTCCTTGAGAGAGACGAGTGACTTCCCATTAACCTTGGTTTTCGTGCTTATACTCTAAAAATGTGAGGTTTGCTTAGGGAGAGTTGAGGATGTGTGAGTTTGGGGTCCACAGCGACCAAAGTAATTGAGAGAGTTATTTGATGTAATGAGTCAATTCTTGATGCTCTTGTGTCACACTTGATCCATAGTTTTTCAAAGTTTAATTTTTGTTAATGATCCATTCGTATTGAGGGAAATTGTTAGTCCCAATTGATGCTTATTGAGGTTACTTTAGGACAACTGGAATTACTTGGATTTTCCTTTAAGGGATGGGTTTTATTTTGTTTGCTTGAGGACAAGCAAAGGTTTAAGTTTGGGGGAGTTGATAAGTTAGGATTTTAACATGTTTTATTCCCCTACTTGCCTATGCTTTGATCATATATTGTTACAAAATAGTCCTAAAAGGCTCACAAGTTGTGCTTGATTGTAGGTTTGATCGACAAAGTGACAAAATGCTAAAGATCGGCTCAAAAAGTAGTGAAACCTGCTCAAGTATCAAAGACCAAGAAATTTAAGAAAAGAAGGCCTAGTGCGGACCGCGCAAAGTAGAATGCGACCGCACTAGGTGGTTCAGAGAGTTGGTGAATTAGGCTATAAGAAGCGCGGTCGCGGTACACATCTCGCAGTCCGCGGTGAAAGCTCCGCGGCCGCACTACTCTTTTGTGCGGTCCGCGGTCATGAGGTTCACAGAGATGAAGTTTGCAAAGCCAGTGCCATGCGGTCCGTGGTCGTGGTTGCGCGGACCGTGCCAGCTCCCTCCGCGGCCGTGGTCCGTTCTACGCAGTCCGCGGAGTCCAAGTTCAGAGAAGCTAGAGTGAGCCCAGTGCGGCCGCGGTCCAATTAATGCAGCCCGCACTGACCCCGCAGGGGTATTTTTGTCTAGTTTTTCCAGCCTTGTATAAATAAAACATTTTACCATTTTCTAGGGAATCAGATATATCAGCGGAGAGCTGCGCTCGAGAGAACGTATTTTGTAGCCATTTTTGGCACTTTTGCTTTACATTTACCATAGATTCTTGTAATTTAATTTTAGCAATTAATTAATATGCTTAGTTCTTTATCTATTTCTTCAATTTCTTTATCTAGCATGAGTAGCTAAACCCATTATCTAGGGTTGTGGCTCAACCCTAGTGTGGGTAATTGATGGGTGTTTCCATCTAGTGTTAGATTGACTATGGGTGTTTGCTATTTAGTTTGATTTTATGTTTTAATCTAGAATTGGTGGTTGCAAACACTGATTCAAGCTTTGTGGGTTTAACTCTTCTTGATAAAGAGAGCCTATGACCCCTAAAATTGACCCAACAAGGAATTGGGATGGACTCATGAGAAATGATAGTCCCAATTAACGGGTTAAACCTCGAGAGAGTAATTACCCTACTTGAACCCTAGATGCTTGGTCTAATTTGCCTACCCATTTGGGTAAAATTGTGCAACACTTATAGCATAAGCCCCAATTATGTCAATCGAACCTTAGTAACATCTACCCGTCAATTAGCCACCTAGGTAGTGTCACGAACCTAGTGCTAGACTTCCAATTAGATACAACTTAGCAATATTCTCATAGCATAATTTAGTGTTAATTAATAGTTTTACAAAAATAGCTATAATTTGAAAATCCAAAAATGTTTGAAGTGACATTAGGAGTACAAATACATCTCTAGGATAGACAGATAATCCAACTCCACTACTAGCTCCTTGAGGAATTCGATCCCGACCTTCATATCGGGTAAAGATATTGCGACCCGCTCTTTCTACCTTAGGGTAGCATTGAGTTGGTAGCGATCACCACCCCATAAAGGTAGTGACAACTTTCCCTCTCAGGAGTATCCTGCACAAACCTGAATTATCGGGTCGACTGGCTAAATGGGCCATAGAACTGAGTGAGCACGATATAACATATCAACTGCGAACCGCAATAAAATCGCAAGTGCTCACCGATTTCATCGCAAAGATACTGCCCGAAGTCGAGTAAGAAGTGCTTCGCACTTCATCTGAGCGATTCGACCTCTAGGTCCTTTACACCGATGGCGGGTCCAACGCATCGGGATCGGGACTGGGACTTGTACTCGATGTCCCAACGGGCGAGGTAATTCGTCAATCTATACGATGCCCTGAAATGACTAACAATGAGGCCGAGTATGAGGCCGTAATTACAGGATTAAAATTGGCCCTCAAGTATGGTGCTCGGCGAATCATCCTCCGCTGCGACTATTAACTCGTTGTGAATCAAGTTACTGGGACTTTCCAAATTAATGAGCAAAGGTTGCAGAAATACCAGACCAAAATCCACAAACTACTGCTAGAATTCGACGAATGCCGATTCGACCAAATACCCCGAGCACAAAATATCAAAGGAGACGATCTCGCCAAGCTAGCAGCAGCAACTAAAAACATCACCAAGGAGAACGTGGTCACCCTCCTCCACTCATCAATAGACCAAGTTGAGGTACATTCTATAAACTTAACTTGGGACTGGTGTAATCGCATCATATCATATCTACAGGAAGGAACACTCCCACAAGATAAAAAAGAAGCCAAAAAGCTCCGAATACAAATGGCCAGATACAGTCTCATAAACCACGACCTTTACAAAAGGACATTCGGTGGCCCGTTAGCCAAATGCCTCGGACCAAATCAGACAAGGCATGTGCTCGAAGAGGTACACGAAGGCCACTGCAGCGCCCATACCTGCAACCGAGCCCTTGTTAGGTTTCTTATTTGTGCAGGATACTACTGGCCTACTATGAAAAAAGAGGCCGCGGAGTACGTCAAGAAATGTGAGCAATGCCAGAAATACGCCCCTATGATACATCAGGTGGGAGAACTCCTGCATTTTGTCACCTCTCCATGGCTATTTATAAAATGGGGAATGGATATCGTCGGGCCCCTCCCAGCAAGGCGAGGTAAGATACGTTTCCTTTTGGTTTTAACTAACTATTTTTCCAAATGGGTGGAAGTAGGTGTGTTCGCTCAAATACGTGAACAAGAAGTCATCACGTTCATCTGGAAAAGCATCATGTGCCGCTTCGGCACCCCCAAATAAATCAGTTGCGACAACGGACCCCAGTTTGTCGGGAAAAAGATGACTGAGTTCTTCGAAAAATGGCATATCAAGCGGATACCCTCCATGCTATATCATCCTGCCGGTAACGGTCAAATGGAATCCTCCAATAAAACAATATTAAAGAAAAAGCTTAAAGATGCCAAAGGGCTATGGCCGGAATTGCTATAGGAGATGCTATGGGCCTACCGTACAATGCCGAAGACCAGCACAGGTGACACGTCGTATTCACTAGTCTACGGCACCGATGCCGTCATACCCGTTGAGGTCGGGGAACCTATCATAAGATACTCCAATGAGAGTGGATCAAGCAACGATGAAAGCAGGTTACAAGACCTGGATAAGGTCGAAGAATGAAGGGATATGGCACAAATAAGCATTGTGGCCTAAAAACAACAAGCAGAAAGGTACTATAACAAGAAGGCCAAAGTACGACCACTCAGAGTCAGGGACTACGTACTAAAGTCCAAAATGCAAGCGGCAAAGGACCCTAATGAAGGGAAACTGGGAACAAATTGGGACGGGCCATACAAAATCACAACAGCAGCAAGTAAAGGAGCATTCCAACTAGAAACAATGGAAGAAAAACTATTACAAAATAACTGGAATGTCGCTCACCTCAAGTACTTCCACTTCTGAAAAAAGACGCCGCCCAAGTCGTACTCTTTTTCCCTCGCCCAGGTTTTGTCCCAATCGTGTTTTCTCGGGGAGGTTTTTAATGAGGCGACGAGGGGGACGACTGGAGGTTCGAAGTATTGTTCATTGCCCTGCCTACCGATTACATCTCCAGGCCGAGCAATGAAGGGACTAGATATAAAAAATCTCCATTATATGTACGAAATCAACATGTATATTCGACATGAATAAAATCACTCCATTATGTATACGAAATCAACACGCGTCTCCAATGTATGAATGAAACTGGCATCCAAGATACTCCAACAAATAAAATAGAACGCCACCATCATGATGGGATATTACTTCGGTGCCAGCTCGAAAGTAACATCCCAATGGCTAAGGCCATCAACAAAAAAATGAGTTCAACATCACTCGAACCACGACGGGATATTACTTCGACGCCAGCTCGAAAGTAACATCCCAATGGCTAAGGCCATCGACAAAAAAATGAGTTTGACATCACTCGAACCACGACGGGATATTACTTCGGCGCCAACGCGAAAGTAACATCCCAATGGCTAAGACCATCGACAAAAAAATGAGTTCGACATCACTCGAACCACGACGAGATATTATTTCGGCACCGGCTCAAAAGCAACATCCCAATGGCTAAGTCCATCGACAAAAAATGAGTTCGGCATCAATCGAACCACTACGGGATATTACTTCGGCACCAGCTCGAAAGTAACATCCCAATGGCTAAGGCCATCGACAAAAAAAAAAGAGTTTGACATCACTCGAACCACGACGGGATATTACTTCGGCCCTAGCTCCAAAGTAACATCCCAATGGCTAAGGCCATCAACAAAAAAAACCAGTTCGACTTCACTCGAACCATGATGGGATATTATTTCGGCGCCAGCTCGAAAATAACATCCCAATGGCTAAAGCCATCGACAAAAAATGAGTTCAATATCACTCGAACCACGATGGGATATTATTTCGACACCAACTCGAAAGTAATATCCCTACGGCTAAGGCCATTGCTAACGAAAAAAGTTCAACTAAACTCAATACAATAAATTTAGCATTTCAACAGAGCATCGGAGCGACGTGATTACGACAGAAGTCATTGTCAAAACAAACCAAAGAAAGGAAATGACTCAGAGACGTACGACCAAAACGATCTTCATTTACAGCAAATATATTACAAATATTTAGTCTTTACAAAGGGCTCAAAGACACCCTTACAAAAATCGCGAAGCAAAAAAAATAAGTACAAAACAAATACTACACATCATTTCCGGTGGCATACATGTCTTCGTACCAAGAGTCGGAGGCAAGCCTGTTTGCATCATCAGAATTAATATCGTCTCTGTCAGGCGTGAGAGGATCGTATCCGCAAGCCTCACGAGCTGCACAGTCCTTGGCGCGTACATCCTGAAGCTGCGCTTCAGACGCCCTCCCATCAACATGAAGAGCCTAGTACACATCGAGCTGAGCCTCGGCGTGAACCCACAACTCATATAAATGTCAAGGCACGACATGATCAGCTGGAGCATGAGATGTAGAAGGCTACGACTGTCGTCGTACGTCCTTCGCTTTCAAAGAATCCACTTGCTTGTTTAATGCGGACAGTTCCGCCTCCAACCCTTGAATATGCCTCTCAAGTTCCGATGTCCTAAGCGCAGGCGTTTCCATCTTCTTAGCCCGCTCTAACCTATAAAAATGGAGGGCGTCTTTCAAATTTGCCGCCTCAGAAATGGCAGTCGCCCTCTCCCTCTCAGCACGGGCCAATCTATTAGCATTCACACTCAATTCACCCTTAAGCTCATCGACCTCAGCCGTCTTTATATCTAGTTCGGCAGTTAAACTGGCTACCTTTGCTTGAAGGTCGGCATTTTCGGCCACTACTCCCCTACTTAGCTCAACTCATCTTCCTTGGATCTGAGGGCTTCCTCAATCTCACTGCTATGGGCAACAACCTTCATAAGGTCCTCATCTCATTCCTTCAACTCCTTGACCTTACGTGCCAGTTGATCCTCCCTCTACTTGAGCCCCTCGCGGAACAGTTGGAAGTCGTGATCCTGATTGTAGATGTCAACCATCGCACGATGCTTGGTGCGATATTCTTGGGTACTTGGAAGACATCTTTCCATAGATGGTCATCCTCCTCCTTTCCCGACACTCACATTCGATCTTCATGATGAGGTCTAACACGAGAAGTAAAGTTAGAACAAATGGGCCAAAATTAGTAATGCAGACCCGACTATGAAATAAAAAGAAAGACATTTACCCGTAGAGCCATGACAGAAATGCTCCGAGACAACTCCGAATCACTCATCGCTTTAAGCGCCTCGCTCTCAGGGGCAGTACACAAAGGGGCAAAAATAGATGCCACCTAATCATAGTCCGACAGTAAGTCGTAGTCCCCAGGAACGACTATGTGTCGATCAGAACCCTCCATTCTGACCTCTACGCTAGTGTGACGCACCAAAAACTTGCGAACATCCCCTAGGACAACGTTAGAGCCTGAGTTGTCGTCCTCGGTGCGTAAACCCCTACCAACAGTGGATGATGTGCCACCCTCGGCGGTACCGCGCAGACCCCCCTCCTTGATAAACCCCTTCTGTTTGGGGAGACCTCCCCGCCAAGATGGCGTCAGACATAAACGTGGGTACCGATGTCGTCTCTGATGCACCCATCCTACTCTTACTGGTATCAATGACCACGCTCTTCCCGAGCTCCATCCTTCTTCTTTTTCTCAACGAAGATTCATCCCCATTAGAGGACTCATCCACGAGGTGACGTACTGGTAAGGAAGGGATCTCCCCCCTCACAACCATATCCCGAGAGGGGTCCCTCGCATGTACCAACTGAGCACGACCCTCTTGAGCAGACTCATCCAAAGTGAATTACATTCTTGCGGAGGCGGAAGCCTGACGAAATGTAGGGACTGAGGCCCTCCGCCTAGAAGCTCCGCGACCTATCATCATAAAGAGTCGTATCAATAGTCAATGGTATATAGCCGAAGAGTGATACAGAGGAAGACACTTACCAGATGAAACTTTCGGCCCAAAGTGTTTCACGAAAGTGGGCCAGTCTCGAGTCTCCGCTGCATAAGGCAGCAGACGGGCTACCCAATCCCTTATACCTGCAACGGGATGGGGTGGGCGCCCCATAGCTGCAAAAGAGGGCCGAAAATAAATACTAAGGTGAATGAAGAAGAAAAGAAAGAGTAAACAAGTGGTGACACTTACGGTTCTCGTTCCACCGCTCCGGAAATCTAGCAGGTTCAGACAAGATGTGTTCAGTTCTGACGAAGAAGTATTTATGCCAGAATTTGCCACTCGCCCGGTCATTGGTTCCGACCACTGGCCCTTTTGTCCCACGGTGTCTCAGATGCACCATAGTACTCCTATGAAAGCTAAGTGAAAATAAGTGTAGGAGATGGTGAATGGTAACTTCGCACCCCGCCAACTCAGCATATTTTGTCAATAACAGGAGTATTTTGAGCGTGTACAGGGAAAGTTGCATCGGGCAAACCTAATAAAATTGACAAAATTCCTCCGCTAACGGGAGAAGGGGAAAGGAATGACCAATCACAAAGGGGTACTCATAAAAAGCATAGTACCCCGGTCTATGGACTTCCACGAAGTCCCTTCCTGATGGAACCATCTCAATATGAGCAGAAATACTATATTTTGCACAGAGGGCATCGATATGGACTTGCTTAGTTTCAGAGAATACTGAGGTAGGAGTAGGAGGAGGATCTTTAAGAAAGTCGTTTCGAGACATGGGGTGTCTCGGCAGTAACTCCTCCACGGTGGGAAAGCTATCCCCTTCCTCCACCGTCATATCTTCACCACCAGAGGGAAGCGCCATGGATAACGGGGTGGCGTCAGAAACACCCTCACGAGATCGGTGTGTTCTAGGCATCACTATGGCGAAAGACGTGTTAATATGACAGAAAAAGCTAAGAATGGAGAATGGAAGAGATGAAGCAAAGAAATCGTTGGAGCAAGCACGGGAGGGATATGAAAAGATAACCAGAGACGAAATGGCCAAGAGTTTCTTAAAAAACAAACCCTCCACCTATTTATAGGATTGGGTGGCGCCATAATTGAAGCGGAAGGCTGCAAAATGGCACCGAAATCGAAGCAACAAACCATCAGCCTCTGTCTCGAAAACACGCATAATGATGACGCACGTGAGAGTGACGTCATTTCCCGATAAGACACACCACCTAGGGTATCGTTGGGCACGCTAACCATCCGTTGTTAGCCAAACCATGGTGATTCGCAAAACCAAATTTCTCCATAGGTGTGGGCGATGTCCGCTTATCGAGGATGCACCAAGTCGCAACCTCGAAAAGCGGAGGGACTAACTGTATAGGTCCAAATTTGGATGACCACGGCTACTGACGAATACGACAAGAGACGAGATCTTCACGATTTATATCTGGAATTGGTTTCCCTCACCAATAGCCTCCTCAGTTAAAGCTCATCGTATCGGGCTTGCCTAATAATAAGATTTATATCTCCGATGTGATTTGCGAGCTACTGCACAATAAGCTGCAGATTTTCCTGGGGATTTTCCAAAAATAAAAAAATTAGTACACTAGTTAAAAAGTCATGAGAAGTTGAAAACTAATTAGATGTTCCTTGTGCGAGACTCTCAACATTATCAAGTTCCAAATTCTAACCTAATGAACAATAACAATATTAGAGGACATATTTGCACCCAATATAATATACTATGCGAACACTGACAAAGACTGAGAAAAAAGAAATGCAATATTTTGTGCATTCTGCATTGGATCCTTCGCCAAGGCTCAACCTTCCATTTTCCTTCTTCTAAAAAAGCTTCTTTCTCCTTTCTCTCTTTCCTCGTTACCTCATACAATACATTCAAAATTCTTGCAATAATCTACCACACGGTCAGCTTTTAATTTTGAGTATGTCAAATTCAGACCTTTTCCAAGCGAAGGAAGATGAGAAAAATATCAAATCCGATAATAATATACAACTGGCCACATCAAAAGATCCAGATAAGTATACAGATATTGCACCAGATTATCAACAGGTCGTTGACCAAAAACAAGATGAAAATAATCCAGAAAAAGGAAGGCTATGTAGTGGAAAATCTGAAGTCCCAAATGATGAAGGATTTACAACTCCAACTTCTTCGGATCACAAAATACCAGTGATGACAACATGTCCACCTGCACCCAAGAAATTAAGTACAAAAAGAAGAGTTTCATTTTCACCAAGTATAAATCCAACCCTCCACGTTGACTTAGAATCCACTTTCACCACAATAATTCATGAAGATACAGAAAGGAATATCAAGAAATTGAGAAAGCAAGATCATGCATGATATATGAACTATATATATTTCCTAGCTACTAAAGGTATGAAACTAAAATTCATCGTACAATAATCCATCACTATTCACTTATTCATAGCTTTATATAGTATAGATTTTACATACAATGATAGTGTAGATTAATTCTTTACACTATATTTTGTTACAATTTTCAATAGGTTACCGATTAAGATTTACATGTAATTTATCTTATAAGTGAACTAATTAAAAAAAAAATCTTTTACATTATCGGTGCATAAAACTTAAACTCTACACACGCTCTGACAGACTGACCTCCTCTATGAATAAGGAGTAGGCGATATCTTTTGTATTTTTTTAATTTTTTTTTTTTTTTTTTTGGTGAAAGAAAATGTTATTGATCCTCACCGGACAAAGATACTTACAAGCAATTTGCAAATTCATAATCTATCTCCTATCTAACTCTATAACAAAATTGCTCAACTTACCAGCAAGAGCATCCCTACCAAGTACAAACCGAAGGATTACTGCAAAGAGGTCGTAGACTTCCTACTTTAGTTGCGTTGCGCCCAATTAAAATCTTTTGTCATCAAGGTGTGGTGTTACTTAAAAGAATGAGATATAGATAGATTCCAATATCTAAAAGCATGTAAAGAATTTGTTTCCTTATTTCTCTTTTTCAGGTATGTTAAAAGACTCATATTAAGTAGACATGCAATAATGTAGAATAAAAATGATTTCCTTTAAGTAATTATTTTCGTATGAAGCAGCAGATTCAGTGCTTGGGAAGCTTTGCTAGGTCATCTATGGTGTTTTCAACAATATTTTCATAACACGCTTTGGTAATTGGTGGGATTTTGACCTTTAGGTAGACAACAATTTTGTCAATTTTATTATAATAAGATTTTGAAAATTTATCATGAAAATGATATGGGGAGATGAGGATACTGCCAAGAATGATGGTAGCAATCATAAAGCTATATTTGAAGCCCTAGCATATATGTTTAGCATGAAGGCCAGCACTATGATAATGTTTTTCTAGGCCACCTTAAATGTCTGAACTTCTGCAATACGGGAGATCCGAGGAAAAGTTGGATCACAAGGATTTATTGTACGCAATATTATCCTGCATTTTTGCAAGAGGCTGTTTCCGCAGCTCATATAGCAACAACTTTACCAATTACGTCAAGACACCTTTTTTCTATGTCATCTTATTAAAGGGAAATTATAACACCTGAAAATTAATTTGGTTAGGATTTTTCAATAAACTAAAGTACTAAAAAAGGTACTTTGAACGGATATATATATACAAGTTGACAGAGCAAATGATAGAATATATAATGTAACTTGAAATGATATACATAAGTAATATATAATATATGTATAATCGTGTATAATCAATATATAATATATGTAATGTAACTAAAATATAAGCAGTAAACTCAAAGATCCACTGAGATATTACTCTGAAAAGGCCATTAACACAGACGTATAATTTCAGTCTACAATGCAAATCCTCTCACATACTACCAGCCATCCGGGGTAGATGTAGTCTGTTGATGACAAGTTCAACTGAACTCATAACTTTCGACGTAAAGTAAAAATTTATATGTAATAATTCGTTAAAATTACAAAAATAGTATATATGGACCCATAAATGTAAAAATATAATGGGTTCAATGTTAAAATTTTAAAAGTTGAGCCCATAGAATTTAAATTCTAAATCCGGCTCTGGACACCACACCCCTCGAGCCCATCATGATAGGATAAAGATTGTTTCAATAATTAACGATTAATTAAAAACATTATTATTCGTACTTTTTGACATCATACTATGAGTTATTTGAAGTATATATCTTATACTTCGGTGAATATAACAGACATAAACGACTCTCTCTATCTCTATGCCTATTCAACTAGTCAAAACTTATTTAAATTTTTATTTTTCATTCAACCGTATAATGTTTTTTTTGTATTTAAGTTATATACACGAGCTGTATAAAGATTTATATAACCATTAGTGAATTTCAACTTGTGATAGTAGATTAACTACTGTATTATTTTTACTAGATCACTAATTACTCATAAAGTTTATCAGGAAATTTTTTTTAACACGTGCAAATAGTTGAGTTACTTGGTAAACGAATCCAGCGTCTTCTTTAGTTTTGTTGGCTAATGTAATATATAGTGAATGATCTAACTTCTTTAGTTTGCTTTTAACTTACGGATATAGTGTAACAACTATTATATCACTTAAAATCTGTTGTAACATATAAGTTGCCTAATTTTTAAGATTATAAATTATTTTTTTATGGAGAGTCATATAAATATTTTTCGCTAGACATGATAATTTAAGATTTTCTTTATACTGCCGAAGTTTAACTCCTTTAATTTCTCGGGGGCTCGTATAGTTCAATCTCATTAGGCTTATGATGTGATCATGGAGTTTTATTTCTAGTGGCTGAAGTACTAGTTCGCTAATACTATATATTAGGAACTGTTCCATGACCAAAAACTCTCTAAAAAAGGCTTTTTCCTACTATGACTTTGATTTTTGTAACGTTTTTCATGTGCAAGGATAAACTTTACATAAAATGCATTTGGAGAACATTTCTAAGTTTTTGTTTTGTGGGGCCTGAAAATCTACTTATTTAGATTTTTTTTATTTATTTACGAGAAACATTTTGTTTTGTTTTCAAAAAACAAATTCCAATTTGAAAGCAAATAAGTGTGATTTTCTTTTCAAGACAAATACGATTATTCTCTGTTTATGAAGTACTTATCCAAAATGATTCATAATATATAACCTAAATTAATAGAATCTTGGTTGTGCGACAGCGGCTCGCGATTACGATAACTTGCTATTAGGGGTTTACATAGGCCAGGTTGATTCGGATTTTACAATTATCAAACCAAATCAATTGTGTCGAATTATTAAATCTAAAGACCAAACTAAACCAATAAAACTCGGGTTTTTCGCTCTCGGTTTTTCTCGAGTTTTCAGGTTATTCGGGTTTTTTCGGGGGTTTTTTCTGGTAAAATCTTCGTAGAACAAAACATATAAATTATGCTCAAAATATTTCTTTAGTCCTAGTAAGATACAACTATATAAAGTATTTTCCAAGAAAATAATGCAAAATATGAGATATGTCATGGCATTATCCTAAAATATTCAACAATAAAGACAATAAAATTATGCAACATAAATATTGCTAATTAAAAAGCCATAATAAAAATAAACGTAATCTAAGAGTACTAAGTCATGCTAAAATAAATAGACTAATAAGGGAGTATTAAATACATAATTAAACGCTAAAGAAAAAATAAAAATAGGTTATGCATTTTTATCTAAATTGTTGCAAAACAAAAAAATAGATATTCAATACATTTTTGTTCGTAGTATTGAATTAAATGTCTTTTATTAGCATTAGTATTGATTTGATTTTGGTTTGGGCTTTTGTTAGCACTATTTAATTTACTAATGTTAATGGCTATAAAACGTAAAAATTGCATGGGCGCTCTACTTGGTCGCCCCCATTTAACCTATACCCATTTTTTTTAAACTTTTAACTTGTACCCACTTTTTAAATAACTTCAGCCTCCTTTCTCATCTTCCTTCTCCTCCTCCTCCTCCTCCTCCTCCTCCTCCTCCTTCTTCTTCTTCTTCTTCTTCTTCTTCTTTCTTCTGCTGCTGTTGGTGCTGCTATGAAACTTCAGTTATTAAAATTTTGTGTAGACATATCTGGTTCAATGATAAGATGAAAATTTTCTTACACTACTGTATTCCAGTTAGGAAATACGAATGGATCTGCAAGTGGTCATTGTTTGGCACCATGTCCTTTTACACCCTTAACTTCAGGCTGAAGTGAAAGCAATTCACCACAAATTTAGCATCTTGCCCGTGACAAGGAAACACCAAGTTACTTGTATAGTTGTATGCAATAAGAAATAAAATGTCCATTGCTTATATAGTGCTGAAGTTTTTACAAATGAACTAAATAACTTCAGCTCTAGAGCTGAAGTTCGACAGTTACAAAACAAAAAATTCAGCTCTAGAGATGAAGTTCGCCAGTTACAAAATAAAAACTTAAAAGAAAAACTTCAGCTCTAGAGCTGAAGTTCGCCAGTTACAAAACAAAAACTTCAGCTCTAGAGCTGAAGTTCACCAATTACAAAAACAAAAACATCAGTTCTAGAGCTGAAGTTCGCCAGTTATAAAAACAAAAACTTCAGCAATGCAAATAGAGAACAAAACTTCAACTACTATGCTTATGTTTAGCAATTACAAACAAAAACTTCAGCACACTTGGTTCAGCACACTTGTCACTTCAGGCCCGTTTACTAGAATGCTGAAATTTTGCGTGATTGTCTTTGCTACTTCAGCCCAGTATGCTGAAGTTATGCGAAAAAGCGGGTACGCTTGCATTTTTTTTTTGCAAAGCCGGCACAAGTTAAAATGTGACACAAAAAGCGGGTATAGATGCAAATCCCCCAATAAAACCTATTGGAACATTTAAAAGTTCTAAGTCCAACCTTGAAATAATACCTCAAAAGATAAAATTATGAAATCTTTTAAGAAATATTTATAAATTACATCACAATAAGTATATTTATATATTAAATATATCTAAAATTTCTATATATGTAATGTCGGGTTGGTTTGGTTTCGGTTTGACTTTCTTTAGTTAAAACTAAACCAAATCAATTATGGTCAGGTTTTTTTTCCAACACCAAACCAAATCAAACCAACCCATAGTCGGATTTTTTTTCTCGGTTTGACTCGGATTATTAGGTTGGTGCGGTTTGTCGATTTCTTTTGTACCCCTACTTGCTATGATGGCTGTGTGGAGGGACTAACAATAAAGGTGGTTGGTGGTGAAGGTATTTTGTAGTGATTTGGTGGATGGATTATAGATGGTGATGGTTGTATGGTGGAGTCTAATGGACAAGGTGGTTGATGATGGTCGTGCGGTGACAATAGCATTGTGCCACAGTCAGAGGCAGATCTAGAAATTTAAGTTTATGGGTTCCTACAAAAATATCAAGTTAGAGGGCGTTTGGCTAAGCTTATAAGCTGGTCAAACTGGATTATAAGCACATTTTGGCTTATCTATGCGTTTGGTAAACATCCAAAGTGTTTATAAGTCAAGTGCTTATAAGCTAAAATTAGCAATAAATCATAAGTTGGTCACCCCCAACTTATAGTTTTTCAGCTTATAAGCACTTTTAGTATGACCATGATTTTTACTAGTTTATCCTTAATAATATTTTTTAATTCACAAAATATTTTTCCCAAATAAATTTTCTAACTTTCTCTTCATTCCATATTAAATCAGCACTTGTACCCAAACATGTAACTGCTTATCTATTAAATCAGCTTCAGGACTTAAAAGTGATTTTCAGTACCTAATGCTTATCAGCTACTTCAAATAAACTAATCCAAACGGGCTCTTAATCTATACTATATTAAAAGCACGAAGGCCCTTAGCGAAATATTGTTCGTATTTTTTACCCTTTTAAAATATAGTTCACATGGGATAAAATAGTCATTAGATTAGTTTCCTAATATTTAGGAATAATCATTTAATTATTTTCTTAATATGTAGGAGCATTTATTTAATTATTTCTATAATATTTAGGAGTAGTTATTTAATTATTTTTTTAATATTTAGAGTTTAATTTTTTAATTCTAGAATTCCTGCCCTTTTCAATCCAAATTAGGAAAGTTTCGTCCACTTTTTAAGGGTTTGTGTTTCTTAATAAAGTTTTTTGCTTTTAACTCCATTCAAATTTAGGAGTATTGTATTAAAGAGAAAAAACAAAAAAAGAAAAATTGAAAGGAAACACGTGAAAGATCTCGTGTATGTCAACGATGGAAATTTTTTCTTATTTTCAGCTTTTGTTTCATTCACTTGTTTATATTAGTGTTTGTACAATTCCTATAGCATTAGAAAACATCCAATTAAAAATTTAAATAACTTTGTAATTTATTGACTTCAAAATATTAAATATCAATAATAATAAAACTAGGATTGAAATAGCTCTTAAAATAGTATATGTATACATGATACAAGAATAAATGTTTTTGTTTTACTAAAAGTAAAATTAATAATAATGAATTAATAAATACGCATAGAATATATTAATAATGTATTTTATATTATATATTATTTTCTAGATGCATAATTTATGATTAGGTGAATGACAGATAAAACAAATGAATTACAAAAATTATAATTATGTGATTCCACAAAATTGTTTGTTGAATATGTTTTATTCCAGAAAGATCTAATAATGTACTATAAATTAAAATATTGTTTAATTTTTAATATTTAAGACTTTAAATTACCTAAAAAATTTATTAAAATTTTCTATTTGAATTATGTAGGACTTCTGACGATCTATCTATCTATATTAAAAGCATGGATGCTTTCATTTAATTTTATTTTATAATTTAGGGCACACTAATATAATATTTCTATAATTTTTAAAAAATTTAAATTCATTGACATGGACACACTCGCAACGCGCGTACCTTATGACTAGTACACAATAATAACTAGATTAACGGACTGGGTACCAAACTAAATATTCTTATATATTTAATGAATTTTTCAATACAAATATTAAATCTAGACAAAAGTTATTGGGTTCAAAGAAACCCGTAAATTAATGTACTGGATCCGATCCGACCTGGCCACAGTTAGTAGTTGACGATGATAGTTATGTGGTGAGAACTATGTGTTGGACTTTAAGCCATTGGGCTTTAAAGTAGAAGAAGTGTGAATTGGAAATGGAGGGAAAATGAAAAATTTGAAGAAGTGAACTTTTATCTTGCCCGATGAGGGACAACCACATTTGTGTGCTTATATATAGAATCACTTCTGAAAGCTCTTAAAAGGAGTTGAAGAAAATGAACCCTCGCGTCGTCGCTCGCTCGGCTCGGCTTTGGATTTGGATTTGTCAAACCAATTTTTCCTTCTAACAGTTTTTATTTTTATTTTCTTCCTAATTTTGTGTTTCCACACAGAAGCGAGTTACACTATGAAGATTGTGTGATTTTAATAGATAGTATAATGATAAAAATTATGTATAATAAGTGATCCTAAAATAAAAAAATAAATGCATTTAATTGGGTAACGATTGAATAATTCATATTTAGACATCAATTAAGTGAAAATAAATACGAAACTTAGCTCAAAGTAATAAAACAAGAAAATAGATAAGAATGTAGGGAGCAATAGAGAAGAGATTCTTATTTCTTCCATGTATTCAAGTGTGTACAAAGTGATTCCCAAACTCTCTATTTATAGGATGATATTGAGGTAATACAAACTATATATGCAGGAGTAATGGTGGAAACATGCAAGGCATCGGGTTCCAAAAGGCTAAAACCTCCTATAATCTCCATAGAAAGTATGCAACTGTGGCTGATAATAGGTTGTGCACTCACTATTGTCAAACTGATCATTACACGGACTCTTGTAAAGTTAAAGTTCAGTCTTTACAGAAAAACAAAGTTTTTTATTGAAAATAGGCATAATGATGAGGAACCTGGTACCCTGAAAAGAAAATATGTGTTGCCTGCATGGGCAAAAAGAAGTTTGATCCGCTCGTTCTATCATTATAAGGGACCCAAGCTGGCTTGGGTTCCTAAGTCTAATTATTGACTTAAGTGTGCAGGGAACAGTGAAAGGGAGCAGTCAACAGTGGCACATGGATATCGACTGCTCGAAGCTCATAATTGGAAGAACAAATGATTTTCTTTCACTGAAGGCCCTACAAGGAAGGAGTGTATCCTTTGAAAATGGCAAGAAAGGATACATTCTAGGAGTTGAAAGGATCGGGAACAGTATGAGTCCATTGAACAGTAGAGTACCTGATCCTCTACAAGATTCTGCTGGGTATTTCCCAAATCTGTGACAAGGGGATCTTGGTTGTCTGAGTGCTGTTAATGATAATGCTGAGTTATGGCACAAAAGGCTGGGTCATGCAAATTTCACGTTGCTGAACAAATAAGTCAAGAAGGACCTGGTTCATGGTCTGCTCAAATCAAGCTTCAAGGATCACAGGGTGTGTGATGTATGTGTAAAAGGAATGCAAGTCAGATCCTCTTTCAAGCCCAAAAAAAAAGTTAGTATCTCTTGATCTCCTCCATATGGATCTATATGAACCTATGAGGATGCCAAGAGGAGGAAAGAGGTGCATATTCTCGTCAGTATGGATGATTACTCCAGATTTACATGGACCTTATTCCTCAGAACTAAAAGATGAGACTCCAGCCGACATAGAGGAACCCGGTCCCTCAATCACAATTTCTGAAGCAGAAAACAGAGTTGTGGATGCTGTATATGGAACTCCAGCTGCTGAGAAATTCAAACTAGATCAAAGACAAAAAACTCACTTGCTTGCTCAGCCTTTCTCTCTCAAATAGAGCCTAAGAATATCAAGGAAGCATTGAAAGATGCTGACTGGATTACAGCTATGCAAGAAGAGCTCCGTCATCTTGAGAGGAACAGTATGTGGAACCTGGTTCCACGACCTGCTGAGAACTGTTATGGAAGCCAGGATCCCCGTGCTTGGTGTGAAAGGTCTATGTTGTTGGAATCATCTTTGGAGCAACAGTTGACTCCCAATGTGAAGAATGTGCATAACTCATGGGAAGTGAGTTAGAAATGAGTATGATGGGGGAACTAAATTTCTTCTTAGATGTACAAGTGAAGCAAGAAGCTGCTGAAGAGATTTGACATGGAGACATCAAAATCGTTGACACTCTCATCGCCATAGCTACTTGTCTAGACTGGATGAACCTAGTTCCCCTATAAATCAGACTATGTATAAAGGTATCATAGGGTCACTTCTGTAGCAGACCAGATACTGCTTTTAGTGTGGGTCTGTATGCCGGGTTTCAATCCAATCCAAAGGAATCTCATTTGAAAGCTGCTAAGAGAATCCTAAGATATCTCAAAGGGATGCAGGACCTGGTACTCTACTATCCCTCAGTTGATAACCTTGACTTGGTTAGATATGTTGATGCTGATTATGTGGAATATCTGGTGGATAGAAACAACACATCTGGACCGACACATTTTCTGAGCACATGCTTGATCTCATGGGGTACAAAGAAACAAAGTGTGTGACTCTTTATATTGCTGAAACTGACTACGTGGTTGCTGCTTCTTGTTGTGCTCAACTAGTATAGATCAAGCAATATCTTGAAGACTTTGGTGTATTTACAGTTGAACCCGGTACAACACAAAAGGACAAAGCACATTAATGTCAGACACCTTTCTCAGGGTCAATGTTGAAAATGTTCTGATTTGTATGAAGTTCTGAAAAACGAAGGATCAGGTAGCAGACATCTTTACCAAGGTGCTGAGCAGGGAACTTTTTGAAAGAAATCGTCTGGAGTTGGGGTTGATCAAGCTCAACTGAGGACCTGGTCCCTCGATGATTGGCTATGTTAAGAAGGAAAGGTACAATGCTAAAAAGTGTTTTTCAACGACATCTAACTCAAATTTATACTGTTACAGGTATACAAATATGGCAGTTTCAGGACAAAATAAGTAAGAGTGACATTGCACTTCTAGGAGTCTTTGCTCAAAATTTTCAAAAACCGTCAAGGAACCTGGTTCCTGTGACTCAGGTTAGTAGTCTCTCTAATACTTATATGCTTTTTTAAGCTGCTGAAGTGCCATGTCATTAATTTATTTCTGTCTTTCTCCTGCCTCTCCTCCTACCTTTTGAAATCTAAAATGTTAAATCTTTTCTGAACTGGCCTATTACCCAAAAAGGCACTTCTCTATATTACACCCAAATAAAACCTATTCTTTTCTTCAAAACCAAAATCAATCCTATCTCAAAATAATCCTTCTTTCCAAATATGCTAGAAGTGAACCCAACTCTCTCACTTTCCAAAAAACCAAACTCTATCAGAATCAAAACCAGAAGAAGTCTTTGGTAGATTTTGATGGAAGTGTAACTGAAAGGGAATAGGGTAGATCTAATATTCTAGAGCGTGAGGCTAAAGTTGCGGTTGGATTCGTAGAAATGTTGAAGAATGGAGAAATTGGTGAATGTGAGGACTGAATGAGGGACCTGATCCCTAAAGTCCTTCTCATGAAGTTAATTTTAATGATGATCTTTTTCTCCTTGAGTTCAGTGTATAAACAAACTTTCGATCAGCAAAAAGGATTGATGAAAAGTAGGCTGATTGATGGTGAAATGGTGTGAGCTGCTGATGTGATTGTGGAAGAGAGAATGAAATGAAATCTTTTCCTGTGATAAATAATTTAAAAAAAAAGGAGGGGGGTTGGCTGAGAAAGATACAGCAGATGATAAGGGTAAACAGATTGAGAAGAAGAAAATGGAGATATGGCTGCTCAAGGATAGAAAGGGTAGTGTAAGTAAGGAACCTGGTTCCTTACAGAACCAAAAGGTTGAGCCATTAGGTTTGGAAGGATAAGACTTTGAAGTCTCAAAGAGTGTTGTTAGGCAGAGTGATGAGTTCCAAAACTAGAATTACCTCGTTATTCCTCCAAGTCCCAATGTTTCTAAAGAAGAAGTAACAGACTTCTATGTCTTATGTGATACTATGATGCTATATGTGCATGGGACTGCGTTTTTTATTGATGAGACGAAGCTTGGGGAGAGTCTTGGTGATCTGATTGATGGTTCAACCTACTCAGTAGGTTAGGAACCTGGTCCTCGAGGACCCCTAGTAGAATATAATGCTAAGTTGAAGGGTGAGAATGAAAGATTGAGGAAACAGGTGGAGGAATTGAGGGAGCAGATGATCATTGATCAAAGGAGAGTAAATGAACGAATGGACAAGCTCATCAAAGCCTTAGCCCCTTACTTTTCCTCCTGCCCAGTGATCCATGTCTTTCACTCCTTCCAAATTCCCTTGAATTCTTATCCTCTTTTGATACCTATATTTGATGACATTGGTACTTCAGTTGTTTAAATTGTTATATTATGTATTGTTGAAGCTACTGTGCTTTTATTATCATTACTTCACTATGGGCAATTACTCTATGTTGTGCACTGACATTCACTTGTTGTTCTTGTTATTGTTTATGCTGTGTTGCCCAAGTGTCCTGAGTTAATGTTGCTGAACTTCTTTTTGGTAGTACTTCCTCTGTTATTCTTTTCGATGATGCCAAAAGGGGGAAAGTTATATAGGTGTCAACATGGGAGGAATAGAATCGAATGTTGTGCATGAAAGATGGATCTGCTTCGCAAGGGGAACATTGTTGATAATGTAGAGAAACATATGAGGAATCTGGTTCTCAAGAGATAGCTCTACTTCGTAGGGGGGACGGTGCTGATAATATGTTGATTATAGGTCTGATCCGCAGGAAATATGTGAGGAATCTGGTTCTCAAGAGGAATATCAATTTTGGGTTTGTCATCATCAAAAAGGAGGAAATTGATAAGTTATGGTACTTTGAGTTCTGATGATTTGTCAAACAGTCTTGAGAAACCAATTGTGATAAGCTCCTTAGGTTTGGTTCTCATGGGGAATATGGCTGATTCGTAGGGGAAACAATATGGAGATATGGTTCTCAGGGGGAATATCAATTCTAAGTTTGTTGTTGTCAAAAAGGGGAAACTGATAGGTTACAAGTACCTTGGGCACAAGTACTTTACTTTATGTTTTGATGATCTAACAAACTTACCATCCAAAACCAGATACGGAACCTGTTACACATCTACAAGACCTTGAGATCATAAAGTTCCAGGTTGGGATCCAGCGTGGAATATAACTCAACTCTTTAGAGAGGAAAGAACAGCTGAGGAAACATGTCGCTACCAATTCCTGAGGAGACTGTATGAAGTCAACTCTCCAGCAGGAAAGTTACTGCCTGCACACACTACTGCACAGGAACAGTGCAGCAGTCAACTTTCTATGGAAGGTTTTTTACCTACTTTGCTTACATCATTGTAAGTGATGTCACACACGTATAAATACCATCAAGGAAGGTAAAACAACTTACTTCATGAGAGAACCAGATAAAGGACCTGAAGCATGCCTAGTACAATCATTCAAGTTAATCGACTCAAGATAATCTGGACAGTGTGCCTTCAGATTTAGAGGAACCAGATTAGGGACCTGATACCTTTGTGTTCCCCTGACAGAAGTATAAGTCAACAGTACAACTAGAAAGCAACTGCAGAAAATGACTACCTGCAACAGTGCAGCAGTTACTTCCCATTAAGAAGAGGCATGTACTAACCAAGATTTGACATCACTAAGGTGATGTCTTTTGTGGTATAAACCTTATGCAAGGCACAAGATTCAGGTTCAAGACTTGCCAAATCAGAAACGAAAATATTCTCTCAAGCGCAAGAACAACCTCTCTCAAGAACAAAGCTGCTTCAACCTCAAGGACCGGATCCAAGATTGAAGATATCTTAAGTCCTTAGGTTTGTTGAGTCTTTGTTATTTGTTCTTAAATTGTAACTCTTATCTTGCTTTCTTAGAAGTTGTTTTAGGAAACCCAAAATCACAAACCCTCCAAGTTTGTGTCTTGGCTAGAGTTAGTCGAGTTGTAAAGCCTTTGTAATAGAGGTATTACAAAGTGGCTTGTAATAGGGTTATTACAAGTTAGAGTGATTAAAGTCTCTAGTGACAAAGTGACTTGTGGTAAAAGTATCACAAGTTAGTCAAAGTCTTTGTAACTAAAGAGTCACAAAGTAGCTTGTGGTGAGAGTGCCACAAGTTAGTTGAGTTGAATCCTTTGTAATAGAGGTATTACAAAGTGGCTTGTAATAGATGTTTACAAGTTAGTGAAGTTGAAAGCCTACAAGTGTAGGTCGTGGTATTTGTCCCTTTGAGTTGAGATTTTTCCACGTAAAAATCTTCTGTGTTCTTTACTTACTGCCGAGCTACTGTGGTAACAATTAGAGAACCTGATTCCCTATACTGATTGGTTGCACAATATGTTGCTTACAGTAGGAACTGCTAGAGAATCTGGTTCTCTATACAGTGGGAACTTATCCTGTGTCTCATCTACATACTGGCTCCGCACTTAGCACTGTACCAAACTGATATAGGACCAGATCGCTATACAGTTCGGTTTCTCAGTATCTTCAGTGGAAACTCATAGAGAACCCGGTTCTCTATACAGTCTGGTGGACGCTTAGTTTCTAACACAAAGTTTCTGGAGTTTATAAGTGACAATGTAAGAAACCTCAGTACCTCTTTTTCATTTTGTTATGCAATCCTTATATGATATTACTTATCTAACAATATCTCTTACAAAAGCAACTTCGGATTAGTAGTTAATAATCACAAGAAAATATCAATCAAGTTTATCATCCACGTTATGCGTTTTAATTTATTATTATTAGATTTTGGTGAGTCCAACTCTCTAATCAAGAGAAGAATTCCCTGCTCATAAACAGTAAGCTATTTTAATACTCCACAAATTAGTAATCTAATCAATTCATTATAGGATTGGTAGAAAAGTTTACGTAATAATTATTACCGCAAGTAAGTATGTCATGATATCTTTTATCAATTTTAGCATATATCATTCAGCTTAAAGTTATGATTCAAAGTTTCACTGTAATCATATATACCTGGGAATTGCTCTGGAATTAATCTCACCTTTTCACGGCTAGACATTTCATTTTTCTTACTCCAGATAATATCAAGTATATCTCTGTTGGGAAGAAGACAAAACCTGACTGGCGCAAATAATCTCAATTTGTTAGAGACTCGTGGTGATAACGTGTTACGAAACTTAGCTTAAAGTAATAAAACAAGAAAATAGACAAGAATATAGAGAGCAATAGAGAAGAGATTCTTATTTCTTCCATGTATTTAAGTGTGTACAAAGTGATTCCCAAACCCTCTATTTATAGGATGATATTGAGGTAATATAAAGGGATGTCATGAACATAGTATTAACTATTGAGATCATAGGGAAGATTATGGAGGAGATTATGGAAATGTGAGAGTTACGACTATAATGGTAAGAAGTAGTGGGAGATTAATGAAGAAAAGTAATGGGAGTTATACTTGATTAGTAGACATTCATATAATATGTATTTCATAATAAAAGAATCAAATTTGTCCTTGTACTATTTGAAATTAACTAACTTCGGCCATCATTAAATTCTTGTTTTAATATTACCTCCGCCAATGATTCTAACGAAGCGCCAACTTGATGGTAATTTTAAAGCATAATTAATAAAGTTAAGAAGTAAATTTGAATTTTCTTTTTTGAAAAAGTCGGACATGTAAAGTTGGGGGCAGAGCTAGCCCATCGACTACGTGTTCGGCTTAGTCGCTTTGGTTCAGACTATATATTTATTTTAAAAAATTATAATTAAATAAGTTTTAAACTCCGAACTCATAAACTCTAAATTCTGGCTTCGTGTCTGTGCGAAGTCCACTAGTTATTTCACATTGGAACTTTATTAATAGCAATGAAAACTAGAAATATTTGCAAATGTTAAAAATATAAACAAATTGAACAATTCTAAGTATTACAGCTAATTATTAAAACCTTTTTCTTTTAGAAAATTTAGTGTAGAATTAATAGGAAAATCAATGGAGTCCCGAATATACGCGTATGTATCTCTGTCCGTTTGTATTTGCCCCAACCTTTTACCCTTATATGTGCACTTCTATACACGTATAGCGCAACGCATAATCTCCGAGATCCGAAATTGCCGTTTTCATTGTTCTTTTTCTTCATTTCCTCCTCCTCAGACTCAGAAGCAGTACTTATTGTTTTGTTTTTCTCTCTTTCACTCGTACGCAAATTCTAGGAGCAAAAGGTGAGAAAAATGACCTTTTCTTAACTACAATTTTTACGTCTTGTTCATTGTATAAGGTTTCCCTTTCGTATTCATTCTATTACTGCTTGAGAGTTGAAATTCAACTAGTGCATGTATCGATCGTACGTAATTGCTCTCTCAACTGTGGGCCATTTTATGTATTAAAAATTAACGGTCATCTGTTATGCATTCGTTTGTCCATTTCCCATCCTTGTTTACGTAATATAATAACACCTATTGATTTTACATTAATTGGTTAATGGGATTGATTTTGGAAGGGAACCTTGTCGTAATTGATAAAGTTGATGTCACGTAACCAGGAGGTTACGGGTTTGCCGTGGAAACAGCCTCTTGCGGAAATGCATGGTAAGGCTGCGTACAATAGACCCTTGTGGCCGACCCTTCGCGGGAGCTTAGTGCACTGGGTTAATGGGATTGATTTTCTTTATTTTTTCATTTTTAATGTGGTATGCATTGATCAATAATGCTTGAGTGAGGAATGTCATTCGAAATCTTTTAGTTGAATCATGAGCAAATTTTGGAATATGTTTCCTGAAAATCTGATTATGTATTGGAATATGCTTGAGTGGGGTAACATTTGTTGCTAACTTGTTAATTCCCTTAACAGTTGTAAGAAATGGCAGACGTTGATGACATTCAACCACTTGTTTGTGATAATGGAACCGGTATGGTCAAGGTAATGAATTGACAATCAATTGTTATCATTCTGCTTTCAATGTCCTCATTTATCCTAGTTGTTTATCTTTTATTTGAAATCGAAGCAATGAATGGTCAAAGAAATTCGAAAATCCGTTCTCACCTGTAGTTTTTGTGGTTCATAGGCTGGTTTTGCTGGAGATGATGCCCCAAGGGCTGTTTTTCCAAGCATTGTTGGGCGTCCTCGTCACACTGGAGTGATGGTTGGAATGGGGCAGAAGGATGCCTATGTTGGGGACGAAGCCCAGTCAAAACGTGGTATTCTGTCGTTGAAGTATCCTATTGAACATGGTATAGTGAATAACTGGGATGACATGGAGAAGATTTGGCACCACACCTTCTACAATGAGCTTCGAGTTGCTCCAGAAGAGCATCCTGTTCTGCTTACTGAAGCACCTCTCAATCCAAAGGCCAATCGTGAGAAAATGACTCAAATAATGTTCGAAACCTTCAATTGCCCTGCAATGTATGTTGCAATTCAAGCTGTTCTGTCTTTATATGCTAGTGGTCGTACTACTGGTAAGATATTCACATTCTGCACTTTCTTTTTTGATGTTGATCGCATTCAATTTATCTGTAATAAAATATCCACTCAAACTAGCAATGGATCTCATGGATATTGGTATCATCACTTATGTGGGAGTTAGCCAGTAGAGGTTATATGGCTTACAATGACCCCTGTATTGAGGATTTTTGTTCAAAATCAGATGATTGTGATTGTCATTATTTATTATTGATAAATAATAACTGTGTGTATGGATGGAGAAGTGTTGGAAACGATGGGGAAATTTACGGAATGAATTTTACTTTGTTACAGTTGAGGATTGATTGATCTAGGTTATTGAACAAATAGTATGGTATGTATTAACATAAATCAAATCCGGGCAAGATAGTAAGAAGACGTGACTTGGGGTGGTTCAGTTATTTAAATTGTGCAGACTGTTAAGATATAGTAATACATTGAGGATCATTCACGATTCTTGACTGCCTGAAATCTGTGTGGTTTCTTGTAGGTATTGTTTTGGATTCCGGAGATGGTGTTAGCCACACAGTTCCAATCTATGAAGGTTACGCGCTTCCGCATGCGATCCTACGTCTTGACCTTGCTGGCCGTGACCTCACAGAGCATTTGGCAAAAATCCTCACCGAACGTGGATACTCATTCACCACCAGTGCTGAGAAGGAAATTGTTAGGGACATGAAGGAGAAGCTAGCATACATTGCTCTTGATTTTGAACAGGAGTTGGATATGGTTAAGTCAAGCAGTACTGTTGAGAAGAACTTTGAATTGCCAGATGGCCAAGTGATTACCATTGGAGCAGAGCGTTTCCGATGCCCAGAGGTGTTGTTCCAGCCTTCCACCATTGGAATGGAAGCTGCTGGTATCCACGAGACAACATACAATTCTATAATGAAGTGTGATGTGGATATCAGGAAGGATCTCTACGGGAATATCGTACTTAGTGGTGGATCCACTATGTTTCCTGGTATTGCTGACAGAATGAGCAAGGAAATCACCGCCTTAGCACCTAGCAGCATGAAGATTAAGGTGGTGGCTCCCCCTGAAAGGAAGTATAGTGTTTGGATTGGAGGTTCCATCTTGGCATCCCTCAGTACCTTCCAGCAGGTAAGCGTTTTTATTCAATGTTATACTATACCAGAAGTTGCTTTAGTTTTCGATTAGTTTACCATTAGTCATTATGTTAGTGATGATGCTTAACATATTTTTCTTCTTTGAAATGTAGATGTGGATTGCTAAGGCAGAGTTCGATGAGTCTGGCCCCTCAATCGTGCATAGGAAGTGCTTCTAATGAGATAAAGATAATCTGTCTCTCTGATAGCTATTCCTATGTTCTTTTTGATTTGTTTCTGGATAGCAGCTTTTAGATAGTTATTGGTTGTGGACTGTGTTCTGGTCTCTAGTTTTGTTTCATTGTCAATGATGATGTTGTCGTATTTCCATGTCCTCATTTTTCTCTTTGTTTCTAATATAGTAACATTTTAAGAGGACGAATGTAATAAATTGTTCCAACTCAGTACTTGAAGTGATCTTTTTATTAATGCATTGTTCAAGGAAGTTCTGTTATATTTTATGGTTTTTAATCTTTGTCGGGAAACTGAGGCCTGCTATTTCCCAGCCTTCTTTGGATTTTATTTTGGAGAAATCCATATAATTCAGATTTGAAGGCAAGTCATTAATTCAGGTCTTGTACTCTACAAGGGGCAAAGAATACCGCCTGGGAGACAACAATATGGGGCTCAAGTAATTCAATTAGTGAAGCCCTTCTTATTTGTGAACTCAGCCATGAATTCCATCTTTTGAAGCTCTTCTTTATGTGCTAACTCTAGCCCTTGAGATTGTGTGCATGGACCATGAACTTTGTCAGTTTATTTCCCCCGGTAGTGGCACACATCAGTTCACGTAAATTATTTGGGCTAGGCGTCTATTGTATGTAGGTGCAGCTCGGTAATGATTCGTTCGGTTGGGAGTTGCTTCCTAGTGTTGTTCTAAAGCTCAAAGAGGGCGCTTCGCCTCGCTTAAGCTGCACTTTAGTGTAGGCAAGGCACTAAGGCGCGTGCCTCAATGCCCATGAGTCATATCTTGAAGCGAGTGGTACTAAACAATAAATATTATCAGCAAATAAGTGAATTTGCTTCTCTTTTCGTGAATTACATATGTATTTTATTTATTCCCGTAGTTGCACATTGCGCTTAAAGCCGCAAGCAATCTGGAGCGCTTTATAGAGCTTTTCGCTTTTGGCAACACTGCCTCGTGGAGTTGCTTTCTTCGACAATGCCAAGATTTTCTCCTGTAAGCCTTGGGTTTCCTTGCAGATGGAAACACACTGGCTTTCCATATGCTTTAGGTGTTTGGCCTGTTCTAAGGCTAATGCAGCTTAAGCAGCTATCTATCCAACTTGATCTTTTGTAAAGAATGTAGGATGAAGTTAGTAGTAGTTAGTTAACTTAATAATCGCCGTCTCCGGAAAATTTCGCTAAGTCATTTAAGATTTCGTGGTGCCAAGGTAGGCTAATTATTTTATTTTGTGTGCAAATGAGGATTATTAATATGATGGATATCAATTGGATATGGTAATAAGTGTATAAATCGTATTACAAGTGATTTGGGGTCTAAGGAGAGGCCTAAATCTAAGCCAAGTTGGAAAATTACATGATAGACTAAAATTTCAAATGAGTACGCACAAGACCAAACTTTGGACGAGCATATCTACATATATATAAAGATCTATGTGATTCACAACCTATCAAATTAAAGCTCTTTGAGTCTAGTTTCCAATGCATCAAACCATTCCTCATTTGGATATGTATACAAAAAGTTATGACCATTTTACTGGATCTGTGTCATATGCGCGGCCGCGCATATTTGAAAGTTTTTGCCTTGTGTGCGCGGTCCGTGCGCGACCGCGCACATAGCAGCCCTACAAATACCCCCAAGACCGGGTATGGAGGGTCTCTAAGTCATTTTTTGAGCTAGGGCTTGCTCCATCAAGGGGAATTCGTTCCATACTTCCCTCCCATAAACCAAGGTAATGTTTTTGAAGTATTTTAAGTTGATTTCTACTCCTAAACACTTATATTCACAAGGATTAATCTTGAAAATCCATAGGTTTCCATTCAAATCCCCAAATTGGTCAAGAACACTACAAGTGGGGATTCTCAAGATTCTTACTACAAGAGGTATGTCTACCATCTCTAACTACTCTATGGTGATTATTTATGTATGAAACATATGTTAGGACTTATGGGATGGTGATTGGAAGCCATAAACCTAGGTTGTGTTGGTGTTGTAAAGAATGTGAAATAGGTTAATCAAGGAGATTGATGGTTTGGGTATGAATGTTGGGCATGCATGTGCTAATGGAAGTTGTTGATAGCCTAGAGATGACGGTAAGGTGAATCATTGGTATGGAAGGTGGTTGTTAGCTGAAGAAGTTCCGTTGAGGGAGGTTGTAGAAAGATATGCACACTAGTTGTTTGATAAAAAGTCTAAATGACTTAAAGTATAGAAATCTTACTAATATTGGTACAAATGTGCTGCATTGTTGTAGATTGAAGTTGTTTAGTGTGGTGGACGTCGTAGCATTACTAAGGGGCAAATCTCAAGTATGTTGGCTAAACTTTCTCTCCTAGAATCGAATTCCATAAATATTTCCATAAGTTCAAGTATGGTTGACTCAAAATTCCTAATTTCTATATTCTGGGTTATTACCTATAAACTTGACTATTCCGAAATGAGCCTTATGAATGAAGATATATGATCAAAGTATGGGTTGCGTATTAAAATGTTACGGCTTTGCGTCGTGTTTCAAATAAAGGCTAGTATGTCAAATTGTGTGTTGCGCTCTTTGGGGGAAAGTATTTCAAGAATTAAATGGTGTTACTTGTCTATGATTTTAACATGTGCTTCGATTGCTAATCATTTTACTCCATTTATTGGAAAGAAATCTATTGTGTTTAAGTCTTCATTTCTAATGAACTTAAGGTTATGATTTCTGGATTATTCTATATTTTGATAATTATGATGATGATCCATGAAAGAAAAGAAATAAAAGTGTGGAATATGAAATACGGCCATTGTGCCATGAAAGAAGAATCGTATGTATGGCCAAAAGAGCAAATAAATTAATGATGTTGTGAGTAGCTAAAGGTACCAATGAAACTAAGTACGATATGAAAGGTTTATTGTGTATAATGTGTGAACCCTATGGACGGGCTATGAAACGTGTAGGTGTATAAAATAATATGTGAATCCTATGGACGGGCTATGAAACGCATAAGTGTATAATATAATATGTGAATATTATGGACGGGCTATGAAATGCGTAGGTGTATAAAATAATATGTGAATCCTATGGACGGGCTATAAAACGCACATGCGTATAATATAATATGTGAATCCTATGGACGAGCTATGAAACGCATAGATGTATAAAATAATATGTGAATCCTATGGACGGACTATGAAATGCATAGGTGTATAAAATAATATGTGAATCCTATGGATGGGCTATGAAATGCATAGGTGTATAATATAATATGTGAATTCTATGGATGAGCTATGAAACGCATAGATGTATAATATAATATGTGAATCCTATGGACGGGATATGAAATGCATAGATGTATAATATAATATGTGAACCTTATGGGCGGGCTATGAAACACATAGGTGTATAATGTAATATGTAAGTCTTACAAACGGTCTATAAAACGTATATGTGCATAATAAGAAAGGACCGAATGGTTTGGCGAGATGCCTATTTAACACAAATGGTAGATGGTTTTTTTATTGCCCTTGCATATACATGTTATTGTGATTACATTATATTTTGTATCCCACGTATAGTTCATATGGCTGAATTGATCCCAAGGAAGTTTAGGTGAGGTAAGTATAATAAAAACTTGAAATGTAAATTTATGGGACATTTTATAGTTGCTTGACATGCTATGATTTCCTTTCTTACGTGGTTATTCTATTTTGGAAGATGACTTCTAGCTATATATACTAGTACTATTCGACGGCATTAATGTCCCTTTTGCTGGGGGCGCTGTATCTTTAATTGATACAGGTGGTCCCACAGCAGGCGACATTGATCAGTGATAGCAGTACACTATTTCCAGCTGACTTGGTGAGCCCCACTTCATTTCGGGGTCTTGTATCTTATGTTTCTTATATACTTTGTATTTTGAGGTATGACCGGAGCCTTATTACCGGTATTTCCATATTACTCTCCAGTTGTATTTAGAGGCTCTGTAGGCAGGTTGTGGTTGGTGTTTGATATTGGGAATTGAACTAGAAATGTTGGTATTTGGTAAACATGTTCTTAATGAATCTATAAACTTGTAATATTTTGAGAATTATCAATGAAGTTGCCAATGTAAATGAAACGAGAGTTGTTAATGAAATATTGTTAAAATATGATTAATGGAGTACATCTCTTCTTTATTCAAAGATGAAATTTGGTAGAATGAAATCTAACATGCTTGCTCAGTCGGGTTTACTCGGTTGAATGCCGGTCGCGCTCCTCGGTTTTGGGGCGTGACACAGGCAGTACAGTTGGCACCATTAGTTGGTTAGATTAGTTATATACAATAGCCTTAGATTTCATTATTCTCTATTCGTTCATTTTGAGCATTGTACTGAAGAACAGAGCAAATTTCTTCTCTCTAAAATTCTCTCTTTCGATTCTTCATCTCTGATTTCTCTACTTGAGTTGTATGCCATTGACAAATTCATCATAGTATCAGATCATTTAAATGAGTGATTCTAGGGAATTTTGCGTGCAATTGAAGGAAAATTTGAGGGAATCTACTCAAATCCAGATATTTTGAACCCTAATTTTGCACATTTCAATGGCAATTCCTGAAAATTCAACAATTAATGCAAATAATGGAGCTGGATCTGGGGTTGGAGCGGTCGGTAGCTCAGTTGTTCTAGATCACAATCATCATCTCTACCTACACACTTTAGATGGTCCCGGATCTATGTCGATGGGATTGATTTTGACAGGGATGGAAAATTATTATCTCTGGAGTCGTGCGATGAAGGTCGCACTGTTAGGGAAGAATAAGTTGTGTCTAGTTGATGGATTGACATCAAAGGAACAATTTGGTGCAGATTTGGAAAGTCAATGGGATCGATGTAATGCCATTGTTACTTCGTGACTTATGAGCAATGTAAGTAGAGAATTGGTCACACGAGTATTATTTTCCTCTAATGCACAGAAGGTATGGGCTGCCTTCAAGGAGCGATTTGACAAAGTGAATGGATAGAGATTGTACTACTTGCACAAGGAGATATTCACCCTAACACATGGGATTTCATCAGTATTGACATATTTCAACAAACTGAAGGATCTCTAGGCAGAATATGATTCGATACTGCCACCTCCTCCATCTGCCACATAATACATTGATCAATTGGAGTATCAGCGGTTGCTGTAGTTTTTAATGGGACTGAATGATAACTTTGATCAAGCAAGGAGCCAAATCTTATTGATGCCGACCTTGCCATCTATAGATAAGGCCTATGCTATGGTAGTTCAAGATGAAAGTAGGAAAATGATTGCTGGTAGTGCCTATGGACAAGCAGGGGCACACTGATCCTACTGCTTTGTTTACTACTCATTCCACATCTAGACCAAGGAGAAATTACAACTTAGAATGTGATTTTTGCCATTTAAAAGGTCATACTAAAAATGAATGTTACAAGCTAATGAAATGTGAATTTTGTAATAAGACAAGGCATCAGAAAGAGAATTGTTACAAGATTGTTGGATATCCATCTGACTTCAAGCAGAAGAAGAAAGCAAATGCAGTGATGGTTGACACAACTGGACAGTGGGGATTGAGAACTCCACCAGTTGCATATCAACCAAGTAGCAGTGTTGAAACTGCTCAATTCTTCACTAAGGAGCAGTATAACCAGCTGCTACAATTGCTGAATGAAAATTCCATTAGAGAAGCAAGTGTCAACATGGCAGGCAAATGTTTTTGTGGTAATGTAGCATTGTGTGAAAACTTAGAACTCTATAAGTGGATAGTTGATACTGGTGCTACTAACCATATGACTAGTGAAAAAGTTTGCTGAAAAATGAAACTTTAGTAGGGAATTCAGGGCAAGTTCAACTGCCTACAGGAGATTCAACATCTATTTCTCATACGGGAGAGTGTCAGTTCACAGGAGGTCATGTACTAAAAGATGTGTTACGTGTACCATCTTTCAAATTCAATCTTATGTCAGTTTCAAAAGTGATAGAGGATCTCAAGTGTAGTGTTACTTTTTTTCCTCATTGTTATGTGTTTCAGGACCTCTTGTCTGGGAGGGTCAAGGAGATTGGTAAAAAGGAGGAAGTCGTATACATTCTGTCAGCTGCATTAGGGAAGACAATAAATAGAGCCTTTGTAGTAACTAGTAAAGAAAGCATGGATATATGGCACAAAAGAATAGGACATGTACCAGTTCAAGTTCTCAGAAGAATTCCTAGTCTACAAGACTGTAGTAGTAGCCTACATAATAGTTCACTGTCTAAATGTGAAAATTTTCCTTTAGCTCGACAAACTAGAGTGCCATTTCCAACTAGTACTAGCAGAAGTTTACATAGTTTTGATTTGATTCATATGGATGTACGGGAACCTTATAAAGTTGCTACTAATAATCAAATGAGATACTTCCTTACATTGGTTGATGACTTTACTAGGTGGACTTGGGTGTTTCTCATGAGGCTTAAATCTGATATTATCTGCTTACTCAAGAACTTCATTACTATGATTAAGACACAGTTTGGCAAGTATATCAAGGTATTTAGATCAGATAATGGTAGTGAATTTTTCAATAGTGCTTGTAAAGACTTGTTTCGGTTGCATGGAGTTGTTCATCAAAGCTCCTGTCCTTATACTCCTCAACAGAATGGAGTTGTAGAAAGAAGGCATAGATATATACTTGAAACTGCTCGGACAATTATATTTCAGAGGCATTTACCTGTCAGATATTGGGGACATTGTTGATATTGCTGTCTATATTATCAACATGATTCATTCCTCTGTTTTAGCATACAAATCACTCTATGAGCTGCTCCTAGGTAAGCCTCCTTCACTGACACACTTGGAAGTCATTGGGTGTATGTCTTTGCTACTAACCTGATAAACCATGACAAATTTGCACCTCGAGCTGTAAGGTTAGTATTATTAGAATATGCTACACATCAAAAAGGTTACAAGTTATTGGATTTGGAGAATAGAGTATTTTTTATCAGTCGAGATGTGAAATTCTATGAAGATATGTTTCCCTTTTATACATCTGAAAGCACATCAAAGTCAATTTTCTTGGATATATCCCCAGTGCCAAAGCAGGATTTCACTCTGGAATCGATTCCAGTGGACAGTTCTATTTGCTGTTAATCCTTATGACACACCTAATGTCCCATACTCACCTATTATAGTTCTTGTTCCTATAGTTGAACAGGACACTATTTCTTCTACTGAACGTAGCAATGTTGAAGTTCCAACTGTTTCTCCTAGTGTTCCTTCTGTTGTGGAAACAAGGAAATCAACTAGAGTATCTAAGCCCTATATATGGCTTAAGGGCTATGTTAGACCTGACAAGTTGGGTTCTGTGAGCTGCTGCAAATATCCCATTTCAGAAGTTATTAGATATGAAGCAATTTCTCCAAAGTACCAAAGTTATTTAGCCAGCTTTTCTGTTGAAGTGGAACCTACAACATATTCAGAGGCAATCAAGGACAAAAGATGGATAGAAGCAATGCAAGCAGAAATTAAAGCTTTGGAGGACAACAAAACTTGGGATTTGGTCTCTTTACCACAAGGACAGAAGGCCATATGATGCAAGTGGGTCTATAAAATCAAATATAAGGCATCGTGAGAGGTAGAAGGATTCAAAGCTCGATTAGTAGCAAAAGGGTATAATCAAAGGGAAGGACTAGACTATCAAGAAATATTTTCACCTGTGGTAAAAATGGTTACTGTTAGGAGTGTGTTGGCTCTTACAGCATCAAGGCATTGGTCCATCCATCAAATGGATGTTTATAATGCTTTCTTACAAGGTGATCTCACTGAGGAAGTATATATGACAATTCCTCAAGGTTTCCATGGATCAAATAATAAGTCTACAGTTTGTAAATTGCTCAAGTCTCTCTATGGGCTTAAGTAGGCATCTAGACAATAGAACCCCAAGTTAACTTCAGCCTTGATGGACGCTGGTTTTCAGTAGAGTCATTTGGATTATTCTCTATTCTTCAAAAGGACAACAGATCATATGGTGATAGTCTTGGTCTATATTGATGATCTACTCATCACTGGTGATAGTTTTGTATTGATTCAACAAACTAAAGATGACTTACAATCTTCATTCAAGATCAAGGACCTAAGATAACTTAAATACTTCCTAGGCATAGAATTTGCCAGAAATGATGATGGTATATTGATGCACCAACATAAATATACTCTGGAGCTTATTGCTGAGTTGGGACTCTCATGTTCCAAACCTATGGCCTGCCCTATAGAACTCAATATGAAGCTTACTACCTCTGAATTTGATAATCATATAGGATCATCTGATGATGGGCTACTAACTGATCTTGGGCCCTATCAAAAGTTGTTAGGTAAGCTGCTCTATTTGACCATCACAAGGCCGGACATTTTGTTTACAGTTCAGAGTCTCAGCCAATTCATGCACAGTCCTAAAGCTTCCCATATAGAAGCAACACTCAAGATGGTGAAGTGTATCAAAAACAGTCCAGGATTGGGGATTTTCCCGACTGCCCATTGTTCTGAATCACTATCACCATTTTGTGATGAAAATTAGGCTACATGTCCTAATACACACAAATTAGTTACATGTTATTTTGTCAATCTTGGTGACTTTCTAATTTCTTGGAAATCTAAGAAGCAAACTACTATTTCTCGAAGTTCAGCTGAAGCTGACTATCGCAGCCTTGCTTCTACTGTTGCTGAAGTTGTGAGGGTTCTTGGTTTACTCAGGGAACTGGGAATTGAGCATCAGTCCCCAGTACCTGTCTATTGTGATAACAAGTCAGCTCTTGCAATTGCTTCCAATCCTGTCTTTCATGAGCGCACGAAGCACATCCATATTGATTGCCATTTCATCCGTGAGAAGATTCGACAGGGCCTCATCTCTACTCACTATTGTGCTACAAAAGAACAAGCAGTCGATCTTCTTACTAAAGGCCTTGGTCGACCACAACATACATATTTGATGTCCAAGCTAGGACTTCTGAATATCTTCCCCAGTCTTAGCTTGAGGAGGGGGTGTAAAGGATGTAGGATGAAGTTAGTAGTAGTTAGTTAACTTAATAACTACAGTTAGTACAACTAGCAGTACATTTGGCACCATTAGTTGGTTAGATTAGTTATATACAGTAGCCTTAGATTTCATTATTCTCTATTCGTTCATTTTGAGCATTATACTGAAGAACAGAGCAAATTTCTTCTCTTTAAATTTCTCTCTTTCGATTCTTCATCTCTGATTTCTCTACTTGCGCTTCATGCCATTGACAAATTCATCATCTTTCAAAAGCTAGGCCAAAACTCATCAACTATTTGAACTCTTTTGCTAATGGCAGGACCTCATTTGTCTCCAACTATTAACAGAGAGCATAATTAGACCACTTCGTTAAGTCTAGAGGTAAATTTGATCCTTTTTCCTTTGATTAAAACCCTCCTCTAGCCACTATGGTAGACCGTTAGGGGCTGGGGCAAATTTGGGATGAAAAATAACAATGTGACCTTTTATGAGCCAATAGCGTTAACGGAGAGTATTCATAAAATAAAGAAATTTTTACCTCCTATAGCAAAGGTTGATACCTTATTTATATTAAATAAATACCCTTTTAAAAAATTATATTTCATAACTACCTTTTGATTTTTATAGCCAAATATCTATTTATGGTCACATCTTACTCTTAAGCCATAAAATACGCCTTGCATTATTTTTCTCTCTCATTCTTTCAGATTTTTCTCCACCCCCTCTCTTTCAACTCCATTCTTTCTCCATGAATACAACCACAATTCTCCCAAATACAAATCGAAATGGGCAGCTTTGACTCTCAATCTGGAATACATTCAGGGTGGAAAACGTGGTCAGACTTTGGGATCAAACACAGTGTTTCGTCATCTTCAAACTCGTTCAAACATACAACACATTTCAAAGCTCCTTTACCGATATGATGATCCTTTACTTCAGCGTAGGTAAAAGTGGGGAAAGTTTCTATCACCAAATTATCGAGTCCAGGTGTAGCAGTAACAACACTATGGTGGTTCATGGAAAGTGTTTGACGGATGTTGTTACCATTGGCGGCGCTGCGATTGCGGTTGTAAATTGAGAAACAAAAGTCTATATAAATCTCTGTCTTCCTCTTCTCTTCATCGTTCTAGGGTTCTGCCCAATCTGGGGGTTTTCCGTCCCAATCCACAAACGCCATTCAAATTCAATTATAAAGAATAGGTTTTTTGAAGCGCACATGAGGGTATTATGGTAACAGGAACATTGGCGTTTCGAGTCAGAATCGCGGCCCTCTCGACGAGACGACATTAGGGTTGTTCTTGAACAAAGACGACGGAGTTTAAGGCTGAGCAACTTGAATTTTCTGTTAATATATTTTAATGTATCTCGCTGTATTTCCATGTATTTCATTGTATTCATTGTCTTTTTTTTTATTGTATTCTCGCTGTATTCCATGTATTTTATTGTATTCACTGTCTCGTTGTATTTCGTCAATGTATTCATATATTTTTTTAATTAATATAATTTATGTATTCAGATGTATATATGTATTCAAATTGCTTTGTTTTTGTTGTATTTATCGGTTGGGAAAAATATTCAGCATATTTTCTCTGAAGATTGTTATGTTTTTGGGGTGTTTTTCGGTTAAGAATCTTTTTTATAACTGGAAATATAAATTTTGTGTGTTATAATTGAGTTTGTTGAGTTATATTAGGAGTTTATTATGTTAACTGATTCACTTTCCGTTTAAAAATAACTGAATAGACCATGAATTGCGCTATTTACGTTACTATATTCACAAATACATATCGTGAATACAGTCGAATATAATAATCTGTCTAGCTGTAATCCCCTGTTTCACGTCGTGAATACAGTCCAGTACAAAGATCTGTTTAGCTGTAATCCCTTGTTTCACGCCTAGAAATGCTACTGTATTCATGAATACAGTAACTTAAATACATCGAATACACTCTAAAAAACTTGAAAACATAGCTATAAGAAGTAATATAGTAAATGATAGTTACAACTAGTTAATAACCACTAAAATATAGTGGTTCGTGAAAGTCTCTCAATTGGATACGATATGAGCACTTTTTGGACCTTTTCCGTTTTATATTTGTTTTGGTGGAATATTTATATCATAAATCCTTTCACTTGACTCTAAGGCTTTTACACAGATTAATCTACCAGTTGAAAATGAAAACTGAATGAGGCCGAAGTGTCACGGAATAGGAAGAGAGCGGAGCAAAGTGTATAAATTAAAACTTAGGTGGGTAAACTTTCCAAATTCAAAGTACAGGTCTTTCCACAAAATGGAATTGGAATTACAAAAAATCGGATTTTGACAAATGGGAACTTCTTGCTTGTGTTCGTCCCTCTATAGATTCCCAGTAGATTATCCAGACTGTACGGTCAGACTCAGCTATGGCTATGGCTATGGCTGCTTACAGAATGGTCGCAAACGACTTCAACCTGCAACTGCCACAAATACTCATGTCAGTGGCAATGTTTGTCCGAAAAGAGGGACATGCCTTTTTTCTGCGATACAGGCGCAGAAGCCTATAATAACTGCGGCGATACTGGCGGCAGCTGCAGCATGTGTTGTGATAGTAGCGGTGAATGGGGCGGAGGCGGCGGAGCAGCTAACACAACAGGAAATAAATGGAGAGACTTTTTCGAATGTACCGCAAACGCTATCTGGAGAATGTGTTGAGGGTCAGAAAGATTGTAAAAAGGCGAGGATTCAACGACCTAAGTCAAGGCAAGCTGAGACTTGTACTGTTAAATGTGTCAATACTTGTATTCGTGGTGGCCTTGGATCTCCTGGTGAAGGTCCTCTTAACGTTAGAAGGTATCATATTTTACTTGTAATTAATATCTACATTGCTAATATGTATACTTGAGCTGTTCTCCTTATATACAAAAACCTAACCACGGATTTAATTAGTTCGAATAATTAATCTATTAGCTTACCTGATCTAACTTTGTACAATTTGAATCAGCATAAGTACAACTCAATTAACACACTCAACCTGATTTTTTGATAATCTCCATCATGTTGTGTGATGAAAAATATTAATCATACCAAACTTGGAAGATATGTGATCTTGCAACCCGATTAGCAAGGGTTTTAGTCAAATAATCTGCCATTTGTTCCTTGTTAACAAGTAGCAGTGTAATTTGCTTTGATTAAACCTTGTTGAATCTTTTTCCATATAAAATATATGGCATTTGCTCCTTGTACTGCAGCCTTGGTATCGGAATTAAGATCAATTGGTAATTCTACCTTCATTTCTAACTCACTTAACAATGTAATAGTCCCAACCAGTTCTGCAATTGCTATTGCCCTACCTCTATATACAGTTTCAGATGCTGTTTCTTGCTTCTTCAACTTTTAAGATATTATTGGATCTTTTAGTTTTATAATTATATCCCGTCATTGGCCTTCTTGTAACTGCACATGAAGCCGAATTTGCATCACAATATATTGTAAGCTCTCTGACACCTGGAAGCTCATTAATAAGCACAAACCTAATGGCAGCCAAAGCCCAGACCTAGTACCCATGGGTGTGGCCTAGTGTCAATGAAATAGTTTGAGAACCATGAGGTCTCAGGTTTAAATCCCATTGGAGGCAAAAATATTAGGTGATTTCTTCCCATCTATCCAAGCCTTAGTGGACATAATTACTCGGTTGCGTGTGTTGGTGGGAGATAGCAAGTAACCCGTATAATTAGTCACGGTGTCACTAAGTTGACCCGGGCACCACATTGATCAAAAAAGAAAAGAAAGAGAAAGAAAAAGCCCAAAAAATAGTTGGCTCTTTATGAATCTCACTACTCGAATTGTTACTTCAATAATCAAATATGAGACTTCTTTGGTGCATACATAAATTGATTTAATGTCTGTAGGAAAAATGATATATCTAGCCTTGTCACTGCCAAGTACAACCATTTCCCAATGAGTTTTTGATATCCCTTTTTGTTCTCCAGTTCAGTATCTCCATCAATTTCGAAGTGTTTGTTAAATTCAGTGCCTGCTACAACGACTAAAAATTAGATATGCAGTCTGGTTACAGAAAATTGAGACATAACAAGGTTAACAAAGGTAAGAGAAGGAGAGAGGGGAGGGGGGGGTGTAAGAGAATTGAGTTGTACCTTCAATCCTAGTATATGTGGTCTTTAGAATTCATTAATTTACTGCTAGATTTGAATTTAGAAATGTGTCAAGTTTAAAGCTTCAAAAAGCAAGAACTCAGCTTGATATGTAGGTGAATGTTCACAGCCATTTCATTACACAAACTTAGGGAGGTTCCTTTAATATATTTCAAAACTTAGCTGCAGGAAATCGTGAGACTGATACTCTGAGAAAACTAGATAGTAAGCATGAGCTAGATCTAGCATTTCTCTCATGTTTGACATTACTTCTTTTAAATACGATACAGCTCTCTTAGTTGTACTTATGTCATTGTTGACTATTGGTGAAGCATGTCCGATAAAATGATATCAAGTACTCATATCTGAAGAGATTTTCAACTCTAAAAATTGGAAGTGATTTTTACATGGAAGGTGCATTCTGGTTAATACTATGTAATTGAACTTCTTCTAGTCGATAATTTTAATCTTCTGAAGTTCGATTTTCTTTCCTGCATCCTTTATAATAATTGAAATGCTTGCAGGACAACATAAGCATGTAACTGAAAGGCTAATTAAATGCCTATTGATAGATGATAACCTAGTTAAAAAAAATACCATATTCCTTCCCACCCCCCCAACAAACAATTCCATCAAAAAAAAAAGGGAAAGGAAAAAGTGCACGTGACATAAGAGATTTTTTTCCTGTAGAATTAATTGAATGTGGTCAGGATATAATCATATGAAGACAAAGAGACACTGTTTGATAGAGTCATTTTGAGAGGTTCACTTTTCCCTTGTTTGTCTACAGGCCTCTGGTGGTGTTTAAGCAAGGGTTTCGCAGTCGCCAATACTGGTAATTGTTTTTCCTTCAAATTTATTTGTGTGTATATGTCATTTTCCTTTGCTTATATTTGTTCTCCTAAGCTCTACTCAGTGATGCAACTCATCACTTGCCAAAATCTTGTTAAAATATGCAATGCTGAACAAGTTACTGTGTGTCGTAAGTTTGTATGTGCACCAATTACAACTTTTACTATTCTTAGCTTGGTCTGTAGAATAAGAAATATAAGATAATGTCTTGTCTAGTTAAAGAAGAAAATCTGCTCAAGCTAGGGGTGTGCATTCGAATCGGTTTATCGATAAATCGAATCAATTATTTGTTATCGGTTTATCGATTTCGATTTCGAAATTTTCCTTATCGAGTTATCGATTTCGATTTTGTCCTCTTCGGTTATCGGTTTATCGATAAACCGATAAGATATACTAATTTTTTTTTTTTTTTTTTTATACCCTTATTCTATAATACCCTTTCCTTTACCCTAAGTCTCTAATTCTATTATTTCATTTTCCACATTTAAGAAATGATCATGTTTAAAGCTCAAGGGAATGAAGTTCAAATTAATGGAAAATAGAATTAGCCGTGATGATGTATTTTTATTTTTTTATACCGTTGGAGTGTTGGTGGCATACATTTGATCCCTTACTTTAGTTTCGTTGCATGTGCTTGTTGACACAATTTTTATGTTATAAACGGTGTTCGTCTTATTTTAGCTTATTTTTGTCCATATTAGTTAGGCGTGTTTATAGCAATATACTTTCCGTGGAATCCCGCAAATTTTCTTATTGGTGTAATCGATAACCGAATCGATAAGCCCCAAAAATCGATAAATCGAAATCGAAAAAATCGAAACCTTATTGAAACGATAACGATAAACATATGTACAAATCGATAATCGATAAGTAATTATCGATAAGGGTCAAAATCGAATCGATAAATCGAATGCACACCCCTAGCTCAAGCATTAACCGGGTCAGTTCCTATTCCCGCTTTTAAAGTTTCAACTAGTTTTACGTGGACTACTGAAAACTACCTCAATCTTTATTTCTCCTGTCTTACTTACAACAAGTGAATAGATATATGTGTTCATTTCTCTTTCAACTATTCATCCATTCCAACGTCTACCAATCGTATAATTTCAGCATTCTTATTCCAGTGAAAGTACAATCAGAGGCCAGATTAGGGAAATAAAGAGGAAGTTTTCAAAAATAAGGAAAAAAGAAAAGTTAAACCATGAAAGAGATATAAACAGAAAAGATCCATCATTTTTTCTTCTGGCTTCAGCTTTTAAGACCAAGCCTACTTTTTCTATCCTTCAACTTCTCTAAAGTAAAAGTAAAGAAAGCTTCATGTTGTTGTTACCACAGAAGATGCAAAAAACTAAATTAGCTGCACTCTTCCTGAAATTCTCTGGTCTTTACTGTTTCTAAACCTACAAGTTTACATAAACAAAATCCAGACAAGTTTTGCGTGGATTTGTTTCTCTTTCTCCTATCTTACGTACTAAGAGGTAAATGAAAATCTATCTTCGCTCTCTTTCATCTGTCCATCTAATTTCCAGCACGTATCTAAAATCATATATCTTCAGTATCCTTACTAGACTGGAAGGTATAGTCAGTAGCCATAGCAAGTAACTAAAGAAGTTGTTCTGTTAGAGAAGAATAGATAATTAGGAGAAAGAAGAAAAGTGAAATCAAGGACTAGTTAGTTTTCATTTACTGTTATTTTCTTAACATCATCAAAAAGAAAAGTGAAACCAAGGGGATATTATATTTTTCTAACTAAAAGATCGAGTTTTGTAAAACCTTAAGTTTATAAATGAGGTAGTCACACACTTCAAAAAGGTATTAGAGCAGGCAAGAGGTCTAGGTTCAAATCTCTCTGCCACCTTAAAAAATATTTCCACGTGTTTGGCCCATAATAAGAATCAGACCCGCACGTGAGGAGGTTTGTTGTGACATAATATAATTAAGCAATTAAAAGTGTGTTCTCTCCAACCACTTAAGCTTTTAGATGAGATTGGTCACACATTCAAAACTGAAATGCTCGATCCTTGCCATTGCAGAACCTAAATTTTACGTAAATGTTGGAATTGAGCTACATTTTAGAGCATTAGGAATGTGCTTATGGTATTATGCAAATCTCAGTCAATGAAACAATGGCTTAGTGATGCATTTGCATGTGATTCCTCGTTTTGCTGTAGAAGAGTAGTAGAAATTGGACTGTTGTAGCATATAAATGACAGCTCTCCAATCTAATCTCGTAACAAAAAATGCATCAATCACAACAAGCGAGAATGTTCACCATGTAATCAGGGGCGGAGCTAGCCCATCAGCTACGGGCTCGGCCGAACCCAGTAGCTTTGGTCCAAAGTCTGTATTTGTCTTATAAAATTTATTGAATATCTACTAGTTATTAATTTAGAACCCAATAACCTAAAAGGATTAGAATCCCGAACTCATAACCTTCAAATCAAGGCTCCGCCTGATGTAATATCCATTGGAAATCACTCAATTTTTTAGGTTGTAACTTTGAATGTCTACATCTTATGAGGAATATGATTCCCAGCCATATAAAGTTTTAGAGTGACTGATATTTGCTAATGAAAATTGACTGACTTGTGTTCTCTTTCTTTCTAAATGTTGGTTCTTGCAGTTTGGTGGAATGCTCTGATATATGTAATTTGATAAGAGATGGTGAAGATGGACCATAGGCTGTACATTTGATCTTATTTTTTTTGTTAGATTCTTTATTTGAGCCTACAAAATTTCCAGCTGCTCTTATATATGATTAAAGCTGTGATAGGGTTGTATATTCTCTGTGCAGAAATGTGACAGGCTTTTATTTATATACTCCTACTTTTTCTTCCACTTTCCTGGTGAGGTTAGCACCAATATTCTTTAGGATATAAGAGAAAAATATTAATGCTTGTATTGTGAAGTGAGAAATGGAAATTGGAAATTACAATATTAGCACACCAGTATTTATGGTTCTTTGTTATCAGGTAACACTATGGTAGTATTGCAGAAAAGAAGGGAAAATGAAGAAGTTGAAAGCAAAGGGGTTCCCTTTCTCTTATTTGCTTTAGAAAAAGTTAGGAGGAAAATGATCTTTTTCTTTTCTTTTCTTTTTTGGTCTAGTAAATGAAAAAAGACTATATTTTCAGCTCTAAAATTTGTATCTCGTTAAAAATAACTGAACTATAAATATTTAAGTAGCTGAACTTTACCCACTATAATAGTAAAGTCACAAATTGTTAGTGGCCGTTGCTGGTTTGCCCAAAATGCTATGTGCAACCCCACGGTTTAATTGTTTTTGCAGCAAGGTTTACAAGCAGTTTGGATGTCAAGAACTATATTTGTATTTTACTTTGATGCACAGTTAAAGAATACTAGAACACACACATACATATCACGCAAAATATAAAAGTTATATATAAATATTTTAACTTAAAAAAGTTCAACACTTAAACTCGTATATAATGAAAATCCTACACAAAGGAATGTTCACCTATATATTAAATATTATATGTATGCGTCTAGTAACAAAATGCAAAATGCTTACACGGGCAAAATGCAAGAAAGTTATTATTAGGAATCGTTACTCCATTAAGTAATTTGTGGTTAGTAATTATTACTCTATTAAGTAATTTGGTGTCATTTCCTATTTAAGAGATTCATATATATATATATACTTCACAAAAATATCATTTCTCCTTTTTAATCAAAGACGTGAATAAAAATTCCCAACAAAAAAATTTATTATGTTACTTAAATTTGATAAAGCTATGTACATATACCTCATGTTTTTCTAGACTATACGCTTAAAACCCTTGTAAAATAAAATCATTATTCAAAATAATATTAGTGCTTTTCAATATAATGTTTGTGTTGAATTTCCATTTTATAATATTTGTGTTGAGGTATCTGCAAGTGCTTAGTGTAATTTCACCTTAAAAAAAGAATAGTGCAAATTTCTTTTGATATTTTCTTCTGTAAATACATTGATAATGTATGAGATTTGATCCATTTAATCTTTTACTAAACTATATTAAAGAATAGTTGGATAATTGTCCAAATTCAATTAACAAATCAGTTTCCTATTTCATATACTTTCACCTACCCAACCTTAAAAAAAACAATAAGACAATTAGACAAATAAGAGCTCAAGCTTCGAAGTTGTAAAAGTCGGAGCCAAAATCTACTGATCCAAAAACCAAAGTGGAACCCAAAAAAATGGCGACTCATAGATTTTTTCAACCAATGAAATGGTGGCAAAAATTAACACGAAGAGAGTGGACTATAGCAGCTGCCTCACTCTCTATTCTAATTTTTACTCTTTCCTTCATTTCTCACTCTCACAGATTTTCTATTAATTCAACGCCCCCTACCGATGATTTGGTACCCTTTACCCCTTTAAGCAATGCCCAGAAAAAATCCGCTTGTAATTTTCTCTTCCAATTATTATCTTGGATTTACTTTTTTTTTTTGTCTTCAACGTTTTACTTTTTACTATATTTGGCTATGGGTGATCAAAATGGTAGTAAGGTGTAGAGTTTTTTAATTTTTGGAATTTTTTGCAGTTTGTTTGGATGGAAGCGTACCTGGGTATCATTTGCAAAAGGGTTTTGGATCTGGGACTGATAAATGGGTTATTCTCGTTGAGGTCAGCTTTCTATTTCTAATTGATGTTGCTCACTAAAAATTGTTCCTTGCAATTCTTAAATTTTTAAACGGAGTGATGACAACGTAGTATCCAAGTAGGTAGATAGGAGGCAGTATTTTCATGGAGGGCAGCCCGGTGTGTTTAACAAAAAATCTGAGTCTTTGGTCAAAGCTAAAAAGAAATTCGGGTTACTGATAATCATGAGACGAAAATAAAATACTTTTGAGAATGATGGTAAAGCAGCAAATAGTTTTGTATTTCAATAAGTTCCCAATAGTATTCCGTGTCCTTACAAATGATGATACTTCTTCCTTTTATAGGTAATTCTAGGTAAAGGAATGAAGCCTCAGCTTTAATGATATAATTATGAGTAATAAATGATATTAAATAAGCCGTTATACAATCATTCCTATTAAATACCAATTTTCTAACGTATCAGGTATTTAATAATGAATTTGGACTCCTTTCTGTCATCAGATCTTTGTCTTTAATGCCTTCTAATCCGCTGGCTTTAAATGACTTGAATTGGTACGAGACTCGTATCTGCACTTCGTCTCGTGCCTATTTAAATTCCTCTTCCCGTGGCTGTCTCCATCCGTGCCTCTTAGTCAATTGTTGCGCTTTGACCATTTAACCAAACCACGTGTCATGCCACGTCATCTTTAATATAAACTCAGTTTTTCCTAATACAGATAGTCCCCCCACTTTCCATTTATTTATTAATTAAATAATTGGGAAGTGGATCTTCATAAAAAAGGAATTTTCGCCACAATTAATGCTTATGACAGTATTAACGCCTCAGTCGTCTTTTCCATTTAATGTTCTGCCCATGTGTCATTTTCTGATTGATTCTGCTATTTACACCCTTTTTCAAGACTTCTTCTTTCTCACTATTCACGAAGTGATAGTTGCCTTTATTATAGGCTTTCCATCATTACACTTCTAAGTTTGATGGTTCCCATTATATACATAACTTTTTCTTCCTTTGTCTTCTTCACAAATCTTCAGCAAACATTTTCTTCTTTATTTCTACTTTCTTTCGACTTATCCTTCCTAACAATGTCATCTTCAAACTCTAACCGTAAAAAAGTTCCGATTCTAGACCAATTCCCCAACGCCCCTGCTAGACACAGAAGAGGCGGAGGAGGTAGGCTTCGAACAGGGTTAGAATCTACTCGAGGCGGCTCCTCTGGTTCTTCTTCAAGGAGTTCTATCCCAAAGGCCCCCTCTTCTAGAACCCGTCTCTGTATGATGAACAGAGGGAAGAGGAGCAATGGAAGGAATGGAAGGAGAAGATGTAGAAACAGGAATGGAAGGAGAAGATGTAGAAACCAACGCAGGAACGAAAGCAAGTGCAGTAGAAACTGCCAAGGGAACGGACATAGGAGCAGTAGAAACTGGCAAAAGAACGGAAGTCGTCAAAACTGGTAAAGAAATACTTACGGTTGGCAGTGGAACGGAGGAAATAGGAACGAATAAGGAAAGAGGAACTTCATCAAAAACAGGGCCGAGCTCGCCACTCTCGAAACCACTATCAAAAAGATGCTGAATTGACTCATTACTATCTCTTGGTTCGGTGTCCTCGTCAGAATGAATCAAAACAGGCTCGGTGGTTGAGGTTCGAGCAGGAGTGTCTTCAATTTCATCATCAATGATTATTCGCCTCCTGACCCTTGGCCTGGTAATTAGGGAGGTACCCTCCTCTTCCTCAGAACTTTCTTTTATAGCTTTCCTTTTTGGCAGCAAGGCTCGAGCCTTATCCAAATCAAGAGCAGAATTAGCAGACATGCGAATGGCCATAGCTACTTCAACCGTCATTCCTCTAACGCCAAATCCTGATTAAAGGAAGGATATACATGATCAAAATTGAGGAAAAAATGCTTAACATGTAAAAAAAAAAAACATATAAAAAGGGGCATACCATGTGTTTTCACCTTCCAGCCATGTAAGGAAGAAATCGATTTCCAAGTTCTTTGCTCCCTAGAAGCAATCTTCAAAATTGAGTCTACCCAACCACGGAAGTTGGGAATAGGTTCCACATCTCCCATGGTTGCTATAAAAAACCAAGAAGAGACGAGGTTAAAAACAAATTTCTTTTGAAATTCTCAAGAGTAGGTACGGTAAGTAAAAGGAAACCTACGTGCAAAATTCCACTTCTCAGGGAAGGGAGTATTTGTTTCGCCAATCAAGTCCACCGTACGAACAGCAACGTAACGGATATACCATCCACGATCTTTGTCATCTTCAGGATTTACCAGAACTTTTTTGCTCTTTGCAGTTAAGGTAAAAACCCCATGGCGTATTAAGTTAGGGTGGTATAAATGAATGAGGTGAGAGAAGGTGAAATTGACATTGGCTTTGGAAGATAAGTATCTCAAACAAGCCACTGTTCTCCACACTAGGGGACCGATTTGGGCCAAACAAATTGTAAAGAAACGGCAAAAATCAAGAATAACTGGGTCAATCGGAGGATTAAAACCTAAAGTGAAGGGGTAAGTATAAACAAAAGAATACCCACTTCTAAAGGAGGAAATTCTCTGATTTGGGGAAGGAATTGACATTCGAAGACTATCCTTCCAGTTACAATCTCTTCTTATGGTGGGGATTGTAAGCTCGGTTACTATTGTAGGATAAGTATCGGCTTTTTCCAAATTTGCAATTTGCTTTTGAAGAGACGTTTTGTCACTTTCAAAAGACAAATCGCTGGGAACTATCTCATCAACTAAGGGTTCTTGAGAAGAATCAAGAATTTCTCTACTTCTAGAAGAGGGGGCCTTTGGGATAGAACTCCTTGAAGAAGAACCAGAGGAGCCGCCTCGAGTAGATTCTAACCCTGTTCGAAGCCTACCTCCTCCGCCTCTTCTGTGTCTAACAGGGGCGTTGGGGAATTGGTCTAGAATCAGAACTTTTTTACGGTTAGGGTTTGAAGATGACATTGTTAGGAAGGATAAGTCGAAAGAAAGTAGAAATAAAGAAGAAAATGTTTGCTGAAGATTTGTGAAGAAGACAAATGAAGAAAAAGTTATGTATATAATGGGAACCATCAAACTTAGAAGTGTAATGATGGAAAGCCTATAATAAAGGCAACTATCACTTCGTGAATAGTGAGAATGAAGAAGTCTTGAAAAAGGGTGTAAATAGCAGAATCAATCAGAAAATGACACATGGGCAGAACATTAAATGGAAAAGACGACTGAGGCGTTAATACTGTCATAAGCATTAATTGTGGCAAAAATTCCTTTTTTATGAAGATCCACTTCCCAATTATTTAATTGATAAATAAATGGAAAGTGGGGGGACTATCTGTATTGGGAAAAAACTGAGTTTATATTAAAGATGACGTGGCATGACACGTGGTTTGGTTAAATGGTCAAAGCGCAACAATTGACTAAGAGGCACGGATGGAGACAACCACGGGAAGAGGAATTTAAATAGGCACGAGACGAAGTGCAGATACGAGTCTCGTACCAATTCAAGTCATTTAAAGCCAACGGATTAGAAGGCATTAAAGACAAAGATCTGATGACAGAAAGGAGTCCAAATTCATTATTAAATACCTGATACGTTAGAAAATTGGTATTTAATAGGAATGATTGTATAACGGCTTATTTAATATCATTTATTACTCATAATTATATCATTAAAGCTGAGGCTTCATTCCTTTACCTAGAATTACCTATAAAAGGAAGAAGTATCATCATTTGTAAGGACACGGAATACTATTGGGAACTTATTGAAATACAAAACTATTTGCTGCTTTACCATCATTCTCAAAAGTATTTTATTTTCGTCTCCTGATTATCAGTAACCCGAATTTCTTTTTAGCTTTGACCAAAGACTCAGATTTTTGGTTAAACACACCGCACAGAGCATCCCTCGTTAACGCAACACAATCCAAAGAATAAAAGAGGAGAAGAAACCAAGTAGATTCAACATCATATATATATTTATATATATATATATACACACATACACATACATACACATAAAGAAACTAATCTTATATACGAAATGTAATTTTTCAAAATCTGAACCCCTTCCGACCCCCTAGCTCCGCCCCTAATAGAGGTAATGAATTCTGAGTCATATCATTCCCATTAACAAAAAAAATTAGGAAAAAGAAATGCAGCCACAGGTGAGGGGACGGTTTCTCTATTTTTTTTAAAATGATGGTGGTCCTCGTGCCAGCTTGCGCGCACTTTGACCTTTTCACTGTTTACCTGATACCTCCCACCAGTACAAGTACTGGTAACTCTATCCATAAAAGCTTGGACAGATTGGAAGAAATCACGTAACGTTTTTTGTGTCCGCAGGAATGAGGTGTAGTGGAGGATGGTTTCTCTATCTCTTGTTGTTGTTATGGGCTTGGTTAAGGGAGAAATTGTAGCCAAAGCACACAACATTAGCCTGCAGATGTGATTTGTCAATATTCTGCTTTGCTCTTTCCTTTCTTCTTTGTTGACTGTGTTTTTATTGATCTTGCAGGGCGGAGGCTGGTGTAACTCAATAAAAACATGTTCTGTTCGCCAGACAACAAAATTGGGCTCTTCAAGGTTCATGGAGCCTGATGTTTTTCATGGAATTTTGGGCTCTGACCAATCACTAAATCCGGGTAACTAACTACGATGATGGTTTAGGAAATAACTCCTTAATCTTTATAAATAAATAAGTAAACAAAAAAATTGACTTCCTGTTATATTGTGTTCAATGATTGTTATCATTATAATCTTGCTATAAATTTTCGTTATGCTTAAAGTTTGGATCCTCCAATATTTGTATCTACAAGAAGAAGACATCAACTTTACAAGTACACATAGATAGCTCATGATCATTTTATATTTTTCTGTTGCCGATGAATTAACCATCTCCAAAAATTCATGTTTGTCAAGACTCAGAGGAATAATAGGAACTTACTTGAATTCTTTTCTTTTTGAATCTCAATAATTACCACATAGTTTTTCTTTTCGTGTTTGTTGATGAGAACAAGTGTCACTTTTGACAAAAACTAGGTATTCCTACTTGACTTATTTTTCTTTAATATGCAAAATTGCTTTGTTAAGGATTCTTACACACTTGTTCGGCCAATTTCACTTTCTTCAGACTTCTTTGAATGGAACAAAGTCAAGATACGCTATTGCGATGGTGGATCCTTTACTGGACACCCAGAGAGTGAATTTAAAGTAAGTTTTGAAGGTTTATTATTAAAGACTATGAAATTGTTGTGCATTTTCTGACGCTCATCAAAGAGGTGAGTAGAAGAAGGCAAAGAAGCATTGAGTGCCTATATTGTCGATTAATTTATGGCAGAATGGAACGGGACTCTTCTTCAGAGGCCAGCTTATTTGGGAAGCAATAATGGATGAACTCTTGTCATTAGGACTTTCTAATGCTAAACAGGTATTGTTTCTCTTTTATCTCATTGAATTTTTAGTTGTTTCACTTTTGTGTTAGATAAAACATTTTGCTTTGTTTTCTTCATTTTCTCAGTGAATTTTTTCTTTAGTTCTGAAGTATATATTCTACAAACTAATAGATACTCAATTCAACCTTCAAAAAGGGAAAAAAAGAAAAAGAAAAAGAAAAAAAGCATACATCATTCTGAAGATTCTAATCAATATACCATATCTTTCCAAGTGCACTAAGAGGTGGTTACTGCTTTTCCTTCGTCAGGAAAAAATGTTGTTATTGCTTTTATTGAAGTAATGGACCTAGAAGTCCAAGAATTGCAGCATTTTACTGCCTAACTTGCAGGCTCTTCTTTCGGGGTGCTCGGCTGGAGGTCTGGCAGCTCTCATACACTGTGATGACTTCCGAGAGATGTTACCCAAGGATGTCAATGTCAAGTGCCTTAGCGATGCAGGTTTTTTCCTCAATGAGTATGTCTTCTAGATATCACTATGCATCTAAAAGATGCACTAAAACTTGATGTTTGACAGTCAATTCTTTAAATTATATTCCAAATGACAAAATTAAGAGAAACGCATGATGGTTGAGTCTTAAATTATATTGGAAGCAACTTGATGGTAGAGTCAATTCTTTAGTTATACACTGTAAAAGATAGCCAGGAAGTAATGAAGTGTTAGATAATGAATGAGCTAGATACCTGCATTCGCGGAAAAATAAACAAAAATTATGTAAAGAGATATGCACATGGTTTTAAACTTTTAAATAGCATTCCCTCTCGCATTTATGTGAAGGTGTTACTATTTGATGAGTCAAACAATTTGTTTTACTGCGATCTTCATAAAGCCTTTCTGAAAGTTTTGAATTGATAACTATGTTGACTTGTAGTATTTTTCATGTAGTTTTCGAATAAGTAAATTTTACTTTCTTAAAAGTGAAGAATCTATCCCCAAATTCACACCAAAAATTTGGTGCTTGCACCTTGTACTCCTAACCCCTTCACATAAATTGGGTCAGAGGGAGTAAAGATTGCCAGTAAAGGGTAGGGTGTGAATTACTGAATGAGCTAATGTGCTCACAACTGAAAAAACTAACTGATGGTGCAAAGTCTCATGCTAAAAACTTAATAATAGGTAATGACTGGCTCGCAATAATAGATCGGAACCTCAAACTGCAATAGTTGACAAAATTTCAATTAAGAGAAACACATGAGGAAACTATTGAGCATCTTGGTATGTTGATCATTTTGTACAAAAGGGGCACCTTTTCCATTAAGTTTTGAGACTTCAGACTCTAATCAAATATTGATGATGATTCTTTTTGTCTAAAAGATTTGCATTAGGTTTTGTAGAATGAGAGTGACAATTTCATTCCCAAGAAAGTAGAGGTGCACACACTTTTTAAGAACTGTTAAGTTCTTGAGCATGTAGTGATACCTTGAATCGACTGTAAGTTTGTTATTGCCTTCACTATTTCAGAAAGGATATTGCTGGAATTCCCACCTTTGAGCGATTTTATGAAGATGTTGTTAACCTCCAGGTTTTTTCTAATAATTCAGAAACTAATTTTCTGCTTTACCTTCTTCTTTTTTTTGTGAGCGCTTTTGTTCCTTCTTTGCTTGTGATGGGCTATCTCGACATATTTATTCCTTCTTCCTTTTAAAACCTGGTCATATTCCGATGTAGTTAATTAGATGGATGTTATTAAATGCATGTTGATGGAGAAATTATTGATGTAAAAGATATGAGGAAAATATAATTCAAAATGCGATCGAATAGATGATACTATTTCATTTCATAACTTGTGGTGCATATGACCAATAAAAAAAGGAACCATGGAATAGAAAATCAGATGTGATATTTCTGAATTTTTTTTGTGCAAAATGGATACTGTTGAACAAGAATCTGGAGAGATCTAAATGAGGAAAGTCTGTAATTAACTCAATTGGTTGTTGTACTTACTGTGTATACTGTATGTGATAATTTTTGTAGATGGCACATGCTACTATGAACTATGAAGGTCCTAAGACTGGCACATAATGAATAAATGTAGACTGAAACCTGATGTCACTCAATTTCTACTTGTGAACCAAATATAAATCCGAGAAAAGGAAAAGACTGCAAAAGGTTCTTTAAGTGGGAATCGATGATTTAAGATTTTACTTTTGAGAGGTTGGTTATCTATAGATGTGAAGGAACGATATTGCTGCTGGATTTGCACTGCTTGATCAACAAAATCTTGTTACTAATCAGTGGCATAATTTCTGAAGTGCTGTTTGAGCAAATTACAATGTTTATGTAATATGAATTATCTACCTGTGAACCTGGTTTCTTGATTCCATTTTTCCAACTATTGTAGTTATCAATTTTTTACCCGTGCAGACCCTGTTTCTTAATTGCGGTTGTTCTAATTTCTCACCTAAACCTGACTGCAATTTGATCCTTCCCAGGGTGCGGCTAAAAGTTTAAAGAAGGATTGCACATCAAGATTGGAACCTTATAAGGTGCGATTTTGCCGTTTATAGTGGGACTACTGACATTGTTTCTTCTTTTGTAATTCACCTTTTCTCTACTGTGACCTTCTGTTGGCCTCAATCTCAGTGTTTTTTCCCTGAAGAATTTATAAGCAACATAAAGACCCCTGTTTTCCTTGTTAACCCGGGATATGATTTTTGGCAAGTAAGTTTTTGGTCCATGTTGTTTCAGCTTCTAGCTAATATAATTTTTTTTCCTTCTAGATGCTCTCTTAACTTACTGTTTATACATTACAGATACAAAACGTCTTGATACCTGATTCAGCGGATCCACATGGAAGTTGGCTTAGATGCAAGCTAAATATCACACTCTGTAATTCCAAGCAGCTTGAAGTCCTGGAAGGTGAATACTTGCATCTGAAAACAGCAATTATAGTTATCACGACTAGGCTTTCATTTGAGGAGTCCAGAATTATGATGCTTGCGTGCTTGCTATGTTTAGTGGGATGATATCAGGGAATAATCCTGAATCAATCTCGGAAGTCTAAGTCTTTGAGCTTGTATTATTCTTTTTTGATAATATCTTGGACCTGTTGATTTAAAAAGTGAGCAATAGCTACTCAGTTGTCACCTTATTAATTATCCATTATCCACAGATTTCCGGAAGTCTTTGCTCAAAAAGCTCGATGGATTTCAGCAAAATCCAGAAGGAGGCATGTTCATAATTTCTTGCTTTTCACATTGCCAGACATGGATGACTGGGACATGGCATGCTCCTTATTCTCCAAAAATCGATAACAAAGTAAGTTTTCTCGTTATTCTATTTTTGGTCTGAAGGCAGTTCAAATTTTATCAGCATACCAAAATTGCTCTGCAACAGTCGGACAAGTGGGGAGTTTTGGGATGAACCAGTAAAGTTTGGGTAGAGCTGGATCTAAGAGTTGGCTAGGTAAGCGTCCTGTAGTAAGAGGATAAGTACTGACATATCTATCCCATGCACCCAACAGTTAGCAAGATGGATAAGTGGTTGGTAGATGGGTAAGGTAATTATTAACTGTACACATCTGTGAATCCGCCCTTTTACCCTTTCACCAACAGTGAGAACATCAGGGTCTGTGAAACTTAAAATTGTAAGAAACCAAAGTAAGAAACACTCGAAAAGTTAATGAATGTCTAATTTAATGTGCAGTTAGACCTAAAAGCTTAAGTTAGATCTTTCTAGAGATCAGTTATGCTATATTTTACTCCAGATGTAACCGTAACGGTGCCTTTTTGGTTAACCATGTTGCTTCAAAGCCCTCGTGAGGAATTATCTTAGGTTTGAACTTGGCATGAAGGATATCAGATTTTTTCTGTTGGGCTAGAATAATTTAATGCGAAATTTTCTTAAAAATCTCCTTGTGCTAGTTCAGTTCGAGATTGCGTAATATCATCATATCCTAGAATAGGACAAGCTTACACTGAATTCTTTCTGCAGTGTAAATCATTAACTTCTCCACATTTTTTCCATTTCTGAGACCACAGATCTGTTATATTGAGAGACCATCTCTAAGAAAAAGTATGGCATACAAGCAAAAATCTAAAACCAGATACAATAGCTGTCTGGACAGTCTAATTTCATTACAATTTGGAATGGCTTCGAGCTTAAACCCCTGAACTGAATATTAGCTGAGGGAAAATGAGAGGAATGGAGTTTGGTAAAGTTTGCTCAACTGATCTTCTGGCTATCATTCATAAGAAATGGAAAAAAATTGTCCAAAGCTTAATATATACACACATGTCCTCATTAACTTCCCTAATTGACACAATTCTATCAAATCTCTAACAAATAGAGCTACCTAATTATATTACAGTGACCAGTATACTGTGAACAGTGAACACTCCCCCTCAAGCTGGAGGGTGCAAATACATTGAGCACTTGCAGCTTGGAAACCATGTGTTATTACACAGATTGAGCTATATTTCCTCCAACTTTGGTGATCTCACATTCTTAGGACACCGCGTTTAAACGACGTGCTATTTCAGCAAGTCATTTCTGAGCCTATTGCAATAGGTTGAACTAGCAGTTTACTGATGATCGTTTTTCTGACCGTTGAACAGACAATTGCAGAGGCTGTAGGAGAGTGGTACTTCAACCGTAAAGCTGCAAAATATATTGATTGTCCCTATCCATGCAACCCTACTTGCTCTCATTTTTCCCTAACTTGAAGGTATGCATTAGAGTATTCTTGTTTTCTCTCCATAGGGGTGAGCATACTGGAATCAACGGGTAATAGTGAAGCTCACCTGCCATAAGTTTAGCGTGGATCTGTTCTTTTTTAAAATCAAGAACTTCATTTCAAAGTGTTCTATAGATTTTTTTTTTTGGTGCTAGAGTTCGTTATATTGTTTCAGATTGTAGGTTTTTACCCTATATTTTTTTTTTTGTAAATTCAACATCAATTTTCTCCAGAATTATGCAGAGAGAACGAGTTCGTATTTACTTAAATTCTTTAAAAACACAATGTTCTGTAATGTAGCGTGATTCTTTTTCCGAGGCAATGGTTCAACATAACACTTTGAATAGAAGAAAATGACTGTGTAAAGATCTTCTGCATGTAAAAATAAATATCTTCCAGAGATTTTACGTAAAACTAAAAAGAGTTTGTAATGGATCACACAACCAAATGACCAATTGACCCCCTTGTTAAATATTTTGGTGGTGTCCAATAATCTGCTTGATCTTAGTGCCAAAGGTCATTGTAGGAAAGAAAAAAGCTTAGATGCACCTGGTGTATGCACTAAACTAGAAATGCATGATGTATTTTATTTTATATAAATTTTCATCATTTAATCATACTTAACCTAAATAAACACAATAAAATTGTTAAATATATTTAAACATTGTAAGATATTAGAGAAAGATAGGCAATACAGTTTTAACTTTTCTTTTCTATTTCAGTTTTCTTACTAATTTATCTAAAACAGACAAAATCAATGTTTAAAAAGCAAAATTTTAATCATATGACAAGTGACTATTAATTAACTTTTGATTCGCCTCTTGTAAATAGAGTAGTACCCTATAATCTCAATTGTAGTTAAAATTCTCATTTCTGGTCAAGCTTGATAAAAGGACTGAATTCCCAAAATGTGAACGGGTTTTTTCCTGTAAAAATAATGTATTTGCGTCCTTTGGTGGATAAAAAGAAACTATTATAAAATAAAAGCAATTTAGTAAAATATAAATAAGAACAAACAGAAAGAAGGAAGAACTTTTTTCTTCTTTCACTTTGGTGTGTCTTTACCCATCAGATACAAGGTTATTTATAAGCTTAAAAAGTACGCTTTCTATTCACAAATAGTAAGAGGAATGGAAATACTCAACATCAAACAATAAGGGAAATAGATGTCCATAGCAGCATGGACATCCACTCCTTAAACTATTCACAACACTCCCCCTTGGATGTCTATGTAAAATAATATGCTTTACCAAAATTTTACTATAAAAAAGTACATAGTTATATGTAATACGTATTACTTGGTGCCTTGTTAAAAACCTTACCAGGAAAATCCAGTGGGACAAAACCTTGGTTAAGGAAAAAGAGTGCAGCGCGTAGTTACTCCCCCTGATGAAAACATCACTTATTATCTCGAAGACGTTGCATCCCAATCTTGTATATCAGCTTCTCAAATGTTGAGGTTGGTAATGCATTAGTGAACACATCCGCCAAATTATTACTTGAACGAACTTGTTGAATGTCTATTTCACCATTCTTTTGAAGATTATGAGTGAAAAAGAATTTCGCCGAAATGTGTTTTGTTCTATCTCATTTGATGTATCCTTCTTTCAGTTGAGCTATGCATACAACATTGTCTTCATACAATATTGTTAGAATATTGTCTTTCGAAGAGAGACCACATGTTTCCTGAATGTGTTGAGTTATCAATCTCAACCAAACGCATTCTCGACTTGCTTCGTGAATGGCTATTATCTCTGCATGATTTGAAGAAGTAGCAACCATTATTTGTTTCGTTGAATGACATAATATAGTTGTACCTCCACTTGTAAATAAATAGCCTGTCTGAGATTGACCTTTATGTGGATCAGGCAAATATCCTGCATCTGCATAACCAATTAATGATGACTTGGATCGATTTGAATAAAATAAACCCATATCAATGGTCCCTTGGAGGTATCTGAATATATGTTTAATACTATTCCAATGTCTTTGTGTTGGCGAAGAACTAAATCTTACCAATAAGCTTACTGAGAAAGCTATATCTGGTCAGGAATTATTGACAAGATACATTAATACCCCAATTGCCCTAAGCTATGGTACTTCGGTACCAAGAAGCTCTTCATCATTTTCATGAGGTCGGAATGGATCTTTCTTTATATCAAGTGATCTTACAACCATCGGGGTACTCAATGGATGTGCTTTATCCATATATAATCGCTTTAAAATCTTTTCAGTGTATGTTGATTGATGGACAAATATTCCATCTTTCATATACTCAATTTATAAACCAAGACAAAATCTTGTCTTTCCAAAATCTTTCATTTCAAATTCTTTCTTACCAAGATAAAATCTTGTCTTTCCAAGATCTTTCATTTTAAATTCTTTCTTCAAACAGTCTACTGCTTTTGGAAGGTCCCCATGAGTTCTAATGATATTTAAATCATCAACATACATGGCGATTATAACAAATTCAGATCCAAGACTTTTTATAAAGACACAAGGACAAATTGGATCATTCTTGTACCCTTCTTTCAACAGGTATTCACTCAGGCGATTGTACCACATGTGACCTGATTGTTTCAATCCGTATAAAGATTTCTGAAGCTTTATTGAACAAGTTTCACGAAAACTTTTATACGCTTCTGGCACTTTAAATCCCTCAGGTATTTTCATAAAAATTTCGTTGTCTAATGATCCATACAAATAGGCTGTGACAATATCCATTAGACACATATCAAGTTTTTCATGCACTGCCATATTTATGAGATACCTGAAGGTGATAGCATCCACTACAGGAGAATATGTCTCCATATAATCAATGCCAGGCCTTTGCGAAAATCCTTGTGCCACGAGTCGCGCTTTATATCTAACGACTTCATTTTTATCATTTTGTTTTCGCACAAAAACTCATTTATACCCTACTAGCTTTATATATTCAGGTGTTCGAAATATGGGTCCGAAGACTTCACATTTTCCAAGTGAAGTTAACTCTTCCTAGATAGCGTCTTTCCATTTTGGCCAATCATTTCTCTGTCTACATTCATCGACAGATTTTGGTTCAAGATACTCATCTTATTGCATTATTTCAACAACATTATAAGCAAAAATGTTATCGATAACAGTATTATTTCGGTTCCATTTTTTTCCCATTGAGACGTAACTTATTGATATCTCTTCATTCTCATTATTTTCAGGTACCTAGACTCCCCTAAGGTCTTATCAATTGTTATGTCTTGGGGCTCTTCTTGAGCCACTACCTCCATGTTATGATCACTTTGATCATTTGCTCATTTTCTTCTTCGAGGATTTTTATATTTAGAACCAATTGGTCTGCCACGTTTCAAGCATGGCTTACACTTATTTGCTTTAATTGATTGTCCTACCGGGATATCAACTCGAATTGGAGCATTAGCAGCTGGAATATGTGACTTAATCACCCTTGGTGGGCCAGTGAATACATCTGGCAATTGATTTGCAATATTTTGCAAATGAATAATCTTTTGAACCTCTTACTCACATTGATTTGTTCGGCTGTCACGACCCAAGTTCTTCCTCCATGAACTGTCGTGACGGCACCTAGTCTCTACGACTAGGTAAACCTAACAATTTGCAAAAAGTGGAAATAAAGATGCAAAACTAGCAATTTACGGGAAATATAATAAAGAAAGTTTAAAATGTCGCTCGGCATATACCATAATAACACTCTCGACCAATAACAACACTCCCAAAACCCGAAATCTCATGAAATCACAAGCTGTAGAATAACTACAAAGTGTTCTAACTCCAGAATGTCTAAACAAAACTAAATACAGGAGAGCTAAAGCTAGAGGGGAGAATAGAGAGAGACTCCTCGGTCTGCGGACGCGGCAAATATACCTCGAAGTCTCTGAAGGTCGCCTCGCCTCACTGATAATATGGCTAGGTCGAAGAACCTGGATCTGCACATGAAAACATGTGCAGGAAATGACATGATTACACCACGACGGTACCTAGTAAGTGACAAGCATAACCTCGGTCGAGTAGTGATGAGGAAGGTCAGGGCCCTTGTTAGTTTACGTGAGTCCACCAAATAGCAGAGTACCTGGTCCTCTACGAGATTCTACTGAGAATGCTAATAAAACTGCAAGTAAATAAGACAGAGGAGTTTTACGTGGAAAAATCCCACACAAGGGGATCAAAAAACCACGACCTACACCTGTAGGCTTTCAACTTCACTAACTTGTAAAAACCTATTACAAGCCACTTTGTAATGACTCCATTACAAAGAATTTACTCAACTAACTTGTGGTACTCTTACCACAAGCCACTTTGTGACTCCCTAGTTAAAAAGACTTTTACTAACTTGTGATGCTCTCACCACAAGCCAATTTGTCACTCTGCAGTTACAAAGGCTTTTGCTTATGACTAAACCTAGTCACAATATAAACTCAAGGAGTTTACGGATTTACAAGAGGATTCCTAATCAATGCTTCTAACTAAGCAGTTTAGGAGATACAATAAGTACAATCGCAAAGTTACAACTCAACTAGGACAATAACAAGATAACTTTAGGAACTGGTCCGTAGTTGCGTTCAACTTTGTTCTTCAAGCTCGTGAGGATTGATTTCTCTGTTTTTGCAAAAGACTTGAATGAGAAACTGAAACATTCAAGTGATGTTTTTGTATAAACTCATTGTTGGTACACCTTGATCACATCACTTGAAATGATGTGAGCACTTTAGTTGGTTAGAGAATGAGTGGGCGCTGGAAACAGTGCAGTGCGGTAGAAACAGTGCAGGCAGTCATGTCGTTTCCAGATGTGTCCAATTGACTTTGTACTGTTATGAAGAAATCACAAGGGTATCAGGTCCATATTTGGGTTCCTAGATCCTGAAGCTGTAGCTGTTCGCCTTTACCTGGAATCCGTTAAGCTTGCAGTATAGTCCAAGTAGGTCAGGTTCCCTATCTGGTTCTTAGCAGTAAATTTGTTAGATCATCAAAACATAAGGCAAGAACATTTAAAACCTATCAATTTCCCCTTTTTTGATGATGATAAACTTGACATTTATAGAGTGGATTTAGAGCAGTAAGAACCAGATTAAGTAAAGAACACAGGTTATCCCTGACTCTATGCCCTTTTGTACACATGTGTTCCCCCTGAGTCGATACTATTATCCATTTTCCCCCTTTTGGCATCATTAAAAAAACACAAACAGAAGAACAACACAAAGAAGTCCAGCTAAGCTAACTCATGCCACATATGTGCACACAAACATGATAGAGTATAGAAACACAGAAGTAAAGCACTAATATAATAAAAGAGGATATAATTTATATTAATAAAACTTTAATATGCCTTTGCTTAAATAATCAAAAGGCAACATTGGATTGTTAAAACGGGAGCAGTAGTGTTTCATCCCAACCACATGAAAAAAAGAAAACAAAAACATATGCCAAAACAACAGAAAAAAGAACATTTCCAGAAACTGGTCATTGAAGGGGTACTTAGGGGGCACTAGGAGTAAAGGGCTTGGAAGCTGCAACAAGTGTTTGGAGAACAAGGTCTATTTGGGCATTTCCCGACTTTTGCTCATTGAGTAGTTCTGCTTTCAGGTTCTCTACTTGCGCCCTAAGATCAACATTCTCTTTTGTCAAACGAGCTACTTCATCATTTGACACCGGAACCCCTTGGGCTTGTTGACCTTCCAGGATAGCATTCCTGGCCTTCAACCGACGAATTTCTTCTGTTGCACTATTTTGAGCATTAATAAGCTGTGAGACGGTTGATGTACTTCCAACCCCCCCCCCCATTTTTTTCTATACACTCGCATTCTTCTAAATTTGTCTGTGAGAAAGTCTGCTTCCTAGTCCCCATATTGCCTATCCCTAGTGGTACTTCAAAGAATTGAAACACTCGAGTAAGCAGGAACCCGTAGGGAAGGCCATGATTAACATATTTGAAGGTGGCAACCTTTTGCATGTGTTCGATCATAATAGCAGGCAGGCTCATAGGAGTAAAACTGTCTAGTTGCTCCATTAGGAACATGTTAGACTTAGAAGTCACTGACATCCTCTCAGCTCGAGGCAAAAGAACTTTGTTAACCAATTCGAACAGCAGCTGGTAGATAGGGAGTAGAACTTCTTATGGATCTGGTCCCCCTTCTGGTTTGCATTGTCTTTGACCACGACATTTCTGAAGTTGAACTGACACACATCCTTTACACTAGACACACCAGCTGTAGGAACTTTAAGAATCTCTCCAAGAAACTTTACATTAAACATGATGTCCATTCCATTGACCAAAGCACAAATGTGGTCAGTGTCAATGGGAAAGAGGCTAGCAAAGAAACTTTGTACCTCATCCTCATATACCTTAGGTGCATCTATTTGGAATAGATGTGTCCAGCGTTGAAACTCGACCATTTCCAGAATTTGGCGCATACCAGCCATCTCAGAGATTGATGGGTCAAATGTACGACCCAACAGAACTTTTTTATGCCTCAGGCGTTCAGAGACAAGGTTGACTTCACTTCTCATTCTCTTTAAAGAACCAGGTTCTTCAAAAATTTCATACTTGCGTTTGCCGGACTTCTCACCACTTAATTTTCCTTTTCTCTTGGATTTGACTAATACATCCTCATCAGACGTCGAGAACTCACTCACCACCTCCTTCAACTTGGACCTAGAGGTTGACCCCTTCTATATTGAAACAGGCTTCTTCTTTTTCGAAGACCGTCTAACCAGTGAACCAGGTTCATCTGGGATTTCCTCTTCCACCTCTACTACAGGGATCGCCTCATCACTTACATGTATACTGTCTTTCACCAACTTTCCCCTTTTCTTCTTACTACTTTTCTTGCTCTTTTGAAGGGCAAAATCGTAGTCCACCTTAGCTTGAAGCCTGGTAGTAGGTCGTTTGACTTTAGACTCAGGAGTAGACACAACCCTCCGCTTAACTATGAATGCATCAAGAGCCACATTATCTAGGTCCTCCTCATCACTGGGTCTCATTTTAAGTACTTGCATTTCCAAGGGCACAACGAATGTAGGAATAGAACTGTCCTGGCAATGAGAGCCCTGACCTCGGTCCTCCGGAGAGGGATCAGGTTCCTCATGTGAAGGCCCAGTAGTATCTGCTAGTGCATACCCTTCAATAGTTACAATGGCCCCTTCATCCCCCACACCTTGTACCTCGTTTTTCTGAGAGATGATCTCATGCAGTACACCATCAGCAGACACCACAAAGACGGTTACAACATTTTTCTCTTCTTTAAATGGTACTACTGCCACCACAGAATCGGTAGCAACAATGGTATAACTCTCTGTGACCTCAGGGTTTTGACCCTGTTCTCCGCTTGGTCTTTGACTGGTGGGAGCCTGAGAAGATGGAGAGAACGGAGCAACAATTTTAGGGATTTCTGAAATAGAGAGAGACGGGGAAACTAGGAGAGGTGTGACTGCAGCAGGAAGAGTAAGAGAGGGTAAGGAAGGCTCAGTAGGAGTGGAAGTCTCCATAGGTTTATCAGTAGTAGGTACGACGAAGGCATGAAGGTTGGAGTTTGTCTCAGCCATTGAAAAAGTGGTGTGAAGATGCTTTTGGGAAATTATAATGGAGGACTTATGGTTAGGGAGAATCAGAAAAAGGCTTTTTATGAGGAAAGGATAATTATGAAGAGAGAGGAATAAGCACCGGTTTTGAAACGACGGTTGGGCGTGGAGAAGTGCAATGTTTCAGAGGGAGATGGAACAATTTGAAGTGAAGAGATGTGATAGCAGGATCTGAAAAGTTGAATGACATGACAGTTGTGTTTTGTGCCCTTTTAAAGATGTGTATTAAAGGATGCACTGAACTACTAATCTTTGGTACAAGAACCAGGTGCTTGACCTTTTATTTGAAAGAATCAATCCTCTTTTATCAATCATGCACTGCATCTACAACTTCTATACTCATCATGCGTATTTACCTGCAATGGTATTAAAGTGAGTTAGACATGACCAGAAAACACTTTTAGCCAGTTATTTCTTGAAGGTGATTTTCATAGCCAGATAAAGAGGAATCAGGTTCTCAATTGGGCTTTAAAAGCCCCAACTTCACTCTGTTTCTTTCAAACTGTTCCCTGCTTAGTGCCTTGGTGAAAATGTCTGCAATTTGATCTTCTGTCCTGTAGAACTTCATACATATCATCCCTTTCTCCACATTGTCCCTCAGAAAGTGATGCCTCATATCAATATGTTTTATCCTTTTGTGTTGAACTGGATTCTTGGCCATATTGAGTGCATTGGTATTGTCACATAGAAGGGGCACACTCTCAGTGAGTACCCCAAAGTCCTCCAGTTGCTGTTTGATCCATAAAAGTTAAGCGCAACAGGATGCTGCAGCTACATATTCAGCTACAACTGTTGAAAGAGCCACTGAATTTTGCTTCCTTGTGCCCCAAGAGATAAAACATGAACCTAAGAAGTGAGCCATTCCAGAAGTGCTTTTCTTGTCCACAAGATAACCTGCATAATTTGCATCAGCATAACCAATGAGATTAAAATTGTCACCTGAGGGATAATACAGCACCAGGTCCTGTGTTCCTTTAAGATATCTCAATATTCTTTTGGCAGCCTTCAAGTGAGATTCCTTGGGATTTGATTGAAACCTTGCACACAGCCCCACACTAAAAACAATATCAGGTCTGCTGGCAGTGAGATAGAGGAGAGACCCAATAATGCCTCTATACATGGTTTGATTCACAGGAGATCCAGTTTCATCCATGTCCAGTCGAGTGGCAATAGCAATGTGAGTGTCTATCACCTTTGATGCTTCCATGTCAAACCTCTTCAAGAGCTCCCTGATGTATTTTTGCTGACAAATGGATATACCCTTTGGGGACTGCTTTACTTGAAGACCCAAGAAGAAGTTCAGTCCCCCATCATGATCATTTCAAATTCACTTCCCATGAGTTTTGCAAATTCTTCACATAGAGAATCAGTTGTTGCTCCAAAAATGATATCATCGACATAGACCTGAACAATGAGCAGGTTCCTTCCTCGTTTCTTTAAGAAAAGAGTGTTGTCAATTTTCCCTCTTTTAAAGCCATTTTCCAAGAGGAACTTTGACAACCTTTCATACCAAGCTCGAGGAGCCTGCTTCAGTCCGTATAAAGCTTTGTCCAGTTTAAAAACATATTAAGGGTGCTCATGACATTCAAACCCTGGAGGTTGATTCACATAGACTTCTTCCTTAAGAAGTCCATTCAAAAATGCACTCTTGACATCCATTTGGAACAAGGTGAATTCAATATGAGATGCAAAAGCGATTAGGATTCTAATAGCTTCCATACGAGCCACTGGAGCAAACGTTCATCATAGTCAACCCCTTCCTCCTGATTGTAGCCTTGAACCATTAGTCTGGCCTTGTTTCTTGTGGTAATTCCATGTTCATCGATCTTGTTTCTGAATACCCACCTGGTTCTTATAATGGTTCGATCTGAGGGTCTAGGTACCAGGTGCCACATATTATTTCTCTCAAACTGATGTAGCTCGTCTTGCATGACTATAATCCAATCTACATCTTTCAAGGCTTCCTTGATATTCTTGGGTTCTATCTGGGAGAGAAAAGCTGAGAAGACAAGTAAATTTCTGGCTCTTGACCTGGTTTGTACTCTGGAATCTAGAGGAGTAATAATGTTTCCCATTGGATGAGAGCTTTGGTGTCTCCAGTTAGACGTCTGAGGTTCATTCTGAGAGGAAGAGGATGTGTTTGGCTGGTTTTCCTCTGATTTTCTCTCATTTCCTAGTGGAGTTCCCTGAACTGCATCTACCACTCTTTCTTCAGCTTCAGTGGTTGAAATTGAAATGCTTGGTTCTTTTGAAGATGAAGCTGTATTATCTTCATTTAGCTCCTTTACTTGACTCATCATATCTACCTTTCCATTTGTCATGTTAATAACTTCACCAGGGACTAGTAGGGGTTCTCCATCTTGATCTTCCTCAACACTCTTCTCACAGGATGGATAAGACTCATCAAAAATAACATGGACACTTTCCTCAAAACATTGAGTCCACTTATTATATATCTTGTAAGCCTTGATTTGAGATGAGTAGTCCAGAAATATTCCTTCATCACTCTTGGCATCGAATTTACCAAGCTGATCCTTTCCATTGTTGAGAACATAGCATTTGCACCCAAATGTTCTTAGGTGAGTCAGCTTGGATTTCCTTCCATTCAATAATTCATAGGGGGTTTTATTCAGAAGAGTTCTGATCATGCACCTGTTCACCAAGTAGCAGGCAGTGTTGACAACTTCAGCCCAAAAGTTCTTTGCAATTCCACTATCGATCAACATTGTTCGTGCCATTTCTTCCAGAGTCTGTTCTTCCTTTCTACCACTTTATTTTGCTGGGGAGTTCTGGGAGCTGAAAAGTTGTGAGTGATGTCATTTTCATTGCAGAATTTATCAAATTTGACATTGTTAAATTCTATCCCATGATCTGATCTAATGCATGCAACTCTAGACTCCATCTTCACCCGAATTTTCTTCACAAAAGCCACAAACATCTCAATAGTTCCATCTTTGGTTATGAGAAATAGAGTCCATGTAAATCTGGAGTAGTCATCCACTATCACAAAAATGTATCTTTTTCTTCCTCTGCTTTTCACTCTCATAGGTCCATATAGATCCATATGCAGAAGCTCTAGTGGCTTTGAGGTGCTCACATCTCTTTTAGACTTGAAAGAGGACTTCACATGTTTTCCTCTAGCACAAGCATCACAGACCTTCTACATAGGCAGACCATGAACCAGGTCTTTCTGAATTAGTTTGTCCAGAAGAGAGAAACTTGCGTGGCCTAGTCTTTTGTGCCATAGTTCAGCGTCATCATCAACAGCTTTCAAACAACTCAGATTACCACTCTGTAAGGACTCGAAATCAGCAACATAGATGTTCTTGTATCTTTTGGCCACAAGTACTACTTCCCCAGTCACAAGATCAGTGATTGTACATATTTTGGACAAGAATTCCACCTTATTTCCTTTATCACAGATTTGAGAGATACTCAAGAGACTGTACTTAAGGCCATTTACATAGTACACATTTTCAATAGAATGAGTGAGCGACTTTCCGACTTTTTCAACTCCAACAATGTACCCCTTTTTTCCATTGCCAAAGGATACACTCCCTCCTTGCAGGGCTTTTAGTGAAAGAAAGTCCATAGTGTTCCCAGTCATGTGCTTTGAACACCCACTGTCCATGAACTATTATTGACCGCTTCCTTTCAGTGTTCATTGCACAAGAATTTAAGAGTTAGTTTTAGGAACCCAAGCAAGTTTGGGTCCCTTGTAGTAGGCAAGAGGATGAATAAGAGTTCTCTTAGTCCATGCAGGTAATGTGCATTTTTTGTGAGTGGAACCTGGTCCCTCTTTTGTAGTCACCTTTTCAGCAAACACTTTGTTTTTCTGAACAGATTGATTCCTGGCGTGGAAATCTCTTTTGAAGTGCCCGTTGTTTCCAAATTGGGTACAAGGCTAGTTATCAGAAATAGTCACATACTTGCTGTGAGGGTTGTGAGGAGTTTTCTCCCTTTGGAACTCTATTCCCTGCCTATTTTCACAATCATTAGTATGCATGGCAGTGGTAGATTCTGAGGACCAGGTCCACTTTAGGGACTTTTCAAGATCATTCTTTATTCTTTCCAGATCAGTTTGGAGTTGCTCGTTTTTCTCAATTTCAGCACACATCCTAGTTTTCATAGCTTTCACTTCATTTTCAAGCCTAATGTGTTCCTTACTGGCTATCTCTTTTCCCTTTCTAGAATTTTTAGGTTTTGACTTAGTCCATGGTTTCACTATTGTTTCCCTTAGGTCTGTAATTTCTGCCAAAAGATCATCCTTTTCTTTTCTAAATATTTCAATGGTTTTCTTGTGGTCAATAACTACAGCCAGTTAGTCATCTCTAGTTTGTTCAGAATATTCTAATTCTAAGGTCAAAGAATCCCTATTCTCCACAAGACTATGAAAGGCATTAATTAATACATTAGCTAAAGACATGAGTTTATTTGGAGAATAGGATTTCAGATTTCTCTGAACATTCCTGAAATTTACCTCTTTGTTGCTATCGTCTTCATCATCATCTGATTAAGACATCAAATCAAAAGTTGAGTCATATCCAATCTCCTCACCTTCAACTGCCATCCTGGAACTATCACCAGTATCAGGTTCATCATCAGACTCACTAGAGGAATCCCCCCATGCTGCAAGAGCATGCCTCATCATATTGTCAGCTAATCGTTTTCTCTTAAAGTCCTTGAAAGGCACCTGGTTCGTCTTAGCTATTTTCTCATGGTAGTTCTTGGAGAATTATTGCTTCAAGAGAGGACAATCTTTCATGAAGTGTCCAAGCTTTCCACACGTGTAACAAAGGTCATAGTTCTTTGATCTGTTAGAGATTTCCCTTTTTAGCATTTTTCCATTTCTTCTGACCATCTCCTGAAACCTTTTGGTTAAGTAAGTCATGTCATTGTCTTCCTTACTTGAATCATTGTTATCAGCTTTAAGTACCAGGTTCTTTTCCTTCTTTGGTTCTCTTCTTTCACTGTCTATCTTCCTCTTCAACTCGAAGGTCTTCAAATTTTCGATCAGCTCTTCTATGGTCAGCTCCTATAAGTCCTTTGATTTAGTAATAACATTCACTTTGCTTTCCCAAGGGCTAGGCAGAATGCTGAGAATTTTCCTTACTAGCTTGTTTCTAGGAATAGTTTCACCAAGTGAGTGTAACTCATTTATGATGGAAGTGAATCTTGTGTGCATATCTTGAATGGATTCATCGTCCTTCATTTTGAAGAGTTCATACTCGGTAGTGAACATATCAATCTTGGAATGTTTTACTTGTGTGTTTCCCTTATGAGCTGTTTGCAAAGCTTCCCATATCTCCTTGGCAGTCGCAGGTAGAGATTCTATTGTACTCTTCAGGTCCTATTTCACATACTATAATTTTCTTGGCACGAAAATTCTTCTCCACAACTTTCTTGTCTGCTTCAGTGTACTCTTTGCTAGTTTTTGCCATTGAAAATGAAAGTTCCTCCAGTACCTTGGTTGGAACATAAGGACCATCGCAAATGATATCCCATAACTCAGAATCCTCAGCCATGATAAAATATGCATTCTTGTTTTCTACCACCCATAGTATTGTCCATTGAACCTGGGTGGTCGGTATATAGATTGACCTTCTTCAAAATTTGGTGGATCAGCCATGAGGATCCTTCCTACGTGTTAGCCTGATAAGAGGAACTCGCTCTGATACCAATTATTAGTTTGTGTAAGTCCACCAAATAGTAGAGTACCTAGTCCTCTATGAGATTCTGCTGAGAATGCTAATAAAACTGCAAGTAAATAAGGCAGAGGATTTTTACGTGGAAAAATCTCACACAAGGGGATTAAAAAACCATGACCTACACCTTTAGGCTTTCAACTTCACTAACTTGTAAAAACTTATACAAGCCACTTTGTAATGAATCCATTACAAAGAATTTACTCAACTAACTTGCGGTACTCTTACCACAAGCCACTTTGAGACTCCCTAGTTACAAAGACTTTTACTAACTTGTGATGCTCTCACCACAAGCCACTTTGTCACTCTACAGTTAATATGGCTTTTGCTTATGACTAAACCTAGTCACAATATAAACTCAAGGAGTTTATGGATTTAAAAGAGGATTCCTAATCAATGCTTCTAGCTAAGCAGTTTAGGAGATACAATAAGTACAATTGCAAAGTTACAACTCAACTAGGACAACAACAAGCTAACTTTAGGAACTGGTCCGTAGTGGCGTTCAACTTTGTTCTTCAAGCTCGTGAGGATTGATTTCTCTGTTTTTGTAAAAGGCTTGAATGAGAAACTGAAACATTCAAGTGATGTTTTTGTATAAACTCATTGTTGGTACACCTTGATCACATCACTTGAAATGATGTGAGCACTTTAGTTGGTCAGAGAATGAGTGGGCGCTGGAAACAGTGCAGTGCGGCAGAAACAGTGCAGGCAGTCACTTCGTTTCCAGCTATGTCCAATTGACTTTGTACTGCTATGAAGAAACCACAAGGGTATCAGGTCCATGTTTGGGTTCCTAGCTCCTGAAGCTGTAGCAGTTCACCTTTAGCTGGAATCCGTTAAATTTGCAGTATAGTCCAAGTAGGTCAGGTTCTTCTTAACAGTAAGTTTGTTAGATCATTAAAACATAAGGCAAGAACATTTAAAACCTATCCGCCCTACTTGTTATATACATAAAACGAGGTAAGACAATATAAAATGCAATAGTATAATTAAGGCACTAACAGTTGATAGAGAATAAAATCACAGGATGAATGTAACTCAGTACACAGAATTAGCAACAGGGGATCTCCCGAGATATCGTCCCGTAGTCCCAATCGTAATTATGTAGGGGATCTCCGATAATACCAATCCGTAGTCCCAAAGTAAATATCCAGTACAGAGGAATCTCCAGGGTGTCGTCCCGTAGTCCCAAATGTAAACATGTCGGGGGATCTCCCGAAATACCGATCCGTCGTCCCAAAGTAAACATGCAGAGGGATCTCCTGGGATATCGTCCCGTAGTCCCAAAGTAAACAAACAACAGTAGCAAGAAGGGAATCTACAGTCCTTTTTGTAAATAAACAGGAATTATACTTTAAATATGCTGCACATGATACAAGTAAGCAGTTAAAATAGGTAAAACAATTAGAACACATAGGCATGCTTTTTCTAAGCTAAACAAGAGGCTTCACGTACAAGAAATGCTCAATTACAAGAGAAACACAGATATTTACTTAATAAAAATAGGGTTTTTCAATAAATAGCACGTGTACGCACTCGTCACCTCACGTATACGACACTCATATAATAAACAACATCAAAATCCTAAGGGGAGTTCCCCTACACAAGGTTAGGCAAGCCACTTACCTCGCACCAGCTCAAAATCAATCCGAAATCATGCTCTTGCCATGAGTATCCAACTCCGGGTGGCCCAAATCTAATCAAATTAATATCATAACGTAAATACAACTACAAAAAACTAATTTATCTAATGAAATCGAAGATAATACAAGAAAATAGAAAAACGCCCAAAAATCCTCCCAGGCCCACGCCTCGAAATCGGGTAGAAGTTACGGATTATGAACTCTCATTCACTCACGAGTCTAACCATACCAAAATTACTCCAATCCGATACCAAAATCTTGATCAAAACCCCAAAACTAGGCCTAATGACTTTTCCAAATTTTTCCTTAATTTCTCACCCCAAATCCAAAATTAGATGATGAAATCATGTTTAGATTAATGGGTTATAAGAAAAAAGGAGTTAAGAATCATTACCCGCAAACTCCCTCTGAAAATCCTTCCAAAATTCGTCTCCTACCGAGCTCCCAATTCAATTTTGTGATATGAAATCAAAATCCTCGATTTTAAACTTTATGTTCTGCCCAGACGCGACCTTAATCGCGATCGAGGAAGCTCTCACGCGATCGCGAAGAGCAACTTCGCTGGCTCCCAGATTTACCCTACGTGAACACGATACTCTTCACGCGAACGCGATACTTGCACTGCTCAAGTCTACGCGATCGCGGTTGACCTCACGTGATCGCAAAGAGAAACTCCCACTCCACAGCTGCCTCACTTCTTCCTCTTCGCGAACACGTCATAGCCCGCACGTTTGCAATTCAACTTCTACCAATACTACGCGTTCGCATTCATTTTCCCGCGATCGTGTAGAACAAAATTCGCTCTGCCTCATCTAAGCCTTCGCGATCGTGAGCTTCCTCACGCGATCGTGATGAAGGAAAGTCTGCAACAGAAAAACAAGAAAAATCTGATCCTTCTCCAAGTCCAAAAATGGTCCGTTGAGCATCCGAAACACACCCGTGGCCCCCGGGACCTCAACCAAACATACCAACCAATCCTAAACATCATATGAACTTAGTACAACCCCCAAATAATATCAAATAACACTAAAACCATGAATCACCCTTCAATCCAAACCTAAAGAACTTGAAATTTAAAGAATCCTACAACTGATGCCGAAACCAACCAAACCAAGTCCGATTGACCCCAAATTTTGTACACAAGTCACATTCAACACTACAGAGCTATTTCAACTTTTGAAATCGGATTCCGACCCCGATTTCAAAATTTCACTATTGATCCAAAAACTTCAAAAATTTAATTTTCGGCATTTCAAGCCTAAATAAGCTACGGATCTCCAAAATACAATCCGAACACACCTCTAAGTCCAAAATCACCCAACAGAGCTTACATAATCGATGAAATTCCATTCTGAGGTCGTGTTCACATTGCTCTACGGTCCAAATTCTAAAGTTTAAGCTCTCATTGAGGGACTAAGTATCCCAAAACACTCTGAAACTCATAACGAATCATCCCGGCAAATCAAAATAGCAGAAAAAAATACGGGGAAAGCAGTTAATAGGAGATTGGGGCATTAATTCTTAAAATGACTGGAGGGGTCGTTACATCCTCCCCCTATTAAAACATTCGTTCGTCCTCAAACAAGCATAGAGACATACCTGAAGTAGTGAAAAGATGAGGGTAACGGCTGTGCATATCCTGCTCGGTCTCCTAAGTCGCCTCCTTAACCGGTTGACTCCGCTACTGAACCTTCATTGATGTCTGTCTGTCCAATATCGCCATTGGCTCCTCAACATAAGATAGATATTTGTCCAACTGGACTGAACTGAACTGAAATCCAACACGTGCGATGGATCACATGAAATACCGGAGGAACTCCTGCCAAACTGGGAGGTAAGGCTAGCTCATAAGCAACCTCCCTAACACGTCGCAATATCTCAAAAGGACCAATAAACCTTGGACTCAATTTCCCCTTCTTCCCAAATCTCATAACGCCCTTCATAGGCGAAACCCGAAGCAAGACCCGCTCTCCAACCATATAGGAAACATCACGAACCTTCCGGTCCGCGTTGCTCTTCTGTTTGGACTAGGCTGTACGAAGTCCATCTTGAATCACCTTAACCTTCTCCAAGGCATCCTGAACCAAGTCTGTGCCCAACAATCTAGCCTTGTCCGGCTCGAACCAACCCACCGGGGATCTACACTTCCTACCATACAAACCCTCATATGGCGCCATCTAAATGCTGGACTGATAACTGTTGTTGTAGGCAAACTCCGCTAGTGGTAGGAACTGATCCCAAGAACCTCCAAACTCCATCACACGCGCACGGAGCATATCCTCAAGGATCTGAATAGTGTGCTCAGACTGTCTGTCCGCCTAGGGGTGAAATGTTGTGCTCAACTCCACCCGAGTACCCAACTCATGTTGTACGGCCCTCCAGAACCAGGATGTGAACTGTGTACCTCTATGTGAAATGATGGAAACTGGAATACCATGCAGACGAACAATCTCCCGGATATAAATCTCCGCCAACCGCTCCGAAGAATAGGTAGTACACATAGGAATGAAGTGCGTGGACTTGGTCAGCCGATCCACAATCACCTAAATGGCATTGAACTTCCTCAAAGTCCGTGGAAGTCCAATTACGAAGTCCATGGTGATCCGCTCCCACTTCCACTCCGGAATATCTATCTACTGAAGCAACCCACCCGGTCTCTGGTGCTCATACTTTACCTGCTGACAATTGAGGAACCGAGCTACGAACCCAACTATATCCTTCTTCATCTGCCTCCACCAATAGTGCTATCTCAAATTCTGGTACATCTTCGCGACACCCGGATGGATGGAATACCGCGAACTATGTGCCTCATCTAGAATCAACTCCCAAGGCCCATCAACATTGGGTACAGATACCCGACCCTGCATCCTCAATAACCCGTCATCACCAATAGTCACATCTCTGTCATCACCGTGCGGAACCTTGTCCTTGAGGACGAGCAAATGAGGGTCATCATATTGACGCTCCCTGATATGATCAAATAAGGAAGACCGAGAAATCACGTAAGCTAGAACCCGACTAGGCTCCGAAAGATCCAATCTCACAAATTGGCTGGCTAAGGCCCGAACATCCATCGCCATGGGCCTCTCCGCTGCTGGTAAACTCCCCAAACTCTCTGCCCGGTGACTCAAAGCATCGGCCACCATATTGGCCTTTCCCGGGTGATACAAGATAGTGATATCATAGTCCTTCAGCATCTCCAACCACCTCCTCTGGCATAAATTAAGATCCTTCTACTTGAACAGATGCTGCAAACTTCGGTGATCAATGTAGATCTCACAAAGAACATCATATAAATAATGACGCTAGATCTTCAAGGCGTGAACAATAGCAGCTAACTCGAGATCATGGATAGGATAATTCTTCTCATGCACTTTCAGTTGTCTGGACGCGTAGGCAATCACCTTACCGTCCTGCATCAATACTGCTCCAAGGCCAATCCTCAAGGCATCACAATAGATAGTATAAGACCCCGAATCTGTAGGCAATATCAAAACTGGGGTTGTAGTTAAAGCTGCCTTGAGCTTCTGGAAGCTCTCCTCACATTCTTTTGTCCACTGGAACGGAGCACCCTTCTGGGTGAGCCTAGTCATAGGTGCTGCAATAGATGACAACCCCTCAACAAATCGACGGTAATAACCTGCCAAGCCAAGAAAACTGCGGATCTCTATAGCTGAGGATGGTCTAGGCCAACTCTGCACTGCTTTCACTTTCTTCGGATCCACCTTTATCCCCTCACTCGATACCACGTGACCCAAGAATACCACAGAATCTAACCAGAACTCACATTTCGAGAACTTTGTATATAATTTCTTTTCTCTCAAAGTATGAAGCACTGTCCTCCGGTGTTGTTCATGATCTTCCCAACTCCGAGAATATACCAGAATATCATCAATAAAGACAATGACAAATGAGTTAAGATATGGCTGGAACACACTATGCATCAAATGCATGAAGGCTGATGGGGTATTGGTCAGCCCAAATAACATAACAAGGAACTCGTAATGACCATACCGAGTCCTAAAAGTAGTCTTCGGGATATGTGGCTCCCGAATCTTCAACTGATGTTAAACTGAACATAAGTCAACCTTAGAAAACACTCGGGCACCCTGTAACTGGTCAAACAAATCATCAATACGAGGTAAAGGATATCGGTTCTTCACTGTAACTTTGTTCAACTGGCGATAATCAATGCACATATGCATAGAGCCATCCTTTTTCTTCAGAAACAAGACAGGAGCACCCCAAGGTGATATATTGGGCCAAATAAAACCCTTATCATGCAATTCCTGCAACTGCTCATTCAACTCCTTCAACTCAGGAGGAGCCATACGATAAGAAGGAATAGAAATGTGTTGAGTGCCCGACAACAAATCAATGCCGAAATCAATATCTCTATCGGGTGGCATACCCGCAAGATCAGCTGGAAACACATCAGGGAAGTCCCGTACTACTAGGACTGAATCAACTATAGGGGTATCAACACTAACATCTCTCACATAGATCAGATACGTGTCACACCCTTTCTAAACCATTCACTGAGCCTTAAAGAAAGAAATGACTGTACTAGGAGTGTGATCTAAAGTACCCCTCCACTCCATTCACGGTACACCTAGCATAGCCAGCATCATAGTTTTAGCGTGACAATTAAGAATAGCATAATGGGGCGACAACCAGTCCATGCCCAAGATAACATCGAAATCTATTATGTTGAGCAATAATAAATCGTCTTTAGTCTTAAAACCACTAAGAGCAACCAAACATGAGTGATAAACACGGTCCACAACAATAGAATCTCCCACAGGAGTAGAAACATAAATAGGGGAACTCAAGAAATCCCGAGATATTCCCAAATGCGGTGCAAAATAAAAGGACACATAAGAATAAGTGGATCCTGGATCGAATAAAACCGATGCATCTCTATGACAAATCAGGACAATACCTGTGATGATAGAATCGGAGGCGACAACCTCGGTACGGTCAGTAAGGGAATAATATCTGGCCTGACCTCCCCCTCTAGGGCGACCTCTACCTCCCCAACCTCCATCTCCAGCTGGCTGAGCAGGTGGGGTAGCAACTGGTGCTGTAACCATAGCCTAGGAATTCTGCGGGGTACGTTGTGGCTGAGAAGTCTATGGAGGTGCACCCCTCCTAAGTCTGGGGCAATCCATCACCATATGGTATGTAAGCACGTGATTTTTGCCCTATGAAAGAATTACTCCCAAAAAATTCAAAATAAAACAATTTTCCTTTGTGTGCAATTTTTGTTATTTTTGTGTGGTATTTTTGTATAATTATTTGTATTTTTATGAGTGCATGTTTATTTGTTTTAATTAATAAAAATATAAAATATATCACATTTTCATTTAGTATTTAATTAAGTTTGTTTTACAAAAAATGAAAGTCACAAAAATAGGAATATTTTGCATTGTTAGCATTTAATGTCAAATTATGCAATTTTGTTTTAATTGGTGTTTAATTGTGTATGATAATTTTTGTTAGGAGTTTAATTAGTATTTTTGGAGTCAATTTAGTTTGTAGCTCAATTTAGAATTTTAGTTTTATTAAAAAAAAAAAGTAAGAAAAGAGGGCTACAAAACGTTAATATTTGAATTGAGTCTAATATAGCTATTTTGACTATTTTATCTTATTTCGCAAAAGAAAAATTACAAAAAATATATATGAAAATTTTAGCTTATGTATTTCTCATAAACTTGAAAAAATACAAAAATAGTACCTTATTTTTTATACTTTATATAATTTCAAAAATTATAAAATATGTAGTTTTATTAATGTTTTGTAGTCATTTTAAACTTAAAAAATATAGAAATAGTACTTTATATTTTTATCATTGTATAATTTCGAAAATTATAAAAAAAAAGAAGAAGCTATTAACGTTTTGTAGCCATTTTAATCTTGAAAAATACAAAAAAAATAGTATTTTATATTTTATCTTTATATAAAAACGAAAATGACAAATAATAATTTTATTTATGCTTTGTAGCTATTTTAATCTTGAAAAAATACTAAAAAAAAAAGAAGAAGAAAGAAATAAGTTTTGTTTTAAATGTAAGTCTTATTTGGTAGTATTTTGCTTACATAAGACTAAATAAATAACATCGTGTTTTTATTCTCGGGTCCGTGCAAAGAATAATATTTGGGTTTAAACTACCCGTTTTTAGGCCTAATTTTCGGACCTGACCCATAATAATCCGAACCCCACCGCGCATGGGGGACACATGTCTTGGACCCCTACACACGTGGGGTCCATGTCCTTTGATACACGGACAAAGCATGGCATGGGGAGGGAATTAAAAATTAAAAAGGCTGAAAATTGTTTAAAAGAGAAAGGGGGACAACACGTGAAGGGGATTGAATTTTCAAAGCAAAAGGTTAAAGAATTTTAAAAGCCAACAATATTTTAAGAAAAGGGAAAGGGACTTACGTTTGTAAAACAAAAAAAGGAAAAGAGGGATGCACATGCACGGACCAAAGGAAAAGAAAAAGAGTTTTGCAACTGTTCATCTTCTTCTTCATTTCGAAGAAGAAGAAACGAAAAAAAAAAGCCCCCCCCCCCCGTCGAGCAGCAGCAACTATTGCTGCGTCGTTCGCCATCTCCATAACCAACGACCCTACCTCCAGCTGTTCGACCAAACCCCGCTGCCCACGTCGACCTCAACACCACCCCACTGCCCAGCAAATCAACTGCTGCCGCTGCTGCCTCTCCCCGTCGACCAACTGTTGCGACGCCATGGCAGCAGCGAATCAACTGTTGCGACGCCATGGTAGCAGCTGTTCGCTGCTGCTGCTGCTCTTCACGACCACCTTGTCTCCTTCCAGTCAGTCCGCCACAGTCCAAACGACTAGCTTATGCTTCGTCCTTTTTCGACGTCCACAAAACAGTCCGTTTGACCTCCAATAGTTCAAATCCGAGTTTCAACTTGGGTTCGTTCAAGTTTTAGATTTTTTTTTCTTTCAAGATTATTTAGTTCTTTTGATTTATTTTCTATTATGGTTTTTGGTTTTAAGTGTTGTTTGTAATCTTGTTTTTGTTCATTCTATTTTTCGGATTATTGAATCTTTGTTTAAAATGTTATTTTTGTAAATCTTGTCTTGCTCATTAGTTCTCCTTCTTCTTCAAAGACCTTTTATTTGGTCAAGATTTTTCTTCTGTTTGTTTGAGTGTGCATTATAAGCTACATTCGATTTGAACAACTTCGTCGAATAGTTAGTTTATGACTGCTTTGTTTGGACGAATACAACATGAATCACTCCGTTGGTCTGTTTTGATGCTTGAATCATTCGTGTGAATTTGACTTAAGGATTGGTTGTAGCTGTGTAGTGATTTGATGTAGTTATAAATCAGAGAGGTTTAAATACAGATTGCTAAGAGTGAGGGCAAGCCAATAATAATAGAGGATTTTCAGGTTTATTTTTGGGTGTTAATTTTTTTAAAATGTTTAGTGTTAGTAGTCTGCCAGTTGAATATTCAGTGTATAATTAAAATTAATGAATTATTTAATGAAAAGGGAATTAGTAGTGCAGAATACACCCTGTCTGGTATCTTTAAGGGTGGAAAATCAGAAAATAAGCATGGGATTAATGATAAAAGTGTATAGATGCACATGGGAGGGAATATACAGGCTGAAAGTGAAAACTTTGAATAAATAATGTTTAGTTCTAGCCGATAAATAGGAGGAGTTGATATAGAGATAGGGGACTGGAAAAAAAAAGAAAAAGGGATTGAGACTGAAAGTTGAGAGAACAGAAATTTTCAGAACTTAAAAGTGAGAGATAGGCTAATTTTTCAGAACTAAAAATCAGTCTTTGAGAGCTAAAAACTGAAAGTGAGGTTCTTTTCTTTACTGCTGAAATCAGAACTTTGTTACTGCCTCTGTTGGATTGCGTTTAGTACTACTGATTTCAGTCAAGCTTTCTGGGGTTTTCAGTTTGGTTCTGACCATTGTTACATTGGTTATTGCTGTTTTGTTGTTGTTATTTGCTGTGAGATTCTGTTGTTGTGCTACTGCTGTACATTGTTGCTCATGACCTATTTTCTCTATTTGTAGTTCGAATTCCAGGTACACATTCGAATCTTGTAGTGATAAATCTTTGAAGTTGAAATGCAGCAATAAAGTCGAACCGCCTCAATAAAGCAGATAGTAGACAATCTGGACTATTAAGTTTTTTTATGAACTGTTTTTTTTTTTTTTTGTATAATTGGATTGAAAAGAGAAGGAATCGTATAAATGGTCATGCGCTGATATAACATGAACCTTTCAATTTTATTAGATTAATGAGGTAAATCATGATAAGTAGCATATCTCTAGTTAGTTGTTTGTTTCCATGCATATATTCAAGTAGTCCATAAATGAGATAGAGTACTTAGTCAAAACCCAATTAGTATTTCGTTTAGATGGTTAAAACTAATTTCCATTAGTCCTCTTAAGTGATTATACTCTCATCAGTATTGGCATTAATTCATGTTACAAATAATCTCACATAGATAGATTGTGGACTTGATAAAAATGTAAAAATAAGGTGGTTGGGTAGTGTCAACATTATAGCTCCAATAATAATAATAAAAGTAAATAAATAAATAAATAAATAAAGGTCGTAGTCGATAATTTTATGTATTAATAATTAAGTATACTTACACTAATGTAGAGTAGTTTCAATAAAGTATAGTTAAATTGCGAATCCATTAGGGTTAATGAATTAGTCTATAGCTTTGATCATTTAGTTAACCTCACCACAGTTAAAAATGGCTAATTGTAGTAATGTTAGTCAATATTGTACGTTTTTTATATACATAATTCCATTTTTAGTAATATTAGCTTATGGAATAAGGCGCGAAACAATTTTTCATTTTTACAAGTTCAAGTATAATTTTCGTTGGCATCTGTTGTAATCTATTAATTAAATAAGTTACGGTTTTTTTTAGCATGTAATTAACCAGGATTTTTCTTTATTTAGAGACAATAGAAATGTGGTTACTTTCCTTTTAAAAATAAAAAAAAAAAACGAGACAAGCTTCGCCAAACAAAAAATGCACAAGCTGCGGGGCCCTCTAAATGTATATATTAAAATACTTAGAATTCGAGGACAGGCCGTTTAGCGAATTTTACGGCCTTCCCCAAAATAACAAGACACTAGTTGCTTTAGGCGCGCCTTTAATAATTTGTTTTCCTTAACTCGGGTGCACATTTATGTGACCCAAATCTAAATCTCAACCGAGTCGAGATATGTCAACAACCACGTGTGCATTGATGTAACGTGGTTCGAGGTATGTTTTCACGACGTTGCAATTCTTTGTAAAAAAAAATATATAATAATAATAATTATGAAAGCGGTAAAAAGATAAAATTTGCACATAAGTTCATATTTGTATAAAATCAGATAAGCCGAATATAACAGTTGAGCGACCGTGCTAGAACCACAAAACTCGGGAATGCCTAACACCTTTTCCCGGGTTAACAGAATTCCTTATCCGGATTTCTGGTGCGCAGACGGTAATATGGAGTCATTCTTTTCCTCGATTCGGGATTAAAATTGGTGACTTGGGACACCCTAAATCTCTCAAGTGGCGACTCTGAAATAAATAAACAAATCCCGTTTCGATTGTCCTTTAATTGGAAAAACTCCCTTGTACCCTCTCGGGTGCGGAAAAAGGAGGTGTGACAGATCTGGCGACTTTGCTGGGGACATCAATTCCTTCAGAACTAGTGTAACCCAGAACCACTGGTTCGGGGTTAGAGATTCGAGCTTAGAATAATTGTTCTATTTGGGTTTATTTATTATCTGATATTTTTATGTGATATGTGCTTCATGTGCAAAATGATGTGTGTTACCGCTTTGATATTATTTGACTGTATATATAAACTGTGCCGAAACCCTTCTCTTCTTACCTTCGGGGAGAAGCTCGCTGGTCGAGACTCCTTATTCTGTTAGTGTCATACCCAAGTAGAAAGAGGCTCGGATAAGTTACAAAGCCGGACGACCCCGCGGGTCCCCGGTACGTAGCCCCCTCCTCGACTCGAGTTGTCCGCTCGTGTAAGCCATGTCTAGAACAAAGCCCAGTTTGAAGCTTAGTAAAGCATAACTTCATGCTGGATCCCTAGTAGGAAAACGCTTATTTGCATCACGTTGCATTTGACTTAGGGGGCTCAACACAGGGGTTGGGCCCGTCTAGGAATAACAACCTGAAACAAAAAGGGAGACCATCATGTGGCATTTTGTCTGTTATCGCATTTAATTTGCTTCGAATTTGCATGTTGACCGGCGGGTGATAATAGAAATTTTGAAAACATAAATAAATAAATAAATAAAAAGAAATTAAAAAAAAATTCAAAAGCAATGTCCAAATATTTTTCATTTTGAGAAAACCCGTGATTTAGATAAATTTCTTACCCGAACTACGTCGGTTTGATTCCCACCGGATGTGGGATACGTAGGCAACCCTTATCGGGTCCAACTCCCCGATTTTGTTTTACCAATAATTATATATATATATATATATATATATATATATACATGTATGTATATACATATATTATTTCTTTCAAAAATGTTTGGAGTCAAAATAAAAATCTTTTCTTTCTTTTCTAAGATCACCTTAATAAATGTGCAGAATGAGCACAAGTAGGAGTTCATCTAAGGCCATTATAAACAAAGTTCCTCTAGGCTTACGCATATGGTGGAACGACTTGGGAGGATCAGGGCAAGATACGGTCAAAATATACTTGGGAAATTTGGTTGGATTGTTGGACATCGATCCGCGAGGGGACGTTATCAGGGCTCTAATTTCATTTTGGGACTCGGCCCACAACATATTTCACTTCTCAGATTTCGAACTCACCCCGACTCTGGAGGAGTTGGCAGGGTACATTGGATGTCCTAACATCCCTATGAAAAAACAGTATCTCATTGCACCAAGGGCCGTAACCATACACAAGTTCCTGGATATCGTAAAGATCCACAGAACGATACATAACCCAGAGTTATCAAAAGGGTTTTGTAGTTTGGCATTTCTGTACGACAGATACGGTCATCTGGGAGGGTTCAACAATCCCGAGAGTAAGATCTGCAATGGGGAGAGCCGGTTGGAATGGGAGAGGCATAGATGTATTGCTTTTATGATAGCCTTTCTGGGTTTTCTGGTATTCCCTAAAAGAGACGGAAAAATTAACATACAAATCGCTGGGGTCGTCAATACTTTGATCAGACAAGAAAATAGCACTCTGGCACCAATGATAATTGCGGAAATTTTCCGCGCACTCACTATCTGCAAGACCGGAGGAAGCTTCTTTGAGGGATGCAATATACTACAGCAAATGTGGATGATAGATCATCTATGTCATCGCCCTCAAATTCTGAAATATGGGTCATCACAAAAGACTTGTATAGAAGAGTTCCCCACTAGGATCGATGGGATCAGCTTGCCGGAAGGGGTCGCCGAATGGGTCACGCTACTGCGCTCTGTTTCAGCAAACCAGATAGAGTGGGCATTCGAGTGGCTACCCCTAGACGAGGTCATACACATGTCAGCCACCGAATCTTATTTGTTGTTGATGGGTCTCCAAAGTATCCAGCCCTACGCACCATGCAGAGTGTTGAGACAGTTGGGACGATACCAAATAATCCCGAAGGAAGAAGATCTCAGTAGCCAGGTGAACAAAATCGGACCTGGTGGGCAGTTCCCTGAAGCATTCGTTCGGAGGATCTGGAATGAATGTCAAACCCTGAAGTTAGATACTTGTGTACGAGATCGGGCCAAAGGCGAAGTGTCGCCAAAATACCTCCCTTGGTACAGAAGAGAGCTTGAACATCAGAGACAAACTAAGAGAGCTCACATCCAAGGCTTTGAGGAATCTTCACAGGCAGAGTGGGGCTGGTTAAAAAGGGAAGAAGGTTACCGGGCTGAAATCGGGAAGCTAAAGCAACAAGTCGAGAGGCTTATATTTGAGAACAACGTGCAAGTCGCCTCAGAGCAGGGCGAAAAGAACAAGCTAGCCCAAGAGAACCAGACACTAAAGGCCCGCCTACGACAAGCCAGCAAAAGTAACATTGACCGACAGAAACGTCGCTCCGATGAAAGGTGTCGCACCTCCTTTTTCCGCACCCGAAGGGCGCAGGGGGGAGTTTTTTCCAATTAAAGGACAATCGAAACGGGATTGGTTTAATTATTTTAGAGTCGCCACTTGGGAGATTTAGGGTGTCCCAAGTCACCAATTTTAATCCCGAATCGAGGAAAAGAATGACTCCATATTACATTCTGCGTACCAGAAATCCGGATAAGGAATTCTGTTAACCCGGGAGAAGGTGTTAGGCATTCCCGAGTTCCGTGGTTCTAGCACGGTCGCTCAACTGTTATAAATGGTCCATTATCTGATTTTAATACATGTTTAAACCTATGTGCATTTTAACTTATTAACCGCTTATAATTAATTTTAGGAAGATTCAACGTTATCTAAAATATGTCTTTGAACCACGCCACATGAAATGTACCCGCGGTCCGCGACATATTTTATTTAACGTTGTTGAGATTTGGATTTGGGTCACATGAAATGCACACCCGAGTTTAGGAAGGTAATATTATTAAAATAACGCGCCTAAAACAACTACGCGTTTTTAACTTTGCGAGGGCCATAAGAAATTTGCTAAATGGCGCGCCTCGATTTCTAAGGATTAAAAGTTATTAAATGAGGTCCATGTGAAGTATGGAAAGTTGTTTGTGGAAGAGGCGTGAGATGCAACTATTAGGATTATTAACAAGTCATCTTTAACTTCATGTCAGATCTATTGCTAATCACATGGACTTTATTAAATTACTCATAAAAGAAGAACTGAACCAGTAGACTATACCATGTCATTATTTTGATAACATAATTAAAAAAAAACTTGTACATGTGCATTTGATAACAAGCGGATTTATATATGCCAAATATTCACTTATTTCTCCAAACAACACCTTCAATTTTTCATAATCCTCAACAATCTTCATAGCAGAACTCAAGCTCTTACAATAAGCTTGTTGTCAGATGCCTATTTGAAGTGAAACAACGTTCTTTTATAGAGAAAATTAACAATTGATGGTAGTTGAAATTATACTGTTTCATAAAATGATAATATCCCAATTCCAAGCATAAAATCCAAGTGCTAATGGATAAGTAATAAAGGTAAAGGACGGGTACATTATACATATATATATTTAAAGATATGCTGCTTTCCAATTCCATTTCTAATTTGGTAACTCTTGAAATCTCCTAATTCACGAGCTCTTTTTTTATTTTCATTTAATATTTCAAACAAATACCATACAAAACTATATAAAGATTGGGGGAAAAGATAATGGAAATGAGGTTGCAAAAGATAACAAAGAAAAGAAAAGGAAGAGAAAATTGAAGCCACACGTACATACCTGTACTAAGCCATTTACAGAACTAATAGCAGATCCATCATTTATATACTACAAAGCTGTCTATCGATCTCTTAGGGAATAAAACAAGTAGCAATATAGTGATGAAAGAGGAAGAAACCCAGCTGCAGTCCAAGCAAGTAGTCAGCGATAAAATAGCCCTCCGAAAACTCGATGCAACTTTGAAAACCCGGCTACTGTATAGCCAAATCAACCAAACTCAATAGCTCTTCGAAGTCATTTTTTTTAACAAATTTTTGTGCTCCTCGGCTTTCTCTTTTTTAGATCTCAAGTTGAAACGCTTCGCTTTTGAGATTCATTTGCCGGAGTCAACTTCACATCCTTTCTATGGATCCCTCTACGCGTGAGTCTAAATGGACAAATATGTAGTTCAGTATGTGTGTACAGATCTAAGGAAAGGTGAAATTTGTATGTATTTTTTGTTTCTCTGCTGAGAGCGAAATGTGGAAATGGTGTCAAACGGCGCTAAGGTTGGGGGGAGGGGGGGTGGTTCTTTTTTTTTTTTCACGATGGTTTGGGGTTTTTGCTTCTTCTTCTCAAAGAAGAAGATGAACAGTATTTTTTGCCAAAATTTTCAAAGTCCCCTCTGTCAAATGTGTTAGTCCGTGTATTTGTATAGTCTCTGCCCAGAAAAATGAGCCCACGCGTTGTGGGGTTCAAGGCATATGTCCCCCACGCGTGGTGGGGTTCCCCACGTATCCTGGACACGGTTTATTATGGGTTAGGTCCGAAATTAGGCCTAAAACCGGGTAGTTTGAACCCGAATATTATTCTTTTGCCCAGACCCGAGAAATAGGAAAACGTTGCTTAACTAGTCCTATGTAAGCAAAATAACTATCAAAAATAAGACTAGTATTCCAACAAAACTATATATTTTTAAATTTTTTTTTAAGGATTTAAAATAGCTACAAAATATTGATAAAACTATTTTTGTAATTTTCGTAAATATTAAGATAAAATATGAAGTAATATTTTTGTACTTTTTTCAAAACTATAAAATATTAATAAAACTATTTTTTTGTAATTTTCGTTTTTTGATAAAGACAAAAATATGAAGTAATATTTTTGCATTTTTCAAAATTATAATGACTGCAAACATTAATAGAACTATATTTTTTGTAATTTTCGAATTTATATAAAGCACCAAAATAAAGTACAATTTTTGTATTTTTCAAGTTTATGAGAGATACATAAACTAAAATTTATATTATATATTTTTGAAATTTTTTTTTTGCAACGAAATAAAGTAAAAATAGTTAAAATAGCTATACTAGACCCAATTTCACATATTCATGCTAAAAATGTGAAAATTCTCGGGGAGGGTCAAAAATCACGTGCTTACAGCTGCCCCTCTTTGACTGGAAACACGAAGAGTTTTCCGACAAAGAACGACTAGACGTGTTTTTGACCCGACCATTACTTGGACGGACTACACTTAAGGAAAGGGAGGGAATGTGACCGAGCCCTGGTATCTGAGCTGCCTACATATCCTTGGTTATACAGGAATCAGGCCACGTGTAGTTCGGGAATGAGAGAGATAGTGAAGTGTACCGAGGTGAAGAGCCGATCGAGGTGCCGTTCCGTTGAGGTTCCGGTCCGCGGTCCTGTCATTACAACAAAAATGAAAACTGAAAAAGACTAACTAAGCCTATCAGCTACTAGTTACAAGGATTCCTATCTCTTAAGTCTTCTGAAACTTGGTCTTGAGTCTTGAATGGTGCTTCATACAGACTTTGGATCTGAACCTTGATACTTGCTAGTTGTAGGTGCTAGTTCTTGAACAGACCACATTTGTTCTCCACTTCCGTAATTTGGGTTCTTTTTCTTTTTTTCTCTTTTTTCTTCTTGTTTTTTTTTTTTTTTTGGTGACCAGCTTCTGTTGATCATCCCAGACTGTTGACTTGCATTCTTGGGGCGAGCTTCTTGTTGCTTCTATCTTGGATTGAGTGCTGGGGATTTTTGTTGTAGCCTTCTGCCTTCCAATGGGTTACGGCTTGACCTTGAATGATCCCGCTGTTCTACAGGCGGACCCCTAACTTCTTCAATCTTGGACATATAACAACCTCCGCTCTACAGGCAGGCTCCTGACAACCAAAACAAATAACACAAATGAAATTTCCTAACCCAGTTTGCACTGGGAAGGTTTGTGAGTCGTTAGCAAAAATCGTAGCCCACTGATACTACTGATGCAGTGCTGAGAGTGAACTAAACACTAGACTAGGATGTATTCCCTTGTTATACAGGTGGGCGCCTGGCAAGAAATTTAAAGACTGGAATGTATGCCTCTGTTCTTTGGGAGGGCTCCCAATTTCAACACCTGAAAAGTAAAGACTGAATGTATTCCTTTCGTTATACAGGTGGGCGCCTGGATTTAGGAAAATGACTTTTTTTCAAAATGTTTTTTTTAGCATCTTAGGAGAAAGATTCATCGGACTAAGATTTTGATCCTAGGAGAAAGTTCATCAAACTAGGTCATTTTTTGTTTTTTGGTTATCTTAGGAGAAAGATTCATCAGACTAAGATTTGGATCCTAGGAGAAGGTTCGTCAGACTAGGTCTCTATCTTAGGAGAAAAATTCGTCAGACTAAGATTTTGATCCTAGGAGAAGGTTCATCAGACTAGGTCTTGTTTGTTTTTGGTATCTTAGGAGAAAGATTCATCAGACTAAGATTTTGATCCTAGGAGAAGGTTCGTCAGACTAGGTCTCTATCTTAGGAGAAAAATTCATCAGACTAAGATTTTGATCCTAAGAGAAGGTTCATCAGACTAGGTCTTTTCTTTTTGGTATCTTAGGAGAAAGATTCATCAGACTAAGATTTTGATCCTAGGAGAAAGTTCATCAGACTAGGTCATTTTTTGTTTTTTGGTTATCTTAGGAGAAAGATTCATCAGACTAAGATTTGGATCCTAGGAGAAGGTTCGTCAGACTAGGTCTCTATCTTAGGAGAAAAATTCGTCAGACTAAGATTTTGATCCTAGGAGAAAGTTCATCAGACTAGGTCATTTTTTGTTTTTTGGTTATCTTAGGAGAAAGATTCATCAGACTAAGATTTGGATCCTAGGAGAAGGTTCGTCAGACTAGGTCTCTATCTTAGGAGAAAAATTCATCAGACTAAGATTTTGATCCTAGGAGAAGGTTCATCAGACTAGGTCTTGTTTTTTTGGTATCTTAGGAGAAAGATTCATCAGACTAAGATTTTGATCCTAGGAGAAAGTTCATCAGACTAGGTCATTTTTTGTTTTTTGGTTATCTTAGGAGAAAGATTCATCAGACTAAGATTTTGATCCTAGGAGAAAGTTCATCAGACTAGGTCATTTTTTGTTTTTTGGTTATCTTAGGAGAAAGATTCATCAGACTAAGATTTGGATCCTAGGAGAAGGTTCGTCAGACTAGGTCTCTATCTTAGGAGAAAAATTCATCGGACTAAGATTTATCTCCTACGGGTGAGACTGAAACTAAAACTTAGGAGGAAATGCGTCTCCTAGGGGGTAAAACTTAAATTAGGAGGAAATGCGTCTCCTATGGGTAAAACATAAACTTAGGAGGAAATGCGTCTCCTATGGGTAAAACTAACTTAGGAGGAAATGCATCTCCTATGGGTAAGACTCAAACAAACTTAGGAGGAAATGCGTCTCCTATGGGTAAAACTAACTTAGGAGGAAATGCATCTCCTATGGGTAAGACTCAAACAAACTTAGGAGGAAATGCGTCTCCTATGGGTAAAAACTAAACTCAGGAGGAAATGCATCTCCTATGGGTAAAACTAAAACAACCTTAGGAGGAAATGCATCTCCTATGGGGTGAAACTAAAACAATCTTAGGAGGAAATGCATCTCCTATGGGTAAAACTCAAACTTAGGAGGAAATGCATCTCCTATGGGTAGAACTCTAATGATTTCAAACTAGGAAGTGCGTCTCCTATTAATGAAACCTTCGCTTTTTTTTTTTTTGAATTATTTACTTACCTGTGTTGTCCTCTCTCGAAACTGTTGGGGATTATTTAGATGGGGATGACTTTTTACCCTTTTTTTCATTTTTCATTATTATCTTTTTATTCTTCTCTTTTCTTTTTATTATTCTTTTTTTTTCCTTTTTTGTTTTGTTTTTGCATAGCTTTTTCCTTCAAAGACTACCTCCCTTGATTTACTTACCTGTTGAGGGGTAAAATGTTATCAGCTGAGGGTACCTGACTTCCAGAAAATTTTTCTAAATGGAAGGAAAATTTTCTGCCCCAGTTTGATAATATCCCTTGTGGCATGCGTTTCTGCATCAATGCCGTTTCCTTTACCTGTTTCAAATCAAACAAAATTGTTAGTTTAAAACATGGTGGTTGGTTGTGATACTCCCAACGGGATGGCTTTTCCTTTTTCCTTCCTTGCTTTGCGTTGCACAACTTGTTGGGGACGATTTTATTTGCTGGGTACAATCCCTTTCTGCTGGGGATATCCCTCTTCTTTTGTGGCATAGCTCGGAAACTGGCATTTCCCCGACCTTTTAGTCTAGTATGGATTTCGCCAAATCATGCTCACTGCTTTCCTTGCTTTGTTCACGGGCCTTGTCTTTGAGGTTTATAACCTTGGTTTCGGCAAGGATATCTCTCTTGACGCTTGTCAATTCCCTTTTGCTGGGGATATCTTTATTGACACTGGCCTCGCGCTTGTTCCTTGCTGACTATACCATTTGGATGTACTAGTCAGATCTCATCTTGAAAAGCTGATGGCATATTTGAAGTCATTTCATACTTGTTCTGGCCCGACAGACTCTATTGGGGAATTTTTCTATGAAAGGAGAAAGATAAAAGAAACAAAATAAAAGACAAAGGAAACGAATGACTCTTTTACAAAAGAAACTATAAATAAAAATCTATCAAACGCAGATACCGACTCTAATGGCCATGACATGCGTATGTGGCCTATCCTCTGCCGTCAATCATCTTTTAAGATCTTCAATTGGCGATTCCCCCTCTGATTCTCAATCTTATTCGACTTGTAGTGCCCGAAGGGTTTTCACTATCAAGTCTCTCTCATTTTTGGGTTCTTCTCTCAGCTTTCATCGCCTTATGGTGCCTGTGAAGGTTTTCACCAATAAGACTCTCTCGTTTTATATCTCTCTCCAGCTGGGGATTTGGAGTGTTGCTGGTATGACTCTTTCTGTTGGAGATTAGAGTCCTTTCTGCTGTGGAACAGAATGTTATGTTCGCCGGTAAGACTCTTCATTTGTCTGACTTGGCATTTTTGAAAACTGATCAGAAGGTCTTTCTTTGGACCGTAATGTGGGTTTTGGATAGGCTAGAAAGAAAAAGGTATAAAAGGCTCAAAAATGCATTAATTTTGGGTTATTAGTTACAACATTCGGAATTAGATTTATTTACAACGACCGCAACCTCTGCCCCAGTTTCTTGCTTGGGGATATCTTAATTGTTTTTTTTTTCATTTTTCAAAACTATGCCGAGCCGTGAAGCGCCTACGTATCCTCTTTGAGGAATCAGGTCAAACGTAGTTCCCAATTCCTCGGTTTTCATTTGACTTTCCTCTTCTTTTTTTCTCTTCTCTTTTTCCATCATTTTTCTTTCCTTCTTTTTTTTTTCATTTTTCTTTTGTCGTTTTGTTGATTTTTCTTTTTTTTTCTCTTTTTTTTCCTTAGTTACTACTGATTCCGAACGAGGGGTATGAAAGAAAATAAATAAGGCTCAAAAGGGGTTAACGAAGGATAAAGTGTTTGGGTAGCAGAACAAAATGCCTTCGTCATTCCAGTCTTCAAAACATGCCAAGTGCAAACAACACAATCAAACAATAGATTTATAGTCTCTTCCGATGGTGCTGGACTTGACAATTATATTCAACATATGTTTGTTCATTTGTCACTTCTAAAGCACCGTTGGGCGACACTCTCATTCTCATTATTATGAACGACCCTCATGCCAATTTAGGCGAATCTTTCTTTAACGGTTTTCTTTGTGTTTAACTTGCCCCAGTTCCACATGACTCGAGCTCTGAATAATCTCAAACCGTCCTTATTTTCTTTAAATGGTCTGATCGCCTTTCCAGGGTTTTATGATTAACTTTAAAGACTAGGCCCAAAGTGTGTGCGCATGTCATGTCCCTAGAATCGGCATTGAATGAAATGATAAAAGGACTAAACAAAAGACGACTGGAACTAACAAAAGACCGACTTTGTATTAGACTACCGGCGAAATGGTTTGAATAATAAAACAAACAAAACAACCAGAATAAAATCCTAACACAAACTGGACAAAATTTAAACAAACTGCTATGACAAAAATGGAAAGATAAGAAGGTTTGACACATGACAAAATCCCAATTACAACCTTAATAATCCGAACAACAGAAATGACCACAAAATAAGCCACCACAAGCTTCTCTCTTGCTGACCAAGGAACGGAGCGTCCTCCCACTTTATCAAAAAATTGGCATCTTAGCCACTGAGCTTTGCATCAATACTGCCAAGACCATTACCCGCTTCAACATCGTCACCCTCTGTCAGCAAGTTCTTGATAGGGTTCGAGTGCTCCATGTCACTGTTATTGATCACAATCCGCCCTTCTTGGATCATTCTTTCTATTTCTCTTTTCAAATCCCGACAGCTTTCAACATTGTGCCCCTGGGCATTGGAATGGTATTCACACCTTTTAGAAGGGTCAAAGCTTCTTGCACGTGGGTCCACACGATTTGGAGGAATAGGTGCAATCATGTCATGATTCTTTAATTTCTCAAATAAGCTTTCATAGGACTCTCCTATTGGTGTAAAATTATCTTTCAACCTTTGTTCCCCTTTATACCACTGGCTTGGCTGTGGGTTATAGGGCACCTGAAAATTTTGTGGAGACTTCTGGAGATTTTGTGATGCTCGTGCTCGCCTCCTAGGGTGTTTTGGTGGCTGGACAACATACTGAGGTGGAGCGACAGAGTATTGAGCGTCCTGAGGTGGATAATACTGCTCAGGGGAGCCATAGAAAATTTGAGGAGGCTGCTCATACCCTCGAGATGTTCTCCTGGGACCTCTTCTAGACCCTGATGTCATCATGATTTCTTCAATCTCCTCATTTGTGCCGCTAAGATTATCTGACTCAACCCGGACAGCCTGAGTTGCGGCCTTAAGAACAGCTTGACTTATAATTTTGCCTGTCTTAAGACCATTCTCTACCATTTCTCCAATTTTGATTGCTTCCGAGAAGGTTTTGCCAACTGCGGACACCATGTTTTGAAAGTAATCTGGCTCTTGCGCTTGAAGGAAGACAGTAATTAGCTCGTGGTCATCCATGGGTGGCTTAACTCGAGCTGCTTGCTCTCTCCATTTTATGGCATATTCCCTGAAACTTTCACTTGGTTTCTTCTTCAGGTTTGAAAGGGAAATGCGGTCTGGGGGAATGTCGATGTTGTATTGGAACTGTCTGACAAAGGCCTGTGCCATGTCATCCCAGACATACCAGCGAGACGTGTCTTGATCCATAAACCATTCGGAGGCTACTCCCGTAAGGCTTTCCACAAAATAAGCCATCAACAATTCTTCATTTCTTCCCGCACCTCTCAGTTGATTGCAATACCTTTTCAGGTGGGCTATGGGATCTCCATGTCCATCGTACTTTTCAAATTTTGGAGTCTTGAAACCAGGCGGCAAGTGGACATCGGGGAACATACATAGATCTTTGAAGGCAACACTCTTTTGGCCTGCCAACCCTTGCATGTTTTCCAACCATTGTTCTAAGCTTTTCACTCTTCGGGTCATTTCTTCCTGTACCATCTTTCGGGCAGGCTTCTCAGTTTTTGCAGCAAGATCAAACGAGTACGAGTGGTACTCAGGAGAGTGGTACTGCTCTTGTTGTGTCGCAAATTGTGACTCATGACGAGGAACCCTCCGACTTCTGAGTCTCTGGAGCACTTGTAACAGCTTCGACGTTAGTTGTCATTTTTCTTTGAGGCACAAACCAACCACCTCAACTTTCTTCACAATTCAAAACCAAATATGTTAGAATGGACTCAGTCGGTCCTTATTGTTATCAATATATATATATATATTTATTTATTTATTTTTTTACCTTTGTTTTTTCTTTTTCTTTTTTTCTCTTTTTCATTTTTTTCATTTTTTTTTTGTTGTGGTCGAATCTTATGGAGATTGCCTACGTATCATGACCCCGCATGAATCAGACCTTGCGTAGTTCGGTCCAATAAAAGATAAACAATAATGAACATTTTTTTTCACTTTTCATATTAAAACAAACTGGGTTTCAAAGGTTTAAAGATGACCTACCAACTTGAAAATCAAACAATCCGCCTACTTGAATCAAAAGGTTTACAAACTTCAAAAACAAATGGCCAACTTCCTTCTTCCATTTGCTAATTTTAACCAAATGGTTGTTTTTGCAAACGTGGCCCTTTCCAACTCTCACATGAATTTTGAGGCCGAGGAGGATTATTTCGACACTTTACAAACTTGTCCATTCTTTTACGAAAATAACCCTTCGACAACTGAAAGATTATTCTAAGGCTATTTCGGCAAGAACGGTTTAAGACGCGGCCGAAGCTGGCTCGGCTTATTATGACAAAAGACGGTATTCACATGACCGCTGACTCTTTGATTTTTTTTTCTTTTCAAATTACAATAAAAGACTTGGCGTTGTAAACACGGCCCTTCAGCGCCTCGGGGACGAAGATTTATAAGGCTGTGTGGGTCAACTTAGACCAAAAATTCTAAACATGACCCGAAGGTGGCTATTTATGCAAAGTCAGCCTTCCGGCGTCCCTTTCGGGAACATTCGGCTATTTATGACAAAATAGCATCACGTGACTTATTTATGACTCTTTTGTATCGTTTTTCAAATTAGAAAAGTCAATATTGCGAACACGGCCTTTCAACGTCTCGGGGACGAAGATTTTTAGGCTGTGGGGGTCAACTGGACCAAGTCTTAAAAATGACCCAAAAGTGGCTGTTTATGCAAAGTCAGCCTTCCGGCGTCCCTTTCGGGAACGTTCGGCTATGTCTTGATAAAACAACATCACCCGACTTCTTTATGACAAAAACTAAAATTTGACATGTATATTTTTTTTATTTATTATTATTATTTGTTTTTGGCTTTTTTAGCAAAAGGTGGGGTTGGACCCGATGAGGGTTGCCTACGTATCTCACATCCGGTGAGAATCAAACCCGCGTAGTTCGGGCTAAAGAACTACTTAAAAAGAAGAAATGAAGTATATTTTTTTGGATTTTTGATTAATCTTTTTTTTTTTGAAAGAAATACTTCTAAGATATATTTTGAAATTCATTTGATTTTTTTCTTTTATTCTAAAGAAGAAAAATATATTTTTTGGAATTTTACCTTTAATAAAAGAAACGCTCTAAAAATGTGTTTTTTTTTTGAATTTTGAATTCCCTGTCAATTTTGAAAGAAGGATCAAAATATTCTCGGATTTTTTTATTTTATATTATTATTTTATTTTGTTTATTTAGTTTTTTTTTTAAAAAAAAACAATTGAAAAAAAAACTTTCTAAAGAAGTCAATAATGGAAAATATTTTTGGATTATTTGCTTTGAGAATTGGGATTCTAAAAACTTTTGGCAAGACAATTGTTCTTGCAACAGATAAAGATATATATAAATTTTTTGGAAAATAAGAAAAACTTTTTGGATTTTTTATATATATATATATATACTTGCGACAGATAATGAAAGACTCCTTTTATTTTTTTCTTTTATATGTTTTTTTTTTTGCATTTTCATAAGCAAATAAATAATAAACAAAAACCAATTTTTTTTATTTCTTAAAATAAGACTCTTTTTCATTTTCTTTTTAATGGCAAGACAAACTATATATCTTTTCTCCCTTTTTTTTTTTTGAAAAACAAAATAGAGCAACGACCTTTTTTTTCCTTTGCTTTTAATAAAGCAAACTAACACATTTTTTTTTTCTCAAAATTTCGGCAGAGTTTCGACACTACTTGGACATTTGTTTTCTTTTTCTTTCTAAAAATAAGTAGTTATATCTCTACACTGTCATTTCCTCATCTTTTCACGATTTTCTAATTTGTGGAAAATGATGACAACATACAAAATCTTTTGAATTTTCATGCCTTGTTTTTATATGTATTTTTATTTTTTTATATTTATTGTTATTTTCAAAATGTGGCATGGGAAACATAAGGATTTCCAAGACATCTTGGATTTCGCAAATGTTCCTCATGCGCTTTTTCCAACATATGAAGCGTGGGGGACATATGGGAATTCCAAGACTTCTTGGATTCCACAAATGTTCCCCATGTGTTTTCCCAAAAATGAAGCGTGGGGGACATAGGGAATTCCAAGACTTCTTGGATTCCACAAATGTTCCCTAGGTGCTTTTCCCAAAAATGAAGCGTGGGGGACATAGGGAATTCCAAGGCTCCTTGGATTCCACAAATGTTCCCCATGCTTTGATTAAAATAACACCATGCTGGAAATGACCAAATGACCCATTCGCCCTTGACTAAATACAACATGTAGCACATAGGATGCCAAAAGCTGGTCTATTATTTTCAGGTTGCTTGTCCTAGACGGACCCAACCCCTGTGTTGAGTCCCCTAAGTCAAATGCACATGATGCAAATAAACGTTCCTACTAGGGATCCGGCATGTGGCTTTGTTATACTAGGTTCAGACCTGGGTGTTTGTTCTAGACCTGGCTTACCCGAGCGGACAGCTCGAGCCGAGGGGGGGCAGCGTACCGGGAATACAGAAGCTTCACCGGCTTAGCAACTTGTCCGAACCTCGTTCTAAATTGGGATTTGACACTATACAGAAAAGAAGTCGTACGAAGTACACCCTTCTTCATGATTCAGAAGACTCAGAAAGGATATGGGTTTCGGCACAGTTTATATACAGTTCAAATAATATCAAAGCGGTAAAAGCAGCATTTAACACATTAGGCTCAAACATGTAAAAATCAGATAATAGATAAAGCCAAATAATAACAATTATTTTAAGCTCGAATTCTTAACCCTGAACCAGTGGTTCTGGGTCTAGTTCCCCAGCGGAGTCGCCAGAGCTGTCACACCTCCTTTTTCCGCACCCGAAGGGCGCGGGGGGAGTTTTTTCCAATTAAAGGACAATCGAAACGGGATTGGTTTAATTATTTCAGAGTCGCCACTTGGGAGATTTAGGGTGTCCCAAGTCACCAATTTTAATCCCGAATCGAGGAAAAGAATGACTCCATATTACAGTCTGCGTACCAGAAATCCGGATAAGGAATTCTGTTAACCCGGGAGAAGGTGTTAGGCATTCCCGAGTTCCGTGGTTCTAGCACGGTCGCTCAACTGTTATATTCGGCTTGATTGTCTGATTTTATACAAATATGAACTTATGTGCAAATTTTATCTTTTAACCGCTTTATTATTATTGTTTTTAAAAGAAATATGAACATCGCTTAAAACACGTCTTTGGACTGCGTTACATGAAATGCACCCACAATCCGGAACACGTTTTATTTGATGTTTTGGGATTTGGATTCGGGTCGCATGAAATGCACACCCAGGCTTAAGAAAGTAAAATATTAAACACGCGCCTAAAGAGACTATCGCGTTATTATTTTGGGGAAGACCGTGAAATTCGCTAAACGGTCCTTCCGAATTCTAATTAAACCATACATTTTGTGAGGGCCCCGCAATCTATACGTTTTATTTGGCGAGGCTCGTCTCATTTTTATTTTTAAAGGATAAACCTTAACTTCATGTCAGATCTATTGATAATCACATGGACTTTATTAAATTACTCATAAAAGAAGAACTGAACCAGTAGACTATACCATGTCATTATTTTGATAACATAATTAAAAAAAAACTTGTACATGTGCATTTGATAACAAGCGGATTTATATATGCCAAATATTCACTTATTTCTCCAAACAACACCTTCAATTTTTCATAATCCTCAACAATCTTCATAGCAGAACTCAAGCTCTTACAATAAGCTTGTTGTCAGATGCCTATTTGAAGTGAAACAACGTTCTTTTATAGAGAAAATTAACAATTGATGGTAGTTGAAATTATACTGTTTCATAAAATGATAATATCCCAATTCCAAGCATAAAATCCAAGTGCTAATGGATAAGTAATAAAGGTAAAGGACGGGTACATTATACATATATATATTTAAAGATATGCTGCTTTCCAATTCCATTTCTAATTTGGTAACTCTTGAAATCTCCTAATTCACGAGCTCTTTTTTTATTTTCATTTAATATTTCAAACAAATACCATACAAAACTATATAAAGATTGGGGGAAAAGACAATGGAAATGAGGTTGCAAAAGATAACAAAGAAAAGAAAAGGAAGAGAAAATTGAAGCCACACGTACATACCTGTACTAAGCCATTTACAGAACTAATAGCAGATCCATCATTTATATACTACAAAGCTGTCTATCGATCTCTTAGGGAATAAAACAAGTAGCAATATAGTGATGAAAGAGGAAGAAACCCAGCTGCAGTCCAAGCAAGTAGTCAGCGATAAAATAGCCCTCCGAAAACTCGATGCAACTTTGAAAACCCGGCTACTGTATAGCCAAATCAACCAAACTCAATAGCTCTTCGAAGTCATTTTTTTTAACAAATTTTTGTGCTCCTCGGCTTTCTCTTTTTTAGATCTCAAGTTGAAACGCTTCGCTTTTGAGATTCATTTGCCGGAGTCAACTTCACATCCTTTCTATGGATCCCTCTACGCGTGAGTCTAAATGGACAAATATGTAGTTCAGTATGTGTGTACAGATCTAAGGAAAGGTGAAATTTGTATGTATTTTTTGTTTCTCTGCTGAGAGCGAAATGTGGAAATGGTGTCAAACGGCGCTAAGGTTGGGGGGAGAGGGGGTGGTTCTTTTTTTTTTCACGATGGTTTGGGGTTTTTGCTTCTTCTTCTCAAAGAAGAAGATGAACAGTATTTGTTGCCAAAATTTTCAAAGTCCCCTCTGTCAAATGTGTTAGTCCGTGTATTTGTATAGTCTCTGCCCAGAAAAATGAGCCCACGCGTTGTGGGGTTCAAGGCATATGTCCCCCACGCGTGGTGGGGTTCCCCACGTGTCCTGGACACGGTTTATTATGGGTTAGGTCCGAAATTAGGCCTAAAACCGGGTAGTTTGAACCCGAATATTATTCTTTTGCCCGGACCCGAGAAATAGGAAAACGTTGCTTAACTAGTCCTATGTAAGCAAAATAACTACCAAAAATAAGACTAGTATTCAAACAAAACTATATATTTTTTAAATATTTTTTCAAGATTTAAAATAGCTACAAAATATTGATAAAACTATTTTTGTAATTTTCGTAAATATTAAGATAAAATATGAAGTAATATTTTTGTACTTTTTTCAAAACTATAAAATATTAATAAAACTATTTTTTTGTAATTTTCGTTTTTTGATAAAGACAAAAATATGAAGTAATATTTTTGCATTTTTCAAAATTATAATGACTGCAAACATTAATAGAACTATATTTTTTGTAATTTTCGAATTTATATAAAGCACCAAAATAAAGTACAATTTTTGTATTTTTCAAGTTTATGAGAGATACATAAACTAAAATTTATATTATATATTTTTGAAATTTTTTTTTTGCAACGAAATAAAGTAAAAATAGTTAAAATAGCTATACTAGACCCAATTTCACATATTCATGCTAAAAATGTGAAAATTCTCGGGGAGGGTCAAAAATCACGTGCTTACAAAAGGTTGATAGCAAGTTTGAAAAATCAGGTCGTCCAAAGCCAAGAAGAATTAGAACAATCAGAAGCTCGCGTAGCAAGGATGAAGGTCAGATGGGCAAAATGCACAATGGCCCGGAGGCAGCGTCTGCAACAGGTCATAAGGGATTATGAAATGAGTATCGGAATATTAAGGGAAACGAACTCCACTCTACATGATCGGATCATCAAACAAGCACGAGATGCCCAGGCCGACATAAGACATTGTTACGATGCAATGGCCTGCATGGAAAGACAAATGGAGTTGTTCCAGGATCGACTTGCCGACAATGCTCAGGCACTGGGATTGAAGAACCGACAAATCAGGCAATTGTTTATTGAAAGGGACAACATTCGAGGAAGGATCGACGAAATTGGGCATTACATCTACATGAAATGCCTAGCATGTGAGCAAATACCTCGGAAGACCCTCCTTGTTTCCATCATGGGATGCGTCCACCGGATTATGAACGAGTTGAAGAGCTTGCAGAGGGACCTCACACCAAGGGCCGCGGAAAGGCCGAATGATGCCTCGCGGGCCCCTAAGTTGGAAAATTAATCTTTGGTCGAATCCCGTTTATTTGGCTTTGTGGTTGTCCCATATGTTGTTTTCTTTTCTTTCAGCCAAATCAATTTAAAAACTGTGGAGTCTATACTGTTGCTATTCTTTTGTTTGAAGTAATTTGTAATAGCAAATTTTGATGATGAATTCAATGATTCCAAAAAAGAATTTTGTGTGTCTTTACTTTGTGGCAGAACTACGCGTGGTCTGATTCGCGCGGGGACGTGATACATAGGCAATCCCTATAAGATTCGACAGCCTTTAATAAAGAAAGAAAGAAAGAGTAAAAAGGAGAGAAAGAAAATACAAAAATAAAATAAAATACAGGGTTTCCCAAAGTACTTTAAAAAGGTCAAATGAGCAAGCCGGGATGACGCATGTTGTTTGAAGTAAAGCATGTAGAAACGGTTAACTGCCTAGGAGCATTGCATCCTCTATGTGTTGTTATCAAATCTGTTAAACTCTAACGCTAACAAAGTTTGTTGTTGTCTGAATCCAGACAGTTAGTTGTTAAAGAATTCTGGCAACACACCCTTACCAAACCAGATCCAAAGGACCAGTAGCAACAAGCATGACTACTTCAGAGAATATTACCGAGGGAGAAAGGCCGATGAGCCAGTTGTTAAAGGAAGCGATGGAAAAGATTGAAAGGATGGGACTAGAGATGAATGCAATGCAGCTAGCTTTAGCCAAAGCACAAAAGAGCCCTGAGCCACTGGGGCACATGCCGAAATACCATCCCTCCGGCCCTTCAACAAGCCTCACGAATCCCCGTTATCATTAAGAAAGAAGCCCCCACGATTCCCAAGCTCCACCACCGCATCAACCTCTCCCAACACCAAATGTTCCCACTTTTGTGGGACCTACATCAGCCACCCTGCAGAGAACGGCCAGCGAGCCATTGTTTCAGGCTCCCAATACGCAATACTATCCCCCTGAGCCTACATTCCATGCCCCCGAACCACATTCCTACAATCCGCATTTGGAGGTACCGGTAGAAATTAAAAAGTCGGTTAAAGCCCCAGAACAAGATGAGGTATTGAGGAAATTCAAAAGCCTGGAGTAGTCCTTCAGGAACCTGCACGGATTGGGCAACCAGGTCAGCGTGGCCTACAAAGATCTATGCCATTTCCCGGATGTCCAACTCCCGGCTGGTTTCAAGATGCCTAAGTTTGATCTATATGAAGGGCACGGTGATCCCATGGCGCATTTTCGGGGATTCTGTAGCAAAATGAGAGGGGCAGGCGGCAAGGATAAGCTGCTGATAGCTTATTTTGGCCAAAGTCTGAGCGGATCGGCATTAGAATGGTATACCAGGAAGGATTCCAGCAGATGGTACACTTGGGATGATCTGGCGCAGGCTTTCGCATGTCATTTCCAATACAATCTCGAGATAGTCCCTGATCGTCTCACGTTGTTGAGGACCGGGAAAAAGCCCGGAGAAAGTTTTTGCGAGTACGGGTTCCGCTGGAGAGAGCAAGCGGCCAGAGTCGATCCTCCCATAAGAGAGGGAGAGATGGTGGACTACTTCTTGTAAACACTGGATCCAACCTACTTTGGTCACTTGGTGACGACGGTTGGAAAATCCTTCAACGAGGTAGTGAAGATAGGGGTCGTGATAGAAGAGGGTCTGAGGTCTGATAAAATCCTGAATTACTCGGCACTCAAGGCCACGACCCAGGCTATTCAGAGCAGCGCGGGAGGTGCGCTGGGAAGAAGGAAGAAAGAAGAAATTGCCAGGATTGAGGCAAGCAGTTGGGCCCGGCCTGGCAAATCCCACTACAACCAACCCAGGCCCCACAAGCCAAACTACCCATACAACCCACCACAACACTACTATCCACCTCGAGAACCACATTTCTCCATACACCAAGCCCAGACATACACTCAGCCTCCGGTTCGCCCGCAATGGCGTGCGCCAGCTCTCCAAAACACATATGCACCACCACAAAACACCTATCCTCCACCGAGGGCATATAGAAACCCTCCAGGGGCAGGCTTTCGGGGAAATCCAGATGCTAGGAATGACAGGCTGCGGAAACACAGAACTTTCACCGAGTTGGGACAAACCTACACCGTTTTGTTCCACAAATTGAGGCAATTAGGTTTGGTTAGTCCTGTCCAGACTCGAGAACCAAATCCCCCACCCCAGAATTTGGACCGATCAGTAAGCTGTGAGTACTGCTCAGGGATGCTGGGACATGATACCGAAAAGTGTTGGAAGTTGAGGCATGCCATACAGGATATTATTGATACCAATAAGGTCGAGGTCCAGACACCGGAGGCTCCTAACATCAACCAGAATCCACTACCAGCACACCACAAGACTCACATGATCGAGTTGGTGTATGATGGAGGAGAGTCGAGAAAGCCCTCACAGACAGTGATGATGATCCAGGCCGCTCCGAAAGAAGGACCGACCATTGGAGGAACGGGGGTACAGTCGCAGGGAGAAGGCGTCAAGCCAGTAGTGATATTGGGAAAGAGCCCGTCCGCCCTAACAAGCAAACCCGAGCTAAACAAGTTGGTAATATCAAGGACTCCACCCGCACCGGCAGTTGTGTTGAAAGGGGTATACAGGGAAATGGTCACCATAAAGCCTGTAGTCCAGCTGCCGATGATTAATAGCAAGGCCGTGCCTTGGAAATATGAAAAGGTAGTGGTGATGTACAAAGGAAAACAAGTGGAGGAAGTTAGTTGTGAAGCGCAAGGGTTGACTCGATCGGGTCGGTGTTTTGCTCCGGTGGAGCTGAGAAGAACCAACCCCGCTACAACCAAGAAACCTGTGTCCGAAGAAGAGGCTGAGGAGTTCTTGAGGAAGATGAAAGTGCAGGACTACTCCGTGGTCGAACAGCTGAGGAAAACACCAGCACAGATCTCGCTGCTATCATTACTGATCCATTCTGAGGAGCATCGCCGGGCCCTGATGAAGATATTGAACGAAGCTCACGTGCCCAACGAGATTTCTGTAAACCACCTGGAAACCATTGCCAACAAGATTTTCGAGGTGAACAGGGTAACATTCTCAGATGATGATCTGCCAGTGGAAGGTACGGAGCACAATAAAGCTCTCTACCTAACTGTCAAATGTGAAAACTCGGTAGTTGCTCGGGTATTGGTGGATAAAGGTTCAAGTGCCAATATTTGTCCATTATCCACTCTGAACCAGTTAAAGATCGACCACGGAAGAATCCACAAGAATAGCATCTGTGTCCGGGGATTTGACGGAAATGGAACAGCCACTGTGGGGGATGTTGTGCTTGAATTGACAATCGGTCCGGTCCAGTTTACCATGGAATTCCAGGTATTAGAAGCCACAGTATCTTATAACATGCTGCTAGGACGACCATGGATCCACGCAGCCAAAGCAGTGCCTTCCACCATACATTAGATGGTCAAGTTCGAGTGGGATAGACAAGAGGTCGTACTAAATAGCGAGGACACATCATGCACCATGGGTAGCGCCATTGTGCCATTCATAGAGACCGATGATGACAAAGGTCCTTGGGTCTACCAGATTTTCAATACAATGTCGGCAAACAAGATTTCTGAGGGTGAGATCCTTCAGTACCCTAGGGTAGCTTCCGCAACAATCATGATGGTCTCGGAAATGCTGGGCAACGGGTTCGTGCCGGGAAAAGTCCTGGGAGTTGAGCTTCAGGGGATTGTCCAACCTGTCTCCCTGCCCAAGAACTTGGAAAACTTCGGTTTGGGGTTCAAACCAACCGCGGCAGATAGGAAGCAAGCGCGAAAAATGAAGAAGAAAGTTTGGTTTCTGCCCAAGCCTGTGCCACGTCTCTCAAGATCTTTTGTCAGAGCAAGCGCCAAGGGGCCACCAGTCCCAAAGATTCTAGGACCATTGATTGGTATGGATGGGGACCTGAATCAGAGTTTCGAGAGGCTATTCGCGGATGTCAGTATGGTAGAAGCTGGAGGGAGTTCCAGCAGAGCGGAGATACAATTTGTGGGGCCTGAGGCCAAGACCAACAATTGGACGGTTACTCCTCTTCTTGTCCGAGGGGAGTCTTGGTAGTAGGCTTTGATTTATGTTTTGTTTGTTTTGTTTTGTTCGGATTATTCCAGGGTGTAATCCAAATTTTACTTTTGTTTTGTAAAAGTGTGAACCCTTTTATCCCGCAAGTTTAATAAAGTTCTCTTCTTTTGTCTCATTTTAATTTTGTTTTGTTCTTTTTCTTTCTGAACAGTTCTCTTTTTACTGGTTCTAATGACATGGCATTGTAAGCACGTGATTTTTGCCCTATATGAGAATTACTCCCAAAAAATTCAAAAATAAAATGATTTTTCTTGGTGTGCCATTTTGTGATATTTTGTGACATTTTGAATAATTATTTGTATTTGTCTGTGCATGTTTATTTGCTAAATTAATAAATAATACAAAAATATGTCGCATTTTTGCATATAGGATTTAATTCTACAATTGTAAGTGATTAAATTTGTTTTACAAAAATTAAAATTACAAAAATAGGCATCATTTGCATTTTTAGCATTTAATGTCCAAATATACAATTTTATGCTTATTTAATACTTAATTGTGCGTTAATTGTTATTGAGAGTTAATTTGCGCTTTTATAACTTAATTTAGTTCTTAATAATAGTTTAAGTATTTTTATAATTTAGTTTTAGAAAAAATAAAAGAAGAAAAGAGAGCGAAAATATAAAGAAAGTCGGAATTAGGCCTCTTCTTCAATTTCAAGACATAGGCCCAAAAAATGGCCCAATCTTCCCTACGACCCAGTCCATTTCGAACTGGGTCGACCCAGTCCATAACCCAAAAGACCCAATACCCCTATCTTGCATTTCAAAGACACAAAACAAAACAAAACAAAAAAAAAAAAACCAAAAACCCTAAAAATGACCTAAGTCATCCGCCCCCCCCATCATTCTTCTTCTTCTTTTCTTCTTTCTTCTCAAAACTCTAAAACACACATCCATGGCTGCCATGGCTAAGCTCCAGAAGCTTAATCTCCTTCGACACAAGCGCACACACCACCAAGAAGCCCATCTTCTCCATGTCAAGCTCAAAAGGCACGTCCATGGCTGCGTCTTCGTCATCAACCCATCGCCATGTTTGTTGCTTTTTCTTGCTGCCTCCGCGTCCTCCATGGCTTCCCGAATTGCTGCTCCATTTTCTCCATAAGCTGCTGAACGCAGCAGCAGTAGACGACCAGCTGCTGCCCGTGTCCAGCTGCGACGAGCAGCCATGGCTATCCGCGACGCTGCCGCTGCTCCTCCTTCCTCCGCCGCTGCTTCTACTTCTTCTTCGTCTTCGTCGTCCTTCGTTCGAGCTTTGGTCGAGGCTTGGACAGATTTGTTTACAATCAAAGTTCGTCGTTGATTCATCTCCGGTTAGTTGTTTTTGAGTTTTATTTTTGTTCATATTTTGTTTGATATTTTCCGGATCCAAAATCGTTAAATGATTTAATCCTTGTTTTGTTCGTTGTTCATCTTTGAAATAATTTTCTATTGTGTTCATGTTGTTTGTTAAATTAATTTTCAGATTTCAAAATAGAAGTTTAATTAGTTGTTTTCATGTTTATTTCATGTTTGTATTATTGTTTAAGTAAGTATTTGTTAGTTTGATGTTTGTTAGATTCAAATTGAAATTTAATCAACTATTTCTTCAATTTGTTTCATGTGTTTATGTATTGTTAGAAATTGTTAATATTGTTAAGTTCAAGTTTAAGTTCATAATTGTTTCTTCGTCGATCTTGTTATTTGTTTAAAGAATTTAGTTGTATTAAAGGAATATATTGTTTTAATCGTTTAATCCGTCATGTTTGTTGTCTTAAAATAGATTCATTCATGTTCATACTTTGTTTGGATGATCTTGAATCCGAATTTTGTATAGTTTGATTTCTTGTTTACCATTTATTATTATTGCTTGAATTGTTCTCATAATCTTGTTTAAAGTTTAATATAAGAATTGTTTGTTGTAATGTTGTTAGAGTTGATTTTAAGTTCAATATGATTGAATTTAGAAATCTTCATACTTTGTTTGTTGTTGTTGTTGAATCCGAAAATAGGATTGTTTGTTGCTAAAATATTGTTCAATCAAATTTTAGTTATTCTTGGTTGTTCAATTTATGTTCATATGATTTGTTGTTGAAATGTTGTTAAAATCATGTTCATGTGATATTGTTGTTATGATGTTCATCCATGTTCATATTGTTGTTTGAACATTGTTAGAAATTGATCATATTGTCTATATTTTGGTTAAGTTTGATTAATTGATGTGTTATAGCTGATGGGTAGTTTGGTAAATTTGTAGTACGTTTAGGGGTAGTTTGGTAATTTCAGTAAGGTCGGAAGGGGTAGTTTAGGAATTGTACATTTTGTAATTGTTTATTTGAAGCATGGGGGACAAAATGAAATGGGGTGGGTTGTGATATGATTATTTAATATAAAGGGGGGACAAGATTTAAATTAAAGGGGAATCTTGTATTATTTTAAATAAAGCATGGGGGACAAAATATAATGGGGTGGTGTGATATATTTATTTAATGTAATGGGGATGAGTGGGAAGATAATGGGTTTGGTAGAGAAAGGGATTGATTTTAATTGATTTATGGGATGGGATATATATATGTGAAGTCTTGAACACAAAAGGGAGGAGAAATACAGACAGAAAAAAAAAGATTGAAAAAAAAGCTGAACATTTATTCCGAAAAAAAAAAATTGAAACTCTCAAGAAAAGAAAAACATACAAAGAAAAAAAATTGAAAATTAGAAGAGAAAGTAGTACACACCTGATAAATATTCTGGTATACAGGTGTAGAAATTAAGGGTTGAAGATTAACTAGCCTGTCAAAAATCTGAAAATTTCCCTTGGTTTCTGTCCGTTATTTTCGGCATTCCTGGATTTTATTTTGAATTTTTCAAAGCTGTCACTGGGATTTTCGTTGACTGGTTATTGCTGGTTATTGTTGCTGTTGCTGTGTTACGTATTACGTTGCTGACTTTCTTCTTCTTATATTGACAATATCAGGTACACAACTGTAATTTTGGCATTTTGTAAGCTGAAATGAAGAATGGAGTGTTAAATTTTTAATTTAGTTTAATTTAATTTTTTGTATTGTATTTAGGTTATTCATGTATTATTATTCCGTAAATCACTGTCATCGGCATAACTAGGCATATTATAGCGACATATTAAATAACGTCTTTACCAGATTATTAGGAAATATATTTAAACCTGATTATTAATTAAAATTGTTTAATAAAAAAAAATAGAAGAAATAACGTAAAAATGACGTTATTGAATCAGTTTGGCAAAAATTAACTAAGTTCCTTATTCATAAGGTTTTTTCGTCAACGATAAGTTAATCTGAATCATGTAGTCAATTTCAGTTATAACATGAATTAGTTTGCAAACAAGTATTAGGACATGATGAATTAAAACAAAGTTAGTTAATGTTAAATTGTTTAATTTTTTAGAAATATGATTTAGTACTCAAGTTTTTATTTTTATTTCTTTCAATTTTCAGTATTTGTAAATAATTAGTTTCAATAAGCTTAAGTCTTACTAATAATTTGAATTTTAATCCAACTATGGGATAATTAGTTTTTTTTTATTTTTTTTACTTTTCGATAATTCCATGTTGTATCTATGATTATAATTTTATTACTTTCTGCTAATATTTGTTTTTCTCTTCTATTTAATATGTCATTTTCAAGAATGTAGATATTGATTTTATATTTATAAAAAAAACTTAGTAATAATAAAAAGGTAGTCATTAAAGGATATTATTAAAGGATTTCGCTAAAAATAAATAGATGTAAATAATACAAATGTATAGGATTCTCCAATCTCATTTATTTATTTAATTATTAAAAAAAATTACTTAGAATTTGGGATGGATTGTTTAGTGAATTTCACTTCCTTCCCCAAAGATAATGACGCGTTAAACTCTTTAGGCGCGATTTAATTAATTTTACCTTCTTAAACTCGGATGCGCATTTCATGCGACCCAAATCTAAATCCTAAAACATCAAATAAAATATGTTTCGTATTGTGGGTGCATTTCATGTGACACAATCCAAAGATATGTTTTAAGCGATGTTCACATTCCTAAAAAATAATAATTATAATAATAAAGCGGTAAAAGATAAAATTTGCACATGGTTCATAATTGTATTAAAAATCAGATAAATAAGCCGAATATAACAGTTGAGCGACCGTGCTAGAACCACGGAACTCGGGAATGCCTAACACCTTCTCCCGGGTTAACAGAATTCCTTATCCGGATTTCTGGTACGCAGACTGTAATATAGAGTCATTCTTTTCCTCGATTCGGGATTAAAATTGGTGACTTGGGACACCCTAAATCTCCCAAGTGGCGACTCTGAAATAATTAAACCAATCCCGTTTCGACTGTCCTTTAATTGGAAAAAACTCCCTACGCACCTCGCGGTGCCGGAAAAAGGAGGTGTGACAGCTCTGGCGACTCTGCTGGGGATATTTTAACCCAGAACCAGTGGTTCAGGGTTAGAAATTCGAGCTCATATAAATTGTTATATTTGGTTTTATCTGATTTTTACATGTTTGAGCCTAATGTGCTAAATGCTGCTTTTACCGCTTTGATATTACATGAACTGTGTATAAACTGTGCCGAAACCCATCTCCTCTCTGAGTCTTCTAAATCATGAAGAAGGGTGTACTTCGTACGACTTCTTTTCTGTATAGTGTAAAATCCCAATTTAGAACGAGGTTCGGACAAGTTGCTAAGCCGGTGAAGCTTCTGTATTCCCGGTACGCTACCCCCCCTCGGCTCGAGCTGTCCGCTCGGGTAAGCCAGGTCTAGAACAAACACCCAGGTTCTGAACCTAGTATAACAAAACCACATGTCGGATCCCTAGTAGGAACGTTTGTTTGCATCACGTGCATCTGACTTTGGAGGCTCAACACAGGGGTTGGGTCTGTCTAGGACAGGTGCACCAAAAATGAAAATGACCATCCTGATGCATCTTATTTGTTTTATGTGCATTTATTTGCTCGGTCTTGCATGTTGACCGGCTTCTGAGTCTCGGGAGTGTAAAAAATAAAATAAAATAAAAATAGCAAGTGAAAAGTTATTTGATTAATTTAGAAAAATCAGTGTCCAAGTACTGTCGAAGTGCTGCCGAATTTTTTTTAAAAAAAACATATATATTTTTACTTTTAGAATTGTTGGTTTGCCTAGAAAGCAGAAAGTGTGTAGGAATAAGTCTTTTATTTTAATTTGCTTTATTTAAAAAAAAATGAAAAAGGAAAATAGTTTTTTTTTTGATATAAAAGGAAAAGGAAAAATTTGTTTGTTTTCAAAAAAAAATTAGTTAGTTTATAGCCTGAACTACGCGGGTATGATTCTCACCGGATGTGAGATCAGAGGCAAACCTCTTTGGTTTCGGCTCACCATATTCAAAAAAAAAAAATCCAAAAATATTTAACATTACTCACTTCTTTAGAAAGTTTTTCTTTTAGACCTCAATTTTTTTTTTTTAAAAAAAAAAAAATATATTTCCTTTTAATCTCAAAATCCCAATTATTTGTTTAAAAGATATTCAAAATAAAATTCAAAAATATTTTTTCTGTAGTATTTCTTTCATAAATTCAGAATATTGGTTCAAAAATATTTCTTTTCTCCTTAAAAGTTTTTTTTTTCAAGAAAAAAGAATTATTAAAATCCAAAAAAATATTTCTTTAGAATATAGATAGTTTTTAAGTCAAATAAAAGTTTTTCCTTCTTTAATCACTATAATAAATGTGCAGGATGAGCACAAGTCAAAATGAACCATTCTCAGTGTGTAGCGAGGTCCCTTCGCAACTCCACATGTGGTGGAATGATATGGGAAAGGATAGTATAAAGATAGTGGAAAGAGTTTTGGGAGGTTTTGTCGATCTGTTGAATATCAAGCCAAGGACAGATATCATCGAGGCTCTAATACCGTTCTGGGATCCAACACGCAACGTGTTTCGTTTTGCTGACTTTGAACTTTCACCTACACTAGAGGAAGTCGCCGGATATGCGGGGTTGAATGGGAAACTAAGAGGGCAGTATTTACTTTCACCAAGACCAGTATCTCCGCACGCGTTCTTGGATTTGCTAAGCATTAGTCGGAAGGTACAGAATGATGATTTGTCGAAGGGATGTTGTACTCTCCAATTCTTGTATCAACGGTACGGAATTCCTCAGGGTTTGGAAGAACCAAACCTCGGATTAATTCACACTGGGAACAGAATCAAGTGGGAAGCAAGACGTACTTTGGCATTTATCACAGCATTTCTGGGAGTTGTGGTCTGTCCCCGCAAAGATAAAAAAATAGAGATAGGCCTTGTAGGGATGGCCGATGTTGCAATCAAAAGAACCGACAGTACTGTGGTTCCTTTGATTTTGTCTGAAATCTACCGAGCTTTAACTATATGCCGAGAAGGAGGCAAGTTCTTTCAGGGATGCAATCTGTTACTCCAGCTGTGGATGCAAGAACACCTCCATCACCGAGTGGGATACATGAACCACGGGTTGACTGAGAAAAACTGCATTAGCGGCTTTGAGAAACGAATGACAGGCGTCATATTTCCCGAAGGCGTCGAAGCATGGCTTGCACAATTGAGGTCAACAACAGCCGACCAAGTTGAATGGGCATTTGGGTGGTTGAATGATACTGAGGTAATATACATGGCGGCCGAGGAATGTCATGTTCTTTTGATGGGACTTCGTAGCATCCAACCATATGCTCCTCATCGGGTACTGCGCCAACTAGGAAGATTTCAGGTAATTCCCACTGATGAGGATCTAAGCAAGCACGCCATTGAGTTGAGTCCAGGAGTCGTGTTCCCCGAAGGAAAAATTAGAAAGTTGTGGCACGAATGTAGATTCCTTGAACCCAAGACTATGGTTCGAGAGCTGGCTAAGGGTGAGGTAGACCCAAAATACGATGTTTGGTTCGGGAAAAGGTTCCAGATTCGTCAGAGGCCTGCCAAAAGAGCTCACGTCCAACAATTTACGGATGATTCGCAGGAACAGTGGGGCTGGTTAGTGAGAGAGGAAGGCTACCGGGTTGAAATCGGGAAGCTGAAGCGACAAATTGAAAGACTTATGTTTGAAAACAACGTTCAAGTAGCCTCAGAGCAGGGTGAGAAGAACAAATTAGCCAAAGAAAACCAGGCACTGAAAGCCCGAATTCGCCAAGTCAGTAAGAGTGATAGCGACCGACAGAAACGTCGCTCTGATGAAAGGTTGATAGCGGAATTGAGAAATCAAGTCAGCCAAAGCCGAGAAGACTTGGAGAGATCCCAGGCTTGTATAACAAGAATGCGGGTCAGGTGGGCTACAGTTACAACATCACGGAGAGAGCACCTATGGAAAGTAAAAAGGGACTATGAAATGAGTGTCGCGACATTGAGAGAGATAAACTCCATTCTCAATAATCGGGTCCTCAAACAAGCCCAGGATGCTAGAACATATAGAGAACACTACCATGAGTCGATAGCCCGGATGGAAGAACAAATGGAGAGGTTCCAAGAGCAGCTCATTGACAATACTCGAATATTGGGACTAAAGAATCAACGGATAGAACAACTGTGCATAGAGAGGGATAGAATCAGGGGTAGGATCAATGATATAGGGCGCTATATCACCACAAAGTGCCTAACATGTGAAGAGATGCCTCGTGATGTCCTATTTGCCTCAATCATGGGTTATGTCCATCAGATCATGGAGGAACTAAAAAGCTTGCAAAGAAGCCTGGCCCCCAAGCCCGCGGAAAGGCCGAATGATGCCTCGCGGGCACCAAAATTCAAAGCTTTAATGTATCCCTAGTTCAATCTTGCATTTGTTTGTTTTTCGAGTATGTTGTCTACCCATATGTTTTTTTCCTTTTCTTCAAACATTCTCAAAAAAAAAAAAAAAAAAAAAAAACATATATATATATATATATATATATAAAGTCTGTATTTTTTGTTTTTTTTTGTGATGGCTTGTAATAGCATTATTTTTGAGTAATAAAAAAAAAAATATTTGGTCTTATGGCACGAACTACGCTTGGTCTGATTCGTGCGGGGTCACGATACGTAGGCAATCTCTATAGGATTCGACCGTAATTAAAAAGAAAAAAAAAAAGGAAGAATATATATTTGTCAGAGCAAAAATAAGCCGGGATGATGCATACGGTCGGAGCAAAAGCATGTTAGAAATGATTAACTGCCTAGGAGCATTGCATCCCCCTAACGTGCAATTACAATATCTGTTAAGACTCTAACACTGACAAGTTTGTTGTTTTTCCAATCAATATCAGTTAGTTGTTAGAGCGTACTGGCACCGTACCATTATCAGACAAGATCAAAAGGTCCTATACCAGAAAGCATGACTGGGTCAGACAACAGCGTTGAGTCAGAAAAAACGGCCAATCAGATGCTGAAAGAAGCCCTGGAGAAAATGGAAAAAATGAGGCTAGAAATGAATGAAATGCAGATAGCCTTAGCTAGAGCCCAGAAGGGGCAAGAATTACCCGTTACTCCTACCCTCCAACAAACACACACGCCGGAATACCCCTCTCCCGGTCCTTCAACAAGTTTCCCAAGCCATCACTATTATCAGGGAAGAGAGGCTTATGATTCCCAAGCTCCACCACCCACTCAAAACCCTCCTCCACCAAATGTTCCCGTCTTTGTGGCACCTCCCCCAGCCCCATTGCACAGATCATCTAGTGAGCCACTGTTTCAGGCTCACGATACACAATACTACCCCCCTGAACTCACATTCAAAGCACCCGAGCCACATACCTATAATCCCCACTTTGAGGTCCCGGCGGAGATTGAAAAGCCGGCTAAGAGCCCAGAGCAGGACGAGGTGATGCGGAAATTTAAAAGCCTGGAGCAATCCTTCAGGAACATACACGGGTTAGGTAACCAGGTCAGCGTGGCTTACAAGGATCTATGCCCTTTCCCTGACGTTCAATTACCAGCAGGGTTCAAAATGCCCAAGTTCGATTTATACGAAGGGCATGGTGATCCTATGGCACATCTACGAGGTTTTTGTAGCAAAATGAGGGGAGCAGGGGGCAAAGATGAGCTATTAATAGCTTACTTTGGCCAGAGTTTGAGCGGGTCGGCGTTAGAGTGGTATACAAGACAAGATCCGAGCAGGTGGTACACCTGGGATGACTTGGCACAGGCTTTCGCAGGACATTTCCAATACAACCTTGAGATAGTCCCAGACCGTCTCACATTGCTAAAGCTCGAGAAGAAACCCGGAGAGAGCTTCCGGGAATTTGGGTTCCGATGGAGAGAACAGGCAGCCAGAGTTGATCCCCCAATGAGAGAAGGAGAAATGGTGGATTACTTCTTACAAACTCTCGAGCCAACTTACTTTGGTCACTTGGTGACGTCAGTTGGCAAATCATTTAATGAAGTTGTGAAAATGGGAGGTATGATAGAAGAGGGACTTAAGTCCAATAAGATCCTGAGTTATTCGGCAATTAAGGCAACAACTCAGGCCATTCAGAGCGGCACGGGAGGTGCGCTAGGGAAGAAAAGGAGAGAGGAGGTCACGACATTAGAGGCCGACAATTGGTCCAGATCTAGAGGTCCTTCCCCTCATTACCAACCCAGACCCCATCGTCTAAACTACCCACACATTCCAAATTACCCTCCACAACCCTACTACCAACCACAAGAACAACATTTCACCGTCCATCAAGCCCAGACATACACCCAACCTCCGGTTCGCCCACAATGGCGCGCGCCGGTTCCCCACAGTACATACCCACCTCCACATAACACATACCCACCACCACAAAACACCTATCCACCACCAAGAGCCTACAGGAACCCTCCAGGGATGGGTTTCAGGGGAAATCCGGCCGCCAGAAATGAAAGATTGCAGAGGCAAAGAACTTTTACTGAGTTGGGGGAAACTTATATTGCCTTGTTCCACAAATTGAGGCAGTTGGGTTTATTAAATACTGTTGAGCCTAGATTACCAAATCCCTTACCCCAAAATATGGATCACTCGGTAAGATGTGAGTATTGTTCGGGAGCTCCCGGACATGATACCGAAAAATGTTGGAGGCTGAAACATGCAATACAAGATCTTATTGATACCAACAAGATCGAGGTACAGGCACCAGAGGCACCCAACATTAACCAGAACCCATTGCCAAAGCACCCTGAAGCCCACATGATCGAGCTTGTGCACGAAGGAGGGGAGACGAAGAAACCCCCACAGACAGTGATGATGATCCGTGCCACTCCAAAAGAAAAATCGATCAATGAGGAAGCAGGGGTACAGTTGAAGGGGGAAGATGTCAAGCCAGTGGTGATATTGGGGAAGAATCCATCTGCCGCTACAAGGAAACCAGAACCAGCCAAGTTGGTAATAACGGGAGCATCATCTGCACCCGTGGTTGTTGTGAAAGGGGTCTGCAGGGAACCGGTCATCATAAAACCAGTAGTCCAAACACCAATGATTGATAGCAAGGCTGTGCCTTGGAAATATGAGAAGGCAGTGGTGATGTACAAGGGACAACAAGTGGAGGAGAATAGTTGTGAGGCGCAGGGACTGACTCGATCAGGACGGTGTTTTGCTCCGGCGGAGTTGAGAAGACCCAATCCAGCTGCAATAAAGAAACCTGTGTCAGAAGAAGAAGCTGAGGATTTCTTAAAGAAGATGAAAGTGCAGGATTACTCCGTGGTCGAACAATTGAAGAAAACACCGGCCCAGATCTCACTGCTATCATTACTAATCCATTCGGATGAACATCGTCGGGCCCTGATGAAGATACTGAATGAAGCTCATGTGCCCAATGAGATTTCTGTAAATCACCTGGAAACAATTGCCAACAAAATTTTCGAGGTGAACAGGGTAACATTTTCAGATGATGATTTGCCAGTGGAGGGCACGGAGCATAATAAAGCTCTCTACCTAACTGTCAAATGTGAAGATTCGGCAGTTACTCGGGCATTAGTGGATAACGGCTCAAGTGCCAATATTTGTCCATTATCCACCCTGAACCAATTGAAGATCGACCACGGAAGAATCCAAAAGAATAGCATTTGCGTCCGAGGATTTGACGGAAATGGAACAGCCACCATGGGGGATATTGTACTTGAGTTGACCATCGGTCCAGTCCAGTTTACCATGGAATTCCAGGTATTAGATGCTACGGTATCTTATAACTTTCTGTTGGGACGTCCGTGGATCCATGCAGCCAAAGCAGTGCCATCCACCTTGCATCAGATGGTCAAGTTCGAGTGGGATAGACAAGAGGTCGTATTGCACGGCGAGGACACTGCGTGCACCGTAGGAGGCGCCATTGTACCCTTCATAGAGACTAATGATGACAAAGGTCCCTGGGTCTACCAGATTTTTGATGCAGTGTCGGCAAACAAGATCCCCGAGGGTGAAATCATTCAGCATCCTAGGATAGCTTCCGCAACGGTTATGATGGTTTCAGAAATGCTGGGTAATGGGTTTATGCCAGGAAAAGGCTTGGGAGCTGAACTTCAGGGAATTGTTCAACCTGTTTCCTTGCCCAAGAATTTGGAGACCTTTGGGTTGGGGTTCAAACCGACTGCGGCAGATGTAAAACGAGCTCGGAAAATGAAGAAGAAAGTTTGGTTTCTTCCCAAACCTGTGCCACGTCTCTCAAGATCTTTTGTTAGAGCAAGCGCCAAGGGGTCACCAGTCCCGAAAGTTCTCGGGCGATTGATTGGGATTGACGGGGATCTGAATCAGAGTTTCGAAAGATTGTTCACTAATGTCAATATGGTAGAAGTCGGAGAGGGTTCCAGTGGAACAGACATACAGTTTATGGGGCCTGAGGCCAAAACCAACAATTGGACGGTTACTCCTCTTCCTACTCGGGGAGAGTCCTGGTAGTAGGCTTTGATTTTTGCTTTTTTATTTTTCGGATTATTCAGGGTGTAATCCAAATCTCATTTTATCTTGTAAAAGTGTGAACCCTGTTATCCCGCATTTTAATAAAATTCTTTTCTTGTCTCATTTTAATTTTGTTTTATTCTTTTCTCTTTCTGAACAGTTCTCTTTTTACTGGTTCTAATGACATGGCATGCACGACGGATCTTCGACCTAGTCTAATAAATCAATCTGGCTCTGATTTAATGATACAAGAGATCGATTATGAGTCTGAATATGATGAGGATAAAGCCTTCGAAGAAATAAACCGAGAACTATGCCAATTTGAAGAGAAACCCAAGCCTAATATGAATGACACCGAGGCTGTAAATCTAGGGGATGCGGATAATGTCCGAGAAACCAAAATCAGCATCCACATTGAGCCTAGCATCAGGGAAGAATTAATCAAAGCACTCATTGAGTTTAAAGATGTTTTTGCATGGTCGTATGACGACATGCCGGGTTTAAGCACCAAGCTAGTGGTTCACAAATTACCCATTGACCCGACATGCCTCCCCGTCAAGCAGAAACTGAGGAAGTTCAAGACAGATATGAGTGTGAAGATTAAAGAAGAAGTAACCAAGCAACTGCAAGCAAAGGTTATTCGGGTCTCTCGATATCCTGATTGGTTGGCTAATGTAGTGCCAGTACCAAAGAAAGATGGGAAGATCAGGGTATGCGTCGACTACCGTAATCTGAACAGGGCAAGCCCAAAGGATAACTTTCCATTGCCCAATATCCATATCTTGATCGACAATTGCGCCGGGCGAGAAATCGGCTCCTTTGTGGATTGCTACGCTGGGTATCATCAGATTTTGATGGATGAAGAAGATGCAGAGAAAACAGCTTTCATTACGCCATGGGGGACTTATTGTTATCGGGTAATGCCATTCGGTTTGAAGAACGCTGGGGCAACGTACATGAGAGCAATGACTACTGTGTTCCATGATATGATACACAAAGAGATCGAAGTGTACGTAGATGATGTGATCATCAAATCCAAGCGTCAGGAAGACCACGTAGCAGACCTTAGGAAGTTTTTCCAAAGACTTCGAAGGTACGACATTAAGCTCAACCCAGCCAAATGTGCATTTGGTGTTCCATCTGGAAAGCTGTTAGGATTTATCGTCAGTCGGCGAGGCATTGAGTTGGATCCGTCAAAGATCAAATCCATCCAGGAATTGCCGCCACCAAGGAATAAAACAGAAGTAATGAGTCTGTTGGGAAGATTGAACTATATCAGCAGATTCATCGCTCAGCTCACAACAACTTGTGAACCCATCTTTCGATTGCTGAGGAAAGATGCCGCGATAGAATGGACGGCAGAATGTCAGGAGGCATTTGACCAGATCAAAGGTTATTTATCCAATCCACCTGTATTGGTTCCACCTGAGTCGGGGAGGCCATTAATCCTTTATCTAACGGTCCTGGATCATTCGTTTGGTTGCGTGTTGGGTCAACACGACATCACAGGAAGAAAAGAGCAAGCCATCTATTATCTCAGCAAGAAGTTTACAGTCTATGAGAATAAGTACACTCAACTTGAGAAAACATGTTGTGCTCTAACTTGGGTAGCACAGAAGTTTAAGCATTATCTGTCGTCACATACTACTTACCTTATTTCACGTCTGGATCCATTAAAGTATATTTTCCAGAAGCCTATGCCCACAGGAAGATTGGCAAAATGGCAGATATTACTCACAGAGTTCGACATTGTCTATGTGACGAGGACGGCCATGAAAGCTCAAGCATTGGCCGATCACTTGGCTGAGAATCCTATTGATGAAGAATACGAGCCTTTGAGGACGTATTTTCCAGATGAAGAAGTGATACATATAGAGGAGTTAGAACTGAATGAGAAACCAGGGTGGAAGCTTTTCTTTGACGGGGCTGCTAATGCAAAAGGAGTTGGAGTAGGAGCAGTACTTATTTCAGAAACAGGACATCACTATCCTGTTACAGCTCAGCTACGTTTCTATTGTACCAACAACATGGCTGAATATGAGGCATGTATTTTGGGCCTACGATTGGCTGCAGACATGGATGTTCAGGACGTCTTGGTCTTGGGAGACTCGGACCTCCTAGTACATCAGATCCAGGGTGAATGGGAAACACGGGATTTGAAGCTTATACCATACCGACAATGTTTGCACGATTTGAGCAAGCGATTTCGATCAGTGGAGTTCAGACACATCCCGAGAGTTCACAATGAGGTTGCCGATGCTTTGGCCACTTTAGCATCGATGTTGCACCATCCAGACAAAATCCATGTTGACCCATTGTATATTCAGGTTCGTGATCAGCATGCCTACTGCAACATAATAGAAGAAGAAATGGATGGCGAGCCATGGTTTTATGATATCAAGGAATACCTCAGGATGGGGATATACCCGGAGCAGGCAACCGGAGATCAAAAGAGAGCCATTCGACGACTGGCAAATGGATTTTTCCTCAGTGGAGGAATGTTGTACAAAAGAACCCCAGATCTGGGATTGCTGAGATGTATTGATGCAGGTCAAGCCACGATAGTGATGACAGAGGTACATGCTGGAGTCTGTGGGCCCCATATGAGCGGATATGTGTTGGCAAAGAAGATTCTGCGAGCGGGATATTATTGGCTCACTATGGAGCATGATTGTATCAGTTTCGTACGAAAATGCCATCAGTGTCAGATACACGGAGATCTGATTCATTCTCCACCAATGGAATTGCACACAATGTCCGCACCATGGCCATTTGTAGCATGGGGCATGGATGTCATTGGGCCTATCGAGCCGGCAGCTTCGAACGGTCACAGGTTCATTCTGGTAGCCATCGATTATTTCACTAAGTGGGTTGAAGCCAAAACTTTTAAGTCTGTAACCAAGAAGGCAGTGGTGGATTTCGTCCATTCCCATATCATTTGTAGATTTGGGATCCCAAATATAATAATCACGGACAATGGTGCTAATCTTAACAGCAACTTGATGAGAGAAGTATGTGAACAGTTTAAGATTACACACCGTAATTCCACTCCGTATCGGCCCAAGGCGAATGGAGCAGTTGAGGCAGCCAACAAAAATATAAAGAAGATATTGAGGAAAATGATTGAAGGATCCAGACAATGGCATGAAAAGCTACCATTTGCGTTGTTAGGATACCGCACTACTGTTCGTACTTCAATAGGTGCGACTCCTTATTTGTTGGTATACGGAACCGAAGCAGTAATACCAGCAGAAGTTGAAATTCCTTCCCTTCGAATTATCGCTGAGGCCGGGATTGACGATGATGAATGGGTCAAAACCCGACTAGAGCAGCTGAGTTTAATGGATGAAAAAAGATTGGCAGCAGTATGTCATGGCCAGTTGTATCAAAAGAGAATGGCAAGAGCATACAATAAGAAGGTGCGCCCCAGAAAATTTGAAGTAGGGCAACAAGTATTGAAACGGATCCTCCCACATCAGATTGAGGCAAAAGGCAAGTTCGCCCCGAATTGGCAAGGGCCGTATATTGTGACCAGAGTATTATCCAATGGCGCTTTACGTCTGACGGATGTTGAAGGAAGATGCGTCGACATGGCTATCAATTCTGATGCAGTCAAAAGATATTATGTGTAATTTCTTTTGTTGTTTATTTGTTTGTTTATACTTAGTGCTTATCGGATAATGAAATGACGGAGGCAATTCTTTCTTCTATCCAAACACTTTTAACCTTTGCTTTACCCCTTTGAGCCATACTTATCTTTTTATACCCCTCTCTTGGAATCATTAATGAAAAAATGTATGAAAAAAAAAAACTTTTTGAAGGTCGCAAGAAAACAAAGGAGTCAGTGAACTACGTTCGACCTGATTCCTCAAAGAGGATACGTAGGCGCCTCACGGCTCGGTCATAAGGTATAAAATAAAAAAAAGAAAAAAAAATCAAAAGAAAAATCCCCAAGTAAGAAAACTGGGGCAGAAATTATGTTTCTAAATTTTGAAAAAAAAAAAGAAAAAAAAAAGAGTTTGATTCCAAGAGTTGTAATACTTTACCCATCAAAGTTATTTTGAATTTTATATCCTTTTCTTCTAAAACCTATATTGATATCCAAAAAAGACCTCCCGATCAGTATCCGAGAGGTGTTAAGATAGGCAAATGAAAACCAAGAATAAAACATCGGTCCCTGACTGAATGAGGATCATGAATTGAAAGAATTTTTAGCCAAAAGAATTCCCGGCAGAGATAAATCTTATCGGCAACACTCCAATCCCAAGCTGAGAAAATAAGATGAGAGAGTCTTATCGGCGAAAACCTTCACAGGCGCCATAAGGCGACGTAAGCTGAGAAATACAAAATGAGAGAGTCTTATCGGTGAAAACCTTCACAGGCACCATAAGGCGACGGGAGTTGTGAGAAATGAGAGAGCCTTGTTAGTGAAAACCCCGCGAAGGGCACTATAAGGCGACAAGATAGATTGACGGAAAAGATCCGTATTTTGCGAAGAATTGGGCACCTATTTATCCCCAGCAAGTGAAGACATCAGAAAGTTTGATCGACACAAATAGACTGGGTTGATTAATCCGGAATGCACAACATGATCATTGGAATCGGTTGTATCACCCAGATAAGTTCATTTTTTTGTTCAGAAAGATTTTCTCATTTTTCTATCTTTTCATTTTGTTGTTTAAAAGAATTTTTCTAGAAATTTATGTTTTAAGGAAGGTCTTTCAGAGCTTACTACCAGTTGCCAAAATGGTACAACATAAAAAGTGAAAAGGGCAGGCAAGAGACAAGGCAATAAGGCAAAAGACGTTGGTTGCTAGGCCGAATAATATTGTCCTAAAATGGCAAGGAAAGTACGGGGAAGAGCCGAAAAAAAAAAAAATATGTTGAGGAAATTGTAAGCCAAGTTCCAAGACGATCCCCAGAGTACTCCGACCGAATATCGACCAAGCTACGAGGTGGTCGGACAACACAGAAGGGGAAGGGAAGAAAGGAAAATTCATCTTCGGCAAAATAACCTCCAGAAATTTTTGAGATACAAAATGGTGAAGGGATAAATGGAAAAACCGTCCCCAGCAGAATGTTATCCCCAGCAAATAACATCATCCCCAACAAGTTTTGAGAACGCCGAACAAGAATAAGGGAAAGGGAACAATCATCCCCATCAGGAGTGACATGACCATTCGCCATATTTCAAAAAAAAAAAAAAAAAAAACTAACTAAATTTTCTTTGATTTGAACAGGAAAATAAAGTGTTGATGATGGCCTAAAGATACGCCATAAGAAAGATCGCCAGAATTGGGGCATAAAATTTTCTACCACAAGTGGAAATTTTCTCGGAGAATCGAGGAAACAAATTCAAATTATTCTTTGCCAATTAGGCGCCCACCAGGTATAATGCGGGAATACTTTCTGTTCTAGGTCGCCCACCAGTAAAATGCGGGAATACATTTCAGTTCTAGGTCGCCCACCAGTAAAATGCGGGAATACTTTTCTGTTCTAGGTCGCCCACCAGTAAAATGCGGGAATACATTTCAGTTCTAGGTCGCCCACCAGTAAAATGCGGGAATACTTTTAAGTTCTAGGTCGCCCACCAGTATAATGCGGGAATACTTTCTGTTCTAGGTCGCCCACCAGTAAAATGCGGGAATACATTTCAGTTCTAGGTCGCCCACCAGTAAAATGCGGGAATACTTTCTGTTCTAGGTCGCCCACCAGTAAAATGCGGGAATACATTTCAGTTCTAGGTCGCCCACCAGTAAAATGCGGGAATACATTTCAGTTCTAGGTCGCCCACCAGTAGAATGCGGGAATACTTTTAAGTTCTAGGTTGCCCACCAGTAAAATGCGGGAATACTTTCTGTTCTAGGTCGCCCACCAGTAAAATGCGGGAATACATTTCAGTTCTAGGTTGCCCACCAGTAAAATGCGGGAATACATTTCAGTTCTAGGTCGTCCACCAGTATAATGTGGGCATACATTTCATAATTTTGCATTGAAGCAACTTTTTAGTTTTGTATTACAGAGCTTGGAATCAGTAACCCCACCAGAAGGCGGAAGGTTACAACAGGAATCCCCAGCAGTAAACAATAAAATCCCCAGCACCGGGAAGCAGAAGGTTGCAACAAGAGGTCCCAGCATAAACTCAAGTCCATGTGTCAAAAGGAAGAAAAACATCGGAAGAAAAGCACCGGAGGAAACACAAGCCGACAAGAAAGCAAGACAACAAGAACAAATTTTAGTTTAGCCTAGCTTCTTGTTTTCTTTTAAGCACGGTGTAACAAGGAGATCGGTAAGCAGTGATAACAACATGCAACAGCAGTAACATCGCAGTCCCACGGTAGTCCCAGCTACCAAAAACTTCCCGAACTACATTGACCTGATTCCTGTTTAGCCCAGGATATGTAGGAAACCTTTGAAGCAAAGGTTCGGTCAAATCTTTTTAAAAAATGCTTCACACGGAGTACTCGGATGGGCAAAAATCGCTCGCTTTTTCTTTGCACGAAAACCCTTCGTGTATCCGGGCAAAGAGGGGCAGCTGTAAGCACGTGATTTTTGCCCTATATGAGAATTACTCCCAAAAAATTCAAAAAATAAAATGATTTTTCTTGGTGTGCCATTTTGTGATATTTTGTGACATTTTGAATAATTATTTGTATTTGTCTGTGCATGTTTATTTGCTAAATTAATAAATAATACAAAAATATGTCGCATTTTTGCATATAGGATTTAATTCTACAATTGTAAGTGATTAAATTTGTTTTACAAAAATTAAAATTACAAAAATAGGCATCATTTGCATTTTTAGCATTTAATGTCCAAATATACAATTTTATGCTTATTTAATACTTAATTGTGCGTTAATTGTTATTGAGAGTTAATTTGCGCTTTTATAACTTAATTTAGTTCTTAATAATAGTTTAAGTATTTTTATAATTTAGTTTTAGAAAAAATAAAAGAAGAAAAGAGAGCGAAAATATAAAGAAAGTCGGAATTAGGCCTCTTCTTCAATTTCAAGACATAGGCCCAAAAAATGGCCCAATCTTCCCTACGACCCAGTCCATTTCGAACTGGGTCGACCCAGTCCATAACCCAAAAGACCCAATACCCCTATCTTGCATTTCAAAGACACAAAACAAAACAAAACAAAAAAAAAAAAAACCAAAAACCCTAAAAATGACCTAAGTCATCCGCCCCCCCCATCATTCTTCTTCTTCTTTTCTTCTTTCTTCTCAAAACTCTAAAACACACATCCATGGCTGCCATGGCTAAGCTCCAGAAGCTTAATCTCCTTCGACACAAGCGCACACACCACCAAGAAGCCCATCTTCTCCATGTCAAGCTCAAAAGGCACGTCCATGGCTGCGTCTTCGTCATCAACCCATCGCCATGTTTGTTGCTTTTTCTTGCTGCCTCCGCGTCCTCCATGGCTTCCCGAATTGCTGCTCCATTTTCTCCATAAGCTGCTGAACGCAGCAGCAGTAGACGACCAGCTGCTGCCCGTGTCCAGCTGCGACGAGCAGCCATGGCTATCCGCGACGCTGCCGCTGCTCCTCCTTCCTCCGCCGCTGCTTCTACTTCTTCTTCGTCTTCGTCGTCCTTCGTTCGAGCTTTGGTCGAGGCTTGGACAGATTTGTTTACAATCAAAGTTCGTCGTTGATTCATCTCCGGTTAGTTGTTTTTGAGTTTTATTTTTGTTCATATTTTGTTTGATATTTTCCGGATCCAAAATCGTTAAATGATTTAATCCTTGTTTTGTTCGTTGTTCATCTTTGAAATAATTTTCTATTGTGTTCATGTTGTTTGTTAAATTAATTTTCAGATTTCAAAATAGAAGTTTAATTAGTTGTTTTCATGTTTATTTCATGTTTGTATTATTGTTTAAGTAAGTATTTGTTAGTTTGATGTTTGTTAGATTCAAATTGAAATTTAATCAACTATTTCTTCAATTTGTTTCATGTGTTTATGTATTGTTAGAAATTGTTAATATTGTTAAGTTCAAGTTTAAGTTCATAATTGTTTCTTCGTCGATCTTGTTATTTGTTTAAAGAATTTAGTTGTATTAAAGGAATATATTGTTTTAATCGTTTAATCCGTCATGTTTGTTGTCTTAAAATAGATTCATTCATGTTCATACTTTGTTTGGATGATCTTGAATCCGAATTTTGTATAGTTTGATTTCTTGTTTACCATTTATTATTATTGCTTGAATTGTTCTCATAATCTTGTTTAAAGTTTAATATAAGAATTGTTTGTTGTAATGTTGTTAGAGTTGATTTTAAGTTCAATATGATTGAATTTAGAAATCTTCATACTTTGTTTGTTGTTGTTGTTGAATCCGAAAATAGGATTGTTTGTTGCTAAAATATTGTTCAATCAAATTTTAGTTATTCTTGGTTGTTCAATTTATGTTCATATGATTTGTTGTTGAAATGTTGTTAAAATCATGTTCATGTGATATTGTTGTTATGATGTTCATCCATGTTCATATTGTTGTTTGAACATTGTTAGAAATTGATCATATTGTCTATATTTTGGTTAAGTTTGATTAATTGATGTGTTATAGCTGATGGGTAGTTTGGTAAATTTGTAGTACGTTTAGGGGTAGTTTGGTAATTTCAGTAAGGTCGGAAGGGGTAGTTTAGGAATTGTACATTTTGTAATTGTTTATTTGAAGCATGGGGGACAAAATGAAATGGGGTGGGTTGTGATATGATTATTTAATATAAAGGGGGGACAAGATTTAAATTAAAGGGGAATCTTGTATTATTTTAAATAAAGCATGGGGGACAAAATATAATGGGGTGGTGTGATATATTTATTTAATGTAATGGGGATGAGTGGGAAGATAATGGGTTTGGTAGAGAAAGGGATTGATTTTAATTGATTTATGGGATGGGATATATATATGTGAAGTCTTGAACACAAAAGGGAGGAGAAATACAGACAGAAAAAAAAAGATTGAAAAAAAAGCTGAACATTTATTCCGAAAAAAAAAAATTGAAACTCTCAAGAAAAGAAAAACATACAAAGAAAAAAAATTGAAAATTAGAAGAGAAAGTAGTACACACCTGATAAATATTCTGGTATACAGGTGTAGAAATTAAGGGTTGAAGATTAACTAGCCTGTCAAAAATCTGAAAATTTCCCTTGGTTTCTGTCCGTTATTTTCGGCATTCCTGGATTTTATTTTGAATTTTTCAAAGCTGTCACTGGGATTTTCGTTGACTGGTTATTGCTGGTTATTGTTGCTGTTGCTGTGTTACGTATTACGTTGCTGACTTTCTTCTTCTTATATTGACAATATCAGGTACACAACTGTAATTTTGGCATTTTGTAAGCTGAAATGAAGAATGGAGTGTTAAATTTTTAATTTAGTTTAATTTAATTTTTTGTATTGTATTTAGGTTATTCATGTATTATTATTCCGTAAATCACTGTCATCGGCATAACTAGGCATATTATAGCGACATATTAAATAACGTCTTTACCAGATTATTAGGAAATATATTTAAACCTGATTATTAATTAAAATTGTTTAATAAAAAAAATAGAAGAAATAACGTAAAAATGACGTTATTGAATCAGTTTGGCAAAAATTAACTAAGTTCCTTATTCATAAGGTTTTTTCGTCAACGATAAGTTAATCTGAATCATGTAGTCAATTTCAGTTATAACATGAATTAGTTTGCAAACAAGTATTAGGACATGATGAATTAAAACAAAGTTAGTTAATGTTAAATTGTTTAATTTTTTAGAAATATGATTTAGTACTCAAGTTTTTATTTTTATTTCTTTCAATTTTCAGTATTTGTAAATAATTAGTTTCAATAAGCTTAAGTCTTACTAATAATTTGAATTTTAATCCAACTATGGGATAATTAGTTTTTTTTTATTTTTTTTACTTTTCGATAATTCCATGTTGTATCTATGATTATAATTTTATTACTTTCTGCTAATATTTGTTTTTCTCTTCTATTTAATATGTCATTTTCAAGAATGTAGATATTGATTTTATATTTATAAAAAAAACTTAGTAATAATAAAAAGGTAGTCATTAAAGGATATTATTAAAGGATTTCGCTAAAAATAAATAGATGTAAATAATACAAATGTATAGGATTCTCCAATCTCATTTATTTATTTAATTATTAAAAAAAATTACTTAGAATTTGGGATGGATTGTTTAGTGAATTTCACTTCCTTCCCCAAAGATAATGACGCGTTAAACTCTTTAGGCGCGATTTAATTAATTTTACCTTCTTAAACTCGGATGCGCATTTCATGCGACCCAAATCTAAATCCTAAAACATCAAATAAAATATGTTTCGTATTGTGGGTGCATTTCATGTGACACAATCCAAAGATATGTTTTAAGCGATGTTCACATTCCTAAAAAATAATAATTATAATAATAAAGCGGTAAAAGATAAAATTTGCACATGGTTCATAATTGTATTAAAAATCAGATAAATAAGCCGAATATAACAGTTGAGCGACCGTGCTAGAACCACGGAACTCGGGAATGCCTAACACCTTCTCCCGGGTTAACAGAATTCCTTATCCGGATTTCTGGTACGCAGACTGTAATATAGAGTCATTCTTTTCCTCGATTCGGGATTAAAATTGGTGACTTGGGACACCCTAAATCTCCCAAGTGGCGACTCTGAAATAATTAAACCAATCCCGTTTCGACTGTCCTTTAATTGGAAAAAACTCCCTACGCACCTCGCGGTGCCGGAAAAAGGAGGTGTGACAGGCATGCACAGCGGATCTTCGACCTAGTCTAATAAATCAATCTGAATCCGACTTAATGATACAAGAGGTCGTTTATGACGATGAATCTGAATATGACGAAGATAAAGCCTTCGAAGAGATAAACCGAGAACTGTGCCAATTTGAAGAGAAACCCAAGCCTAACCTAAATGACACTGAGGCTGTGAATCTAGGAGACGCTGATAATGTCAGAGAAACCAAAATCAGCATCCACATTGAGCCAAATGTCAGGGAAGAATTGATCAAAACCCTCATGGAATTCAAAGATGTTTTTGCATGGTCATATGATGATATGCCGGGATTAAGCACCAATTTAGTGGTTCACAAATTGCCCACTGACCCGGCATACCCTCCGGTCAAGCAAAAGCTAAGGAAATTTAAAACAGAAATGAGCGTAAAGATCAAAGAAGAGGTATTAAGCAGCTGCTGGCGAAGGTCATTCGGGTCACTCGATATCCTGAGTGGTTGGCCAATGTGGTACCAGTTCCAAAGAAGGATGGGAAAATCAGGGTGTGCGTCGACTACCGCAACCTCAACAAAACAAGTCCTAAGGACAATTTTCCATTGCCCAACATCCATATCCTGATCGATAATTGCGCTGGGCCCGAGATCGGATCCTTTGTGGATTGCTATACAGGTTATCATCAGATCCTGATGGACGAGGAAGATGCGGAAAAGACAGCTTTTATTACGCCATGGGGAACTTACTGCTATCGGGTAATGCCGTTCGGATTGAAGAATGTCGGGGCAACGTACATGCGAGCAATGACTACTATGTTTCACGACATGATACACAAAGAAATTAAGGTGTACGTAGATGATGTGATCATAAAGTCTTGGCGTCAGGAAGACCATGTAGCAGACCTAAGGAGATTCTTCCAAAGACTCTGAAGGTATGATATCAAGCTCAACCCGGCCAAATGCGCATTCGGGGTTCCATCAGGAAAGCTGTTAGGATTCATCGTCAGTCGACGGGGTATTGAGTTAGATCCATCCAAGATCAAATCCATCCGAGATTTGCCACCGCCAAAGAACAAAACAGAGGTAATGAGTCTGTTGGGTAGACTCAATTACATCAGCAGGTTCATCGCTCAACTCACAGTAACTTGCGAGCCCATATTTCGGCTATTGAAAAAGGATGTTGCGGTAAGTTGGACGGCAGAGTGTCAAGAGGCTTTCGACCAAATCAAAGGGTATCTGTCTAATCCACCTATGTTGGTTCCGCCTAAGCCAGGGAAGCCCTTAATTCTTTATCTGACGGTCCTAGAAAATTCATTTGGTTGTGTACTGGGGCAACATGATGACACAGGAAGGAAAGAGCAGGCCATTTACTATCTTAGCAAGAAGTTCACAGTATATGAGGTCAAGTACACTCAACTCGAGAAAACATGCTGCGCCCTAACTTGGGTGGCTCAGAAGTTGAAACACTACCTGTCCTCGTATACCACTTATCTCATATCCCGTTTGGACCCATTAAAGTATATCTTTCAGAAACCTATGCCCACAGGAAGGTTGGCAAAATGGCAAATTCTACTCAAAGAGTTTGATATCGTCTATGTGACGAGGACAGCCATGAAAGCCCAAGCGCTGGCCGACCATTTGGCAGAGAATCCCGTTGATGAAAAATACGAGCCTTTAAGAACGTATTTTCCCGACGAAGAAGTGATGCATACAAGTGAGCTGGAGTTACCCGAGGAACCGGGTTGGAAGCTTTTCTTCGATGGAGCCGCGAACGCGAAAGGGGTTGGAATAGGAGCAGTACTCATTTCTGAAACAGGACGTCATTATCCTGTTACGACTCAACTACGCTTCTATTGCACCAATAATATGGCCGAGTATGAAGCTTGCATTTTGGGTCTGCGATTAGATGCGGACATGGATGTCCAAGACGTTTTGGTCTTGGGAGACTCGGACCTCTTGGTACATCAGATTCAGGGTGAATGGGAAACACAGGATTTGAAACTTATACCATATCGACAATGCTTGCACGATCTGAGCAAGCGATTTCGATAGGTGAAATTCAAGCATATCCGAGAGTTCATAACGAGGTTGCGGATGCATTGGCCACCTTAGCATCAATGTTGCACCACCCTGACAAAATTTATGTTGACCCTCTGCACATCCAGGTTCGTGATCAGCACGCTTATTGCAACGCGGTAGAAGAGGAAGCAGATGGCGAGCCCTGGTTTCATGATATCAAGGAGTACCTCAGAATGAGGATATATCCGGAACAGGCCACTGGAGACCAAAAAAGAGCCCTTCGGCATTTGTCGAATGGTTTCTTCCTCAGTGGAGGAGTTTTGTACCGAAGAACTCCGGATTTGGGATTGTTAAGATGCATAGACGTCGGTCAAGCCATGACGGTCATGGCAGAGGTATATGCTAGAGTTTGCGGGCCATATATGAGCGGATATGTATTGGCAAGGAAGATCCTTCGAGCAGGGTATTATTGGCTTACCATGGAGCAAGACTGTATCTCTTTCATGAGAAAATGCCATCAGTGTCAGATACATGGAGATCTGATTCATTCTCCGCCAGCAGAGTTACATACGATGTCAGCACCCTGGCCATTTGTTGCATGGGGCATGGATGTCATTGGGCCTATCGAACCGGCAACATCCAACGGCCATAGGTTCATTCTGGTGACCATTGATTACTTCACCAAATGGGTCGAGGCTAAAACCTTCAGATCGGTGACTAAAAAGTCAGTGGTGGATTTTGTTCACTCCCATATCATCTGCAGATTTGGGATCCCAAAAGTAATCATCATGGACAACGGTGCAAATCTTAACAGCAGCCTGATGAGAGAGGTATGCCAACAATTCAAGATTACACATCGCAATTCCACCCCATATCGTCCCAAGGCGCATGGAGCGGTCGAAGCAGCCAATAAGAACATCAAAAAGATACTGCGGAAGATGGTGGAAGGGTCCAGACAATGGCACGAGAGATTACCCTTTGCTTTGTTGGGTTATCGCACTACCGTCCGGACCTCCATAAGTGCAACTCCTTATTTGTTGGTGTACGGAACCAAGGCCGTAATACCGGCGGAGGTCGAAATTTCGTCCCTCCGGATTGTCGCTGAAGCCGAAATTGATGATGATGAATGGGTCAAAGCTCGACTAGAACAGTTGAGCTTGATAGACGAGAAAAGATTGGCAGCAGTGTGCCATGGTCAGCTGTATCAGAAGAGAATGGCAAGAGCATACAATAAGAAAGTACGCCCCAGGAAGTTTGAAGTAGGGCAGCAAGTTTTGAAGCGGATCCTCCCGCATCAAGTCGAAGCAAAAGGCAAGTTTGCCCCACACTGGCAAGGGCCTTATATCGTGACCAGAGTGTTGTCCAACGACGCCTTGTGTCTGACGGATATCGAGGGAAGATGTGTCGACATGGCTATCAATTCGGATGCAGTCAAAAGATATTATGCGTAATTTCTTTGATTATGGTAGTTATTGGTTCGTTTGTTTGTATTTGGTACTTATTGGATAATGAAATGACGGAGGCAATTCTTTCTTCTATCCAAACACTTTTTACCCTTGTTTCCCCCTTTTGAGCCTTAAGTTACTCTTTCATATCCCTCTTTTGGAGTCACTAATGGAAAAAAATATGAAAAGAAAAAAAAAAGAAGAGAAAGAACAAGAAAAATTGTAAAAGAAAATGAAAAAAGAAGAAGATAAAAATCACAAGAAAAAACAAAACCGTTGGGAACTATGTTTGACCTGATTCCTCAAAGAGGATACGTAGGCGACTCACGGCTCGGTCATAGTATGCATAGTGTACATAAGTGTGCATAGCAGGCACAGTGTGCGTAACGCACATAGCTCAACATAGTGTAAAAATAAAAATCCCCCAAGTGAGAAAACTGGGGTAGAGGTTATGTTTTAAAAGTTCCAGCAAAGGTTTGATTCCAAAAGTTGTAGTGGCTCACCCGTCAAAGTTATTTCAAATTTTTGATAGCCTTTCTTTTAGCCCCACACCAAAACCAACATCGATGTCCAAAAAAAACCTCCCGATCAACCTCCAAGAGGTGCCAAGTCAGGCAAATAAAGCCAAGAATAATACACTGATCCCCGGCAAAGAAGAGGATCATAAAACTGGAAATGAATTGATAGTCCAAAGGAATCTCCAGAAGAGAGGGTCATATCGATAGCACTCCAACTCTCCGGTGAAGAAATAAAATGAGAGAGTCTTGGCGGTGAAAACCTTCGCAGGCACCACAAGGCGACGAATGATGAGAGATATAACGAGAGAGTCTTATCGGTGAAAACCTTCACAGGCACTATAAGGCGCCGGGATCTGAGAGAAAAGAGAGGGCCTCATTAGTGAAAACCCCTCGAAGGGCACTATGAGGCGACAAGACAGATCAACAAAAGGATCCACGTTCGCAAAGAAATGGACGCCCATTTATCCCCAGCAAGTAAGGTCATCAGGCAAGTTGATTGATACAAATAGACTGGGTCGGGAATCTATGGTGCACGTCATGATCACAAGGACCAGTCATGTCATCCAGATAAGTTCTTCTCTTTTCCTTTTTCCACCAAGTATTGGAAAGATTTTCCTCCTTTTCTATCTTTTTCATTTTTCTTTCTAAGAATTCGTTTTGAAAAAGATTTTTCAAAGTTTACTACCAGAGGCCGAAGGGGTACAAAAGCAAATACGAAAAGGATAGGCCAAGAGCCGAGGCAATAAGACAAAAGGCATCGGCTGCAAAACCAAAGGACGAATTGTGTAGAAAGAAGGGTGACTTAAAAAGAGCGGAAAATGATGGGTGAAGGACTTGTGGACCAAGCTCCGAGAAGGTTTCCCCGCAGAATGTTGATAAATCCCGGACCCAAATCCGAAGTGGTCAGACGCCACGAGAAAGGGAAATCAATCTGGTACAAGATATCCCCAGGCAATGCAATTCTATGCCTTGCAATTCCGGGAGGAAGTAAAACTCCTAAAGGAGTGGTTTCGGGAGGGAAGCGGACTCCCACAGTTTGATTCTGTAAAGAGAAAAGCAGAAAAGGGGATAAATGGAAAACCATCCCCATCAGACAGGTCACCCCCAGCAAGCAACTTTGTTCCCCAACCAGTGGTGGGGGCATAGAGCAAGAAAAGAAAACCGGAAAATTAACACTAGGATTGAAACTAACAAAGTCCTTTTGTCTGCTGCAGGAAAATAAAGGTTGATGATGGCAAAAGGACGCGATGCCAGAAAGGTCACCAAAACCGGGGCAGAAAATTTTCTGCCGTTGTCAAAAATTTTCTCGGAGGAACGAGGAAACAAATTCAAATACATTTATGTTCTAGGTCGCCCACCAGTATAATGCGGGAATACTTTCTGTTCTAGGTCGCCCACCAGTATAATACGGGAATACTTTCTGTTCTAGGTTGCCCACCAGTATAATGCGGGAATACATTCATGTTCTAGGTCGCCCACCAGTATAATGCGAGAATACTTTCTGTTCTAGGTCGCCCACCAGTATAATGCGGGAATACATTTCTATTCTAGGTCGCCCACCAGTATAATGCGGGAATACATTTCTGTTCTAAGTCACCCACCAGTATAATGCGGGAATACATTTATGTTCTAGGTTGCCCACCAGTATAATGCGGGAATACATTTATGTTCTAGGTCGCCCACCAGTATAATGCGGGAATACATTATGTTCTAGGTCGCCCACCAGTATAATGCGGGAATACATTTATGTTCTAGGTCGCCCACCAGTATAATGCGGGAATACATTTCTATTCTAGGTCGCCCACCAGTATAATGCGGGAATACATTTTTGTCTTTTCATTTCTGTTCTAGGTTGCCCACCAGTATAATGCGGGCATACATTTCATATTTTTGCATTCAGGCGCCCACTTGTATAATGAGAGGAATACTTTTGAGTCTTGTACTGCAGATCCTGAAATCAGTAACCCACCAGAAGGTAGAAGGTTACAACAGGAATCCCCAGCAGGAAACAATAAAAATCCCCAGCACCGGAAAGCAGAAGGTTGCAATAAGAGGTCCCAGCACAAGTTCAAGCGCATGAGTCAAATGGAAGAAAAGACGCGTCTTGAAAGAAGCGGCCTGTGAATATTAAATTATGCCCAGCATAATAGATCTGATGAAGAGAGCCGTATCCCCAGAGGAACCGCCAAAAAGCTTAATGAAGGAAGCCATATCCCCAGCGGACCGAGCAAAATGATGAAAACTGGTATTCAGAAAAGCAAAGGGCCAGAAATTCATGGAAAAAAGGCACCGGAGGAAACACAAGCCGACAAGAAAGCAAGGCAACAAGAACAAATTGCAGTCTAGCCTAGTTTCTTGTTTTCTTTTAAGCACGATGTAACAAGGAGATCGGTAAGCAGTGGTAATAGCATGCAACAACAAGTAACATTGCAGTCCCACGGTAGTCCCAGCTACCAAAACTTCCCGAACTACATTAACCTGATTCCTCTATCGCCAGGGATATGTAGGAAACCTTTGAAGCAAAGGTTCGGCTAAATCTTTTTTTAAAAAAAATAAAAAAAAATGCTTCACACGGAGTACTCGGATGGGCAAAAATCGCTCACTTTATCTTTGCACGAAAATCCTTCGTGTCTTCGGGCAAAGATGGGCAGCTGTAAGCACGTGATTTTTGCCCAATGAAAGAATTACTCCCAAAAAATTCAAAATAAAACAATTTTCCTTTGTGTGCAATTTTTGTTATTTTTGTGTGGTATTTTTGTATAATTATTTGTATTTTTATGAGTGCATGTTTATTTGTTTTAATTAATAAAAATATAAAATATATCACATTTTCATTTAGTATTTAATTAAGTTTGTTTTACAAAAAATGAAAGTCACAAAAATAGGAATATTTTGCATTGTTAGCATTTAATGTCAAATTATGCAATTTTGTTTTAATTGGTGTTTAATTGTGTATGATAATTTTTGTTAGGAGTTTAATTAGTATTTTTGGAGTCAATTTAGTTTGTAGCTCAATTTAGAATTTTAGTTTATCAAAAAATAAAAAATAAAAAGAAAGAAAAGAGGGCTACAAAACGTTAATATTTGAATTGAGTCTAATATAGCTATTTTGACTATTTTATCTTATTTCGCAAAAGAAAAATTACAAAAAAAATATATGAAAATTTTAGCTTCTGTATTTCTCGTAAACTTGAAAAAATACAAAAATAGAACCTTATTTTTTATACTTTATATAATTTCAAAAATTATAAAATATGTAGTTTTATTAATGTTTTGTAGTCATTTTAAACTTAAAAAATATAGAAATAGTACTTTATATTTTTATCATTGCATAATTTCGAAAATTATAAAAAATAAAAAAATAAAAAAAAAAGCTATTAACGTTTTGTAGCCATTTTAATCTTGAAAAATACAAAAAAAATAGTATTTTATATTTTATCTTTATATAAAAACGAAAATGACAAAAAATAATTTGATTTATGCTTTGTAGCTATTTTAATCTTGAAACAATACTAAAAAAAAAGAGAAGAAAGAAATAAGTTTTGTTTTAAATGTTAGTCTTATTTGGTAGTATTTTGCTTACATAGGACTCAATAAATAACATCGTGTTTTTATTCTCGGGTCCGTGCAAAGAATAATATTTGGGTTTAAACTACCCGTTTTTAGGCCTAATTTTCGGACCTGACCCATAATAATCCGAACCCCACCGCGCATGGGGGACACATGTCTTGGACCCCTACACACGTGGGGTCCATGTCCTTTGATACACGGACAAAGCATGGCATGGGGAGGGAATTAAAAATTAAAAAGGCTGAAAATTGTTTAAAGGAGAAAAGGGGACAACACGTGAAGGGGATTGAATTTTCAAAGCAAAAGGTTAAAGAATTTTAAAAGCCAACAATATTTTAAGAAAAGGGAAAGGGACTTACGTTTGTAAAACAAAAAAAGGAAAAGAGGGATGCACATGCACGGACAAAAGGAAAAGAAAAGGAGTTTTGCAACTGTTCATCTTCTTCTTCATTTCGAAGAAGAAGAAACGAAAAAAAAAACTCAAGCCCCCCCCCCCCCCCGTCGAGCAGCAGCAACTATTGTTGCGTCGTTCGCCATCTCCATAACCAACGACCCTACCTCCAGCTGTTCGACCAAACCTCGCTTCCCACGTCGACCTCAACACCACCCCACTGCCCAGCAAATCAACTGATGTCGTTGTTGCCTCTCCCCGTCGACCAACTATTGCGATGCCATGGCAGCAGCGAATCAACTGTTGTGACGCCATGGCAGCAGCTGTTCGCTGCTGCTGCTGCTCTTCACGACCACCTTGTCTCCTTCCAGTCAGTCCGCCACAGTCCAAACGACTAGCTTCTGCTTCGTCCTTTTTCGACGTCCACAAAACAGTCCGTTCGACCTCCAATAGTTCAAATCCGAGTTTCAACTTGGGTTCGTTCAAGTTTTAGATTTTTTTTCTTTCAAGATTATTTAGTTCTTTTGATTTATTTTCTGTTATGGTTTTTGGTTTTAAGTGTTGTTTGTAATCTTGTTTTTCTTCATTCTATTTTTCGGATTATTGATTCTTTGTTTAAAATGTTATTTTTGTAAATCTTGTCTTGCTAATTAGTTCTCCTTCTTCTTCAAAGACCTTTTATTTGGTCAAGATTTTTCTTCTGTTTGTTTGAGTGTGCGTTATAAGCTACATTCGATTTGAACAACTTCGTCGAATAGTTAGTTTATGACTGCTTTGTTTGGACGAATACAGCATGAATCACTCCGTTGGTCTGTTTTGATGCTTGAATCATTCGTGTGAATTTGACTTAAGGATTGGTTGTAGCTGTGTAGTGATTTGGTGTAGTTGTAAATCAGAGAGGTTTAAATACAGATTGCTAAGAGTGAGGGCAAGGCAATAATAATAGGGGATTTTCAGGTTTATTTTTGGGTGTTAATTTTTTTTAAATGTTTAGTGTTAGTAGTCTGTCAGTTGAATATTCAGTGTATATTTAAAATTAATGAATTATTTAATGAAAAGGGAATTAGTAGTGCAGAATACACCATGTCTGGTATCTTTAAGGGTGGAAAATCAGAAAATAAGCATGAGATTAATGATAAAAGTGTATAGATGCAGATGGGAGGGAATATACAGGCTGAAAGTGAAAACTTTGAATAAATAATGTTTAGTTCTAGCCTATAAATAGGAGGAGTTGATATAGAGATAGGGGAGTGGAAAAAAAAAGAAAAAGGGATTGAGACTGGAAGTTGAGAGAACAGAAATTTTCAGAACTTAAAAGTGAGAGATAGGCTAATTTTTCAGAACTAAAAATCAGTCTTTGAGAGCTAAAAACTGAAAGTGAGATTCTTTTCTTTACTGCTGAAATCAGAACTTTGTTACTGCCTCTGTTGGATTGCGTTTAGTACTACTGATTTTCAGTCAAGCTTTCTGGGGTTTTCAGTTTGGTTCTGACCATTGTTACATTGGTTATTGTTGTTTTGTTGTTGTTATTTGCTGTGGGATTCTGTTGCTGTGCTACTGCTGTACATTGTTGCTCCTGATCTCTTTTCTCTATTTGTAGTTCGAATTCCAGGTACACATTCGAATCTTGTAGTGATAAAACTTTGAAGTTGAAATACAGCAATAAAGTCGAACCGCCTCAATAAAGCAGATAGTAGACAATCTGGTCTATTTAGTTTTTTTATGAACTGTTTTTTTTTGTATAATTGGATTGAAAAGAGAAGGAATCGTATAAATGGTCATGCGCTGATATAACATGAACCTTTCAATTTTATTAGATTAATGGGGTAAATCATGATAAGTAGCATATCTCTAGTTAGTTGTTTGTTTCCATGCATATATTCAAGTAGTCCATAAATGAGATAGAGTACTTAGTCAAAACCCAATTAGTATTTCGTTTAGATGGTTAAAACTAATTTCCATTAGTCCTCTTAAGTGATTATACTCTCATCAGTATTGGCATTAATTCATGTTACAAATAATCTCACATAGATAGATTGTGGACTTGATAAAAATGTAAAAATAAGGTGGTTGGGTAGTGTCAACATTATAGCTCCAATAATAATAATAAAAGTAAATAAATAAATAAATAAATAAATAAAGGTCGTAGTCGATAATTTTATGTATTAATAATTAAGTATACTTACACTAATGTAGAGTAGTTTCAATAAAGTATAGTTAAATTGCGAATCCATTAGGGTTAATGAATTAGTCTATAGCTTTGATCATTTAGTTAACCTCACCACAGTTAAAAATGGCTAATTGTAGTAACGTTAGTCAATCTTGTACGTTTTTTATATACATAATTCCATTTTTAGTAATATTAGCTTATGGAATAAGGCGCGAAACAATTTTCCATTTTTACAAGTTCAAGTATAATTTTCGTTGGCATCTGTTGTAATCTCAACGAAATCGAAATGTGTCTCTAATCACGGGTACATTGATTGTGACGTGGTCTGAGATGTATTTCCATGACATTGCAAATTCTTTTTAATAATGAATGAGACGAGCCTCGACAAACAAAAAATGCACAAGCTGCGGGGCCCTCTAAATGTATATATTAAAATACTTAGAATTCGAGGACAGGCCGTTTAGCGAATTTTACGGCCTTCCCCAAAATAACAAGACGCTAGTTGCTTTAGGCGCGCCTTTAATAATTTATTTTCCTTAACTCGGGTGCACATTTATGTGACCCAAATCCAAATCTCAACCGAGTCGAGATATGCCAAACAACTACGGGTGCATTGATGTAACGTGGTTCGAGATATGTTTCCACGACGTTGCAATTCTCGTAAAATAATAACAATAAGTAAGAATTATGAAAGCGGTAAAAAGCTAAAATTTGCACATAAGTTCATATTTGTATAAAATCAGATAATCAAGCCGAATATAACAGTTGAGCGACCGTGCTAGAACCACGGAACTCGGGAATGCCTAACACCTTCTCCCGGGTTAACAGAATTCCTTATCCGGATTTCTGGTGCGCAGACTGTAATATGGAGTCATTCTTTTCCTCGATTCGGGATTAAAATTGGTGACTTGAGACACCCTAAATCTCCCAAGTGGCGACTCTGAAATAAATAAACAAATCCCGTTTCGATTGTCCTTTAATTGGAAAAACTCCCTTGTACCCTCTCGGGTGCGGAAAAAGGAGGTGTGACATGGTATATGTCACCACACTCAAAACAAGCTCTGGGAAGGCGTGGTGGTTGCGACTAGCTCGGGTCAGGTCTACTGGACTAACCACTGAAAGCACCCCGTGTAGGAGGCGCACTAGATACTAGAGGTGCATAATAAGGCTCCTGAGGTCTAGGAGGAGCTGGAATACCACTGGTTGCTGGAAGAGCTAAATGAACGGGGTGAGTCATATAACCCCTACCATGACTAACTGCAGATGGAGCACGGGCACCAGAATAATGGCCCGACTCTCGAGGCCTCTTAGCTCCCTATCCTCTCTATCCCGAGCATACATACCCTCTACTCTCCTAACAATGCTCACCACCTGCTGATAAGAAATATCCATCTCCAACTCCCTAGCCATGCTAGACCTGATGTTGGGAATGAGCCCCTCAATAAACCGGCGAACTCTCTCACACACTGTAGTAACCAAGGTTGGTGCATGCCTAGCCAAGTCAGTAAAACAGACAACATACTCCGAAACAGTCATAGTGCCCTGGCGCAAATGCTCAAACTTTGCGTACCATGCGTCTCTGAGGCTCTAAGGGACAAACTCTCTTAGAAACATATCTAAAAACTGAGTCCAAGTAAGGGATGATGCCTCAGCTGGACTGTCCAACTTAAAAGTACGCCACCACTGGTAAGCTGCTCCTCGAAGCTGGAAGGCAGTGAAAGAAATCTCACTCGATCCTGATATACCCATAATGTGGAGGATACGGTAACATTCCTCCAGAAATCCCAGGGCATAAACCACTGAATACAGGAGGCTTGTACTTCTTGAACCTCTCAAGCCTCCACTGCTCGTCCTTTGAAGTCACTGCCCTGTCCTCGTGCTGAACTGGGGCCACATGCAGTACTGGTATAAACTCTAGGATCTGATCAACTTGGACCCGCTGCTCAGGAGTGTAGGCGGGGGGAGTCTGTGCTCCTCCCCCGGCCTGGGATGTGGCTGTAGCAAGGGGAATAAACCTTGCCTGAGCTAGAGTGGTGTACATGCTCACGAACTGTGCAAGGGTATCTTGAAGAGATGTAATAGTAGTAGCAGTAGGCGTATCAGGTGCCTGGACTCCGGCTGGGGCTGCTGGTGGCTCCTCTGTGGCAGCTCACGCGGGTGCTCTAGCTGCACCACGGACAGGTCCTTGGCCCCGACCTTTGGCGGCTCTAGTAGGGGGCACGGGTGCCTGGTCATCTCCAATAGCATGTTTCCTCACCATCTGTGAGAGAATAGAAGACAAAAGTTTAGAATTTCGATAACAAAAATCTCGCACAACAAGGGGATCAAATGAAGTGGAAATTTTCCTAAGAGTTACATAGCCTTTCGTAGATATGTACAGACGTCTCTGTACCGATCTGCGAGACTCTAATAAATCGGCTTGTGATTCATGACTCCTATGAACCTAGAGCTATGATACCAACTTGTCACGACCCAAGTTCTCCCTCCGTGAACTGTTGTGATGGTACCTAGTCTCTACGACTAGGTAAGCCTAAACATTTGCGGAAAGAGGAAATAAAGATACAAAACTAGCAATTTACGGGAAATATAATAAAAAAGGTTTAAAATGCCGCTCGGCATTTACCATAATAACACTCTCGACCAATAACAACACTCCCAAAACCCGAAATCTCATAAAATCGCAAGTTGTAGAATAACTACAAAGTGTTCTAACTCCAGAATGTCTAAACAAAAGTAAAAACGGGAGAGCTAAAGCTAGAGGGGAGAATAGAGAGGGACTCCTCGGTCTGTGGATGAGGCAGATATACCTCGAAGTCTCTAAAGGTCACCTCGCCTCATTGATTATATGGCTGGGCCGAAGAGCCTGGATATGCACACAAAAAAATGTGTAGGAAAGGGCATGAGTGCACCACGACGGTATCCAGTAAGTGCCAAACCTAACCTCGGTCGAGTAGTGATGAGGATGGTCAGGGCCCTACTGGTTATATACATAAAACGAGGCAAGACAGTATAAAATGTAATAGTATAATTAAGGCACTAACATTTGATAGAGAATAAAATCACGTGAAAAAAGTAACTCAGTACACAGAATTAGCAACGGGGGATCTCCCTGGATATCGTCCCGTAGTCCCAATCGTAATTATGCAGGGATCTCCCGGAATACCAACCCGTATTCCCAAAGTAAATATCCAGTACAGGGGAATCTCCCGGGTGGCCTCTCGTAGTCCCAAATGTAAACGTGCAGGGGGATCTCCCGGAATACTAATCCGTAGTCCCAAAGTAAACATGTAGGGGGATCTCCCGGGATATTGTCCTGTAGTCCCAAAGTAAACAAACAATAGTAGCAAGAAGGGAATCTACAATACTTTTCGTAAATAAATAGGAATTCTACTCTAAACATGCTGCACAGGATACAAGTAAGCAGTTAAAATAGGTAAAAGAATTAGAACACATAGACATGCTTTTCCTAAGCTAAACAAGAAGCTTCAAATACAAGAAATGCTCAATTACAAGAAAAACACAGATATTTACTTAATAAAAATGGGGTTTTTCAACAATTAGCACGTGTACACACTCATCACCTCGCGTACATGCCACTCATATAACAAACAACAACAAAATCCTAAGAGGAGTTCCCCTACACAAGGTTAGACAAGCCACCTACCTGGAATCAGCTCAAAATCAATCCGAAATCACGCTCTTGCCATAAGTATCCAACTACGGGTAGCCCAAATCTAATCAACTTAATATCATAACGTAAATACAACTAAAAACAACTAATTTATCTAATGAAATCGAAGCTAAGGCAAAAAAATAGAAAAACGCCCAAAAATCCTCCCCAGGACCATGCCTCGAAATCGGGTAAAAGTTACGGATTATGAACCCTCATTCACTCACGAGTCTAACCATACCAAAATTACTCCAATCCGATACCAAAATCTTGATCAAAACCCCAAAATTAGGCCTAAGAACTTTTCCAAAGTTTTCCTCAATTTCTCACCCCAAATCCGAAATTAAATAATAAATTCATGTTTAGATTAATGGGTTATAAGCAAAAAGGAGTTAAGAATCATTATCCACAAACTCCATTCGAAAATCCTTCCAAAATCCGTCTCCTACCGAACTCCCAATTCAATTTTGTTATATGAACCCAAAACCCTCGATTTTGAACTTTATGTTCTGCCCAGAGCAACCTTAATCGCGATCGCGGAAGCTCCCACGCGATTGCGAAGACAACTTTGCTGGCTCCCAGATTTACCCTACGCGAACGCGATACTCTTCATGTGAACGCGATGCTTGCACTGCTCAGGTCTACGCGATCGCGGTTGACCTCACGCGATCACGAAGAGAAACTCCCACTCCACAGTTGCCTCATTTCTTCCTCTTCGCGAACGCGGCATAGCCCACGCGTTCGCAATTTAACTTCCACCAATACTACGCGTTTGCATTACTTTTCCCGCAATCATGTAGAACAAAATTCCCTCTGCCTCATCTAAGCCTTCACGATCACTAGCCTCCTCACGCGATCGCGATGAAGGAAAATCTGCAACAGAAAAACCAGAAAAATTTGATCCTTCTCCAAGTCCAAAAATGGTCCGTTGAGCATCCGAAACACACCCGAGGACCCCGTGACCTCAACCAAATATACCAACCAATCCTAAAATATCATACGAACTTAGTCCAACCCCCAAATCACATCAAACAATGCTAAAACCACTAATCACCCTCCAATCCAAACCTAAAGAACTTGAAATTTCAAGAATCCTACAACTGATGCCGAAACCAACAAAACCAAGTCTGATTGACCCTAAATTTTGCACACAAGTCACATTTAACACTATGGAGCTATTGTAAATTTTCGGAATCGGATTCCGACCCCGATATCAAAATTTCACTATTGATCCGGAAACTTCAAAAATTCAAGTTTCGGCATTTCAAGCCTAAATAATCTACAGACCTCCAAAACACAATCCGAACACGCCCCTAAGCCCAAAATCACCCAACAAAGCTAACGGAATTCCATTCCGAGGCCATGTTCACACTGCTCTGACTACGGTCCAAATTCTAAAGCTTAAGCTCTCATTGAGGGACTAAGTGTCCCAAAATACTCCGAAACTCATAACGAATCATCACCGCAAATCAATATAGCAGAAATAAACATGGGGAAAGCAGTTAATAGGGGATTAGGATGTTAATTCTTAAAACAACTGGCCGAGTCGTTACATCGGGGATCTAAATGAGACAGTGATAATGCATTTCAATCTATCTCCTTTTTCAACTGCTTATTTTCTCCCCCTAATGTTGGGTATACTGATTCATTAAAATGGCAATCAGAAAATCTTGCCTTAAATAAATCTCCAATCATCGGCTCTAGATTTTTTATAATAGAAGGAGATTCATATCCAACATATATCCTCAACATTCTTTGAGGACCCATCTTTGTACGTTGTGATGGAGAAATTGGAACATATATCGCACAATCAAAGATTCTAAGATGAGAAATATTTGGCTCATGACCAAAAGTCAAATGTAATGGGTAGACTTTATGATAACTTGTGGACCTTATCTGCACAAGTGCTACTGTATGCAAAATAGCATGACCCTATACTGAAATGGGAAGTTTTGTTATCATAAACATTGGTCTAGCAATTAATTGGAAGTGTTTGATCAATGATTCAGCTAAACCATTTTATGTATAAATACGAGCAGTCGGATGCTCAGTTGTTATCCCAATTGATATACAATAATCATTAAAGGCTTGGGATGTGAACTCACTAGCATTATCAAGACGAATTGTCTTAATTGCTTAATCTGGAAATTGTGCTCTTAGCTTTATTATTTGAGCCAACAATCTCGCAAATACCATATTGTGAGTTGATAGTAAGCACATATGTGACTATCTTGTAGATGCATCTATCAAAACCATATAATATTTGAATGGTCCACATGGAGGGTGAATGGGTCCACATATATCACCACGTATACGTTCTAGAAATGCAGGGGGTTCCCTCCGAACTTTAATAGTTGATGGTCTAATAATTAATTTGCCTTGAGAACATGCAGCACAAGAGAATTCCTTAAATTGAAGAATCTTCTGGTTCTTCATTGAATGTCCATGTGAATTCTCAATTATTTACGCATCATATTAGAACCAGGATGGCCCAACCGGTCATGCCAAATAATAAAATTATCTTGATTAGTAAACTTCTCGTTTACTATGGCATGTGTTTCCATCCTGCTAAGCCGGAGGAAAGAGCAGGTAATATTTCAAGCACATATTTCTTATCAAACATTATTGTAGTAATATAAAGATATTCAATCTTTTCTTCATTTGTAGTCTCAATATGGTAGCCATTTTGACGAATATCTTTGAAACTTAATAAGTTTCTTTGAAATTTACTACAATATAGTGCTTTATTAATAGCCAAATTTGTTCCCCCTGGTTGTAATAAATTGGCTCTTCCAGAACCTTCAATTAATCTTGTACTACCGGATATTGTATTAACATTGGCTTCTTTCATTACCAGATAAGAGAAGTATCTCTTATCTCTTAAAATAGTGTGTGTTGTAGCACTTTTTAGAATACATATATCATCTTTATTAATCTTGAGTCCAACTGAAGACTGGAAAATTTTCATATTCTTCATAAAAAATCAAAAAGGACATCATAAAAAATATGAAAGACAAATAGTTAAGAACATTAAGAATTACATTAGAAATGTAGAAACTAGTAACACATGATGCATTAGGAAAATACACTCAAGAAAAATAAACTAATTACAAACATAAAAAATGACAACTTTTATTATAGCTTCATTCCCCAGTAAAATGATTAGTTCTTCAGCCAATATCCTCAAAGAAGTTTCCAGCTTCTAAATGAGTAATATTTGCTAGGCCTCCAAAATCATCATCTTTATATGCAAGATGTGCCTCAGAATCATATTTGTTTGAGGGACTTGCTCCATCATCATTATTTTAAAAGGCCAAGTGTGTCTCCACATTATTTTCTTTCTTTTTAAGGGAGGCTTGATAAAGTTTGACAAAATGATTTGGCGTACGACTAATGCGTGCCCAATGACCTTTCATACCACATCGGTGACACATACTAATTTTACCTTTTAAAGGATTCATTTGAGAACCATTATTGTTCTCCTGTTTATTTTCACCATAATGACGATAATTGTTTCATCCCCTTCCACGTCCACGTCTGCGACCATGTCCACAACCACGGTAATTATTTTATTTTCTTTCAAACTTATCATATGCTGCTAAAGCATTCACTTCCGGGAATGGAGCTGACCCAGTGGGACGGGCTTCATAATTTTTCATTAATAGAGTATTATTCTGCTCTGCCACAAGTAGGCATATGATTAACTCAGAATATTTCTTAAAACCTTTTTCACGGTATTGCTGTTGTAGCACCACATTTGAAGCGTGAAAAGTAGAAAATATTTTTTTCAATAAGTCCTCATATGTGATAGTGTCTACACATAATTTTAATAGAGAACTTACTTTAAAGATAGCAGAATTATACTCACTTACGATTTTAAAGTCTTGCAACCTTAAATGTATCCACTCATATCGAGCTGTCGGTAATACCGTAAGTTTTAGGTAGTCATATCGATCCTTCAAATTAATCCATATTCAAGTGGATCTTTTACAGTTAAATATTCAGTTTTTAACCCTTCATGTAGATGATGACGAAGGAAAATCATGGCCTTCGCTTTATCCTGATTTGATGCTTCATTTCCTTGTATAATAGTATTTCCAAGACCTTTAGCGTTAAGGTGAATTTCAGCATCAAGGACCCATGATAAATAGTTCTTCCCGATGATGTCAAGTACCACAATTTAAGTTTTGATAAATTTGACATAGTGAAAACTATCATAAAAGATAAATAAGTTAGAGAAATAATTATATTAATAAACAATAAATGAAACAAAACGAGTAAGAAAAAAGAGATGGAAATAGAGTTATATCATGTAAACAACCTACTATTTCATTTTATTTTGCCATAAATTAGAAACAACATACTGTTTCATTTCACTTTATATTATTGATATATATATGTGTTAATAGAATTGAACGTGACTAACATTATTTATATCTTCCAATCCAATAAATATAAATTAATTAAACTAATGTGAGATTATTACTTATCAATTCATTTCTCACAGTTCTTCAAAATGCCTTAAAGATATATTTTAATCCAGGAAGTCCATGAATATTTTAAGTATGTCATTAGTGGGTAGCTAGTTTGATGACTTTGAAGTCATCTAAGTGTTGAGCACCGAAGGAAATAGTTATTTTATTACTGGAATGTACTTAAACTATTTAAGATGCCCAAGAGCACAAGTAATCCGCAAACAGTAAGCATATGATATGTACTACCATAAATAAAATGAATATAGTGATACATACCTTAATAAAATATGACTCAACTTAGCGGGGGTTAAGAATAAAATTAGAGTTTCGTGCCTATAACATATTATAAAATAAAATCAATTCAGTAAAATATAAATAAGAAGAGACAGAAAGAAGGAAGAACTCTTTTGTTCTTTCACTTTGGTGTGTCTTTACCCATCAGATACAAGACTATTTATAAGCCTAAAAAGTACACTTTCTATTCATAAATAGTAAGAGGAATGGAAATACTCAACATCAAACAGTAAGGGCAATGGGTGTCCATAGCAGCATGGGCATCCACTCTTAAAACTATTCACAATAGAAACCTTTTTTTCTCTTCATTTTCTATTCTTTTTCTTGGACATTCAAAACTACCCCGCGGAATAGTAAACCAGTGTGCCTGCCTAATGCTCCATATGCATATTTGATAAATGGGTAGTAAAATAAAATTCTTGTATACGGTTAAAACTGGTTCTACCCGATTTTATTGATTAACCGAGACCAAGGGGATTGATCGAGGATCGACCCCGTAGCATATCAGACCAAGACACGAGGATAAAGTACCGAGTTTGAGATTCGAGGTATCTGTCGAGATCGAAACCAATAATGATCGAGGTTGAACGGGATAGACATCGAGCAAGACCGAAGATAGCACAATAACGAAAATGCGAGATATTTGTGACTGGTCGAGTCATGGCAGAAATCTCGAAATAGATCATATCAAGGGCGGTTGTTTAGCTAATCATGGGATTTCCTTCTGTAATTAGAATTATACTGTAAATAGGATTATTCTACTATATAAAGAGGGTCTTAACCATTTGTAAGGACCTTACACTCACATATAACATAGCAATACATCATATTTTTTATCTCTTGCAAGCTTTGTTGTCAAATTCATTCTTTCAATAGTTTGTTCAGTTGGTTCGAGGGTAATTAGCTCGAGGGACATAATTGCTCATCATATTGGTTTGCTTTGTTTTACTGTTAATTCCTAGCACTAATTCTTATATTTACCGTTTTGTGCCAAGTGAAATTACATATCCTTAAAACCACTTATAAGTTTAATTGTTATCCAATTTTAAGGGTAAACAGTTTGGAGCCCACTATGGGGCTAAGGATATTAGTGATTGCCTCGTAAAATTTTCGTAATACACACTACTTTACACTTGTTATTTGAAGTATCTTTGATTCCAGGATCAACATGTCAAACTCTCAAGTAACACCTACACACACAGGCAATGGTCTCAGTCTTCATGGCGAGAAAGATAACATAGCCGCTCCAACCATGGACCCAGTCAACCCCGACAGTGCTCCGGCCATGGACCCAATCGATGTTAGCTCCCATATTACCATTAATGGGAATTTAGGCGTCGACCCTGAAAACAACGTTAGCAGAGCTGCTCGAACGACAAATCAGAACGCCTAGGACAGTGAAGATGGTGGTATTAGCTTTCGAATGGTATTCAAAATGTTACAGACCCAACAAGCTGTAATAGCACAGTTCCAAAATCAGAATCGTGCACCAAGCAGGATTGAGATCGAGTCATCACAAGAAATTGTTCATAGAGCCGAGTTGGTGCCAAAAAGGTTGAATGGAGGAGAATCGGAGACCAATCCTACTATCGTGAAGATTCTCAAGGAACTGATGAAGTGGATCGAGAATGGGGAAAAGAAGATCAAGGAAAACGATAAGAAAGCGGAAACTTATAATTCCAGGGTTGACCAAATCCCGGGAGCACCACCGGTATTGAAAGGACTTGATTCAAAAAAGTTTGTCCAAAAACCTTTTCCCCCGAGTACGGCCCTGAAGCCAATCCCAAAGAAGTTCAGTATGCCCGGGATTCCGAAGTATAACGGGATGATGTATCCAAATGAATATGTCACCTCTTATACATGCGTCATCAAGGGAAATGATTTGGAAGATGACGAGATTGAATCCGTGTTGCTGAAGAAATTCGGGGAGACTCTATCGAAGGGTGCTATGATATGGTACCAAAACTTACCACCTAACTTTATTGATTCATTTGCTATTCTTGCATATGCTTTCGTCAAGGCACATGCCAGAGCCATTAAGGTCGCTACCAGAAAATCGAACCTCTTTAAGGTAAGGCAGAAAGATAACGAGATGCTCAGTGAATTTGTATCTCGGTTCCAAGCGGAGAGAATGGATTTGCCTCCGGTCACCGAATGGTCTGTTCAAGCTTTCATTCAAAGTCTCAACACTTGGAGTTCCATAGCTTCACAGCAGTTGAAGCAAAATTTTATCGAGCACCCAGCTGTCACTTGGGCCGACGTACATAATCGATATCAGTCGAAGATCTGGGTTGAGAATGATCAACTAGGGACTCTTTTTGGGTCCATTTATCCTAACAAGCCCATGGATAGAATCAAGAGGGATATCGATCAAGAGCCAAGGTCGAATATAGATCGATATTAACCATACAACAAAGACCGTAAAGGCAGCGGGTCTAGGCGAAGCTTCACACAAAATAAGAGGAGAAGTGATCGAGGTGAAAGTTCACAGGGACATGGTACTGAGGAAGGTCACATTAAACATCCAAAATCCTAATGAATGTACGACCCCATTTCAATTCTTTCCATTTTTCGACTAACACTTGCAGGTTACCGGTAAAGAGCGATAGTAAGCTTTGGATCATAAAGCACGCGTTGAACTCTTTTTCCCTTGAACCGTTTTATCCCAATTGGGTTTTTTGGCAAGGTTTTTAATGAGGCAACAACGGATCGTGCTAACTTAGAATTGAAGGCCGACCACGAATCGGTGTCAAAGACAATATTTAACAGTATTCAAGGTTCCCCAATAAAGCTTGAATACTGGGGGCATTGCCTTTGGATGTCGACTATATTGCGAGGGAATTACTTCATAATGACGGGGTCTCGATAGGGCCAAACGATCGAGCGAACCGTGCCTACATAGGTTTTTCGAGCCCTGACTCAAAACATGTATGCATGTGTAATCGTTTTCTCAAGAATAGAGAAGTATTTTTTCCCCTTGCAATTATCTCATGTCATAGAAAAAGTTTTTCTACTTTACAATTCCATGCTTTCAATCTATTATGGGAACGAGCTTAAGGTCCAATCTTAACCAGAGTTCGGATATTCACCCCTACACACCGGGACTGCCGTTTGAAAAATAATATTTGAACATATCGAACTATTGAGTGTCGAGGGCATTAGACCTTTTAGGAAACCCTCGAATTTTTTTAAAAATAAAATCGCGGCCATTCCCACTCGGGGACTGTTATCCTATGCATGCCTGGATAACTCGGGGAAGCAAGCTTATTGGGATACACCCGAACCAACGGCTACGGCCAATTTAACATGGCTCGGAGGTGTCCAAAACCCATAACAAAATGGCCTCGAGAAAAACACAAAGGAAAGCAAGAATATGAAGGCCTAAGAGCTATTTTTACTTCGAGCTCGAGAAATCATTCTCACTCGACTACAAAGACCAAGGGCTATCTTAACCTGAGTTCGAGTAAATTCTCACTCGGGGACTACCTATCGAGCCCAAGGGCCACCTTATCTCGAGTTCGAGCAAGTCCACACTCGATCATAAAATCCTATAGGCTACTTTTATTTCAAGTTCGAGCAAATCCTCACTCGAATATAAAACCTAAGGCCTACTTTTACTTCGAGTTCGAGCAAGTCTTCACTCGATCATAAAAGCCCAAGGGCTATCTTAACCCGACTTCGAAATTATAAGACCTTAAAGGCAACCCTCGATTTTTATAGGCCACGGACACCTCACTCGAGGACTAAAACTTCAAACAAGTTCGAAGTATAACGGGAAAACAAGCCCAAGAGGAAAATCCCAAACTAAGAAGGCTACGACCAAATTAACATGATTCGGAGACGTCCAAATTTCGTAATAAAACATGCCTTCAAATATTTTCAAAAACTGGTTAAAAGGGCTACCCTCAAAAAAAATAAAAAGGGCTCTGATAATATCAAGCCTTAAAAACTCTAGTGAGTACAATATTATTCGAACTCTCGAACAATCCCTTATTTCATGCCAAGGCATTACAGATTTTGCAAATGCAAATGATAAAAACTTTTCAAGCCAAAAAAGGGGAAAAAAGCCTTAAACATTCTTTATACAAAAGCCATGTCGGCCTAATACAAAAGCCTAAGGGATATCGTTTGCTTTGAGTTCGAAAGATCGTCCTCGTTCAAATAAAACTTAAGGGTTACCTTATTTCTAGTCTGAGCAAGCACTCACTCGATAAAAACTATGCTAGTTCGGTTTCGGTCGAATTGCCTAAACCTCGAACCTATGAATAGCAATTTCATAAGGCATAAATGAGGCACAAATTTCATAAGGCATAAGTGAAATGAAATTTCACAAGACAAGACAGAAAGAGAAAGATCTTCATATATGTCAAAAGTTATTTACAAGGGCAACGTGGCCCGATCAGAATTCTATGCAAAAACTCCACAAAAAATGATCCTAAATACTTAATATTCTCCAGGAGCAATATCTTCACCCTCAGGGTCCTGGATCATCATCATCAGAAGAGAGCAACACTTTGGCTTTGGCTTTAAGCTTTTTGCATTTTTGATCTCGATAGTGAGATCGAAGCCACGAGCATGGAGCTCCTCAAGAGTCTCCCTTCAAGACTAGCACTTGGCATGCTCGGCAACCCAGTATGCTCGAGTATGAGCAGTATCGACAACTTCCTTCGCTCGAGCTTGAGCGACTTTGACGCCGGACTAGTAGACGGCCATGATTGCCTCAACATCAGCCTTAGATTTGGTCGCTAAAAGTTTTGTGACCAACCGAGCTTGGAGCTCCTCAATTTTCTTGGCTTATGCCAAGTTCTTCTCTTTTATGATTTGAAGCTGACTTTCAGCCGAGGATAACTAAGCTTGAGCAGTCTCTTTCTTTGAGACAAGGCGGTCCATATTTTGCTTCCACGTTATGGTTTCTGCCTTCACCGCATCTACCTCTCCACGGAGCTGCTCGATCATCTCGTGCAGCTGCTGGACCTATGAGATTGAATTATTATCCATCATTCCCAAACAAATGCCATGAGCTTCTAAGACTTTTATTACCTACTCGGTCAGTTCGCTCTGTTCTTTCTGAGTCGTGGCCAGCTCTACTCGGAGGCCCTTGATTTCTTCTTTTTTTGCCCACCGAGAAGCTTGAGGGTGCTTCTCTCCTCAATAAGCCCTTGAATTTCGGCCTCATATCGGCTCAGTTCTCCTCGAGACCTAAAGAAAGCTTCATGATGAAGAAATGAGGCCTACACAAATAGAAGAAAAAGAATTAGGCAAGAAGAGAAAAACATAAGTAAGGAAACTGGTATTGACAAGAAAAGTTAGGGCTTACCCGATTCAAAGCCTGCTGGGACTCATTGAAGAGACACGGTGTTCCTACCTGGTTCATCAGAGCTTGGTGTTCTTCCGTGACCATACTCTGAAGGTAACTAGCCACCCCTACGGGGGCGGTAAAAACTCGTGCATCCTCCAAGATCAAAATGATGATTGTTTGTTTGCACTCGGGATTGACTCTAGGGGACGAAAACCGGCTAGTCAATTTGATACTAGAGAAAGATTCGCCCAAGATCTTCCTCGGTACCTTCAAGTCACTCAAGCCAGCTGCATCATCGACCCCAGCGAAATGACCACGGAAAAGGTCCTCCCCTCCGAAGGCGACTTCTACATGAGAAGTATTCATGGCCCAAGCCTCTCGAACATTCTCTTCGGAGAATGAAGGAAGCAACGGGGAATCTTCGATTTCTATTACCCCAAGTGGATCTCTTGGGGTGTTCTCCCCATTTCGAGGAACCTCGGGACCGGCCTCCACCATCGTTTCTGATGCCTTGTCACTCCGAGGTGAGGTACCTTTGGCTCCAGTTGGCTCAGGGACTCTAACTGACCCTATAATCAGTTTGGATTCATGTTGGGGCGTTCGACTATGGAAGCGATTCTTCTGGTAAGGAGATTAGTGGAGCAGTACAGGGAGAGGAAGAAAGATTTGCATGTGGTATTTATTAACCAAGAGAAAGCATGCGATAAAGTCCTGAAGGAGGTCCTGTGGAGGTGTTTGGAGGTTAGTGGCGTTCCGGTAGCGTACATTAGGGTGATTAAGGATATGTATGATGATGCTAAGACTCGGGTGAGAACTGTGGGGGTAACTCGGAGCATTTCCCTGTGGTGATGGGGTTGCACCATGGATCGGCTCTTTGCCTATTTTTATTTGCCTTGGCAATGGATGTATTGTCGCGACACATTCAAGGGGAGGTGCCTTGGTGCATTCTATTTGCCGATGATATAGTGTTGATTGACGAGACGCATAGCGGAGTTAACGCGAGGATGGAGGTTTTGAGACAGACCTTGAAGTCTAGAGGTTTCAAACTGAGTAGAACCAAGACAGAATACTTGGAGTGCAAATTTAGTGACGGGACCCATGATGCAGATGTAGAGGTTAAGCTTGATGCTCAAGTTATCCCCAAGATAACGAGTTTTAAGTATCTCGGGTCTATTATCCAGGGTAACAGGGAGATTGACAAAGATGTCGCACATCGCATCAGAGCAGGATAGATGAAGTGGAGGATCGCTTCCGGTGTTTTGTGCGATAGGAATGTGCCGCTAAGACTTAAGGGTAATCTTTATCGAGTGGTGGTTCGACCGACTATGCTGTATGGGGTTGAGTGTTAGCCAATCAAAAACTCCCACCTGCAGAAGATGAGAGTAGCAGAGATAAGGATGTTGAGATGGATGTGTGGGGTGTACCAGGAGATATAGGATTAACAATGAAGCTATCCGGGACAGAGTGGGAGTAGCCTCGGTGGAGGACAAGATGCGGGAGTCGAGGCTGAGATGGTTCAGACATGTTAAGAGAAGAAGTATTGATTCTCCTATCAGGAGGTGTGAGAGGTTGGCCATGGAGAGTTTGAGAAGAGGTCGAGGTAGGCATAAGAAGTACTAGGGAGAGGTGATTAGACACGATATGGCGCTGCTTTAGCTCACTGAGGACATGGCCCTTGATAGGAGGGTGTGGAGGTCGAGGATCAAGGTAGAATGTTAGTAGGTAGTTTATAGGTGTTAACCGATAGTCTTAGTAGCATGCATGTCCCTTCATATTCTTAGATTTCTATTATGTTATGTGGTTGTGTTCGCCTCAGGTATTGTATTCCCTGCTGCTATTATTTGGTACTACTTATCCCCCTTTTTTTCTTTTCTCTTCCTTCTTTCTTCCTTCCTTGATTTCCTTTTCTTCTTGTCCTTTCTGAGCCGAGGGTCTATTGGAAACAACCTCTCTACCTACATTAGGTAGGGGTAAGGTCTGCGTACAGACTACCCTTCCTAGACCCCACCTGTTGGGATCAAACTGGGTTTGTTGTTGTTGTTGTTGTTGTTGATTGATCTGGTGCCCTTTTGACCCTCGGTATTAGCTCCTGCTCGAGCCACCAGACCGGAATCATCCTCATTTTCTTCTTCTTCTTCTTCTTCTTCTTCTTCTTCTTCTTTATCTCTTAGGAGTTTAAATGACTCCATAGACAGGGAAATCACATCCTTCTTGGACTTTTGAGCCGCTTTATTCTTAGGCTCTGGCCCCTTGGAGGTCGAAGCCCTTTTCATCTTGCTTTCCTTTGCCGGCTTCGAGGCAGGAAGTGAGTTTTCTTCTTTACCAAACGGGGGCCTCAGCATTACCTCCTTCCCAAGACCTACAAAAAAAGAGAAACAAGTAAGCTCGGAGAAATACCTTAATAGCGGTCAAATAATTAAGTTGAGGGAAGGAACTTACCATGGCTACAGGCCTCCCATCGGCCCTTTGATAAGTCGCGCCAATCACGCTTGGCGTGTGTCGACTGTGTTACCAGGCTATGAACCCAGCCCTCGATATGGGGAACCTTTCCTGGCATCCAGGCAGCGACTACACCAAGTAAAACATTAATAAGGAAACGAAGGCAACTAACAGGAAATTAATAACAAAATTATACATACGTTTCATATTCCACTTCTCGGGAAAGGGCATACTGTCGGGCGGGATTAAGTCTGAGGTCTTCGCTCGAACAAACTGGCCCATCCAACCCCGATCTATGTCCTCAACTATGCTCGAGAAAGGTATCTTGTTGGACCGACGCTGAAGCTTTATTAATCCTCCCCGATAAAGTCGGGGGCTATACAGGTGAATAAGATGGTCGAAGGTGAAGGGAAGCCCCTCGACTTTGCTCACAAAAAATCGAAGCAGTATCACTATCCTCTAAATAAAAGGATGAATTTGATATAGGGTGACCTTGTACTCGTACTTCTTGCAGAAGTCTACATAATTGGATCTATAGGACCCAGTTTGAAGGAGTAGGTATAAACACTCAAGAACCTCTCTACATGAGTGGTAATCGATTCTTCAGGAGTGGGCACCACCATATGTTTATTGCCCCACTTGCAATCCTTCTTAACTTGGGAAAGGAGTTTATCAGAGATCGATCATATGTACCTCGATACCAGCTCGCATCGGCCTGGCACCGAGGAGGTCTTTTCAATCTTAAACTCAGAATCAATGACGCACGACGGAGGAAAGAATTTTTTAGGGCCTGACTCCGCCGCGGCTTCCTCGCCGGCGGGCCTTGATGAGTAAGTTTTTTCCTTTTGAGGAACAATTTTCGAAGTTTTAGCCATGTAATGGATGAAGAAAAGCGGAAGACAAAGAGAAATACTTAGTATTTTGCAATGGAACGAGTAAAGAAATCCCAGGAATTGGAAACTCAAAGATCTGAGAAAGGTGAAGAATTGAGAAAGTTGGAATGAGAAAGAGTTGAAGGTAACGTTTGAAAGATGAAGGAGTGTACATTTATAGGCTGAAGGCGACGGCTCAGTACCAGTGGTGGCCTACCGTCAACTGACAAACATTTAAAGCCTAGAGAACTATATTGATGGGAGGTTTCAGTCACCTTTGTCGCTTACGTCATGGTAATGACATCATGACAAATCGGGTTAAAGATCGAGGACTCAATTCGTTTCTTGTCATTATACTCCAAAAAACGAGAGGACTATCTGTATAGTTTAAAATCGGGCCCATCCGATTTTACTAATTAATCGAGACCAGGGGGATGGATCGAGGATTGGCCCCGTAGCATATCAGGCCGAGACATGAGGATAAAGTACCGAGTTCGGGATTCGAGGTACTTGTCGAGATCGAGACCAGTAATGATCAAGGTTGAATGGGATAGACATCGAGCAAGACCGAAGATAGCACAATAACGGAAAGGTGAGATATCCGTGATTGGTCGAGTCATGGCGGAAATTTTGGAACAGATCAAATCAAGGACTGTTGTTTAGCTAATCATGGAATTTCCTTTGTAATTAGAATTATACCGTAAATAGGATTCTTCTACTGTATAAAGAGGGTCTTAACCATTTGTAAGGACCTTACACTCACATGTAACAAAGCAATACATCATATTTTTATCTTTTGCAAGCTCTGTTGTCCAGCTCATACTTTCAATAGTTTGTTCAGTTGGTTCGAGGGTAATTAGTTCGAGGGCCATCATTGTTCATCACATCGGTTTGCTTTGTTTTACTGTTAATTCCTAGCACTAATTCTTATATTTATCATTTTGTGCTAAGTAAAATCACATATATCCTTAAAACCACTTATAAATTTAATTGTTATCCGATTTTAAGGGTAAACAATTCTATTCAGATATTACTTGTTATAATTAACTATACCTATTTCTTTTGTCTTTTGTTTTGTTGAACGACGTCGAACTGTTTATAAGGTGATTTAAATTGATGACGTGAAGGGTGCTTATTTAATAATTGTATCCTATGTGGCAAGTTATTTGTAGTTTCTGACTCTAAATTGATGAATTTCCAAAGAACATGAGGAAAATTGATGTATTTTTTGTTACATAATTTAATTATGATTTTCTTTTTGAGCCGAGGCTCTTTTGAAAACAGCTTCTCTATCCCTTCGGGATATGAGTAAGATTTGCATACATTCTACTCTCCCCAGACCCCACTTGTAAAATTTTACTGGGTTATTATTGTTGTATACGTCCAAAACAACTAACTTATTTATGTTTGTAGCAAAAAATTAATTTTAAAAAATTAAAACCTTATAAATCGAGTTGGTCTAGATAAAGAACCTAAAACGCTATACTTTCTTGTTTTCCTAGCGGGGCATTTGATCTATACCCGCTTTTTGTGTCACGTTTTAACTTGTGCCCGTTTTGCAAAAAAAATTACAAGCATACCCGCTTTTTCACATAACTTCAGCATATGGGGCTGAAGTAGCAAAGACAATCACGCAAAACTTCAGCATTCTAGTAGCCGGGCCTGAAGTTCAGCTCTAGAGCTGAAGTTTTTGTTTTGTAACTGTCGAACTTCAGCTCTAGAGCTGAAGTTTTTGTTTGTAACTGGCTTTTTGTTTGTAAGCTTCAGGAGTCGGAATTTTTTTAATCACTTGACTGCTTTTTCTGTACTTAGCAACGACAGCTATAATCACTGGTGATTTCATATGGATAACTCTTTGTACTTTTTGTAGTCAAGCTGAGAGTAGTTAATCTGTCATTTATCCTTAATTATCGTGGTTCTTTATTTAGGCGAAAAGTTGCTACAAATTACTTGGCCTACTTGTCATAGTTGTGTTTGTGTATGTATATTTTCCCTTCAAATATGTTACTCCATTCTACTTCATCACAGGTTGCCATTTTTAGCTAAATAGATGACTCGTTCCACTTCATGAAAAATCTGAACAAACTGTTAAGTTAAATCCATAACTATGCTTACGTAAAAGAATATTAATTGAGACAAAACGGAGAAGAAATAATCTGCACCAACAGCAGCAGAAGAAAGAAGAAGAAAACGAAGGAGGAGGAGGAGGAGAACGGGGCTGAAATTATTTAAAAAGTAGGTACAAGTTAAAAGTTTTTAAAAAAAATAGGTGTATGTTAAATGGGGGCAACCAAATAGGGCGCCCGTACAATTTTACTTTCCTAGCTTATCCACTTTATGAACAATCCCATTTAATATTGGATGATGTTTACATGAAAAGTTATCAATTTTATTAAACTAGATAGAGTATAAATGCTAAGGCAGCAAGTGCTAATTTTTTAGAGTTGGTATGATATTCTATAAAGTGGATGCCAGATTTGGTTCTTCCAACCTTTAAATTAAACCAATTAGGAGTTTCCTTAACATAAAATAGCTGTGTATATCTACGATTAATGTTTGTCTGACTTTGCAATTTGAATCGAACAAATCCAAAATAATCTTTGATTTGATTCACTAATTAATGTGTATACAAACCAAAATCCATCTTGGATAGGAGAAGATTAAATCGTTTTCATTTTGTAGAATCTCAACGAGAGAATATAACTTTGTAGTTTCATAATACAAAATGTACCTTTACGTTTTAACAATTGTTCTAAATTTAGTTGACAATCACTTGATGGTGGTGAGCATTTTTTACAATGGATTTTGATTTTATTTATCTTATATGCACAAGTTGTAATTTAAACTTTAAAGTTTGAAGTTTGATCTGTGATCGATTAAACATGCTCTATATCTCATTTATTGTTTGATGTAATTCGTTTATTAATAGTGGTAGACTTTGTACTTCATCACTTTTTTTGAAAATTATGAAACTAAAAAAAAAAAAAATTGTAATAATTTCTTTGATCGATATTTTTAAAGGTCTGATTCCCTTCATAGGAATATCCTTTTCTCTTGACCTTCAAATCTAGTCCAAGATTTCAGAATTTTCATTTTTTTCAATCCTCGACCAAAAAATTTGGGATCAGTTGTAGCCTTATAGGTAACACTTGGAAATACTTTAGAAAGCATATAATTTGTTAGATTTCTATAAAAAAAAATCTTCTTTTGACTGTTTTTAGGTGAAACCATCACCATCTCTATGATGGTTCGTGTGTGTGATAGTGATAGTCCAAAAATCAAAACCAACTCCTTTGTACTTTGAACATTTATTATTTTGAGTTTTTTCAACTTTATTAATTTTAAAACTTTATAATATTTATAAATAAGTTCACGAGATTTTCGAGATGCAAAAACTACAAGCAACTGTCCAATAATCTTTAGCTTTCACGTAGCTGAATTTTAATTTACCCCTCCATGTTCATGCATGCTATTGCTACGTTTTTATACTTGTATGGCATGAAAAACCTAACCAGCTCCACTTTTTCCTTTCTTTTATATTTCTTCCCTTTATTTTTTTACTTATTTATTTATTTTGCTTTAGGTATTCAATATTCGAAACTCATTAGTCTCGTTAATATATCCAAATTCATGTCAAGTAAGCCAGCTAAAAGCACAAGAACACTCTACCAAAAGATTTTGCATTCCAATTATTTGAACTCGATACATCTGATTAATTAGGGGTAGATGCACGTTCAACGACGCGGTATTACACGATACCGCTTCATCGTAAAAAATTATCAAATATATGTATTAATACTGGGAGGAATTAAATAAGTAGAAAAAAATGATACCACTTGATATAAATTGTCTTTTGGCACTTGGTTATGTGTGTAACTTTACTCTAAGACGTCACATGTCCGAACCTTAACTAGCACGTATTTTTGGCAAATATTTGAACTCATAACCTTTTCTAACTTAAAACTCAACAAAATCAATGGACTAAAGCTATTTTTTATGTAAATATATCTTAGTTAAAGTTATTTATTATTCGCTTTTCTCTATAAATTTTGACATCGCTTACAAAAAATTCTACGTACGCTCCGTGATCGAAGATGGAGGAATTTCAATTATGCCATCACAACTTTTGGATGTTTTTTCCCTTCATATATTATAAGCTGATGAAACCATCCCAATAATTTTTTGAAAAGCAACCTTGGCTTATAATGTAAGCTTTTTTGTCTGTTAGCTTAGAGTCAACCACTTCCATGTTATTTGTTTCTTTCTTAATTTTGTATTAACAAGTCATGATGCTCCATACAGCATAATAATAGTAGTAATTTACAAACAGGTCAGGTGCTACTGTTTTTTCTAACTAGACCAATACGCAACTCCTTTCTCAATATTTCTTAATTAGGTCACAACTATGACTTATATGGCTCTCTCAATTAGTGGATTGGATTAACAAGAAAACGATTAGGTTTACTGCAAATCATGAGCTTAATTGACTATGTACTTATTGAAAATCATGATCAGCTTAATTGACTATCTCCATTTATGGCCAACTACTTTCCATTTAGGGAGCAACAGAGGATTAAGTACTGAAAGTCTTCTTGATCAACTGGAAAATTCCAATGGATCTTGAAAATTGGTTCTTGTCCATTTCATACACTATAAATCCGACGAGATGCTTCGAGGATCTTTTCAAACGCAAGAAGTTGAATTTCATGAGCATTTACTCTACTGATCTTTCGATAATAAACAAATTAGTGAACTGTGGTATCACATTGTCTTTTCGCATTTATTTCAATTGAAAGTTCCACACAAACTAACCAGACGGGCGGTAGAAAACGGACAATACAAAAACGGATAAAATATGTAATCTAATTCACATTTAATACGGATAGAAAATGGTTTAACCTGCGAATAACATGAATATCCATATTACCCATGGCTTCTTAATATGATCGCTTTTACAAGAATACCTAGTCTCCCAAAATTGAGAAATTCTCAATTTTTTCGCAAATGTAAAAGGTAAACCTATTGGTTATACATTTTAGGTGGATAATATGGTTCTTATCCATATTTGACCCATTTTTAAAAAGTTAATTTTAGTGGATAATATGGTGGATTACTATTATTTTTTTTTAAATCATTTTAATGACCAATATTTTTTGTCCAAACCAGTTTACACACACCTCGACTATTTCACTGCATATTTTCTATCACCCGCCAAGAATATATACCACATAATTCAGTCCACCAAAATCTAGTCTAATAGAAAGAAATCACCAAAGCGTTTGCCTCTCTCTGTTGGTTTGGAACTAGGATATCGTTGGATTATAATCCCGATAGGTACCAAGATTCTGGTAATTTATCCCATTATTAACTAAATTTCACAATCAAATATGAAATAAATATAATCTCAAATTTTATACCGTAATTAATATCCTTATCCTGATAACCAAATAACTTAGTGTTCGTTTGGTATGATGGATAAGTAAATAATCCTTGGATAAAAACTTAGTACCGATATATTCCTTGTTTGGTTATTAATCCTGGGTATAAGTTATTCCAGGATTAAAAAAATTACTGGGATAACTTATACCTGCCAGAGGATAGAATAATAATCCCAGAATAAGTTATCACAAAATAAAGCAGTAAAATTGACAATCACATGATTAATACAGCATGCCAAATAGTCAATAAAAAATAATATCAGTTAATTAATTACAGTATAATTAATCTCAACATAACTTGTCTTAAAAACAACCGCTTCCTGTTAGTTTTCACCTGCCTCATGATCACTGGTGATTAATAATACTGGGCAGTTTTAGTTAGATGACTTGGTCTACTAGGATCATTCATGATTAAACAAATCAGTAGTGTACTTCAAATTTACACCAACAATTAATTGTTTATTTTGAAATTTAAGTACCCTAACAAAATATGGATAATGGAGAGGAAAATTGTTCCACCAGCACTTCTAATTCCAACCATTCCCTCTGTCATTTCATTTGCTTTTTGCATTATGCCATCCATTATTCTAATATCCTTATTCCTTTAGCAAATTCTTCTTGGATAAGTTATATTGATCGTAGAGGCGGAGTCAGAATTTAAATCTGATTGATTTGGGATTCTAACCCGTTTAAGTTATTGGGTTCTAATTTCATACGACAAATATAAGATTTGAATTAAAGTTATTGAGTTCGGTCAAACCCGCAAGTCTTATGCTAGCTCCGCCCCGGATATTAAGCCTTGGTTTTGCACTTAAAACTGCTGAAAAGTAAGTACGAGATTTGAGTAATCTGAAACTAGAACAAAAGTATGAAACAAACAAATAAATTTTGACCAATTGGTCGAGTCTATTGAGGTAGCAGTGTAATGGACACCTAGAACTAGGAATATATGTACAAAGAGCACAATCTGATACAAATTATCCTATTATATTTGGAAAGGAAATAGGGGCAATTTCATTGGCACCTTTACAATCCCCTTAACAAGAAACATCAACCTCTGACCAGAGGCGGACGATGGACCTAGGTTGATGGTAGAGGGGTCACCAGAACCCATTAGCCTCGATAAAAACTCTATATATACACACACCAAGGACCCCTTATATATTTTAATTGTCCCCTCAAACACGAAAGCTGGTTGGTTGAGCTGGTTTAGCATTGAGCATACTCACCTAAGATCGAGACTCAACAATAGCAACATTGCTCTTGTGGTTAAATCTTGGGTCCGCCTCTAAGCCTCTCTATCTTGTATAGCAGCCTAAGCTGTGTACTATAGACACTTCCACCAAAATGGAGTAACAAAAGTTAATAAGCAAAATTAGTGTGAGTATATTCTTTTCTGCTGATTTACACAGATGATCTCCATATCCTTCCTTCGAACGATATGATGATAATCGAGACATCATCGTGGTACTTCCTACGATCGCCTTGTGGTATATCAAGTAACTCATGGAAATCCATACCTAGAATATCAGAAAACAAAGTTTTCTAGAGTTAGATTTGTATGAGAAATTAGTACTTAGAAATCTCACAAGTACAGATTGAGTATATTAGTATTTACCAGCTTTCTTTGCAGCTCTAAATAACACTTCTTCAACAAGATGTTGCGAGGGATCTCCCTCTGGGAATATAGACATAAATGTCTCAACTTCAGCAACTGCTTCTTCATTGTTGAAATATTGGTAAAGTCCATCAGATGATAAGATCAGAAATCTATCTCTTGGGCTAAGTCTGTGGTGGTAAACTGATGGTAAACAGTTGATATAAGGCGAATTTCCAACGTAGTCTATTCTGAAAACCTTTAGAAGTGCATTGTTCCATTTGGGCTGTAGAATCAAAACAAGTAAATGAAGTTAAATCCAAGACTAATTCTAGTTAAATTTCAAGAAATGATATTTCTCAAAGGCTATATATACCTGTTTGAGATAGCCTGCTCCGAAAGCTCGAGTAACGTTTAAAGAACCTTTTACTCTATTCTTTTTTATAGCAGACGCATCGTCAGGATGCTCACTTATAATCCTAATAACTTCCTGCATCAGACAACATAAGAATTAGTCTATGAAACAGTAAAAAGGCAGCCCGATACACTAAGCTCCCGCTATGCACAGGGTTCAGGAAGGGTCGGACCATAAGGAACTATTGTACGCAGCCTGACTCTGCATTTCTACAAGAGGCTATTTCCATGGCTCGAACCCATGACCTCCTGGTCACATGGCTGCAAATTTACCAGCTGAAGCGTACATCGACTTAAGTAGAATGGACTAGAATTAGTACCTCTTTAACTGATGTGCTATGATCCATAGTGAGTTGACAAGAAGTAAGATTGTGTTTTCGGTCTGAATCAACTCTATATAGTGAATCAATGCTATTTAAGCTCTCCTCATTTATCCGATCCAAATTACAAATGGAACGATCGGATTCAGGATTTTGAGCTAAAACAGCTCTACTATCTCCAACATTCATCAAGTAAACATCCTTTCCTTTCATCAACATAACTAAGACACAAGATCCCATTAAGGCTAACTCAGGGTTCTCGTTCACCATCATATCTGTGATCTCCAAATATGATGCCTCGGTTCTCCTCAGCGCCTCTGATAACGCCTTCAAAACATCCAAATGGTTAATACTAGCAACTGTATCAGGTCCTGAATTGCTCAATTGATCTAATTCTTGATTCTGAACGATAACTGTCTCGTTACACATGAATTTTTCGGAGGTTTCTAACTTGTCATTCCAAAGCAATCCCTTGAGTTCCTTGAACACATTTGAATAAAGATTTTTCAGTAGAAAATCAGTGGCATCAGGTCCATTAAATCCATCATAAATTCCAACAAAAACCCAACCATGTTCCTCAGAAATCACTACATGTACTCTGTCTTCCCCTGCTTTCCCCTGAGCCCACTGCACATTTTGACTTCTAAATAATTTATTTTCCTCATCTTCATCAGCCAAACTGTTTTCACTACTCAAATTGTTACCAACTTGACCATTAATGTCGTTTTTTTCCTCTGCTAAATTCATTTCTTGGAACCCCAAAAGTGAGCTTGATAAAACTTTCTTTAAATTCCTAACCAAATGCCACTTACTAGACTCAGGTTTGTACCTTTGGAGCTGATCGTACTGATTGTCCAATGGACCGGAATTGAAGCTCCGCTCCATTGGACCGGAGAGAAATCCCCTCTCGATTGGGCCTGAGCCCGAGGTAGAAAGTCGGGGAATCGGGCCCGAACAAACAGAGGGGATTGATCTCCGGAGAATTGGCTGAAGAGGGAAAGAAGAAAACCACTGAGAGCTTTCAAAAGCTGAAGACTTCTCAACGTAAGTATTGGAAGGACAAAAGTCGACGAGGGCAGTGGAGAGGGGCGTGGAGGTGTTGGCGGAGATAGAGGCGCCAGAGATGGTACGAAACGCCGTCGTTTGGCTGCTGCTGCTGGCACTGGAGATAGTGGTAGTGGTAGAAGAAGAGGAGTCTTCTGAAAAAGGGTGATTTTTGGATGATGAATCATGCAAGATGTAGCAAAAAGAATGGCCTAATCCTTTGTCAAGTGTATCAGAGAGGTCTACACCAATATCATGGCGTCGTTTGGAGATTTCTCCAACATCTCCTGCAAAACACTGCTTCAACTTTCCAATTCCGTTTCCCATCCTTTATTTGATAAGTTTAAAATATCAAACAGTTTTGATGAATATTCAACTACGAAGCACTTCTAATTGGTGTTCGACTTAGGATTGTGGAGAGAATAAAGCTGTAAGTCTATGAGAAAAGAAGAAAAAATATCAAGACTGAAATTTGAAAGTTTATAGCAGGTGGTTATTGATGAACCTTTAGCATTTAAATTCATAAATATGAAGAAGAAAAGGGGGAGAGAGAGAGAGAGAGAACCAAAAAGTATGGGGGAGTTGACTTTGGATACATGAAAAGTAAGAATATTACTAGTTATTGTACTTATTCGATGCTCCTTTGGGTGGCACTTCACTATTTTCTTTTTTATTATTATTTTATTTTATAAATGTTTAATTTGTCTGGTGATCAAGCATAGGCAAATACAACGTTTTATTTTTGGTTCATCTTAAACAAGTACTTTTAATATGAAATATAAATTTAAATATAAGAATTTATTAAAATTATAAATAATAAATTATAAGTCTAAAATCATAATTTAAAAAATATAAATACAGAATTTTAAAGGTTAAACTCATAAAATTTAAATGATAACTCATTTCGAGGGAGGTGGGGATAGGGGCGTTGACATTGAACTTTTTATCATGTCTTAATTTGTGGGAGTTTATTTAGCTTAAGGCTAAGGTAAGCTAAACCGTGTGGGTGTTTGAATAAAATAGTACTTACGAGTTAAAGTCAAAAGGGCCAACTTGAGAAAAATATATATATATTATGGGGCCAAATGGAAACAAAAAAAATGATTATATAGAGGAGAAAGCAGCATGCCAACTGGGAAATAATATTGGGTGCCACGTTTACAGGAGAAATATTGCCAGCTGGCTAAATTTCTTGGCTTGGTCTATCATAGTTATAGACTTATAGCTGACATATTTGCTCTCTTTATTCTCAAGCTAATAATGGTGTCTTTATTTCTTTTGTTACAAGCTTTCTGTTTCGTTTTATCACAATAATATTTAAACATAATTAAGAAAATTATGAAAGGTCTAACTATGAGTTTTTTTGTTATTAAGTGATCTTAGGAACAACCATAAGACACTTGAATCTATTAATTAGATATAGGTTTTTCATTATCAGCTTGTAAACATGTAAACCACTCAACAGCAAAACTTGATTTATCTATGTTTTTCATAGAATAAACTTGTTTGGTTATTAACTTTGAGGTTGATGAGTTTATAAATTTTCTTCCAATTATATAAAAGACAACCAAATTCATAAAATATCTTGTATTCATGCAGGGTCTAAGGAAAACCGCATTCCAAAAAATGTGACGGAAACCTAAACCTTAAACTATTCCAATTAGATAATAGTAAAAATAGTGAATACATTGTGCTGTGAACCAATAGAGTCTCTCATTGATTGAAAAAGAGTGCTTAATTCTAATGGGTTTATAGGCCGACTGGGTTCATCCACTTAATAAGAAGAGTACTTGTTGAGTTGTGAACCAACGAGTTTTCGTTGGTCCTCAAAGTGGGTGCAATTGTTATTAACCAATTGAGCCCCTCATTGATTAAAAGCAGTACAATTAAATATCTTTATAACAATCTCATTTGTTTCGGATATTTTTAGCTCCTACGATGAAATATTGTTATAGAAAAAATATTTATAACGTAACATAACATAAAATATTAATTCCAAAAATAACTTGATTGTTATAGTGAAATATTTTTATAGAGGAAGACTATTATAAAAGAGTTTGATTATACTTGTGAAGGGATTATAGGCTAAATGGACTCTCCGCCTAATAGACTACTTCCTCCGGTCCACAATAAGTGATCAATTTGCTTTGGGCACACCCATTAAAGAAATACTAAATTTTAGACGAAAATAGTTAGTGTGATTAAACTACCCTTCATTAAGTGTTGCATGATAATTATAATATCACTTATATTTCTTCTCAAATGTGAGGAGTAAATGACTTTTTAGGGATACGTACATGATGTGTGGCTATAATTCATGGTGTAACGCATTATGTGTCTTGCATTTTACATACTTTACTGATAAATTACACTTTATTTGCACGTAATGGAATCTATTTTATGTGTAGGTGAATTGGAGATGAAAGTAGAGTAAAAGAGATACTTAAACATTGAAAGTGTGCTTGAGAACAGTGAAAAGGAGAGGCCGGGCAAAGGCCAGCTCAACCAGGCGTTAGCCTGGCGAGGCCAACCAAAGGCTAGGCTGAACCAGGCTTTAGCCTGGCGAGGCCAGCCAAAGGCCAGGGTGAACCAGGCTTTAGCCTAGCCAAAGGCTAGGCTGGGGCTAGCGACACCAAGCCTCGGGCGAGATCCAGACTAAGTTTTGAAGGCTTATTTCATCTCCTAGTTTGACTAGGACTTGGTATACACGTTTAGGTCTTTTCCTGCACATATAAATAGACCTAAAAATGCTGCTTTTGAGGGGAGATCGAGTTTGGACACACTTTAGACCTAGGGAGAGCACGGAGCCGCCGTGGAGACCGGGGATTCGACCTAAGGAGGCAAGAACATACTAGGAGCAAGGGGGAGAATTCTTTTACGAGTTTTTCACTTCCTTCGTCCTATTTTCATTATTGGTTATGAATTCTAGTATTGTAGTTATGCATACTATTATGAATAACTAGCTTGTTATCTAGAGTTTTGATAAACCTTTTGTAAGATAAATTCTTGTTATGTTTTTATATAATTGAGTCGTGACTTTTCTCTATTTGTTCAACTACGTTATTATTGTAGTTAGTTGAAGTGCTCTCAATAGACTATACCAATTTAGTATGTATTACTCGAGAAAGAGTGCATATTTAGGTAGTTGTTGAACAACATCACTCCTAACATATATGAGGGATCAATACGGAGGGTTTAAAGGTGGGATTAGGCATAACAAAACCTTGGTGCGATCCGAGTGAGCCGTACTTAATGCCAGCTAGCGTAATTCGGATATGTCTAGTAAATTTTGGTAGTTACTCGGGAGAGAATTAGAACACTCAGAGCGCTTATGATCAGTAGAGAATACTTAGGCAAAATTATAGAAGACGTAGCAGGAAGGATTCCGACAATTGGGGAAATCATAACTCTAGACCTCCTTAATCTTGTCTTTAACCCTTAGTATCTTTAGTTGTTAATTTACTATTTTAATTTGTTAATTAATTTGTTAAACACAAGAATCTTAATATCTATAAGTTAGAAATTGTTCAAGCTTGTCTTCTTGGTGATAGTGAACAATTATAGCTAAACCTTAGTTCTCTGTGGGATTCGACTCCGGACTTTTAGACCGGATTATACTTGCAGCGATCACGTAGTCCTTTTTATAAGGCATAGTTGGGCGTGATTAAATTTTGGCGTCATTGTCGAGGAACTAACGGTATATCTGTAGGTGTATATATTGCTAGGTTTCAAGTTTGAACTTTTATTTTATTTTTGTATTTGATTTTTTTTAATTTTGTTTGTTTTACTTGTGGACTTGAGAGACATGGCATCTTGGAATTATAAGAGTTTTGATTTCGTTAATTCTACTTTTGATCCTCCTTATGAATATAGTGGAGGAAACCACCCATTGAAAAATTATCAAAATATTTTCGAGAGCGAGTTATGTTCACCAACTCAATCTTATGTGTGGAATGTGTGTGATATGTGTGTTGGTCAAAATATTCACTTTCATGGTTGTGATTATATATGTTATCCTCCCCCCAACCCCTTATTATGATGGTTCTATTTTTTCTTGTGAGGATAATAGGAACAAAGAACTCTGGGAAGTTGATCTGAAGGAGATCAAAGATATATTAAAGTGTTTCACATAACTATATGATAAGAAATCATTGCAAATACAAATGCAAGAGGCAACAATTCACCACTTGGAGGCTCAAGCGTATAAACTAATTGAACCTTGTAAAGCCCAACTAGCTTACATTGTGGAGAGTAGCCAAGAAGAGCATGAATTGGCTGCAAAAATTGCCATTATAATTAAAGATTTACAAAAATACGAGGAGATGCTAGTGGAGGAGGTCAGAGTAGAACACCAACAATCTATCCAACTAAAAGTTGAGGGTGCCGATGTTGAAGATTTAATACTAGAATCAACCAGGGATGTTGAAGAAACAAATTTAGTTGACTCTAGTGTGACTGGTGTGAAGGAGGTTAAAAATCTTGAAGTTCATGTATTGGAGCGCATTAGACCTCATTCCAAACACTTCTCTACATTATGTTAAGATGTTGAAATGGAAATTGATTTGCATGAGCCAATGCAAGAGTTAAAGTAAGAGGTAGATAAGCCATATATTCTGAAATTTTCAAGGTCGTCTAGGCAAAATGACACTCCTCGGTTGAAAGCCAAAAAGTTCAGAAAGTATCATTTAATTTTTGGCTCGCAACAATTTGTATGGCCCCAGGAGTATGATCATAGAGCAGAATCAAAACTTGGGGTCCAATTCATAAGTTCAAAGTGGAGGCAAAAAGTGATTCGCGCCATGTCGCGACGTTAAATCAAGCGCTTGTTGGGAGGCAACTCAGCTTTACTGTTTTCTTTTAATTTTATTTTTATTTTTTTATTATTCTTTTTAATTATATTATTTTTATAGTGTCGATTCTTGATTTTCTAGGAGCATGGAAAGAAAAGCAATTGGAAGGATGCAACAACAAACCAGATGGTTGGAACGAAGTGTGAGGTACCCGCACGAAGGACCAAGCCTGGGAGAAGTCTGAGTACCCCATGAGCTACTAGTTCTTCGGCCTTTAGCCTACCAGGGAGTTTCTTTTATCCTCTTATTAGTTATGGTGTGCATTGGGGACAATGCACATTTTTAAGTGTGGGATGAGGAGATTGTCTGGGTGACTTTCTATGCTACTTTAGCTGTGTTAGTTTAATTGAATAATATTTTTTTTTTTTAAAATGGACTTTTCCAGACGATGGATCTATTAGATAATCTTCTTGAGGAATTTAAGTCTAAAGAAAAAAGTGACAAAAATATTTTCTTTGTAGGTAGTGCAATAATTCCCACTTGGTTTTTCTTTGTGTCGCGGTTCTTTTCTAAGGGTTTTATTTTAATCAGGTGTAGTTAGTTTTATTTTTTTAGGAGTAGGAGCTAGTGTGAGATGAATTGAATTGAAGCGATATTTGTTAACTTTGTTATGCATTGAGAATAGTTAGTACTTTGGTTGTGGCGCTTAGGCTCAATTTTTGACTCTAGAATAAATACCTTAAATCATGGATTCTTAAATTTGCTTAACTGCTTTGACTGGAGTGTCGTGATAAAAATAAATCCTGAATGAGTTATGTGACATGTCTGTATGAGGTTTGTATGTATTCTGTGCAGTGAATTTGATGTCTAGAACTTGCCCCGTGTGTGTGCAAAGTGAAATAGTAGTCTTGCTTAGTCTGAGAAGTGATACATGCAGTTCTTTATTAAGCCATATATATATATATATATATATATATATATATATATATATATATATATATATATATATATATATATATATATACAGAGTACCCACCTAAATGTTATGTATCGTAGTTAACCCCCGCTGAGCCTATAATCTTGTTTCTTTGGTAACCACATTACAAGTCGTACCCCTTTGTTTGAATCGACCATATATTTGAACAGTGTCACCTCTCATGAGAACTTGAATTGTAATGAATTATGGAAAAGCTAAAGTGTGGGATGGTGGATTGGCTTTTGATTGGAACAAGTGAAATAAGGAGAAAGGTGCGCCGTTTGAAAAAAGAAAAAAATGTGTCAATAAAAGACATTTGGAAAGAGAAAGAAAAAAAATAGTTATATTAGCTGTAGTGTATGAAAAATAATTCCTGATGGTTGTGGCTATTGATGTACTGGTGCTTAAAGAAGTAGGGGTAAAATATAGTGAATTTAAGGTGAAGTTTTGGTTTGACATAAGTATGGGCTTGAATGTTAAAGTGTTTGTATTAAAGTGCTTAAGGGAGGTGTAGTCACTTAAATCCAATTGTATCCTACCTGGCCCACAACCTACGTTACAACCAGTAAAAGTCCTATTTAATTTTAGACTGAATGAACTCGATTAGTGGAGTATTACACTACGGGTACAATTGGGATTTTTTTTTGGAAATTGGAAGCAGTTACTAATTCATGATGGCATGTACAGAATGAAAACTTCATTCTCGATTCTACGAGAATTTTTATGAAAACCTTTCATTTGCTTCTCTTCGATGGAAGTTTGAAAACAAGCTTATGGTGCGTCATTTGGGGAATATAAATGTTATTTCTGAGAGCGAGTGAATTTTTCTTATCTTGAGTTCCTACGCTATTAAAATTCATTGTGTGTGGAACTAAGCTCTTTGATTGGGTGAGGGCACATGATTCATAAAAGAAAGGTAATGTTGTTGACTTTCATGTTAGAGTAAGTAAGTGAATTGTGAATAAGGTATGGTATTTGTGAGTCGATTCGTGAGGCGAGGATTTATGGAGGTCGAGCATTAGGGTTGTAGGTTAGGGGAGAGTGTGAATATTTCTACAGCACAATAGAGGGAGACTATCCAGTTAGGAGTTAGACTAGGAATGTCATTAGGCGTCTATTGATGCAGGGCTTTACCTTCTAGTTGTACTATACCAGCCATCTATTTCGTATTTTCGTTGTCGTATCCTGTATTTCATATTTCATATCTCTTATATATTGTTGCTGTTTTATTACGCATTTTTACATAACTAATGTATCATCTCCTATTGCTTCTTTTGAGCCGAGGGTCTCCTGGAAACAGCCTCTCTACCTTTCAGAGTAGGGGTAAGGTCTGCGTACATACTACCCTCCCCAGACCCCACTTGTGGGATTATACTGGGTCGTTGTTGTTGTTGTTGTTGTTCGTGAGGCGAGGATGTCACACCTTTGCGCTTAAACTATTTTAAAGATTCTTGGTATAATGAGTTAAGGGAATTGCTTAATAGGTTGTTCCCATGAGTGTAGTTTGATTGCTCGAGGATGAGCAATGTTTAAGTGTAGGGTATTGATATGTGGCTATAATTCATAGCTTAGCGCATTATGTGCCTTGCATTTTACATACTTTAATGATAAATTACACTTTATTTGTGCGTAATAGAGTCTATTTTATGTGTAGGTAGAGTAAAAGAGATACTAAACGTTGAAAGTGTGCTCAAGAACAGTGAAAAGGAGAGGCTAGGCAAAGGCCAGCTCAACCAGGCTTTAGCCTGGCGAGGCCAGCCAAAGGCCGGGCTGAACCAGGATTTAGCCTGGCGAGGCCAGCCAAAGGCCAGGCTGAGGCTGGTGTTAGGCTGGCGGCGCAGGCCTGGGGCGAGATTCAGTCCGAGTTTTGAAGGCTTATTTCGTCTCCTGGTTTGACTAGGACTTGGCCTACACGTTTAGATCTTTTCCTGCACATATAAACAGACCTAAAAACGCCACTTTTGAGGGGAGATCGAGTTTGGACACACTTTAGACCTAGGGAGATCACGGAGCTGCCGTGGAGATCGGGGATTCGACCTAAGGAGGCAAGAATACACTAGGAGCAAGGCGGAGAATTCTTCTACGAGTTTTTCACTTCCTTCGTCCTATTTCAATTATTGGTTATGATTCTAGTATTGTAATTATGCATACTATTATGAATAGATAACTTGTTATCTAGAGTTTTGATTGAACCTTTTGTAGGATAAATTCTTGTTATGCTTTTATATAATTGAGCCATAGTTTTTCTCTATTTGTTCAACTACATTATTATTGTGGTTGATTGAAGAGCTCTCAATCGACTGTGCCTATTTAATGTGTATTACTCAGGAGAGAGTGCATATATAGATAGTTGTTGAACAACATCAATCCTGATGTGTATGAGGGATCAATATTGAGGGTTTAAAGGAGGGATTAGGGATAATGAAACCTTGGCGCGATCCGAGTGAGCCATACTTAATGTCAGCTAGCGTAATTCGGGAGAATATGTCTAGTAAATTGTGGTAGTCTCTCGGGAGAGAATTACAACACTCAGAGTGTTCATGATTGATAGAGAATACTTAGGCGAAATTATAGAAACATAGCGGGAAGGATTCCGACAATTGGGGAAATCCTAACTCTAGACCTCCTTAATCTTGTCTCTAACCCTTAGTACCTTTAGTTGTTAATTTACTATTTTAATTTGTTAGTAAATTAGTTAAACACAAGAATCTTAATATCTATAAGTTAGGAATTGTTCAAGCTTGTCTTCTCGATGATAGTGAACATTTGTAGCTGAACTTTAGTTCTCTGTGGGATTCGACTCTGTACTTTTATACCGGATTATATTTGCAGCTACTGCTTAGTCCTTTTTATAAGGCATAGTTGGGCGTGATCAGTACATAAGGTTAATTTTGGAAGAACAAATTAAATTTTTTCTTGATTATATAAATGGACACTTATTATAAAAAAATAAATTGATCACTTATTGTGGACCGGAGGGAGTAGTAATTTTGATTGAGTTCTTATGTTCAGTTTTAACACATAATATAATCACAAGTCACAACCCGATAAAATCTCAATAAGAAAGACCTAATAACATCTCTTTTCTTGGGATATATAGTCTTCCTCAAATTTCTCCATGTACCAATTATAACCAAATTGGTTCAAGTGCATAAGAAAGAAGCAAACCCAACAAAGACCATGTAAGAAAGCCTAGCACAACTATTCCATTGGTGCACAAATAGCCGCTTTAGGTCTAAGTCTAAACTGTCAAAACCAAACCTCAGAAGTTTGTTTTGGTAGTTTAAAACTTCAAACTCAAAAGTCTGAAGAAGAAAGAGGAAGAGGAGAAGTTTGAAGTTTGTCAAATCTAGCTAAATTCTAAACAAGTTTAAAAAACTTAAAATACTTTCAATGGTGCCCTTCAAATCAGCTACTTGGGGCCATTTCTACATTATCTTCCCCAAATAATTCAGCAACACACATATTTCTGGGTAAGTGCGCAGATAGCCATTCTTAGAAATACTATTTAAAGATTAATCAGTACTTATTTTATCCCGAATTTTTAAACTAAAAATCTTAACTTCAACTTTAGGCCTCTAGAGTGGCCATCTGTTCATTTCTACCACATATTCAAATAGCCCACATCTTGGAGTCTTCAGGCCCACCAACATTTCATCAGCCTACACATTCACCATCAATGCAACTGCAAAATCGTAATCAAAAACCACTTGTAATCATCATCACTAACAGAACGACACCCATGTTCGATCGTCACTAGCGTAACACCATGTTCCTCGTGTAAAAATATTTACACAATATAACTCGAAATTAAACATAATATTAGGACATAATATAATTTAGATTAGCAAAACAGGATGATAGTGTACCTATTTGAGCCATACCGTGAATTGATAAAAGATTAGGTCTTCCTCTTTATTACCCTTACTCTGATATGGCGATGTCAATGAAACAATTGATGGATTATAATAAGCAGCGAAAGCAATCCCAGTATTAAAATCATATGTAATCTAGACAACTAGTATAAATGAGATTTCACGGGTTACCTCTTGAAGCATGAACAAAGCTCCTTTATCACGTGAGCTTTCAATTCCACAACAACTCAATGAATTCTCCATCACCCGCACGATCACGGTCTTCGAACGTTCCACGGTCTTCTACAGTGTTACCCAAATAATATCCAGAAATAGTAATTTCGTGTGGGCAAAATTTTTCTAGGAAAAAGGCTGAAAATTTCGGCCCCCTTTGTCTCATACTTCTAGATGGAAAACCTTATATATTTATAGCACAAGTTTTAAGGGTTAAAACCATTTTCCAAAACATGTTGGGTTTTCTTTTCCACCAGAAAAAAGGATTCATTTATTTCATATTATTTAGACACGGCAGGGACCACATAATTTAGTTAACAAGGCTTCCAATTATGGAATTAATTTTTAATTTTCGAAATTAATATCCACCATAATTAATTACGAATTATTCCACTAAAAATTCGTAATTGCACTCCTTATTCAATTTCGAAATTCATTCATTAAATATTATTTAACTCCCTATGTTAAGATTCAGATACTAATCAATTAAATTAAATTACTGGCGATTTAATTTATTGATTATTTTCTTTAGACTTTCGCTTAACTTATTTCATGTGTCGGATACAAAATCCACCGGCCAGGTTTATACATGAAAACTTATAAGCTTTCATAAAGGTATATCATCAATCTCTAAACCGAGACATGGATTCCATCAACTAACTATTACTTCGCCAATGTACATTATTATTATCCAATGGCATATTGACCCCCGAAAGAACCTCGCCTTTTAATAAATCAAAATAATAATAATGTAACAACTAATAATAATTATATCATGATTAAGAGTATAAGTACATTTAATGGCTAGAAAGGTTTTTTTGTTAAGTCAGTATAAAATACTTATCTCTACTTGGTTCGTTCAATACATACAAAATGTATTAGCACAAGAAGTTGGAATTAAATCATTCTCATAATCAAGATAAATTATATTTAATCTTTTGCTACAATCATTCCTGATGATTTATCCAATTCCATCATTAGATTGTGAACTCAAACTTTATACTTATAAGAACCGATGATTTAATCTTCCGTGTATAAGCTAAACTCTATACACTAAATCATCTACTATATAAGCAAAGGACACAGACTAATATATGATCTATTTAAAATTTTATTAAAACTGAATAAATAATTGTTTCATAATAAATATTATATCTAAACCAAACTCATGGTTAATAAGATATATATATCCCAATAATCTCCCATTTAGAAAAATACATTTGTTTTAACAATTGCCTTATTTTCTTTAGGACAATAAAATAAAAATTCATTCGTTTTCTTGGATATTCAATAAACATGCACTTATCCATTCTTAGTTCCAACTTATATATCCGCTTTCCCTTTCAGCACATATGCGGGACAATCCTATATCTGAACATGCCACAAACTGAGCTTACATTCAGTCCACTGTTCTATAGATGTCCCAGGTACTAACTTAGAAGGAACTAAATTCAGAATGTAATTTGTAGTTTCCAGGAAATATTCCAAAAACAAATAAGGCAAATCTGAATAACACGTCATTAATCTATCCATGTCCAAAAGAGACTTATTTCTTCTTTCCTATAGTCAATTGAGATGTAATCCCTTATTCTGATAAGTAACAAAAGAACTCTTTAGAGAGGTGCTCGCCACTACAATCAAATTGCAGTAACTTAATATATTTTCTTGGTGCTTCTCCATTTCAAGTCTTAAAAAACTTGAATTGCTTAAATTATTAAGACCTACGGTGCAACAAATAAATATATTAATATTTTGAGTAATCATTTATGAACATCACAAAATACTCAAAATTATCTCTTACGAGTATGTTCATTTAACCATACAAATCAGAAGGGATTTATTTTAGCTTATCACTAGCTTTATTTCCTTTTGAAAGGAAACAACCTTTAGTCAAATTTCCTTCCAAACAGGATCAACAAGTTGGTAGTTCTTCTACTTTCAATGCACCTTAAGATCCATCCTTGACCAACTTGAAATCTTATCCAGATTAATATGACTTAAACAAAAGTGCACATATAAGTTTTACTCAATTTTGAAGAATACATTCTCTTATGAGGTAGACTAATATTGTTCTGTTCAGGAGAGACATTAATATAAAATAACAAGATCGTGCATTCATGTACCATAATAGATAAAATGTTTATCAAGCTCAATAACTCAAGAGTTATTCAAAAAATAAACAAATATCCATCTCTTATTTTGCCCAGAAATCGGAATTAAATTTCTTCTAACAAAAATACATATATTGCATCCTTTTAATTAATGTCTTATCACTAAAAGAAAATTTTAACAAGTAATACTACAAATTGCATAAAGTCATTGTGGAGTTGAGATAAAAATATTAAATTGTCACGGCCAGAATTTTCCACCCTTGGGAGTCGCGATGGTGCATACTAATGTGAGCTAGACAAGCCGACTATAGAACAAATTACCTTTTTACCCATTTTATATTCTTTAACAATTATGAAGCAATAACATTTAAATAGCGAAATTTACCATAAGCGGAAGAAAAGCAATCAACTATCTGATATGAATTCAATACAATTGTTTGAACCTCTACTACCCAGAACTGGGGTCACAGTTTCACAGACGATCTAAGAATGCTACATATAAAGTCTGAAAATAAACAATACACTGTTTCTGAATTAAGGAAGTGAAACAGGAATAAAGGGATAGAGGGAGACGCCAGGGCTTACGGACGCCTGCAGGTCAACCTTGAATCTCCGCGTGGACTGAAGGCAGCCACCCAATCTACGGTCCAAATGTTGATGTTCCGGGGTCTACACATAGTGTAGAGTGTAGTATCAGCACAACCGACCCTGTGTTCTGGTAACTGCCTAGCCTAACCTCGGCGAAGTAGTGACGAGGCTAGGACCAGACTACTAAATAAATCTGTGCAATTCTACTATATACAGTGGAAAAGAAGAACAATAATATACAGTCAAGTATGGGATGGGGTAATATGCTATAGGGACATTGAATAATAACAGAAGAACACCCAATAAATATGAGGATCACCACAGTTCAATTGAAAATAGGAAGGGGAGATCATGTTGCGGGGTACAACAAGTATCAAAGGAAACCAACAATTAAATGTAGAGAAACCGTAACTCAGTTATCAATAAAAATTAGGAAAACAAAGACAAGTGCATGGCATCACCCTTCGTGCTTTAACACTATCTCACGAAAACAATACACGGCATCACCCTTCGTGCTTTAACACTCTCTCACCAAAACAATACACGGCATCACCCTTCGTGTTTTATACTCTTCCTCACCTAAGCAACAAATACAAGGCAAATAGGGTAAGAGAATCTATAACATCGAAATAAAATCAAGTAACAACAGAAAATCAGTAAATAAACGTAAAGGACAACATAACTCAAAGTGCACGGCATCACCGTTCGTGCTTTTACTCTCGTCCTCACCATAAGAATCAATATAAACTGTACGACACTCCCCTTCGTGTTTTTACTCTCATCCTTACCATAAAATCAATATAATAGGCATGGAATAGTATATCGTGCAGCAGGAATCACCCTTCGTATTTACACTCTTTCCTCACAAATCATACACGGCATCACCCTTCGTGCTTTAACACTCTTCCTCACCCAAACAACAATCACAAGAAATAAGGGCAAGGAAATAAATGAATCACAATAAAATCCTGGCAAGGGAACAATAGTACAACAATCAAATCCTGGCAAGGGAGACAATATCAAAACAATAACATCCGGCAAGAAAGACAATATTAAAACAATAACATCCCAGCAAGGGAGACAATATCATGATTCTCTCTCTCCTTTCTTCTTCACAACTTGAGCCAATGCTCTATAATGTTCTACAATTCTATTCTTAACTTGAGCCAATGTTCAACAATTCAATTCTCAACTTGAGTCAATGCTCTACAATGTTCAACAATTCAGTTCTCAACTTGAGCCAACGCTCTACCATGTTCAATTAACAATAATACTTTCACAAGTCATATTCATCAATAGAAATTATCATATAGAGCATGAATAATACGAAACGGAGTCACATTAATCATAGTATAAGACTCACGGGCATGCTTGACACCAACGTATAGATACTCGTCACCATGCCTATATGTCGTACTCAACAAATAACACATAGCAAATAGGACACAACTCCTAATCCCTCAAGCTAAGGTTAGACCAAACACTTGCCTCGATGCCACGAACACAATCCAAACCTCTGATATTGCTTTACCTCTTGATTCTACCACAAATGCGCTCGTATCTAGCCACAAGTCACTTAATTATATCAATAAATGCTAAATGCATCAATTCTAATGCATGAAAATGAGTTTTCTAAAGTTTTACCCAAAAAGTCAAAATTCGCCCTCGGGCCCACATGGTCAAAACCCGAGGTTCGAACCAAAACCCGATTACCCATTCCCCCACGAACCCAAATATATAATTTTTTTTAAATCGGACCTCAAATCGAGGTCCAAATTCCCAATTTTTGTAAAACCTAGGTTCTACCCAAAACACCCAATTTTCCCCATGAAAATCATTGATTTTGAGTTGAAATCATGTGAAAAAGATGTTAATGATTGAAGAAAACAAGTTAAAATTGACTTACAATCTATTTGGAAGAAGAGTTGTCTTTCAAAAATTGCCCAAGAGTGTTTTGGTTTTGAAAGAGTGTGAAAAATAGGAGATTTTCGGTTAAGTTATAAAATTGCAGGTTGCAGATATGGGAATTGCGAACCTCGACCTCTGCTATATTCGCATTTGCGAAGGGTTTCTCACATTTGCGAGTTGGGAAATGCAAACAAAGGATCGCATTTGCGATAACAGGCCCAAAAGGGGCATATCGCATTCGTGGAGGAAATCTCGCATTTGCGAGGAAGAGCTGGCCTGGGCCGTTTCACATTTGCGACTCAGCCTTCGCATTTGCGAGCCAGGCTTCTCCTGCAGGCCTGATCACACCAGCTAAAAACCTGCAACTCACCACGTCCAAAATCCTCCCCGTGGCCTATCCAAAACTCACCCGAGCCCTCGGGGCTCCAAACCAAACATGCACACAAACCTAAAAACATCATACGGACTCGCTCGTGTATTTAAATCACTAAAATAATATCAACAACTATGAATTTAGAATCAAAATCATGAAATTTTTTTAAGAACTTCAAATTTTCAATTTTCTCAAAAACGATTCGATTCACGTCGTTTCAAGTCCGTTTCTTACCAAATTTCACAAACTTACCTTAAATCACACATAAGACATGTACTAGGTACCGGAACCAAAATACGGGCCCGATACCATCAAGTTTTAATCACAATTCATTTCCAAAACTCATAAATAATTTCAGAAAACAATTTTCTTTAAAAATTTATTTCTCGGGCTTGGGACCTCGGAATTCGATTCCGGGCATACGCCCAAGTACCATATTTTCCTACGGACCCTCCAGGACCATCAAATCATGGGTCCGTATTCGTTTACCCAAAATATTGACCAAAGTCAAATTAATTCATTTTAAAGTCAAAATTTATCATTTTTCATAGATTTTCACAAAATGGCTTTCCGGCTACGCGCCCGGACAGTGCACACAAATCGAGGTGATGCCGAAAGAGGTTTTAAGGCCTCGAAACGTAGAATTCACTTTTAAAACAAGTGATGACCCAATCATCACATCCTTCACCTCTAAAACAATTGTTCGTCCTCGAATGGACATAAGAAGGAAGTACCTGAGTCGGGGAAAAGATGGGGATAACGGCTCCGCATATCGGACTCAGACTCCCAGGTCGATGCCTCAGCAGGCTGACCGCTCCACTACACACAAACAGAAGGAAAACTCTTTGATCTCAACTGACGAACCTGCCGGTCTAGAATAGCTACCGGCTCCTCCTCATAAGACAAGTCCTTGTCCAACTGGACAGTGCTGAAATCTAACACGTGGCATGGATCGCCGTGATATTTCCAAAGCATGGACACATGAAACACTAGATCCACGACTGATAAGCTCGGCGGCAATGCAAGTCTGTAAGCCACCTCTCCCACTCAATCAAAAATCTCAAACGGGCCAATGAACCTAGGGCTAAGCTTGCCCTTCTTCCTAAATCTCATCACGCCCTTCATAGGCGAAGCTCAAAGCAATACTTGCTTACCGACCATGAATGCCAAATCTTAAACCTTACGGTCGGCATAACTTTTTTGCTTGGACTGAGCTGTACGAAGCCTATCCTGAATAATCTTGACCCTGTCCAAGGCATCCTGTACTAGATCCGTACCCAACAACCGAGCCTCTCCCAGCTCAAACCATCCAATCGGCGACCGATACCGCCTACCATACAAAGCCTCATAAGGAGCTATCTGGATACTCGACTGGTAGTTGTTGTTGTAGGCGAACTCTACTAAAGGCAAGAACTGATCCCACGAGCCTCGAAAGTCAATGACATAAGCTCAGAGCATATCCTCCAAAATCTGAATAGTCCGCTCGGACTGCCCGTCCGTCTGAGGATGAAACAATGTGCTCAACTCAACCCGTGTGTCCAACTCTCGCTAAACTGCTCTCCAGAAATGGGAGGTAAAATGTGTACCTCGATCAGAAATGATAGACTCGGGCACACCATTAAGACAAACAATTTCCCAGATATAGATCTCAGCTAACCTCTCGGAAGAGTAGGAGACTGCCACATGAATGAAATGTGCTAACTTGGTCAGCCTATCAACAATAACCCATACTGCATCGAACTTCCTCTGAGTTTGTGGGAGTCCAACAACGAAGTCCATAGTGATACGCTCCCACTTCCACTCAGGAATCTCAATCTTCTGGAACAAACCACCAGGTCCCTGATGCTTGTACTTAACCTGCTAACAATTCAAACACCAAACCACATATGCAATGATGTCCTTATTCATTCTTCTCCACCAATAATGCTGCCGCAAATCCTGATACATCTTCGCGGCGCCTTGATGAATAGAGTATCAGGAACTATGGGCCTCCTCTAAAATCAAATCTCGAAGCCCATCCATATTAGGCACACAAATTAGACCCTGCAATCTCAAAACTCCATCATCACCTAAAGTAACCTGCTTGGCACCTCCGTGCTGCACCGTGTCTCTAAGGACACACAAATAGGGATCATCATACTGTATATCATAGATATACTCCAATAAAGAGGAACGAGCGACCGTGCAAGCTAACACACGACTAGGCTCAGAAACATCCAACCTCACGAACTGATTGGCCAAAGCCTGAACATCCAAAGCAAGCGGTCTCTCACAGACCGAAATATAAGCAAGACTGCCCATACTAGCTGACTTCCTACTCAAAGCATCGGCCACCACATTGACCTTTCTCGGATGATATAAGATGGTGATATCGTAGTCCTTTAATATCTCCAATAACCTTCTTTGCCTCAAATTTAGCTCCTTCTGGTTGAACAAATACTGTAGACTCTTGTGATCCGTGAACACCTCATATGCCACGCCATACAAATAATGCCTCCAAATCTTCAACACGTGAACGATGGCTGCTAACTCCAAATCATGAACCGGATAATTCTTTTCATGGATCTTCAACTACCGCAAAGCATAGGTAATGACCTTACCATCCTACATCAACACCGCACCAAGTCCAATACGAGATGCATCACAATAAATTGTATAAGACCCTGAACCTATGAGAAAAACTAACACCGGTGCGTAGTCAGAGCTGTCTTGAGCTTCTGAAAGCTCGCCTCACACTCGTCCGACCATCTGAACTGGGCACTCTTCTGGGTCAATCTGGTCATCGGGGCTGCGATAGATGAAAACCCCTCCACAAACCGATGATAGTAGTCTGCCAATCCCAAGAAACTCCGGATCTCTGTAGCTGATGCTGGTCTAAGCCAGTTCTTGACTACCTCAATTTTTTTCGGATCAACCTGAATACCTTCTGCCGATACAATATGACCCAAGAATGCAACTGAACTCAACCAGAACTCACACTTCGAAAACTTAGCATACAATTGATATCCCTCAAAGTCTAAAGAACCACTCTAAGATGTTGCTCGTGCTCCTCCCGGCTACGGGAATAGATCAAAATATCATCAATGAAGACTATCACGAGCGAATCCAAGTCAGGCCTGAACACTCGGTTTATCAAATCCATAAAGTTGTTGGGGGCATTTGTCAACCCGAATGACATCACCAAGAACTCATAATGCTCGTACCGAGTGCGAAAAGCTATCTTAGGGACATCAAATGCCCTAATCCTCAACTAATGGTAGCCAAATCTCAAGTCAATCTTCGAAAATACCTTGGCACCCTGAAGTTGATCAAACAAATCATCAATCCTTAACAATGGACACTTATTCTTGATTGTAACCTTGTTCAATTGCCGGTAATCAATACACATTCTCATCGATCCATCCTTCTTCTTAACGAACAACACTGGCGCACTCCAAGGCGAAACACTAGGTCTAATGAAACCCTTTTCAAGCAAGTCTTGCAACTGTTCCTTCAACTCTTTCAACTCAGGCGGGGCCATACGATACGACGGGATAGAAATGGGGTGGGTGTCCTAAGCCAAATCAATGCAAAAGTCAATATCTCTGTCGGGTGGCATACCCGACAGGTCTGAAGGGAATACCTCAAGAAACTCACGAACAATGGGCACAGAATCAATAGAAGGAACCTCAACACTAGAATCACGAACATAGGCCAAATAGGCCAAACACACCTTCTTGACCATACGCCGAGCCTTCATATATGAGATAACACTGGGAGTAAAATGACCAGGAGTCCTTCTCCACTCTAAATGAGGTAAACCCGGCAAGACTAAGGTCACAGTCTTGGCATGACAGTCCAAGATAGTGTGATAAGGTGATAACCAGTCCATACCTAATATGACATCGAAATCAACCATGTCCAGAAGAAACAAATCTACACGAGTCTCAAGACCCTCAATCGCAACTACACATGAACAATGGACTCGATCTACGATAATAGAATCACCTACCAGTGTAGACACATAAATAGGAGCACTCAAAGAATCACTAGGCATGACTAGATACGGTGCAAAATAAGATGACACATAGGAGTACGTAGATCCTGGATCAAATAAAAATAAAGCATCTTTGCTACAAGCCAGAACAGTACATGTACCTCCACCTCTAATACCTCTACCTCCACCTCTAGCATCTCTACCTCTACCTCCACCTCTAACTGACTGAGCGGGCTGAACGAGTCCCTCAAGGAACCTCCTCACTCTCTCTCTCAGTGGGAAGTATAAGAAGAGCATGACGGGTCAAATCATTATACCTGGTCTCGTACTGAGTAACAGTCATAGAACTCTACTAGAGACGCATAAACTACCTCGGGTAGATCTCTCTCTGAGTGATGAGGAGAAACTTCTCTAGAAATAGCTGAGTAAACTGTTCCCAAGTCAAAGCTAGTGATCCGACTGATTTAGCCAAACAATAATCTCTCCACCAAGTCTTGGCGGACCCAAACAAGCGAAAAGTAGCAAAATCGACCCCATTGGTCTCCACTATCCCCATGTTCCTAAGAACCTCATGACAATTGTCTAGATAATCCTGGGAATCCTCAAAAGATGCGCCGCTGAAAGTAGTAGTGAAGAGCTTGGTGAACCTGTCCAACCTCCACAAAGCATCGGCAGACAAAGTTGCTCCATCACCGGTCTGAGCTACCACACCCGGCTGAACTGCTCCAACTGGATGAACTGCTAGAGTCTGGAACTGGGGAGCTACCTATTCTGGAGAGTGAGTAGCGAGAGTCTGAGCTCCTCCTCCAACCTGAGAGACGGCTGGGGCTACAGAAAGCAAGCCTGCCCGGGTGACACTCTCCATAAGGCCCACTAGATGGACCAGAGCATCCTGGAGTATTGGGGTAGCAATAAACCCCTCTAGGACCTGAGATGGGCCTACCAGAACTGCCAGAGCTAGAACCTCATCATCAAAGTCAATCTGAGGCTCCGGCGCTGGTGCCGCTACTCTAGGCTGAGCTCAGCCCCTACCTCGGCCTCTACCCCTCGTGGGAGCTTCTACTGGGGGCTCGGGCTGTTGGTCAGTGGATGAGAAAGCGCTTGTTCTCGCCATCTCAGAAAAACAGAGTAGAAATTCAATTAGCATTGAGAAACCAAACCGCATGACAAGAAGGAATAAATGTGAAGTTTTTCCTAACTCTTTAGCCTCTGGGATAAATACAGATGTCTCTGTACCGATCCCTCAGACTCTACTAAGCTTGTTTGTGAACTGTGAGACCCATGTAACCTAGAGCTCTAAAACCAACTTGTCACGACCCGGATTTTTCACCCTCGGGAGTCGTGATGGCACCTACTAATGTGAGCTAGGCAAGCCGACTATTGAACAAATTATTTTTTTACCCATTTTATATTCTTTAACAATTATGAAGCAATAACATTTAAACAGCGGAATTTACCATAAGCGAAAGAAAAGCAATCAACTATCTGAATATGAATTCAATACAATTGTTGGAACCTCTACTACCCAGAACGGGTGTCACAGTTTCACAGACGATCTAAGAATGCTACATACAAAGTCTAAAAATAAACAATACACTGTTGTTGAATTAAGGAAGTGAAACAGGTATAAAGGGATAGAGAGAGATGTCAGGGCCTGTGGACGCCTGCAGGTCTACCTTGGATCTCTGCGTGGAGTGAAGGCAGCCACCCAATCTACGGTCCAAATGTTGCTGCTCCGGGATCTACATATAGTGTAGAGTATAGTATCAGCACAATCGACCCTATTTGCTGGTAACTGTCTAGCCTAACCTCGGCGAAGTAGTGACGAGGCTAGGACCAGACTACCAAATAAACCTGTGCAATTCAACTATATACAACGGAATAGAAGAACAGTAATATACGGTCAAGTATGGGAGGAGGTAACATGCTGCGGGGACATTGAATAATAACAGAAGAACACCCAATAAATATGAGGATCACCACAGTTCAATTGAAAATAGGAAGGGGAGATCATGTTGCGGGGTACAACAAGTATCAACAGGAAACCAGCAATTAAATGTAGAGAAACTGTAACTCAGTTATCAATAAAAATCAGGAAAACAAAGACAAGTGCACGGCATCACACTTAGTGCTTTAACACTATCTCACCAAAATAATACACAGCATCACCTTTCGTGCTTTAACACTCTCTCACCAAAACAATACACGGCATCACCCTTCGTGCTTTACACTCTTCCTTACCCAAGAAACAAACACAAGGCAAATAGGGTAAGTGAATCTATAACATCGAAATAAAATCAAGTAACAACAGAAAATCAGTAAATAAACGTAAAGGACAACATAACTCAATTATCAGCAAGAGTCAGGAAAATCAAGGACAAGTGCACGGCATCACCCTTCGTACTTTTACTCTCGTCTTCACCATAAGAATTAATATAAACTGCACGGCACCACCCTTCATGCGTTTACTCTCATCCTCACCATAAAATCAATATAATAGGCACAGAATGGTACATCGTGTGGCACGGTATCACCCTTCATGCTTTACACTCTTTCCTCATAAATCATACACGACATCACCCTTCATGCTTTAACACTCTTCCTCACCCAAACAATAATCACAAGAAATAAGGGCAACGAAATAAATGAAATTACAATAAAATCCCGGCAAGGGAACAATAGTACAACAATCAAATCCCGGCAAGGGAGACAATATCAAAACAATAACATCCCGGCAAGGGAGACAATATCAAAACAATAACATCCCAGCAAGGGAGACAATATCATGATTCTCTCTCTCCTTTCTTCTTCACAACTTGAGCCAATTCTCTATAATGTTCAACAATTCTATTCTTAACTTGAGCCAATGCTCTACAATTTTCAACAATTCAATTCTCAACTTGAGCCAATGCTCTAAAATTTTCAACAATTCAGTTCTCAACTTGAGCCAACGCTCTACCATGTTCAATTAACAATAATACTTCCACAAGTCATATTCCTCAATAGAAATTATCATATAGAGCATGAACAATATGAAACAGAGTCACATTAATCATAGTATAAGACACACGGGAATGCTTGACACCAACGTATAGATACTCGTCACCATGCCTATACATCGTACTCAACAAATAACACATACCAAATAGGACACAACTCCTAATCTGTAACGACCCGACCGGTCGTTTTGAGCTTTTGCACTACGCTCGTCAGTTCTCGGGCATGAATTGCCCTATGTGGTATATTATGACTTATATAAATTGTTGGTGTTGGGTTTCAGATTAATCAGAATGAATTTGGAAGAACAGTCTCGGTTGAAAGCTTAAAATTTGAAAGGTTTGACCAAGATTTGACTTTTTTGTATTTGATCTCGGATTGGAATTTCTATGATTTGGTTAGCTCCGTTAAGTGATTTCGGACTTAGGAGCGTGAACGGAATGCATATTGGAAGGCCGTGGAAGGTTTAAGCTTGAATTGGCGAAATTGAGATTTCGGCGTTTTCCGGTTGATAGGAGAGATTTTGATATTGGGGTCGGAATGGAATTCCGGAAATGGGAGTAGGTTTGTTGTGTCATTTGTTATGTGTGTGCAAAATTTTAGGTCATTCGGACGAGATTTGATAGACTTTTTGATCGAATTCGGAATTCGAAAGTTTTGGAATTCTTAGGCTTGAATCCGAGTGTGATTTGATGTTTTGATATTGTTTTGAGCGATCCGAAGGTTGGAACAAGTTTGAATTATGTTATGGGGTGTGTTGGCATGTTTGGTCGGGGTCCCATGAGGCTCGAATATGTTTTGGAAGAATTTTTGGAAGATTTTGGCGTTTTGAGCATAAGCATGTAATGATCTAAAGGTCCATTTTTAGTTCTAGAAATTGAAATTTTATTTTGACACTTCCGGAATTTTGATAATGAATTATAAGAGTGATCTGGAAAGTTTGGTCTAATTTCACCAAGTCGCGATTGGGTTTTTGACGCGAATCATGGTTAATTGTTTAACGAGCAAAATGGATAGCGCACTGAGCAAACGAGATCCGAATTGAGTTTCGATTGAAGGACTATGTTCGTATCATTATTTGTGACTCATAGGAACAAGAATCATCGAATTCCGAGTTCGTATGATGGAGTTAGAGCCTTTTTAGTGAAATTAAAGATTGCTGGTACATCAGATCTTGTGTGCACCTTTTAGCAACTAGATTGGACCTTTTAGCGACGGGAATTAAGCCTTTAGCAACCAGAATCGGATTTATTAAAGCTGTTACATTTTTTTAGCTCATTTTGACATTTTTTTGGTGAAAGAACCCCGCTTGGGACGATTTTTGAGCAAGAAATCTTGGGAAATATTGAGGTAAGTCACTTGTGATCATTTCTACTCCATAATATTGAATTACCATTGAATAATCCGACTACATTACAAGTTTTTGAGGTGTAAATTAGGGATTTGGACCTAGAGATTTGAAAATAAGATTTGAAAATTTGGAGGCCGAATTGTTATCGGAATTTAGTAATTTTGGTATGGTTGGACTCGTGGTTGAATGGGTTGTCGGATTTTGTGAGTTTTGTCGGATTTCGAAGCGTGGGCCTGGGGGGCGAGTTTGAGCAATTTCGGGATTTTGATGTTAAATTGGATATTTTCGAGTGGGCTTAGCTCCCTTAGCAAATTTTAATGATTATGTACTGATTGTGGCTAGATTTGGAGCATCTGGAGGTCGATTCGCGCGAGCGAGGCATCGCGGGCTAGAGTTCGGACCGAATCGAGGTGTAATGATTGTAAATAATGCTCTGAGGGTTTGAAACCCCGGATTGCACATCGTAGTGCTAGATTGAGGTGAGGCACATGTTTGATGACGAGCGTGGGGTCGTGTACTATTGGGGATTGTGACTTGGTCCATCCCGATTGATGATTTTACCGCATATTTGATTGACAACTATTTGCTACCATCATTATTTGGGCTGAATGTCATATTTGGGCCTAGTGCCAGCTATTTGAACCCTACGGGAATTTTTGTTGATATTTCTTCACTGTTTTGACTTTATACTTGAACTCAGTCATGTTATTTTCCATTATTTTCAAAACTCAGCTAAGTTTATTTTGCTTTAACACTTGAAATGATATTTCAAATAATATTTTGGGTTGAGCATCATGTTTTACTGTTACCCGAGTGGCTTATATAATTTTTGACTGAGTAAGGCCGAGGGCCTGTATTGTGAGGATACTTTTGGGTTGGGCTGCACGCCGCAATAGTGAGATACTGATTTGATTATGAGGCCGAGGGCCTGAGATATGTACGCCATGAGGTGGCTTGTTAATATTGATGTGAGGTCGAGAGCCTGTTTATGATGCCACGAGGTGGCTTGATATTGCGCTTGGGCCGTAAGGGGACCCTCTCGGAGTCTGTACATCCCCAGTGAGCGCGGTACCCATTGTGATGTGAGATATAGCCCGAGGGGCTGATATTGTTCTATGTGATAGCCCGATGGGCTGGTATTGTTCTATGTGATTGCCCGAAGGGCTGGTACCGTTCTATGTGATTGCCCGAGGAGCTGGTATTGTTCTGAGATATTACCCGAGGGGCGGAGTTGTTGATATTGTGCCCTAGGGGCGAACCTTTATGTGTTTATCTTTCATATTTACCTGTCATTTACCTGTTAAACTATGGTATTTGTGCCCGAGGGGCAGATTTCTGTGCTTATCTGCACTAACTGTTTTGCATTCATTTGCGTAACTGTTGAAAAAGTCATTTTCAAAGAAGTTTAAACTGAGCTAAGATGTTTTAAAAGATTTTTACAGCTCCACTGCTTTTTTACTGGTTTTGAACTGCTTCTATATAGCATCTTGATATGCTTTACGTGATTTCTTACCATTCAGGCTTTAGTTATGATTATTACTCACTGAGTTGGAGTATTCACTTTACTCCCTGCGCCTTGTGTGCAGATCCAGGTATTTATACACCCGGTAGCGGGTTTTGGTTGATTGGAGGCAGAGTCAGCGGAGTTTAGCAAGGTAGTTGCCGGCGTTCGCAGCACTGCTTCATTTCATTAGTTTGTATTTGTACACTTTAGACTTTTAATTGTATTTATACCCTAGTAGATGCTCGTGACTTGTGACACCCCGGTTAGGGCTGTGTCGGATTGTATTTTGCTACTTATTATTATTAAATCATGTTTAGACTGCTTTTATATTGTTTAACTGTTTTAAAAGGTGAATTGGGTTTAATTGGCTGGCCTTGTCTTCATGAGAGGCACCATCACGACCGGGTTCGGGGTTAGGGTCGTGACATAATCCCTCAAGCTAAAGTTAGACCAAACACTTGCCTCGATGCCACGAACACAATCCAAGCCTCTACTATCGCTTTACCTCTTGATTCCACCACCAATTCGCTTGTATCTAGCCACAAGTCACTTAATTACATCAATAAATGCTAAATGAATCAATTCTAATTCATGAAATGAGTTTTCTAAAGTTTTACCCAAAAAGTCAAAAATCGCCCCCGGGGCCACATGGTCAAAACCCGAGGTTCGAACCAAAACACGATTACCCATTCCCCCATGAACCCAAATATATAATTTGTTTTGAAATCGGACCTCAAATCGAGGTCAAAATCCCCAATTTTTGAAAAACCTAGGTTCTACCCAAAACACCCAATTTCCCCCAAGAAAATCATTGATTTTGAGTTGAAATCATGTGAAAAGATGTTAATAATTGAAGAAAATAAGTTAAAATTGACTTACAATCAATTTGGATGAAGAGTTATCTTTGAAAAATTGCCCAAGAGTGCTTTGGTTTTGAAAGAGTGTGAAAAATGGGAGATTTTCTGTTAAGTTATAAAATTGCAGGTTGCAGATATGGGAATTGCGACCATGGTTCGCAATTGTGAACCCCGACCTCTCCTATGTTCGCATTTGCGAAGGTATTCTCGCATTTGCGAGTTGGGAAATGCGAACAAAGGATCGCATTTGCGATAACAGGCCCAAAAGGGGGCGTATCGCATTTGCGGAGGAAATCTCGCATTTGCGAGGAAGAGCTGGCCTGGGCTGTTTCATATTTGCGACTCAACCTTCGCATTTGCGAGCCAGGCTTCGCAAATGCGAAGCCTGCAGGCCTGATCACACCAGCTAAAAACCTGCAACTCACCACGTCCAAAATCTACCCCGTGGCCTATCCAAAACTCACCCGAGCCCTCGGGGCTCCAAACCAAACATGCACACCAACTTAAAAACATCATACGGACTCACTTGTGTGTTCAAATCACTAAAATAACATCAACAACTATGAATTTAGCATCAAAATCATGAAATTTTCTTAAGAACTTCAAATTTTCAATTTTCTCAAAAACGATCCGATTCACGTCGTTTCAAGTCCGTTTCTTACCAAATTTCACAGACTTACCTTAAATCACATATAAGACTTGTACCGGACGCCGGAACCAAAATACGGGTCCGATACCATCAAGTTTTAATCACAATTCAATTCTAAAACTCATAAACAATTTTAGAAAACAATATTTTTTTTAAATTTATTTCTCGGGCTTGGGACCTCGGAATTCGATTTCGGACATACGCTCAAGTTCCATATTTTCCTACGGAGTCTCCAGGACCGTCAAATCATGGGTCCGGGTCCGTTTACCCAAAATGTAGACCGAAGTCAAATTAATTCATTTTAAAGTCAAAATTTATCATTTTTCACAGATTTTCACAAAATGACTTTCCGGCTACGCGCCCGGACTGCACATGCAAATCGAGGTGATGCCGAAAGAGATTTTTAAGGCCTCGGAATGCAAAATTCACTTTTAAAACAAGTGATAACCTTTTGGGTCATCACATAAATAGATCATAATAAGTCAAAATACTGAATAGTAAAATTTAGACTGCATTCGATATTTATATACATACATGCATCTCGAATAATAAATTTAGATGGGAAAAGAATCATTCATGCAAAGTATACTATATAATGTAAGAATTATACAATCCAAAAAGAACCAACTCAGATGGAGAGCATACTATTATTTTCAGTCAATTGTATATAACCTTTTAGTACAAAAATTTTAAAAACACTGTCATATATGTCATGCATCTTGAATAGCAATTTCGAGGGAAAAAAGAACTACTCATGAAACATAAATATGTAATGCCAGATTATTCACTCCAACAATTAAAACAGACCCAACTCAGATGGAGAGTAACTATTAATTTAAGTCAAGTGAACATCATAATTAATAGCTCTAGTTTCATTGATCTAACATGTATACTCAGATGGAGAGTAAGTGCATGATATCAATTCCTAGTATTTCACCTAGTGAGCTTACAATAAATTTATCTGATATGGAGGAAGACCTAAAATCAACGCGTAAATTTATTACTCACTCGAAATTAATAGTGGAAGGCCATAGAAATATATTTCTATCACCACTTAATCATGATTGTATTTTAGTTACAAAATTGATTCAAGCTTTTAAACTCATATAGAGAGTTAATACATGTTATCAACAACTAGTAATTATATCCAGTGGGTTCATAATAAATTTATCCGATATGGAGGAAGACCTAATGTAAACGCGTAAATTTATTATCTCACTATAAATAAAAAATGGAGACCATAGGAGTTAATTCCTATCACCACTTTATCACAACCACGAACTTTTCTCTGAGGATTAAATTTCATAATTAAAAAAATGATCAATACCCATTTAAATAGTCTTAATTGCTAAAATTAATGTTTTCACTACATAGCAGTGAGTATTGTCCACTGGGCTATTTTTGATAAACTTACCAAATGTCAGATCAATCGGAGATCGTTAAAATCACAATCTCCAAAAATTGCGACCAAATTTGGAAAATCACCATTTTAAGCATTTTTTAAAAATTTAAAATATACCTACATTCTTATCATATACCAATTCATGTCAAATCAACATGTATTATCATGTTCCAGATTAGACATAAATAAAATGATAGAAAGAATGACTTTTCATATGTAAACCATATTTTAATCCGTCAAACCTCCAAAAAACTCATCTAAACGATCCCGAATCATCAAAATACAATGTAATTTACTGCATAGCGGTGAGTTTTTCTTAACTGATCGTTTACGATGATCATACCGAATTTCAGGTCATTCGGAGATAGTAAAATTCACGATGGCCAAAAACTTGACCAAATTCGAATAAATTATTTTTTGGCGTATTTAGGATTAAATACATGTGATTTTCATTTTTGCTATATATCATATCAAGTTAAATCATCATGTTTCAGATTTAACACAAATATAGCCGATATATAAAGAATAATTTTTCATATTTATAACAAATTCAATTTAATAAACTACTTGAAAACCCATCTAAATGACCTCAAAATGCTGAAAAACAACATGATTCACTGCATAGCAATGATATTTTCTCACTAGATCGTTTTTGATGAACTCACCAAGTTTTAGGTCAATCGGAATCCGTCAAATTCATGACCACCAGCCTGTAACCAAACTCGAAGAATAAACGTTTTAAGTAGTTTTATTAATTAAAATAAATATGATATTGATTTTCATTCTCGTTATAATTATACTATGAGCTCAAGGCATATATTATGTTATTCCTATTTCTAGGATATATAATATCTCATTTTGCAACAAATTATCCTTTTATTAAATACACAAGAACCTCAGATATTATATTTTCTCCCGTTCGGCGAAAACTCCAATATATCTTCTCATGAGTGGAGTTGGTTTCACTAGTACCCAAAGATAAAACTATTTTTCTAGTTAAGAACCTCCACCATTAATGTAAATTTATCAAGGATAATTTTCACATGGTATATTAAGCAGATTTCAATGACTCAAATAAATAGACCATTTTGTGGATCCTATTTATTAATAATAATGCTCAATCCATGAATAAACATAATTTCACATGTACAAATTTATTAAGAATTTTTCATGAGTTCGAATAAAAAAACAACTTTAGTGGTAACTATTTATTACCCACAAAATTCTCAATTTACGAGTGAAGATACATGTAGCTCATAAAATTATTTCATGGCAGATTATGGACCACAACTTAAAAGTTATGCCAATAATATAAAACTCATACAAAATACCGTCATATTTCACTTAATTACAACCTCCAACCAGAGAACAAAAAATTTTCATCGAAAATCCAAGACTAATAATCACGCAGAGTATGAAAACATAAACTAAAATTTGAGAAATTTTTTATGCACAAATATGCCAAATGCTCCAATCATTAGTCATCTAGGATATCAAACAGAGGATTTCACTTTCTTACAAAATAATTATATCATCACACAATACCAATTATACCTTGTAAGACCTAGTCAATAAAATCCTACACCTCTATTATTGAATTTAATTCAACAACATGTCTATTTAATAATAGCCAATGTGTAAACCTATTATATCACTCAGTATTTAATCATGGAGACCATGGGGAGTCAACCCCACCACCATTGAATTAAAAACGAATTAAAATTATTAAAAAATAATTTTCAGAAAATAGAAAAATGTCGAAAACACAGTCCAAATGGACTCAAAACGCCGAAAAACACTATGATTCATTGCTGACGCAGTGAGTTTTTCTCACCACGTCATTTCCGATGGACCCACCAAATTTCAGCTCAATCGGAATCCGTCAAGTTCACTGACCTCCGAAAATACCGGCAATTCGGTCAAAATCAGGTTTTGCATTTTTCTAGGGTTTACCAAAAAATATCCAAATCATCACAATCAAATATCAATAGAAAAAACAAATATCTCATGATTACAAGAATAATCCAAATTTTTTGCACAGTTAATTCACTAAACAGCAATGCAGTTTTTCAAAAAATCACATATACATGTAATTCAAAAACGCACATAAATACGATATTCTTGTTTCTTGAAAAACTTAATTATCTAATTAGATGTGAGTAGGCTCTGATACCAATTGATGGATTATAATAAGCAGCGGAAGCAATGCTAGTATCAAAATCACATGTAATCTAGACAACTAACATAAACGGAATTTTACGGGTTACCTCTTGAAGCGTGAACAAAGTTCCTTTATCACGTGAGCTTTCAATTCCACAGCAACTCAATGAATTCTCCACCACCCGCATGATCACGGTCTCTGAACATTCCAAGGTCTTCTATTGTGTTACCCAAATAATACCCGGATATAGTAATTTCGTGTGGGCAAAAATTTTCTAGGAAAAAAACTGAAAATTTCGGGCCCCTTTTTCTCATACCTCTAGGTAGAAAACATTATGTATTTATAGCACAAGTTTTAAGAGTTAAACCTTTTTCCAAAACTTGTTGGGTTTCTTTTCCACCAGAAAAAGGATTCCTTTATTTCCTATTATTTAGGCACAGTAGAGGCCACATAATTTATTAACAAGGCTTCAAATTATGGAATTAATTTTTAATTTTCAAAATTAATATCCACCATAATTAATTACGCATTATTCCACTAAAAATTCGTAATTGCACTCCTTATTCAATTTCGAAATTCATCCATTAAATCTTATTTAACTCCTCATGTTAAGATTCAGATACTAATCAATTAAATTAAATTACTGACGATTTAATTTATTGATTATTTCCTTTAGACCTTCGCGTAACTTATTTCATGTGTCGGATACAAAATTCACCTGTCGGGTTTACACATGAAAACCTATAAGCTTTTATAAAGGTGTATCATCAATCTCTAAACCGAGACATGGATTCCATCAACTAACTATTGCTTCGCCAATGTATATTAGTATAATCCGATTTACCAGGCATATTGACCCACGAAAGAATTTCGCCTTTTAATAAATCAAAATAATAATAATGTACACAGCTATATAATTATTAAGATTAAGAGTATAAGTACATTTAATGGCTAGAGAGTTTATTTTATTAAGTCAGCATAAAATACTTATCTCTACTTGGTCCGTTCAATACATATAAAATGTACTAGCACAAGAAGTTGGAATTAAACAATTTCCATAATCAAGATAAATTATATTTAATCTTGTGCTACAATCATTCCTGATGGTTTGTCCAATTCTATCATTAGATTGTGAACTCAAACTTTATACTTATAAGAACCGATGGTTTAATCTTCCGTGTATATGCTAAACTCTATACACCAAAATTATCTACTATATAAGCAAAGGACACAAACTAATATATGATCTATTTAAAACCTTATTAAAACTGAATAAACAATTGTTTCATAATAAATACTAGGTAATCTACCTTAAACCACCCGTAAACTTGGCTCAGATTATTAGTATCCTCCCGAACTATGTCCGGTCTTAATTAGCCCCCTCAACTTGGCCTTTTGAGGGTCATTATCCCCTAGAAGCCAATGTGGCAAAAAGTGTGGGTGCACTCGCCTGCCATGTGGATTTTTCTGTCTATGTGGCAGTTTTTTGAAAAATAATTTTTATTTTTTATTTTTTAAGAATATTACTTTTTTAGATAATTTTTTTTCAAATAAAATTTATAATCAAAATTTAATATAACTACATTATTTAAGCTAACTATTTTTATCTGGCAGAAAATAATTAAGTTTTAGTTAATCTTTTTTTGAATTTGACCTAAAAATAAAGATTTATACAATTGAAATAAATAGTCAAGACTTTAAAAAGTTATAGAAAATTAAATACATAGTTGAAATAAATAATCATTGCGTCAAAAGAAGAAATAAAAAGAGTGTACAATTGCACTTGTAATTTCTTGCAATTGTACACTCTTTTTATTTCTTCTTTTGATGCAATGACTATTTATTTCAACTGTGTATTTTTACTTTTTTAGGTAAAATCTGTATAAAAAAAAATTAGAGCACCGTAATTTAGAGCTATATAAAAAATTATAGCCAAAATAATTAATTTCAAACTATGTATTTTTTATAACTTTTTAGATGCCTTGACTATTTATTTTAATTGTATAAATCTTTATTTTCATCTCAAATTCAAAAAAAAAAGATTAACTAAAACTTTATTATTTTTGGCCAAATAAAAATATTTAGCCTAAATAATGTAGTTCTATCTAAGTTTTATTATAAATTATATTCGAAAAAAAATATCTAAAAAGTAATATTCTTAGAAAGGTAAAAAAATATTTTATTTTTAAAAAAAATGCCACATAGACCGAAAAATCCACGTGGCAGGTGAGTGCACCCACACTTTTTGTCACATCAACGTCTAGGGGGTAATGGCTCTCAAAATGTCAAGTTGAGGGAGGTAATTAAGACCGGGCATAGTTCTGGGAGGATACTACTAATAATCTGAGCCAAGTTTAAGGGTGGTTTAAGATATTTTGCCTAAATACTATATCTAAATCAAACTCATGATTAATAGTATATATCCCAACAACAACTACCACATAGATATTACGTTGATTATGTATTTATATAACGGTTAAAGAGGGGACCTACCTGCAATTAATGAAAGTTGGACCCTCCCATTAGGGGTCTCATTGGGTTGAGCCTACACTCATCGGTACACTAGACCTACTAGGAACAATATGTGTATCGCCCAATAAATATGCAAAGGGCGGAGAAGCATGACGCTTAAAGAGAAAGGCGGATGTAGCTTTTGAGCTAAACTTTCAGTAAATCTGAATATTTTTTACATGAAACTTAAATTTGTATGTAAAAAATTATAAAAATTTAATAAATATCGAATTTTGAATTTATAGTTTAGATACCCACCAAACAAGGAACAACTTTTTTTAATCTACATTAGTTTAGGGAATTGAATTGGCACAAGTTTCCTAGTTTTGTCTTAATTAATGAAGTATATTTGGTCTTATCCCCTGCTTCTCTTTGTATCTTTCAGTTATATTATCGATGCGTTGATGTATTTAATAATCTAAGTTTGGAGCTAGGTGTTTGTTTTTAAAGGTTTGTTTGGAAAGTCATTTTAAAATTGGATTAGATATAATTATACAGTTTTGATGTGTCTGTTTAGCGAAAAACTTGGTCAAAATAGAATTGAATGTAATTAAAGAAGAATAATTACACTCTTTAATTGTCAAGAAACGAGAATTATATTTTGACCATTGTGTCTCTCCAATAAATTTAAATCACTCCACTCACATGATAAAGAAGGTGAAGAGCCAAACCAATTGTTTAACGCAGCCTTTCTGCCCTTTCCATCTTCTTCGATACAAACAAGGCAGTCTTCTCAAACAAATAAGACACGTTTCATAAACGTGTGTAAGCCTACTGTCGCACCTCCTTTTTCCGCACCCGAGGGGGCGCAGGGGAGTTTTTTCCAATTAAAGGACAATCGAAACGGGATTTGTTTAATTATTTCAGAGTCGCCACTTGGGAGATTTAGGGTGTCCCAAGTCACCAATTTTAATCCCGAATCGAGGAAAATAATGACTCTATATTACAGCCTGCGTACCAGAAATCCGGATAAGGAATTCTATTAACCCGGGAGAAGGTGTTAGGCATTCACGAGTTCCGTGGTTCTAGCACGGTCGCTCAACTGTTATATTTGGCTTATTTATCTGATTTTTAATACAATATGAACTTATGTGCAAATTTTAACTTTTAACCGCTTTATTATTATTGTTTTTACAAGAATGTGAACATCGCTTAAAACACGTCTTTGGACTGCGTCACATGAAATGCACCCACAATCCGGAACGCATTTTATTTGATGTTTTGAGATTTGGATTTGGGTCGCATGAAATGCACACCCGAGCTTAAGAAAGTAAATTATTAAACACGCGCCTAAAGAGACTATCGCGTTATTATTTCGCGGAGGTCGTGAAATTCGCTACACGAACCTCCTGAATTCTAAGTAATTTTAAACAAAGTATTTACTGAGGGCCCCGCAATTTGTGTTTTTATTCGGCGAGGCTCATCTCATTCTTATTTTTAAAAGGAATTTGCAACGTCATGGAAATGCATCTCATACCACGTCACAGTCAATGTACCTGTGATTAGAGACACATTTCGATTTCGTTGAGATTTGGATTTGGGTCACATAAATGTGCACCCGAGTTTAGGGAGATAACATTATTAAAGGCGTGCCTACAGCAACTAGCGCATTATTATTTTGGGGTAGGGCCGTGAAATTTGCTAAACGGCCCGTCCCGGAATCTAAGTATTTAAGACATATATTTTGTGAGGGCTTCGCAATCCATACATTTTTATTTGGCGAAGCTAGTCTCGTTTATTTATTTATTTATTTATTTGAGGGCAAACTTAAAGCAACTACGATTTTCTACCAATGAAATCATCCGAGGTTAAACAAAAAAAACAACGATTCTAACAGGTAATAATATCCAGGGTAAAAATGAAAAAAATAGAATAACTTCGTTCATATGCTCACATTTACTTTAAGCATGCAGTAACTAAACATAGAATAAACATTTTTAACATAACAACAAAAATTGCATTGTTGACATTCATATATATCGAATATTCTCATTTATTGCCTTGAACCATAATATGCAAAATGAATGAAATGAGACAAAGGACGAAGAACACCAACCTTCGAACCTCGACAATCCTAGAACGACAAACAGTGCTTCCTACGGAACTCGAACCGGACTTCACTGAACAAGGCACAACAACAAAAACCCCGGAACAAATTCGACGGACCGGACCTCGACTCAGCTTTTGGGCTTTGGACTGGAACTCGACTTCAACTCGACCTCACTGACGGACTGTTTGGTCGACGACTGTGGGGTCGACGGGCAGTGTTTGACGGGGAGGGCTCCTAGGTTTTTGCTAGGGTTTTGTGGTGAGGAAGAAGGCGATGGGGCTGGTGGTTTCACTGGTTTTTCGTGGGTGGTTTTACGGGAGGGTTTGGAGCTTGGTAGTGCTGGGAGCTGAAGGCTTGTTGATGGAGATGCGTTGGAAGCTTGGTGGTCAGTGGTCGACGATGGCGGAGCTCGCAACGGCAACAATGGCGGATTCAAGGAGGAGGAAGGCGATGGTTATGGCGGTGTTTGGACGGTGTCAAGGAGCTGGTTGTTGCTGTATTTTTCCGGCGCGACGCCTGTGTACGTGAAGCTGCAGTTGGAGAGGTCGTTTGGGCAGTTGACGACGGGGGGTGGTTGGACGACGCAGCAGCGATGGCTGCTGCTTGACGGGTGGTCGATGGGTGCTGCTGGGGTTCGGACGGTGGAAGGGCTGGTCTCAGTAGGTGTTTGGACGTGGGGGGAGTGGGGTATGGCCGTTGGGTAGTGACGACGACGGCAGTGACGGGTTGACAACGGGAGGAGCTGGTGGGTTTTCGTCGAACGTTGGTGGTTATGGCGTCGGGGCAGGTGGTCGACGGTAGGGTCGACGGGCCTGTTTGGTTGACGATGGTGGAAGGCGATGAGGAGTTGGGCTTTAGGCGTTGGTTAGGGACGTGAGGGTTTTCGGTTATGGCCTCGTAGGGTTTTTCTGCTTCTTCTTCTCAAGAAGAAGATGAACAGTACCGTTCCAACAAAAAAAAAACAAATTTTAAAAATCCCCCCCAGTCCTCCTGTCCGTTTTTTCTTTCTTTAAAATTTCCCAAGTCTGTTTTGTTCCCCCCCCTGAAAATGTCCAAGTCCGTGCATTTGTAGCTTTGGCCAAGAAAAATGAGCCCCACGCGTGGTGGGGTTCAAGGCATATGTCCCCCACGCGTGGTGGGGTTCCCCACGTGTCCTGGACACGGTTTATTATGGGCTAGGTCCGAAAATTAGGCCTAAAACCGGGTAGTTTGAACCCGAATATTATTCTTTTGCCCGGACCCGAGAAATAGGAACACGTTGCTTAACTAGTCCTATGTAAGCAAAATAACTACCAAAAATAAGACTAGTATTTAAACAAAACTATATCCTTTTAAATATTTTTTCAAGATTTAAAATAGCTACAAAATATTAATGAAACTATTTTTTGTAATTTTCGTTTTTTATCTAAAGATAAAATATAAAGTAATATTTTTGTATTTTTCCAAAATTAAAATGACTATAGAATATTAATAAAACTATTTTTTGTAATTTTCGTTTTTTTAATAAAGACAAAAATATGAAGTAATATTTTTTGTATTTTTCAAAATTATAATGACTGCAAACATTAATAGAACTATATATATTTTTTTGTAATTTTCGAATTTATATAAAGTACCAAAATAAAGTACAATTTTTGTATTTTTCAAGTTTATGAGAGATACATAAACTAAAATTTATATATATATTTTTTGAAATTTTTCTTTTTGCAACGAAATAAAGTGAATAGTTAAAATAGCTATACTAGACCCAATTTCACATGTTCATGCTAAAAATGTGAAAATTCTCGGGGAGGGTCAAAAATCACGTGCTTACAGCTGCCCCTCTTTGACTGGAAACACGAAAAGTTTTCCGACAAAGAACGACTAGACGTGTTTTTGACCCGACCATTACTTGGACGGATTACACTTAAGGAAAGGGAGGGAATGTGACCGAGCCCTGGTATCTGAGCTGCCTACATATCCTTGGTTATACAGGAATTAGGTCATGTGTAGTTCGGATATGAGAGAGATAGTGAAGTGTACCGAGGTGAAGAGCCGATCGAGGTGCCGTTCCGTTGAGGTTCCGGTCCGCGGTCCTGTCATTACAACAAAAATGAAAACTGAAAAAGACTAACTAAGCCTATCAGCTACTAGTTACAAGGATTCCTATCTCTTAAGTCTTCTGAAACTTGGTCTTGAGTCTTGAATGGTGCTTCATACAGACTTTGGATCTGAACCTTGATACTTGCTAGTTGTAGGTGCTAGTTCTTGAGCAGACCACATTTGTTCTCCACTTCCGTAATTTGGGTTCTTTTCTTTTTTCTTTTTTTCTCTTTTTTTCTTTTCTTCTTGTTTTTGTGACTAGCTTTTGTTGACCCTCTCAGACAGTTGACTCGCATTCTTGGGGCGAGCTTCTAACTTGGATTGAATGCTGGGGATTTCTGTTGTAATCCTTCTGCTTTCCGGTCACTGCTTGATCTTGAAAAAATGTTTCTCCGTTCTACAGGCGGACTCCTGACTTCTTCTATCTTCGACACGCAACAATCTTCGTTCTACAGGCGGGTCCCTGACAATCAAAACAAACAAGACAAACAAAATTTCCTAACCCAGTTTGTACTGGGAAGATTTGTGAGTCGTTAGCAAAATTGTAACTCACTTACACTACTGATGCAATGATGAGAGTAAACTAAAGACTAGGCTAGGATGTGCATCTCCTATGAGTAAAACCAAAACTCTTGCTAGCAAATGTGTCTGCTAAAATAAAAACCTCAATGACTCAAACTAGAAAGTGTGTCTTCTATGGTTGAATCGGAATGAGCTAAACTAGGAAGTGCGTCTCCTAAGGGTGAAAACTTCAGTGACTAGAACTAGGAAGTGTGTCTCCTATGAATAAAATCTCGATTAGGAAAAGTGCGTCTCCTACGGGTAAACTTCAAAAAACTGGACTAGGAATTGTGTCTCCTATGGTCGAACTTAAAATGAATCAAACTAGGAAGTGCATCTCCTAGGGGTGAACTATTCTTAGGAAGTGCGTCTCCTATTGGTGAAACTTAACTTAGGAAGTGCGTCTCCTATTGGTGAAACTGAACTTAGGAAGTGTGTCTCCTATCGGTGAAACTTATCTTAGGAAGTGCGTCTCCTACTGGTGAAACTTGCTTAGGAAGTGCGTCTCCTATTGGGAAACTCGCTTAGGAAGTGCGTCTCCTATTGGTGAAACTTGCTTAGGAAGTGCATCTCCTATTGGTGAAACTGACTTAGGAAGTGCGTCTCCTACTGGTGAAACTTATCTTAGGAAGTGCGTCTCCTATTGGTGAAACTTCTTAGGAAGTGCGTCTCCTATGGTGAAACTGAACTTAGGAAGTGCGTCTCCTACTGGGTAAAACTTGCTTAGGAAGTGCGTCTCCCCAGCAGAGTCGCCAGAGCTGTCACACCTCCTTTTTTCGCACCCGCGTGGGCGCAAGGGAGTTTTTTCCAATTAAAGGACAATCGAAACGGGATTGGTTTATTTATTTCAGAGTCGCCACTTGGGAGATTTAGGGTGTCCCAAGTCACCAATTTTAATCCCGAATCGAGGAAAAGAATGACTCTATATTATAGTCTGCATACCAGAAATCCGGATAAGGAATTCTGTTAACCCGGGAGAAGGTGTTAGGCATTCCCGAGTTCCGTGGTTCTAGCACGGTCGCTCAACTGTTATATTTGGCTTATTTATCTGATTTTTAATACAATATGAACTTATGTGCAAATTTATCTTTTAACCGCTTTACTATTATTGTTTTTAAAAGAAATGTGAACATCATTTAAAACACGTCTTTGGACTACGTCACATGAAATGCACCCATAATCCGGAACACATTTTATTTGATGTTTTGGGATCGGGATTTGGGTCGCATGAAATGCACGCCCATGTTTAAGAAAGTAAATTATTAAACACGCGCCTAAAGAGACTATCGCGTTATTATTTTGGGAAGGCCACGAAATTCACTAAACGGCCCTCCTGACTTCTAAGTAATTTAAAACAAGTATTTACTGAGGGGCCCACAATTTGTATTTTTATTCGGCGAGGCTCATCTCATTCTTATTTTTTGAAGGAATTTGCAACGACGTGGAAATGCGTCTCGGGCCACGTCACAATCAATGTGCCCGTGACTAGAGACATATTTCGACTCCGTTGAGATTTGGATTTGGGTCACATAAATGTGCACCCGAGTTTAGGGAGATAACATTATTAAAGGCGCGCCTAAAGCAACTAGCGCATTATTATTTTTGGGTAGGGCCGTGAAATTTGCTAAACGACCCATCCCGGAATCTAAGTATTTAATACATATATTTTGTGAGGGCCCCGCAATTTGTCCCTTTTATTTGGCGAGGCTCGTCTCATTTTATTTTTTATTATTATTATTATTTTTTATATTTTTATTTTTTTTATATATATTTTTTTTTTAAAAAAAGACAAGGCTAAAATGACTACATTTCTTTGCTACTTCGCGAGGTCATGGATCGTAGATTAAACTTATTTGATGAAACGAGTATTTTTCCGCGGGATTAAATTACTACTATGATTTTAACATTGCTACTGCATGTACAAACAACTATTAAGACAAACATTGAGATAACAACAATCTGAGCATGAAGAAACAGAATGCCGAATAACTACTTAACATGACGGAACAAAGGAAATACATTCACGAACAAATTTCAATATCATACGGAGTTAATTAACAAGAAATAGCAACTCACAAACATCATGTGAATATGTCTCGCTCATTTGCATACTATTCGCATGAACTAGGATTGTATTTCAACGAACACATGTTCATGTTACTAAACAACAAATATGAAGGACACGGACAGAGATGACCTACTTGATATTATCGTCCGATGCGTTGGACCCGCAACGAAACCTTGGACAACAACCTCGACGTACCGGACCTCGACAAACCAAAGACGACCTCAACGGACCTCACCCCGGACAGCACTTCTGGGCTACCTTTTCGTGCGTTTTCAGTTAAGCTTCAGCCGGTGTGTGTGTGTGTGTTTTTCAGTCAGCCATGGCAAAGGGGGGAAGGGTCGTTCATGGCTGGATGTTGCAGGCAGTCGTTTGGACGTAGGGGTGCGACTGGATGGTCACCTTGGGCAGTGACGACGGGAGGGCTCCTAGGTTTTTGCTAGGGTTTTGTGGTGAGGAAGAAAGCGATGGGGCTGGTGGTTTTGCTGGACATGAGGAGGAGGGGGTTCGACTGCTGGGTAGTGACGACGAGGTGAGGGTTGTTCGACGATGGTTTAGGGTGGTGGAAGGGCTGGTTTCGTTTGGTGGTATTCTTGGCGTCGGTGAAGGTGACTTGGTGGTCGTTTGGTGCTGGTGTTTGGTTGGTGATCGTGAGCAGTTGACGGAGTTGGAGGGGACGGGTGGTGTTGGGTGGTTTTTTGACGATGGTGGTAATGGAGGTTGCTAGTGGCGGACTGCTTGGAGGTTGACGACGGAGGCCGTGTGTGGTGCAGGGTTCCGACTGGTTTGTTGGTCGTTTTGGTGGTGTCGGACAGGATGGAGCTGGTTGTTTGGGGTGGGTTTTGGTGATGGGTTAGTAGGTAGGTTTTTGGACAGTAGTCGATGGAGGGAGTTTAGTGGTCGTTCATGGTGGTCTTTGGACGTGGGGATGGGTAGGTTTTTACAGTAGGTTTCGTTCCTTCTTCTTGCGAAGAAGATGATCCACAGTACTCTCCTCCAAAAAATTCCAAAAATCCCCCCTTTTCCAAGTTTGTCCGTGTATTTGACATGGGTTTGTCAAGAAAAATGAGTCCCACGCGTGGTGGGGTTCCCCATGTGTCCTGGACACGGTTTATTATGGGTTAGGTCCGAAATTAGGCCTAAAACCGGGTAGTTTGAACCCGAATATTATTCTTTTGCCCGGACCCGAGAAATAGAAAAACGTTGCTTAACTAATCCTATGTAAGCAAAATAACTACCAAAAATAAGACTAGTATTTAACAAAACTATATCTTTTTTTTAAATATTTTTAAGGATTTAAAATAGCTACAAAATATTAATAAAACTATTTTTTGTAATTTTCGTAAATATTAAGATAAAATATGAAGTAATATTTTTGTATTTTTTCAAAGTTAAAATAACTATAAAATATTAATAAAACTATTTTTTTGTAATTTTCGTTTTTTTAATAAAGACAAAAATATGAAATAATATTTTTTGTATTAAAACGACTTCAAAACATTAATAGAATTATATATATATTTTTTGTAATTTTCGAATTTATATAAAGTACCAAAATAAAGTACAATTTTTTTGTATTTTTCAAGTTTATGAGAAATACATAAACTAAAATTATATATATTTTTTTTTGTGATTTTCTTTTTGCAACGAAATAAAGTAAAAATAGTTAAAATAGCTATACTAGACCCAATTTCACATATTCACGCTAAAAATGTGAAAATTCTCGGGGAGGGTCAAAAATCACGTGCTTACAGCTGCCCCTCTTTGACTGGAAACACGAAGAGTTTTCCGACAAAGAACGACTAGACGTGTTTTTGACCCGACCATTACTTGGACGGACTACACTTAAGGAAAGGGAGGGAATGTGACCGAGCCCTGGTATCTGAGCTGCCTACATATCCTTGGTTATACAGGAATCAGGCCACGTGTAGTTCGGGAATGAGAGAGATAGTGAAGTGTACCGAGGTGGAGAGCCGATCGAGGTGCCGTTCCGTCGAGGTTCCGGTCCGCGGTCCTGTCATTACAACAAAAATGAAAACTGAAAAAGACTAACTAAGCCTATCAGCTACTAGTTACAAGGATTCCTATCTCTTAAGTCTTCTGAAACTTGGTCTTGAGTCTTGAATGGTGCTTCATACAGACTTTGGATCTGAACCTTGATACTTGCTAGTTGTAGGTGCTAGTTCTTGAGCAGACCACATTTGTTCTCCACTTCCGTAATTTGGGTTCTTTTCCTTTTTTCTTTTTCTCTTTTTTCTTGTTTTTTTTTTTGTTTTTTGGCGACCAGCTTCTGTTGATCATCCCAGACTGTTGACTTGCATTCTTGGGGCGAGCTTCTTGTTGCTTCTATCTTGGATTGAGTGTTGGGGATTTTTGTTGTAACCTTCTGCTTTCCAGTGGGTCACTGCTTGATCTTGAAAAATGTTTCCCCGTTCTACAGGCGGACTCCTGACTTCTTCTATCTTCGACACGCAACAACCTCCGTTCTACAGGCGGGTCCCTGACAATCAAAACAAACAAAACAAACAAAATTTCCTAACCCATTTTGTACTGGGAAGATTTGTGAGTCGTTAGCAAAATCGTAACTCACTTACACTACTGATGCAATGATGAGAGTAAACTAAAGACTAGGCTAGGATGTGCATCTCCTATGAGTAAAACCAAAACTCTTGTTAGCAAATGTGTCTGCTAAAATAAAAACCTCAATGACTCAAACTAGAAAGTGTGTCTTCTATGGTTGAATCGGAATGAGCTAAACTAGGAAGTGCATCTCCTAAGGGTGAAAACTTCAGTGACTAGAACTAGGAAGTGCGTCTCCTATGAACTTGAAAGACCTTGATTAGGAGGTGCGTCTCCTAACGAGTAAACTTCAAAAACTGGACTAGGAATTGTGTCTCCTATGGTCGAACTTAAAATGAATCAAACTAGGAAGTGCATCTCCTAGGGGTGAACTATTCTTAGGAAGTGCGTCTCCTATTGGTGAAACTTAACTTAGGAAGTGCGTCTCCTATTGGTGAAACTGAACTTAGGAAGTGCGTCTCCTATCGGTGAAACTTATCTTAGGAAGTGCGTCTCCTACTGGTGAAACTTGCTTAGGAAGTGCGTCTCCTATTGGGAAACTCGCTTAGGAAGTGCGTCTCCTATTGGTGAAACTTGCTTAGGAAGTGCATCTCCTATTGGTGAAACTGACTTAGGAAGTGCGTCTCCTACTGGTGAAACTTATCTTAGGAAGTGCGTCTCCTATTGGTGAAACTTCTTAGGAAGTGCGTCTCCTATGGTGAAACTGAACTTAGGAAGTGCGTCTCCTACTGGGTAAAACTTGCTTAGGAAGTGCGTCTCCTATTAGTGAAACTGAACCTAGGAAGTGCGTCTCCTATTGGTGAAATAAACTTAGGAAGTGCGTCTCCTATCGGTGAAATTTGCTTAGGAAGTGCGTCTCCTATTGGTGAAACTTGCTTAGGAAGTGCGTCTCCTATTGGTGAAACTTGCTTAGGAAGTGCGTCTCCTACTGGTGAAACTTATCTTAGGAAGTGCGTCTCCTATTGGTGAAACTTCTTAGGAAGTGCGTCTCCTATGGTGAAACTGAACTTAGGAAGTGCGTCTCCTACTGGGTAAAACTTGCTTAGGAAGTGCGTCTCCTATTGGTGAAACTGAACCTAGGAAGTGCGTCTCCTATTGGTGAAATAAACTTAGGAGGAAATACATCTCCTATGGGTAAAGACGTGGAATGTATGCCTCTGTTATCTGGGCGGGCTCCCAATCACTTAAAATAAAAGACTGAATGTATGCCTCTGCTATCTGGGCGGGCTCCCAACTTCAACACTTAAAATAAAAGACTGAATGTATGCCTCTATTATCTGGGCAGGCTCCCAACTTCAACACTTAAAAATAAAAAAGACTGAAACCAACATATCCTATTTGAGGGCGGATGAACCCAACATATCCTATTTGAGGGCGGATGAACCCAACATATCCTATTTGAGGGCGGATGAACCCAACATATCCTATTTGAGGGCGGATGAACCCAACATATCCTATTTGAGGGCGGATGAACCCAACATATCCTATTTGAGGGCGGATGAACCCGACATATCCTATTTGAGGGCGGATGAACCCAACAGATCCTATTTGAGGGCGGATTAACCCAACAGATCCTATTTGAGGGCGGATGAACCCGACATATCCTATTTGAGGGCGGATGAACCCAACAGATCCTATTTGAGGGCGGATTAACCCGACATATCCTATTTGAGGGCGGATGAACCCAACAGATCCTATTTGAGGGCGGATGAACCCGACATATCCTATTTGAGGGCGGATGAACCCAACAGATCCTATTTGAGGGCGGATGAACCCGAACATATCCTATTTGAGGGCGGATGAACCCAACATATCCTATTTGAGGGCGGATGAACCCAAACATATCCTATTTGAGGGCGGATGAACCCAAACATATCCTATTTGAGGGCGGATGAACCCAAACATATCCTATTTGAGGGCGGATGAACCCAAACATATCCTATTTGAGGGCGGATGAACCCAACATATCCTATTTGAGGGCGGATGAACCCAAACATATCCTATTTGAGGGCGGATGAACCCAAACATATCCTATTTGAGGGCGGATGAACCCAAACATATCCTATTTGAGGGCGGATGAACCCAACATATCCTATTTGAGGGCGGATGAACCCAACATATCCTATTTGAGGGCGGATGAACCCAACATATCCTATTTGAGGGCGGATGAACCCAAACATATCCTATTTGAGGGCGGATGAACCCAAACATATCCTATTTGAGGGCGGATGAACCCAAACATATCCTATTTGAGGGCGGATGAACCCAACATATCCTATTTGAGGGCGGATGAACCCAAACATATCCTATTTGAGGGCGGATGAACCCAAACATATCCTATTTGAGGGCGGATGAACCCAAATATATCCTATTTGAGGGCGGATGAACCCAACATATCCTATTTGAGGGCGGATGAACCCAACATATCCTATTTGAGGGCGGATGAACCCAAACATATCCTATTTGAGGGCGGATGAACCCAACATATCCTATTTGAGGGCGGATGAACCCAACAGATCCTATTTGAGGGCGGATGAACCCGAAATATCTTTAAGACTTGAAAATGTCTTACCTCGAATACTTGCTGGGGATTGGGATGAATTTTCCTTTTCTACCTTCCCCATTTTTTATTATTATTCCTTATTCTTTTTTTTATTCCTTTTTTGTTTTGTTTTTGCATAGCTTCTTCCTTCAAAGACTACCTCCCTTGATTTACTTACCTGTTGGGGGGTAAAATGTTATCAGCTGGGGGTACCTGACTTCCAGAAAATTTTCTAAATGGAAGGAAAATTTTCTGCCCCAGTTTGATAATATCCCTTGTGGCATGCGTTTCTGCATCAATGCCATTTCCTTTACCTGTTTCAAATCAAACAAAATTGTTAGTTTAAAACATGGTGGTTGGTTGTGATACTCCCAATGGGATGGCTTTTCCTTTCTCCTTCATTGCGCTGTGTTCCACGACTTGTTGGGGATGATATTATGTGCTGGGGATAATCCCTTCCTGCTGGGGATATCCCTCTTTTTTTGCGGCATAGCTTGGAAACTTGCATTTCCCCGACCTTTTAGTCTAGTATGGATTCCTCCAAATCATGCTCACTGCTTTCCTTGCTTTGTTCATGGGCCTTGGCCTTGAGGCTTATAACTTTTGATAAAGGCAATGGTATCCCTCTTGACACTTGTCAATCCTTCTGTCGATTCCCTTTGCTGGGGATATCTTTTTTGACACTGGCCTCGCGTTTGTTCCTCGCTGACTATACCATTTGGATATACTAGTCAGATCTCATCTTGGAAAGCTGATGGCATATTTTTGAAGTCATTTCATACTTGTTCTGACCGGACAGACTCTATTGGGGAAATTTTTTATGAAAGGAGAAAAATAACAGAAACAAAATAAAAGACAAAGGAAACGATGACTCTTTTACAAAAGAAACTATAAATAAAAACCTATCAAACGCAGATACCGACTCTAATGGCCATGACATGCGTATGTGGCCTATCCTCTACCGTCAATCATCTTTCAAGATCTTCAGTTGGCGATTCCCCATCGGATTCCCAATCTTATTCGACTTGCAGTGCCCGAAGGGTTTTCACTATCAAGTCTCTCTCATTTTTGGCTTTTCTCTCAGCTTTCATCGCCTTATGGTGCCTGTGAAGGTTTTCACCGATAAGACTCTCTCATTTGTATCACTTTCCAGCTGGGGATTTGGAGTGTCGCCGGTATGACTCTTTCTGCTGGAGATTAGAGTCCTTTCTGCTGTGGAACAGAATGTTATGTTCGCCGGTAAGACTCTTCATTTGTCTGACTTGGCATCTTTTGAAGACTGATCGGAAGGTCTTTCTTTGGACCGTAATGTGGGTTTTGGATAGGGCTAGAAAGAAAGGGTATTAAAGGCTCAAAAATGCATTAATTTTTGGGTTATTAATTACAACCTTCGGAATTAGATTTATTTACAACAAACGCAACTTTTTCCCCAGTTTCTTGCTTGGGGATATTTTAATTGATTTTTTTCATTTTTCAAAACTATGACCGAGCCGTGAAGCGCCTACGTATCCTCTTTGAGGAATCAGGTCAAATGTAGTTCCCAATTCCTCTGTTTCATTTGACTTTCTTTTTTTTCTTTGTTATCAGTTTTCTTTTCTCTTTTTCTTTTCTCATTTCTCCTTTCTTTTTGTCGTTTTTTTTTTCTTTCTCTCTTTTTTTCTTTTATTCTTCTTTTTCCGTTTTGTTGTTTTCTTTTCTTTCTTTTCTCTTACCTGCCATGCTTGCGTATTCTATTCGTTGCTACTAATTCCGAACGAGGGGTATGAAAGAAAATAAATAAGGTTCAAAAGGGGTAACGAAGGATAAAGTGTTTGGGTAGCAGAACAAAATGCCTTCGTCATTCCAGTCTTCAAAATATGCCAAATGCAAACAACACGATTTAAATTTGTAGTCTCTTCTGATGGTGCTGGACTTGACAATTATATTCAACATCTGTTTGTTCATTTGTCACTTCTAAAGCACCGTTGGCGACACTCTCATTATCATGACTGACCCTCATGCCAATTTGGCGAATCTTGCTTTTAACGGTTTTCTTTGTGCTTAACTTGCCCCAGTTCCACATGACTCGAGCTCTGAATAATCTCAAACCGTTCTTATTTCCTTTAAATGCTTTGATCACCTTCCCAGGGTTTTATGATTAACTTTAGAGACTAGGCCCAAACTGGGTGCGCATGTTATGTCCCTAGAATCGGCATCGAACAAAAAATGGTAAAAGGACTAAACAAAAAGATGACTGGAAATAATAAAAGACCGGACTTTGTATTAGACTACCGGTGAAATGGTTTAAATAACAAAACAAACAAAACAATCCAGAACAAAATCCTAAAAACAAACTGGACAAGACAACATCCGACTCATAACCCTAATAATCCGAACAACAGAAATGACAACAAAATGAGCCACCACAAGCTTCTCTCTTGCTGACCCAGGAACAAAACGTCCTCCCACTTTATCAAAATTGGCATTTTAGCCACTGAGCCTTGCATCAATACTGCCGAGACCATTACCAGCTTCAACCTCATCAACCTCCGTCGGCAAATTCTCGAGGAGGTTCGAGTGCTCCATGTCACTGTTATTAATCGCAACCCGCCCTTCTCGGATCATTTTCTCTACTTCCCTTCTCCAGCTATGACAGCTCTCAATGTTGTGCCCTATGACATTGGAGTGGTAGGCGCATCGTGCTGCCGGATCAAAGCTCCTTGCAAGCGGATTTATAGTACATGCGGGGAGTGGCTCAATCGAACCAGCATGCCTTAGCCTTTCAAACAGACTGGCATAAGATACCCCGATGGGGGCGAGAGCATTTCCTCGTTTCAGCAACCTCTTCATTCTTGCATGTTGACAGGGCCGGAAACCTGACCCAGGTGGCTTTTGGTAGGCTTGTGTAGGTGGGTAGGCATTTTGTGGAGCCGGGTGCCTGGAAAGTGAAGTATGGCGGGGAAAGAAGTGGTGTTGGGGAGCGGAGAAGCATTGAGGAGTGATGGAGCTACTCGGGTAGCTGGGAAAGCTGCCATAAGTGGGTTGGGATGGAGAGTATGGGGGATCTTCCATTATGGTGTTGGGTGCTTGGGAAATGACCGAGCTCAAGAGACTTGGCGGTGGAGGGGGTGGTGCTTTTCCCGTTATCCATGCCTGATACATGTCTGCCACATGCTGTCTCAGCAGTCTCACTTCTTCTACCAACCCGCTGTTCCGTTCGATCAATTGTTGTCGGTCCTCAGCACCGACCCACTCGGTTCTGCGGTTCTGAGCCATTGTCCTTTGATTTTGCTTTGCAAGGAGGAGTTACCACAACCAACCACTTTTCTATATATGAACACAACAAAGGGAAGCCATCAACGTTAGTGTTAGGGCATTTGACAGACAATCATATATCAGAGATACAATGCGCCTAAGCAGTCAGACAATTGTGCCCCTCTGAAAATTTCCACACTTTCCTTTATTTATTTATTATTATATTTTTTTTTTTTAGTGGTGGTCGAATCTTATGGAGATTGCCTACGTATCACGTCCCTGCGTGAATCAGACCTTGCGTAGTTCGGACCAATAAAAGATAAACAATACTAATCATTTTTTCAATTTATATATTAAAATAAACTGAAAAACAATCAAACAAACCACATATTCTAATTAAAGATTTATAAACTTAAAAACAAAAGGCTAGCTCCCTTTCTCTGTTCGACAAATGCAACCAAATGGTTATTTTTGCAAATGTGGCCCCTTCTAAATTTCACATGAATTTTGAGGCCGGGGAGGATTATTTTATGACACTTTTACAAACTTGTCCGTTCTTTTACGAAAATAACCTTTCGACAACTGAAAGATACTCTAAGGCTGTTTCGGCAAGAACGGTTTAAGACGTGGCCGAAGCTGGCTCGGCTTATTATGACAAAATGCAAACGGTATTCACCTGACCGCCGACTCTTTGTTTTTTTCAAATTATAATAAAATCCTGGTGTTGCAAACACGGCCCTTCAGCGCCTCGGGGACGAAGATTTATAAGGCTGGGTGGGTCAACTTGGACCAAAAATTCTAAACATGACCCGAAGGTGGCTATTTATGCAAAGTCAGCCTTCCGGCGTCCCTTTCGGGAACATTCGGCTATTTATGACAAAACAGCATCACCTGACTTATTTATGACTCTTTTGTCGTTTTTCAAATTAGAAAACTCAATATTGCAAGCACGGCCTTTCAACGTCCCGGGGACGAAGATTTTTAAGGCTGTGCGGGTCAACTTGACCAAATCTTTTTAAAAAAAATGACCCAAAAAGGTGGCTGTTTACGCAAAGTCAGTCTTTCGGCGTCCCTTTCGGGAACATTCGGCTATTTATGACAAAACAACACCACCTGACTTATTTACGACTCTTTTAAAATTCGACATGTTTTTCATTATTTGTTTGTTTTTGGCTTTTTTTAGCAAAAGGTGGGTTGGACCCGATGAGGGTTGCCTACGTATCTCACATCCGGTGAGAATCAAACCCGCGTAGTTCGGGCAAATAAGCTATTTTTGAGAAGACCCTTTTCCATTTCTATTTTTTTTATTATTATTCTTTTTTCACAACAATCAAATAGACTATTATTTTTCATTCATAACAAACAAACAAATTAACGAAAAACATAAAACATTCCTTCTTTTTTGAGAAGGTGGGGTTGGACCCGATGAGGGTTGCCTACGTATCTCACATCCGGTGAGAATCAAACCCGCGTAGTTCGGTCAAAAGAACTACTTTAAAAGAAGAAAGGAAGCATTTTTTTTTGATTGATTTTCTTTTTAAAAGAAACACTTCTAAGATATATTTTTTTGAATTTTAATTTGCTTTTTTTTATTCTAAAGAAGAAGAAGAAAATATTTTTTCGGAATTTTACTTTTAATAAAAGAAATGCTTCTCAAAATGTTTGTCTTTTGAATTTTGAATTTTCTTTTCAATTTTGAAAAAAGAATCAAAATATTTTCGGATTTGTTTTTTTTATTATATATATATATATATATATATATATATATTTAGAAAAAAAAATTAGAAAGACTTTCTAAAGAAGTCAATAATGGAAAATCTTTTTGGATCATTTGTTTTGAAAAATTGGGATTCTAAAAACTTTTGGCAAGACCAATGTTCTTGCAACAGATAAAGATATATATACATTTTTTGTAAATAAAGAAAAACTTTTGGATTTTTTATATATATATATTTGCAATAATAAAATCACTTCCAACGCCCGACTCCCTTTTTTTTTATATAACATAATAAAACTTATTAGACTTTTTGGACTTTTTGACATTTTTCAAAACAAGACTTGCTAATAAAACAAACTTAATAAGACACATTTTTTCATTTTCTCAAAATTTCGGCAGAGCTTCGACTATACTCGGACTCTTTCACGGTTTTCTAATATGTGGAGAATGATGACAACATACAAAAATCTTTTGAATTTTCATGCTCTTTATATATATATATATATTTATATTTATTGTATTTTTTCAAAAATGTGGCATGGGGGACATAGGGAATTCCAAGACTTCTTGGATTCCGCAACTGTTCCCCATGCGCTTTTCCCAACATGTGAAGCATGGGGGACATATGGGAATTCCAAGACTTCTTGGATTCCACAAATGTTCCCCATGTGCTTTCCCAAAAAGCAAGCGTGGGGGACATAGGGAATTCCAAGGCTTCTTGGATTCCACAAATGTTCCCCATGCTTTGATTAAAATAACATCATGCTGGAAATGACCAAATGACCCATACGCCCTTGACTAAATACAACATGTAGCACATAGGATGCCGAAAGATTGTCTATTATTTTCAGGTTGCTTGTCCTAGACGGACCCAACCCCTATGTTGAGTCCCCTAAGTCAAATGCACATGATGCAAATAAACGTTCCTACTAGGGATCCGGCATGTGGCTTTGTTATACTAGGTTCAAAAAACCTGGGTCGGTGTTCTAGACAGTGTACCCGAGCGGACAACTCGAGCTGAGGAAGGAGCTCCTTTCCGGGAACCAAAAGGCTAGCCGGCTTAGAAACTTTCCGAGCCTATTTTATTCAGGGTATGACACTAACAGAATAGGGAGTCTCAACCAGTAAGCACATCCCCGGAGGTAAGAAGAGAAGGGTTTCGGCACAGTTTATATACAATTCAGATAATATCAAAGCGGTAAAAGACAACATTTAGTATGTTATGTCAAAACATGCAATATATATCGGATAATAAAGCCAAATATAACAATTATTTCTAAGCTTGAATCCTTGAGCCCTGAACCAGTGGTTCTGGGTTTAATTTCCAGCAGCGGTTTTGTTATACTAGGTTCAGAACCTGGGTGTTTGTTCTAGACCTGGCTTACCCGAGCGGACAGCTCGAGCCGAGGGGGGGCAGCGTACCGGGAATACAGAAGCTTCACCGGCTTAGCAACTTGTCCGAACCTCGTTCTAAATTGGGATTTGACACTATACAGAAAAGAAGTCGTACGAAGTACACCCTTCTTCATGATTCAGAAGACTCAGAAAGGATATGGGTTTCGGCACAGTTTATATACAGTTCAAATAATATCAAAGCGGTAAAAGCAGCATTTAACACATTAGGCTCAAACATGTAAAAATCAGATAATAGATAAAGCCAAATAATAACAATTATTTTAAGCTCGAATTCTTAACCCTGAACCAGTGGTTCTGGGTCATTCCCCAGCAGAGTCGCCAGAGCTGTCGCACCTCCTTTTTCCGCACCCGAGGGGGCGCAGGAGAGTTTTTTCCAATTAAAGGACAATCGAAACGGGATTTGTTTAATTATTTCAGAGTCGCCACTTGGGAGATTTAGGGTGTCCCAAGTCACCAATTTTAATCCCGAATCGAGGAAAATAATGACTCTATATTACAGTCTGCGTACCAGAAATCCGGATAAGGAATTCTGTTAACCCGGGAGAAGGTGTTAGGCATTCCCGAGTTCCGTGGTTCTAGCACGGTCGCTCAACTGTTATATTTGGCTTATTTATCTGATTTTTAATACAATATGAACTTATGTGCAAATTTTAACTTTTAACCGCTTTATTATTATTGTTTTTACAAGAATGTGAACATCGCTTAAAACACGTCTTTGGACTGCGTCACATGAAATGCACCCACAATCCGGAACGCATTTTATTTGATGTTTTGAGATTTGGATTTGGGTCGCATGAAATGCACACCCGAGCTTAAGAAAGTAAATTATTAAACACGCGCCTAAAGAGACTATCGCGTTATTATTTCGCGGAGGTCGTGAAATTCGCTACACGAACCTCCTGAATTCTAAGTAATTTTAAACAAGTATTTACTGAGGGCCCCGCAATTTGTGTTTTTATTCGGCGAGGCTCATCTCATTCTTATTTTTTAAAAGGAATTTGCAACGTCATGGAAATGCATCTCATACCACGTCACAGTCAATGTACCCGTGATTAGAGACACATTTCGATTTCGTTGAGATTTGGATTTGGGTCACATAAATGTGCACCCGAGTTTAGGGAGATAACATTATTAAAGGCGCGCCTAAAGCAACTAGCGCATTATTATTTTGGGGTAGGGCCGTGAAATTTGCTAAACGGCCCGTCCCGGAATCTAAGTATTTAAGACATATATTTTGTGAGGGCTTCGCAATCCATACATTTTTATTTGGCGAAGCTAGTCTCGTTTATTTATTTATTTATTTATTTGAGGGCAAACTTAAAGCAACTACGATTTTCTACCAATGAAATCATCCGAGGTTAAACAAAAAAAACAACGATTCTAACAGGTAATAATATCCAGGGTAAAAATGAAAAAAATAGAATAACTTCGTTCATATGCTCACATTTACTTTAAGCATGCAGTAACTAAACATAGAATAAACATTTTTAACATAACAACAAAAATTGCATTGTTGACATTCATATATATCGAATATTCTCATTTATTGCCTTGAACCATAATATGCAAAATGAATGAAATGAGACAAAGGACGAAGAACACCAACCTTCGAACCTCGACAATCCTAGAACGACAAACAGTGCTTCCTACGGAACTCGAACCGGACTTCACTGAACAAGGCACAACAACGAAAACCCCGGAACAAATTCGACGGACCGGACCTCGACTCAGCTTTTGGGCTTTGGACTGGAACTCGACTTCAACTCGACCTCACTGACGGACTGTTTGGTCGACGACTGTGGGGTCGACGGGCAGTGTTTGACGGGGAGGGCTCCTAGGTTTTTGCTAGGGTTTTGTGGTGAGGAAGAAGGCGATGGGGCTGGTGGTTTCACTGGTTTTTCGTGGGTGGTTTTACGGGAGGGTTTGGAGCTTGGTAGTGCTGGGAGCTGAAGGCTTGTTGATGGAGATGCGTTGGAAGCTTGGTGGTCAGTGGTCGACGATGGCGGAGCTCGCAACGGCAACAATGGCGGATTCAAGGAGGAGGAAGGCGATGGTTATGGCGGTGTTTGGACGGTGTCAAGGAGCTGGTTGTTGCTGTATTTTTCCGGCGCGACGCCTGTGTACGTGAAGCTGCAGTTGGAGAGGTCGTTTGGGCAGTTGACGACGGGGGGTGGTTGGACGACGCAGCAGCGATGGCTGCTGCTTGACGGGTGGTCGATGGGTGCTGCTGGGGTTCGGACGGTGGAAGGGCTGGTCTCAGTAGGTGTTTGGACGTGGGGGGAGTGGGGTATGGTCGTTGGGTAGTGACGACGACGGCAGTGACGGGTTGACAACGGGAGGAGCTGGTGGGTTTTCGTCGAACGTTGGTGGTTATGGCGTCGGGGCAGGTGGTCGACGGTAGGGTCGACGGGCCTGTTTGGTTGACGATGGTGGAAGGCGATGAGGAGTTGGGCTTTAGGCGTTGGTTAGGGACGTGAGGGTTTTCGGTTATGGCCTCGTAGGGTTTTTCTGCTTCTTCTTCTCAAGAAGAAGATGAACAGTACCGTTCCAACAAAAAAAAAAAAATTTTAAAAATCCCCCCCAGTCCTCCTGTCCGTTTTTTCTTTCTTTAAAATTTCCCAAGTCTGTTTTGTTCCCCCCCCTGAAAATGTCCAAGTCCGTGCATTTGTAGCTTTGGCCAAGAAAAATGAGCCCCACGCGTGGTGGGGTTCAAGGCATATGTCCCCCACGCGTGGTGGGGTTCCCCACGTGTCCTGGACACGGTTTATTATGGGCTAGGTCCGAAAATTAGGCCTAAAACCGGGTAGTTTGAACCCGAATATTATTCTTTTGCCCGGACCCGAGAAATAGGAACACGTTGCTTAACTAGTCCTATGTAAGCAAAATAACTACCAAAAATAAGACTAGTATTTAAACAAAACTATATCCTTTTAAATATTTTTTCAAGATTTAAAATAGCTACAAAATATTAATGAAACTATTTTTTGTAATTTTCATTTTTTATCTAAAGATAAAATATAAAGTAATATTTTTGTATTTTTCCAAAATTAAAATGACTATAGAATATTAATAAAACTATTTTTTGTAATTTTCGTTTTTTTAATAAAGACAAAAATATGAAGTAATATTTTTTGTATTTTTCAAAATTATAATGACTGCAAACATTAATAGAACTATATATATTTTTTTGTAATTTTCGAATTTATATAAAGTACCAAAATAAAGTACAATTTTTGTATTTTTCAAGTTTATGAGAGATACATAAACTAAAATTTATATATATATTTTTTGAAATTTTTCTTTTTGCAACGAAATAAAGTGAAAATAGTTAAAATAGCTATACTAGACCCAATTTCACATGTTCATGCTAAAAATGTGAAAATTCTCGGGGAGGGTCAAAAATCACGTGCTTACACCTACTACACCTAATGAAAAAGAATTACTCTTAAGTCCTTCAGAATCTTCTAATAACCTATTAGGTAGGCCCCAAGTTGCAAAAAAACAACCCAATCAAAACCCTCAGAACTCCTCACCAACACATGCGGCTATGGCAGATGGATAAATGGCCATGCAAGTTGATACACTAGCCCCTAATAAATAGTACTCCACGCAAGAATTAACCAATACATCCTCTAAAAAATGTCACGATAGAGATTCTCAATCACCACTCTCTTGTCCTTACTTATTGATGAGGCTCCATTAATACCCTCTCCAACATCTCAGCATGATAATTCCCCTCCTTCCTCTATTAATAAGAAGTCCAACTCTCTACTACTTCAGGCCTCCAATGAATCCAATGGATAATTTTCCTCCCATGCCCCCTCACATAGCTCACCACCAACTAGTGTATGTAGCACATCTTCCCAACCCTGCCCAACAACCGCAGTCATGGATCGAGCAAGGGTTGCAGGACCAAGCAGTCTTCTTCACCATGACTATAGAAGGCAGGGAGGTACTGATAGTTCTTCAGAATTCAACCTTCCTGGCCCAAATGATATTGGAAGGCATGAGACTGGCCCTAGACAACTATCTAAACCACATGTGGATGGCCAACATGCTAGATCTCCTAACCCCAGCCCTAGCACCTGCATTTTATCACAACATGCACCACCATTGGAACCTCCCTCCACACTTCAATCCCCCTCTCAACATGAATATTCCACAAAACTTCCCATTTTTCTCCCCACTGGAGATGACTATTGGCAACCCACTGATCTTTCCTTGGCAACCCCAGCAAGCCCAGGATCCCCCTCTCAATCAGAATCAATTGGATATCACACCCCCTCAAGAACAAGAAGAAATAGAGATGGTGGAAGAGATCATGGACCTTCCACTGCCCACAAACTCGTTCACCGAAATCTCAAACCTCAGAGAAGCAGCCCTTATGTTGTTCCCCGAGATAGAGGACAAAAAGTTCATTTATAATTGCCTAGTGGCACTCATGAAGTGCTCGTTCGATCTGCGACCAGCAGTGAACAGAGCTGCCGCAAAATATGTGGTATTGTTAACCCCAACTCTGAGGGAAGCCAGTTCTCAATGCAGGAGAACCAAGTCTCAATGCATCCCCACAATCAAACGATTCCCATGAATAAAACTACTAGCTTTATTGTTTGGAACACAAGGGGGCAAACAATGATACTTTTAGGAGGAATTTTAGGGACCGCATCTATACTCATACCCCATGCATGGTCGCCCTGTTAGAAACAAATATGGAAGATCATACAACCCTCAGAGATGATTTCCACTTTGATGACATGATGGAGGTCCCTGCTCAAGGTAGAGCAGGAGGAATTGTTCTCCTTTGGGTTACCAACATGGTGACTGTTACTCAATTCAGACAGTCTACTCAGGAACTACATGCTATGATTCAGGTAAATCCAAATCATCCCCCTTGGTTATTTAGTACCATATATGCTAGTACAAAAGCTGTAAATCGTAGAGAACTTTGGGAAAATTTGGAAAATGTATCTACTAGTTATAATGTCCCTTGGCTAGTTGTGGGGGATTTTAATGATACCCTTAGACAAGAAGAAAAGTTTGGAGGTAGAAGGATCAATAGGTCACGTTCCACTAGATTTTGGTCGTGCGTTAATTTTTGTAAGTTAATTGATTTGGGTTTTAAAGGAGGTCGTTATACTTGGTCTAACCATCGTAGGAATAATAATGGTTTAATTCTTGAAAGATTGGACCGTTGTTTTGCTAATGAAGATTGGCTCGTCAACTATCTTAATGTATCCATCACTCATCTACCAAAAACCTATTCTGAACATAACCCCCTTCTTATTAAAACTAATAATATTTTTAGACAACCTCTTAATACTATTACAAAGCCTTTCCGTCTAGAAACTTACTGGAGTTCTCATCCTGAATTTGAGAATATTGTGAAAGAGAGTTGGCAGCATAGGGAGTTTGCTGAGGCAACTGAATTCTTTACCCAGAAAGTTACCTCCCGGAATAGAGACACATTTGGAAACATCTTCTATAGAAAAAACAAAATATTGGCTAGATTAAATGGTATTCAACATTCACAAGCTTACACCACTAGTACTTTTCTCCAGTCCCTTGAAAAAATCCTTACCATTGAATACAATAACATTCTTTGATTGGAAGAGGATTTTTGGAAAATTAGGTCTAGAATTAATTGGTTAAATAATGGTGATGCTAACACTAGGTTCTATCATTTGTCTGTTGTCAATCAAAGAAGAAGGAATAAAGTATTTTTTTTTTAAGGATGAGCATGGTAATTGGATTACTGACCATGACAGCCTAGTTAATTATACTAGCAATTACTTTAAAACAATCTACACTAATAGTCACTCAAGTGCTGAATGGAGAAGTATTAAAATAACTCCTTCGAGTTTTCATAATATCGACCTCTCCCCTTTGGATAACCCCTTACTAGACAATGAGGTCACCCAAGCCCTATTCTCCTTTAAACCTTTTAAAGCTCCGGGACCTGATGGTCTGCACCCTTTTTTATCCAGAAATACGGGAATATAGTTGGGAATTCCATAATAAATCTTTGTAGGCATGTCTTTAATACTCAGGAATTACCTGCCTCTATAAATAATACATATCTTTGTCTTATCCCTAAATTCCATAACGCAAATGACCTCAAGAATTTCTGACCCATTGGCTTTTGCAATACGGTCTATAAGATAATTACAAAAATCATTGCAAATCGCATCAAGTTATACTTGTCTGACCTTATTGGCCCTTGCCAAATTAGCTTCCTCAAAGGACGTAGGGCTTGCGATAATGTTATCCTCGTCCAGGAAGTCATGAACCATATTAATAAAACAAGTGGTACTGAGGGCAAGTTTATTACAAAAATACACCTTGAAAAAGCTTTTGACCGTGTTGAGTGGTCTTTTGTCTACCGTACTCTTCAGTTTTTTAAATTTCCCCCAAAAATCTCCAAGCTCATTCTAAACTGCATTACTACAAGAAACATTGTTATCCTTGTCAATGGTACCAAAACCAACTATTTTTCTCCCTCCCAGGGTATTCGTCAAGGAGATCCTATGTCCTCGTACATCTTTATCCTATACATGGAACTTCTATCCAGCTATATTAACCATCAAGTTGATCTTCAGCTCTGGAATCCCATCACCCTTAACAAAAATGGACCTCAACTTTCACATCTGTTCTTTGCAGATGATCTTACCCTTATGGCTAAAGCTAACCAGAAATCAATCCAATTAATCCATAAAAGCTTGAGTCTTTTTTGCACCTTATCAGGGCAAAAAATTAACCCTACCCAATGTAGGGTTATTTTTTCAAAGGGATGCCAAGAAACTCCTCGTGAACTAATTCAAACTCTTTTAAAAATAAAAGCTACCAATACTTTTGACAAATATCTTGGTTTTCCCATTCTGAATAATAAACCTAGACCACATGATTTCCAATACATCATTGACAGTATGAAAAGCAAGCTCGCTAACTGGAAACTAAATTTCCTAACTCCAGCGGGTCGACTCACTCTCATCAAATCTACTCTCAACACCATCCCAACATATGTCATGCAATACTTCTTTCTTCCTAAAAAAAAACTTGTCACAATATTGATAAAATCCAGAGGAATTTCCTATGGGCCACTACCCCTCAAAAGAAGAAGCTTCACTATATAAACTGGGACACTGTCACCCTACCAAAAGACCAAGGTGGTTTAGGCATTCAAAAAGCTCATGATAAAAACATGACTTTTCTAACAAGTCTAGCTTGGAGACTCTTCTCTCAATCTACCTCCCTTTGGGCACAAACCCTAGCTAAAAAATACTGTCCAAAAAGCAACCCATCCTCCCATTCTTTTATTTGGAGAAATAGTTTAAAGGGTGGTGCCATATGCTCTAAAGTTATAGTATGGGACCCACGGTCAGGAACTAATATCGACTTATGGAACTCTAGATGGATTCCTCATTCACCACCCCTCCGTTAAATTATTCAAGGTCCTTTGAACCAAAAGGACCAAAGACAGTTTACACAAAATTTGGGATGGCCTTCAGTGGGATTGGTCAAGAATCTCTATAGAAATCCCACAAGAGTTTCTCAATCAAACTACGGCAATCACTTTGAGCCAAGATAAGGTTGACACCCCTACTGGTCTTTAAATACAAATGACATTTTTTTCACAAAGTCAGTTAATAATCTAATCCATCCCACACCTGACTATGAGTACGATTTTAACTGGATATAGACTCTAAATATATTACCAAAGATCTAATACTTTCTATGGCTTTGTTCCCATAATAAGCTACCAACTAATAACTACCTACATCATATAAGTGTTAATATAACCTTTAATTGTATTACTTGCAAGCATCCCTCAGAATCCGTCCACCATGTTTTTCTTGAGTGTCTTACTGCATGAAAATTCTGGTTGGACCTTGGGTTAAATATCAATGCCCTCCCCTACCACCACATTCACTCGCTTCATTTAATTAAGGACATAAATATTCTCATCCTTAACTACCCTCTATCTTGGGACTTCTTCTTCCCCTTCGCCCTGTGGCACATTTGGACAAACATGAACCATAATGTCTTTAATGGAACTAACATGTTTGTTGATATTAAAACTGTGTGTACACAGGCTATGGAATACATGTTCTCTACAGGGACTTCCACCACTCCCATCCCTATGAAAAATATCCAAGTCAGGTAATTTCCCCCACCTCCAGGATCCTTTAAGCTTAACACGGATGGCTCCTACTACGCTAAAGACAAGACTGATGGTATTGGAGGTGTTATAAGAAATGCAAATGGGGAGAGGGTCATATGATTCCCCAAAAAGATCTGTGCACTCAACCACACTCATGCCGAGCTAAGTGCCTTAGAGCACGGGTTACATCTAGTAATAGACCACAAACTAACTCCGGTGAAAAGTGAGACAGACTCTATCGAGGTAATTGAACTATTAAATGAAAAAATCCCTATTTTTAATAATTTAATTAACTCTTGCAGGTCTCAGTTGAAGAGGTTGGGGAATCCAGTCATCCGGCATAGCCTCCAGGAGGGGAACAAAATAGCACATGCTTTGGCGAATGAGGGTCTAAGAAGCAAGCAAGTGATAATATATATATTATAAATTATCCGCCTACGTCTGTATTTTCAACCTTACAATCAGACAAAGAAGGCGTGTTGTCAGCTAGAACAATCCTCATATCTATGTTTACTAAGTTTGCTAGTTTTAGAAACCTATGTGTACTATCTACTTGTCACGACCCCAACCCCGGTCATGATTGCGCCCAACACACTGCTAGGCAAGCCCGACCATTCAACAACATTATCCCAATTCTTATTCAGATTATAGATAAATATCACAGAGAATTTACTAAGTCATTACATTCAAGTGTATAATTAATAATAAAATCTGCGGAAGTTCAATTAAAATACCACACCATAGCCCAATAGAATCCGGTGTCACGAATATGAGCCTCTAATACAGAATATCCACCTATTACAAGTCTGTCTAGGAAAAATACGGAATAAAAGATAGAGATAGAGGGGAGAGATCAAGGCTGCGAATGCCATGCAGCTACCTCAATACTCCCGGATACTGCCTGCTCAGCTAAACAATTCCTCACTTAGCCTGTGGTGTACTTGGATCTGCACGCAAGGTACAGGGAGTAATGTGAGTACTCCGACCCAGTGAGTAATAAACATAAATAAAGACTGAGAATAAGAAATCGTGGAAAAATACAAAGTAAACTATGACTGGCAGTTTAGAACAACAATTAGTGAAGCAACAAGTCAATTAAATCAGAGTACCAATTACTGAGACAGGTATAACAGATAAAAACAAATGCATGAGTGTAATGCAATGCATGTGATGGTACACTCTATGCATGAGTGCAATGCAATGCATATGATGGTACTCTCTAGTACCCACTGTGGCGTGCAGCCCGAGCCATCCATTTTATTTATCGTCGACGACGCTCACTGTGCAGACTCCGGAGGGGCTCCTACAGCCCAAGCGCAATATCACGCCATCTCGTGGCAACAAATCTAGGCCCTCGGCCTCATATCAATATCAATGTAATCAACCAGGCTCTCGGCCTCAATATCAATGTAATCAACCAGGCTCTCGGCCTCAATATCAATATAACACTGCTGCGGCGCGCAGCCCGATCCATGCTCAGTCCAGAAATCATCATAAGCCCCTTGGGCATTTGTAAAACAGTAGTTCTCAGCCCGAAATATCATTTAGAAATATCATTTAAGTTTTCAAATCTTAGAAAGATGGCTGAGTTTGCAAAACAGTATTTAAAACCTTGGACTGAGATCAAATGATATGCATGTATGCGAAAACAGTGATGTCAATCCCTGAAGGATTCAAATAATTGGCAAGAAGCCCAAATGTAACAATTAAATCCAAGTAAGGATGATTCTCAATTTAGTTCAAATAGAAAACACGGTAAAAACATCTCTCGGGACGGACCAAGTCACAATGCCCAATGGTGCTCTACCCCACGCCCGTTATCCGGCGTGTATGTCACCTCAATAAAGCGTTACGATGTGAAATTTTGGGGTTTCAAACCCTCAGGACATCATTTACATCAATTACTCACCTCAAACGGGCTATTTCTTTAATTCGCGACGCCTTTGCCCCTCGAATTGGCCTCCACGTGTGTCGAATCTGCCCAAAATCGTAACGAATATATCACATAATGCTAAAGAGACAATACCCAATCGAAAGCACTCGAAAAATATCAAAATTCACGAATTTGGCAAAACTCGAGCCCCGGGCCCACGTCTGGAAAAATCAAAAAATTGACATCACCGGATTCCTTATCTCGCCACAAGTCTATACACATCAAATTTACCAAAATCGGAGTCCAAATGACCCCTCAAATCCAAATTTGAAATATTAAAACTCAAGCCCTAGTTCTTCCTCTTTCGCTAAATTTCCATGGATTCCAAGATCAATTTCACAATAAAAACATGTTTTTAGTTCATAGGACTTACCTCCAATCACTTCCTGTCGAAACCCCCTTCAATCCCCGTCCAAAAGCTCTCAAGGTTGCTCAAAAATGGAGGAAATGAGACTTGGATCGCGGGTGAAATGTTTATTAAACTTACTGCCCAAAATTTTTCGGAAGTACTGTTCCCCCGCGCGGTTACTGTTCACGCTGCTAAAAAAAATACATCAGCAGCCAAAGAAATTGCAGCACTTTTCTTTTTACTAAAATGGCTCTAACTCCATCATACAAACTCAGAATTCGATGATTTTTGTTCCTATGAGTCACAAATAATGATACAAACATAGTCCTTCAATCAAAACTCAATTTAGAGCTCGTTTGCTCAGTGCGATATCTATTTCGCTCGTTAAACAATTAACTCATGTTTCGTGTCAAAAACCCAATCGCGACTTGATGAATTAGACCAAACTTTTCAGATCACTCCTATAATTCATTATTTAAATTCTGGAAATCTCGAAATAAAATTTCGATCTCTAGAACTAAAAATGGACCTTTGGATCATTACATGCTTATGCTCAAACGACAAAAATCTTCCAAAAACTCTTCCAAAACTTATCCGAGCCTCATGGGACCCCGACCAAACATGCTAACATAATTCATAACATTATTCAAACCTCTTCCAATCATCAAAACACCTCAAAAAATATCAAATTACCCAAAACTCATCGAATTCAAGCCTAATTTTCTAAAAACTTCCGAAATACACTTTCGATCAAAAACCCGAACAAACCACGTCCGAATGACCTGAAATTTTGCACACATATCCCAAATCACCTAACGAAGCTACAGCAACTCTCGGAATTCCATTCCGACTCTCGGATCAAAATCTCACATATCAACCGGAATTCGCCAAAATATTAACTTCGTCAATTCAAGCCTAATTCTACACCGGACCTCCAAAATTACTTCCGATCACACTCCTAAGTCACAAATCATCCCCCGAAGCTAACCGAATCATCGGAATTCATATCTGATCCCTCTAACTCATAAGTCAACATCGGTTTGACTTTTCCAACTTAAGCCTTCTTAAAAGAGACTAAGTGTCTCATTTCTTATCAAAACCACTCCAAACCAATTCGATCACATAAGATACGGATAATAAAGCATAAAGAAGCTGAGAATGGGAAAAACTGAGCAGTAACCTATGAGACGACGGGTCGAATCGTCACACTACTCAAAGCAGCTGTAATGGGACATCCAATGTCCTTGTAATGACTTAATATATATGAATATTTCCCTTTGTTACCAAAAAAAAAAAAACAGAATTGATGATAATTATATAGTGCAATAGCAATGTAATTTTCGAATTTTCAAACTTTCTTTCATTCTTTTTAAAATATATTATACTTTTTAAATTATTTCTCTTTCATTTCTTTCCTTCTCGCCATCTTCAACAGATGTGGAATGCTAAAGCAATTAGATAGAATTGCTTAAAAATATTTATTATGAGAACTTTTTTACGAGAACACTTGCTAAAAATAATTTCGTATTTTAGTAGTTGTATTTTTATTTAGCTTGGTTTGAGAGTTTGTGTAATTTATATAACCCGATCCTTGCTCATTTTATAAGATTTCTATGCAGAGTTTTTTGGTCTTTAGACTGCCGTTTTCCTTGGTATTCATGTTGCGGCTGACAATAAAAATGGAGGAACAAGGTAGGCTGCAGATTTTGAGTCTTACTATTTGATGTTTTCTTACTCGTATATTGTTATTGCATTGGATTAGTTCTCGTTGTATTCTCTAAATTCAGCAATAACTCTAAGAAAGTAACAAAATATTTTTAATGATCAAACTTATGTATATTTTTTCTCCCTATAGGTTACTACTTTGATTTTGAACAAAGATTTTATCAACAGTGAGCTTATTATATTTGTGAGTATCATTTTTAAGAATATTACAGTTTATGGCTCAATGCGCTAGTTAATTTTCGAGCCGCATAAATTGAAGTGATCGGACCGAACAAATCAAAATAGAAAATAGAAAAATCAAACGATATTAAATTTAATTAGGTATGGTATTTGTATCGCATTTTTAAAAATTAAATATTAAAAATACCGAATCTGTTATAAAACAATAAAAGAAGAAGAAAAGTATTGCATAGAAAAGTAGGGAGAGAGAATTATTATTGATTTGGGATCAATTACAATGGAATATAACCCTCTATTTATAGGGAGAGAGTGACTTAGCCACCAAGTAATAAACCCTAGAATCTCTCTAAATATAGACATTCACCATAAATAAAATTCTATTTATAACACTCCCTCTGAATGTCTATTCAACAGATAATGTGCCTCGTTAAAACCTTAATTAAAATAAAATCCAGTGGGAAAAAAATTCTAGAAAAGAAAAAAGAGTACACATGTTTAGAAATGCGTCTTTTGGTTGCCTCGTTAAAAACCCAGTAGGACAAAACCTTGTAAGGAAAAAAGAGTGAAACGCGTATTAACTCCCCCTGATAAGAGCATCAATTCATATCCTTGAGTCTTCGCATCCCAATCTTGTTCACTAGCTTCCTGAAGGTTGACGTCGGCAGAGATTTGGTAAATAAATCACCCATATTAACTCCAATGAAATGTTGCACCTTGAAAATTCTCGTTATCACATTATCATGCTTATAATTATAGCAAGATACATATGTGCACAAATAGCACTTAAGATATGGTACTTCAGGACAAATAATTGTATATGCTTTAAGCAATTTAAATCCTTCGTGGATTGTCATATAAGTATAGTCATATAAGCCATTTAATAGACTTTAGATGCATATCAATTTTTCATGTCATGCTAGACATATAAGATAAATAAAAGTGATTGCACATACCATTGACTTTATATTTTCAAGTGTTTGAACTACAGGTCCAAAACTATATGTCTTTCGTATGGAATCAATTCTATTCGAAATTGTTTCTCCAGACTTAATATCCTCATATATATTTAGCGCTATCATAGATGTCGACGACGAACATTTTATATCGGTTCCAATCTCCTTATTTTTCATAAAGACATAACATAGAGATCTCTTCATTCATATATTCAGGTACCTGAACCTCTCTTGAGATTTTATGAAGTGTTATGTCATGTGATCTTTTAGATCACTTGCCTCCTTATTATGATCATTTTGATCATTTGCTCGTCTTCTTTATTAAGAAGTTTATTTGAAACTGATTTGTCTATACGCCTTAAGCGTACCACAGAGTTTGTCCTTCTAGGATATATTTTTGTAGGAGCATTTTCAGTGAGAATACAGCTACTTTCTTTGGGTCAGCAAATGCATCCGGCATGCTTTGCAATATATTGCACATGGATTATCTTTTTATGAACTTCAAGTTCATGTTATCTTATTCGAGGATCTAGATGTACATATGAAAATTCATTCCACGTAACTTTTTCTCAATTGTTTGTCATATTTTCCCCTCATGTTAGAAAAACTAACTTGTTTTCTCAACTTTGAGAACTCATTTTTGTGCATTATGGTATTAATCAAAATATATCCCGCACATCAATAATAATAATATGAATTATTTGGTTCCTGACCCTAAACCACTTGTAAGGGGAGAATGTAATATACTTTCGTATATGACCTATATCAAACTGATATAGATAACTTTGTTCTCATAAGCAATTATTTAGCTATTAAGTGGAGGCACTCAATAAATTATTTTGCTAAACCAACTGTGATGTAAACCAACTTGTCAAAATGAACTATCTTGAATAAAAAATCTGGAAATTATGCTCTAAATCAAATTATTGAGCAGTTACCTCGCAAACAACAGGTTGCAGGTTAATAATAGTCGCACATGTAACTATCTCATAGATGCATCTTATGTGGTGTAAACCAACAGTGATGTAAACCAACTTGTCAAAATAAATTATCTTGAATAAAAAAAATCTGGAAATTATGCTCTAAATCAAATTATTGAGCAGTTACCTCGCAAATAACAGGTTGCAGGTTAATAATAGTCGCACATGTAACTATCTCATAGATGCATCTTATGTGATATACATGGCAAGTGAATGAGCCCATATTCACCTTTGATATTTTCAGCATTCATGGGATTCAATCCCAATTTTATAAGTTGGTCAATTAATTAATGTGAACAAGCAATATAAGAGAATTTGTAAAGAACTTTCTAGTCATTTAATATTTACCCATGTGAATTCTCTTTTATTTTTGTACATCATACTTAAATTAATATGGCTAAACTAATTATGCCAACTGAATAAATTATCAATATTGATAAAATTCAGATTTACACCATGACATGTGCAATTATTAATAAACTCCAAGTTTATTATGATATGAGTTTTTATATCAATAAACATCTACTTTATTGTGGTATTCTTTTATTTATGTAGTACAAACTGGAGAATAAAGTAGGTAGCTTTTCATATATATATATTACCCCGTTACAAGTTGTAGTAATAGAAGATATCAAATCTTTTCTTTATTTATAGTCTCAATATAACCAACCGCTTTCGCAAATAGTTTAGAAACTGAATAAACTTTTTTGAGACTTACTACAACACAACAAATTGACATGATGATCAATTGTATTCCTCCAAAATAGTAATAATTGGCTCTTCCAGAGCTCTCAATTAATTTGTACTATTACATATTCATCAACATTCATATGGTGAATATCTCTTTTAAAGAGAAAGTTATACCATTATGGTTATGGTCAAAATTATATGCAAGATATGTTTCTTGCATTAATGTTATTCTTTAATAATCACATTACCAAAATATTTTGGCGTGCAATAGGTACGTGACCAATGACCATTCATGACATAATAATGACATTATTTTCTTATATCATCTCAAACCTCCTTCTAGGATGAGTGTGGTATATTCACTACCACTAGTACGTTCATATTCTTTCAAGAATGAATATGTATTCATAAGTCAGATGTTGTCACATTCACATCATGAATGGATCATAATCATCTATATGTGCTTTACTAAATCTCATGTCAATTTGATGACAAATATTACTTTCACAAAATGAAGGATTATTTTGAGAATCCTTATTGTTCTCATTACCACAATGATGACGATTATAATTCGTCTATTGCCACGTCCACATCCATTGATACATTCATAGTAATAATTTTGTCTTCTTTCAGACTTATCACATACTGCTATCGCATTCTTTTAAGGGAATAAGAATGAAGCAAATTCAATGAGACGAGTTTTTAATTATTTGCCCACGACCATACATGAATTTGATCATGACAAGGCATAGAAATTTTAGCACTTTGGCTGGTTATAATTTCTTTCAAACTCTATTAGAGTTATAATCAAAGTTTATTGTCTTTGCTTGTATTTAAAATCAAATTATAGAATAAAAGAGAAAAATAGGGTAAAACACTTACTTTAAATCAAGAATTTAATCATGAAGGAAGTTCATGGAACAATTGACAATCATTATGCTCAATCTCAAAGCTTCTACTCAATTTATTAGAGTCTCGTGCTGATAACATGTTATAAATAATAAAAGAAGAAGAAAAGTGTTGCAGAGAAAAGAAGGGAGAGAAAATTTTTATTGATTTGGGATCAATTACAATAGAATATAACCCTTTATTTACATGGAGAGAGTGATTTAACCACCAAATAGTAAACCCTAAAATATCTCTAAATATAGACATTCATCATAAATAAAATTTTATTTATAAAATATTGAAATATCATATCGCATTAACCGAGAAACACCCCTAAGTCAGGTAGATGCTTAGATACTTGTGATATTTTCTATGATTTCAAGTGTTGGTTTTCGAGAAATACTGAAAAAAGGACAAACATCCCTTGCGAAACTCATAAAAAATTCCTTTTTAAGTTTGAGCATGACACGTAATTAGACGTGCAGTTAATTGTTTTTAAATTGGAAATAGATAAGAAAAACGTGAGTTTTTTTTAAAAAAGAATCCTTCTTAATTATCATCCAAAATAGAGTCATAATTTGAAGTATATGTATTATGAATTTTTGATTAAATTTATAACTCATTTTATTTACTGGATCCATAATTAAATTGTTTTATATATATTTAATAATTTTTTAATAAAAATATAAAATTTTAATAAAAACTACTAAGGTCGTACGAAACTATAGATAATATTGTAGCTCCCTAGCAAAATAATGATATCTGCTTAACCAATCAGGATTGTGATAGAGTGGTAAATATTCCTTCATTCTTAATCAGGTTGTTCGACGTTTGAATATAAAATTGTCTTTATTAGGGAATTCTTTACCCCCAATCATGCATTGAAGGATGGTCAATCGAACATCCTTCATCGAAAAATTATACCATATATATAATAACTTATATTATGTATCTAGGTCAAAAAAAATTCTTTTTTTATATGTGGATATTAAATTTTCAATATTCTTCGAGAAATTTTTAACTTCGTCATTGTCCCAATATGGTATTTTTCGGTACGAGTTATCGGATCCCAATACGACCCAACAAAAAAAAAGATAGGTGCGTGACTTACTTTAGCCTTTAAAACGGGCTTTATCCCATTTTAGACCGACAAAAACCACTTCAGCTGCGGCAACTCCAAAGTGAACAGTGGTGAGTAACAATGTTCTCAGATCAAAATCTGTTTCAATTCATCGTCTTCTTTATTCTCCTTATGTCAATACCCACTTTCATCTTAAGCCAATTCTTAACTTCTCCCTATGGCAAACATTACCGTTCAAATTCAGGAACCACAATTTCATCACCTTTTGCATGGTTTCTAATGGAAAGTCCAACACTTTGGCTTACAATTCTCCTCTTTCCTTTTGGTAAAAATCACACAAACCCTTTAGCCTATATTCTCATTTCTCCTTTCCTTTTACATTACGTTAATCGTACAATTATTTACCCAATTAAACTCTCCCAAAAAACCACTAATGGTAATTTTCCATTGCATATTGCTTTGACAGGTTTTGTTTATAATATTTTGAATGCTTATATACAAACTAGATGGGTGTCTCATTATGCTAATTATGATGTTGATAAGTGGTTTTGGTTTAGGTTTGTTGGTGGGATTGTTGTGTTTGCAATTGGTATGATGATGAATGTTTGGGCCGATGGAGTGTTAATGGGCCTGAAAAGTCAACGTGGCGGATATAAGATTCCGAGAAATGGGCTTTTTGAATATGTGAGCAGCCCAAATTATTTGGGTGAAGTGATGGAGTGGTTGGGCTGGGCTTTGATGACATGCTCTTGGGCTGGGCTTGCTTTTTTCGTTTACACTTGCTCTAACTTGGTTCCGAGGGCTGTTTCGAATCATAAGTGGTATTTGGAGAAATTTGGGGAAGATTATCCTAAGAATAGAAAAGCTGTTTTTCCATTTTTGTACTAAGATATTTTATGTATATCTTGTTGCGTCTTTGTGATTATGCAATGCAAAAACTATTCCTGCTTTTAATATTTCTCAAGCATAATGTGTTTTTATCTTCTGCTACATTTCTTTCTCTATGCTATTGTGATCATGCATGTTTGTTTTGAGCCGATGGTCTATCGGAAACAACTTCTTCACTTGAACAGGGTAGGGATGAACCTGCAGACTTAGTACCCTCTCAGACCCCCACTTATAGAATTGCACTAAGTATGTTGTTATTGTTAAACAACACCAACAATCCAACATACCTAGTGATTCCCACAAGTAGGGTCTGGGGAAGGTAGTGATTACCCTCACCTTAGTAGGATAGAGAGGCTATTTTTGGTAAATCTTTGGCTAAAAAAAATTAGAAACAAAGCAGTAACAACAACAAGATATTAGAAAAAATAAACTCAAAGATAACAATCAAACAGTAAATAGTAATATATAGCAATTTAAGAATTAAAGTATACCATACTAACACTAATATTACTGGTACGAGGATGGAAAAGAGAGTCGCTCAACTGAAAAACTTATGTTGTCATTGTTGTAATGTGTTTTTATCTTTGAAATAAATTTCATCCCTTGGCACCAGCTCAAACTTAGAAAGTAGTAAGAGAATAATTATTGCATGTATGTAGGAAATGATCCCATGGGTATAAGATTTTCGGCAGATTTTCCTAATTTGAAGTTTGAAGTATTAGCAAGTAGTAGAGAACCTACCATATTTAAAGTTTTAGCAAACGCAGCTCACAATTTGTATTTCATTATGATATTAAATGACAAAGTAAAGAAAGTTGCAGAGGACATACAGTTGTATAGAGAAGGAGGATCCAATACATTTGCAAACTCAATGGCATTGTAATAGTAATTTGGTGAATTTACTGCAAACATAAAGTGAAAACTAACTAGTAGATTTTGTCCCTATTATATGAATTCGATTACAATATGATACACAATTCGTTGAATGTTATTTCTAGTAGATTTTCTCTCTATTACTTGAATACGACTACAATATGATTGATAATTCAACATGAACACAAACTAATTTATTAAGGGGTGTCAAAATATGATTCAATGATGAACACAAACTTTATTAAGGGGTGTCAAAATATGATTCAATGATGAATACAAACTTTATTAAGGGACGTCAAAAAATGATTCACAACTCAACGATGAAGACTGTCACACCTCCTTTTTCACACCTCCGAGAAGGGTATGAGGGAGTTTTTCCCAATTTAAGTGACAATCGAAACGGAATTATTTTTTTAAAGTTTAGAGACGCCACTTGGGATGATTTATGGTGTCCCAAGTCACCGGTTGAAATCCCGAATCGAGGAAGGTTTTGACTCTAATTATGATCTGCGAACACAGAAATCCAGGTAAGAAATTCTATTAACCCGAGAGAAGGTGTTAGGCATTCCCGGATTTCGTGATTTTAGCACGGTTGCTCAATTATTATTATTGACCTAATTATCTAATTTTAAAATATTTTTAAACCTATGTGCATTTTTAACTTTAAAACCGCTTTTATTTATTTAAGGAATTATTTCAAGGTTATTTAAAATACATCGCAAGCCACGCTACATGAAATGCACCCGTGATTCATGACACGTTCTATTTAACCTTGTTAGAAATTAGAACTGGGTCACATGAAATGTACACCCGGATTTAATAATAGCCATGATAATTATATAATTAACGCGCCTAAAGCAACCTACGAAGTTCATTTTTAATATCTAAATTATAACATTTGTGAGGGCCATGAGTGATTTAATTAGGATGGCATACCTCAATCCATTCTTTCTTTAAGAAATTATACTTAATTAAAGTCATCGAAAGATGTTTGGATTCTTATCTAAATTAAATCTATCTAACATGACTATAAGCAGCCTGCGCAAAATACCATACTAGCCTAACGTTTAGGGGGAAGGGGCGAGTTCCAAACTTGCAGTAACAACAAACAACATTTTAAAGGGGAATTGGGCTCAAGGGAAAACCCAAAGCTGAAACTAAAGTGCCGGAAGTCTTAAGGGCTAAGCTGGGCCAGACACAAAGCCCAAATATGAGAATCACTGTGGCTATTCAAAGAAAATTTCAGTATATTATCAACTAATGATCGAAATAAGTACTAAACAAAGTGTAAGGGAAACAAATGACCAATATCAATCTGAAACACCTCAGCTGAAGACTAGGCCACTTAAATCTGGGCCCAATGCTATAATGTACTCAGTAATTATTTTGGGGAACAAACTGTGTGCTTTCGGAGGTTGGGCTCAAGGTAGAGCCCAAAAGAAAATTCATCAAAATTCCAAATGGCCCCATTTGGACCTAATTCAACTTCTCAAAAACGTGGCAGGAATGTGTTGAGAATTAAGGCCCTACTGAGGCCATAAACAATCACCATTCACACGAAAGAACATCATATACAATTCCCAAATATACAGCGACAACAATGATATTACAGACCTCGAATTGTTACTGCTACTAATGCTACAACATGAACTCGGACCATTTAAACTATTTATCAACTATACTAATGCAAACACGATCTGTTCTATCAAGTTAAAGCCCAGAAAACATATACATGCTGAACATTGTATTTTAAACATATTAGAGCCAGATTTTACATACCCCACAGTGGTAAGCTTTCAGCCCCTTCTAAAGAGCATTTCCCATTAAACACATAAACCTCAAACACACCCTATGAAAAGTCATACTACTACAGTAGACTGAAGCTTCAAACAAATCTCCCAAAGCAACTTAAAGGCACAAATACCTCCCACACACCTTACAATACAGTTCAAGCTCAAAACACACATCTATTACGTACCAATTTTAGCTAATTTCTAACATACTAAAAAACAAAATGGGGAAGGGAAGGAAACAGAAATACAATAAATTCCAACATCATGGAATCGATCTCTAGCAGAGCAAACAGGCATCTACTGAGTGGCAATAGCCAACAAACTCTAAAGCTTCAAGTGTATTATTCACATGGCCATAGGGATTCAGCTTACATACCTGGATATAAACCAAAAACAGCCACAGAACTTCAGCAAGAAAATAGTAATATCACCAGAGTTTAAAACAACAACAAGCAGCAACTATCAATCAGCTTTAACCATGTTTTGAACCCAGAAAAAGAACAACAATATACTCAAGTTTTTAAAACCCAAGAAAGATGAAAACCATCTGCAATGGAAGAGTATTTGTGATTTTTTTTTGTATTTTTCTTTCTAATTTTTGAAACTCTATCAGTGTGTGTGTATTCTTTAGTGTTTTAGGTGCAGAGAATAGTATTTTTAAAATCTCCTCCTTTAGAGTGAGGGAAAGGGTTCTATATATAGGTGCTCACTCTCCATGTGCTACTAAGGAATTTTTGAATCAAATCTCTGCTGCCCACCCTAAATTTCAGGAAAAAAACATCTTTCAAAACTGATTTCTGTACAGCTGTCAGATATTTTTATTTTTCAGCCTTTTATCCTAACAATTTTGGGCAGCTGTCCATTTTAAGAAGTTTCCATTTAGTTACTAAAGATTCTCCCAAGTTAAAATGCCCAAATTACCCCCTTAAATTCCTAGTTATTCAATTAACCCCTTGAAAGTTTATACTATCCCCAAATCAGGACTAACACATTTAGGCAAAGAACATATCGAAATTCAGATTGAACAAACAATAGTCATTAAGCATTTGAACCTTTTAAGCTAACCAAAACAAAACAATTCAGCAAACAGAAGCATTTACATCTAAAACCAAACGATTTTCAAATTGTTCAAGCTTATTGAAGCTACGAGATGAAAGACCTAACAAAAATTAAACTAGACTAAACATGCAAATTGAGTAAGGAAACAAATACGAAAGGAAAGATTAACCAAGGACCTATAAGAAATCAGAAGGAACAAAATCCAGGTTCAGAAGATTTTTCATCAATGAACTCTGAATTAACCTAAGAACAAAATTAAACCCTTACAATTCAGAAAAGAGAGGAAAAGAAATACCCTCCGAACAATGAAAACTCTGGACTTCGAATACATTTGGTCCGGTCAGAGGCGAATCAACTAAATCCCGGCGACTCCGAAATGAGTTTAAACTTACATTAACCAATAGCTCTTAACAAAAGCCATTGGCTAATGTCAGTTTCAGACTCAAAACATGCTCAAATCGACGGAGAAATCAAATAAAAGACATGATATTCTTGACCATTTTTAAATCTAAAATATGTGACTTTTGGATCAATCGAAAGACATGGTCACGAGATAGATGATGAGAGGGGAAGGTAGTGATTACATGGTGTCGATTTTAGTAGTTTGGAAGAGGTTGGGTGAATTAGGGCTTGGCCCCAGATGTGGATTTGGCGAGTTTGGGCGGTGATTTAAAGGAAGCTATTTTTGGGTTTGAACAGAGGGGGAAAGGGTAATGGTGTGGTAAGAATTTTAGGGTGATTTGAGGTGTTGCCGCCGGCCGGTGGGGATTTGGAATTTAAGGGCGGTAGATCTCTAGGGTTTGGGGTGAGGCAGACGGATTGGGGATTTGACTGGGGGGAACCGGTTAGGACATACATGTATTGGAATAAATCAGTTCCCAGCCGTTGGATCACACAAGATCAACGTCTGGGATTCGCTTGAAAGAAACGGCGTCGTTTGGTTAAGTGGGGTAAGACCTGGACCAGGTAAATTGGCTTCGGGTTAGGTTTGGGGCTGACCTGGGGTTGGATTTGGGCTCAAACGATTTGGCCCAATTTTGGGGCCAAGTTAGACCCTTTTTAATTCTTTTCTCTTTCTTTTTTTTCCCTTTTTTTTCCTTTAATTAACTAAAATCCTAAATTACATATCAAATTAATCTAATTTGCAAGGTTAATCTAATTATCTAATTGTAATATTTACAAAATTAGTTGATCCTAAATTAAAGAAAAGAAAATTACTAAATTAGAATTAAAAGACTAAAAATGCAAAAGTAAGCCAATTTTTATGATTTTTGTTTTTTTAATAAAGCAACTAATTCACTAATTAACCTAAAATGTAAAAATAAATCCTAAATGCAATGCATGGTATTTTTGATATTTTCATGATTTTTAACAGAAATAAACATGCACAGAAATGCAAACAATTAGCACAAATTCTCACAAAATCCTATAAACTGCAAATAATGGAAAAAATTTATTTTTTTTGAATTTTATAGGAGTAATTCATATAGGGCAAAAATCGCGTGCTCACAGCTGCTCTTCTTTGCTCGGAAACACGAAGAGTTTTCGTGCAAAGATAAAGTAATCGGATACAAGCGATTTTTGCCCGTTTGAATACTTTGTGGGAAGAATTTTTAAGAAATTTGACCGCACCTTGCTTCCGAGGTTGCCTACATATTCTTGGCTATAAAGGAATCAGGTCGGTGTAGTTCGGGAAGTTTTGGTAGCTGGGACTACCAGGAAACTGTGATTTCACTGTTGCTGCTGCTACTACTGCTTGCTGAACTCCTTATTACACCAAGACAAAATAAAAAAAACTAGACCAAACTATGATCTATGAATTACAAGAATCCTATCTATATCTTCAAACTTGATATTGCAGTTTCTGTCGCTCTGCTGACTTGTACTCTCCAGATGAGCTTCATTTGTTGCTGACTTGAATTGCATTCTGAAATGAATTCCCTTATTCTCCAGGCGGGCGCATGATTGCCGGCACTTGAACTGTATTCCCGTGTTCTTCAGGTGGGCGCCTGATTGCCGAAACTTGAATTGTATCCCCTTTGTTACCTTAAACTGTTTTCCCTTGAATCTGTGATGTCTTCCTTTGAAACTTGAACTACTTCTCTTGTTCTCTAGGTAGGTGCCTGACTGCCAAAACTTTGAACGGCATTCCCTTGCTCTCCAGGTGAGCGCCTGATTGCCGAAACTTTAACTGTATTCCTTACTCTCCAAGTGGGTGCCTGATTGCCAAAAGTTTAACTATATTCCCTTGCTCTTTAGGTAGGCGCTTGATTCCCAAAACTTCAACTGTATTCCCTTGCTCTCTAGGTGGGCGCCTGATTGCCAAAACTTCAACTGTATTCCCTTGCCCTCCAGGCGGGCGCCTGATTACCAAAGTCTAACTGTATTCCCTTGCTCTCCAGGTGGGCGCCTGATTGCCAAAACTTTAAATGTATTCCCTTGCTTTCCAGGTGGGCGCCTGATTGCCAAAACTTTAACTGTATTCCCTTGCTCTCTAGGTGGACGCCTGATTGCCAAAACTTTAACTGTTTTTCCTCAGAACTGACCTATTTTCCCTTATTCTCCAGGTGGGCTCCTGATTGCTGAACTTGACTCGTCTTCCTTTGAACATTGCTGCTTTCCCTTTGTTCTCTATATGGGTACCTGATTTCCAACACTTTAACTGCTTCTTCTCGAAACTTGACTTGTTTTCCCCTGTTCTTTAGGTGGGCTCCTGATTGCTGACCTTGAACCATATTCCTTTGAACATTGTTGCTTTCCCTTTATTCTCCAGGTGGGTGCCTGATTTCCAACACTTGCACTGCTTTTCCTCGAAACTTGACTCGTTTTCCCTTGTTCTCCAGGTAAGTTCCTGATTGCTGAACTAGAACCATATTCTCTTGCTACTTGGAACTGTTTTCCTTAGAAACTTGCACCATTTTCCCTTGCTCTCCAGGTGGGCGCCTGATTGCTGAGCTTGACCTGCTTTCCTTTGATCTTGTGTCGTCTCCCCTTGTTCTTCAGGTGGGTGCCTGATTGCTGAACTTGAATTGTCCTCTTCTTGAAACTGCTTTTCTTTGAACTATCTTCCCTTGTTTCTCCAGGTGGGTGCCTGATTGCTTGAACCTGAACTATTTTCTATTCTTGAAACTCGTGTTGTCTTCCCTTGTTCTTTAGGTGGGCACCTAATTTCAACAAAACAGACAAAACAAAAGACATTTTTCTTCCACAGTTTGACATTGGGAACATCTGTGAGTGTTAACTGATTTCTTCTTATCAAAATAAATTTTAAACATTCTAAACTAAATTCCTTTATCCTGAAAATTTCAAACCAAGCCTCATCTCAAAAGTGAATAACTCAACTGCCAAATTATACTTCCCAAAAGTAGACCTCTCGTCAGACCTTTGTCATTTGCGAGGGTCTAAAAAATTACTAAATTCTCTTATCCAGGAGGATAGTGGAGCTTACTACCGAGCCTATCTGGCACTGCTTTCCTCACAGAGGGTTTCTCCCAAATAAACGATTTCCTGCCCCTGTTTCAATCAAAGAAAAATATTGTCAGTTTGAAAATGTGGTGGTTAGTTTGCGGCATTCTTGCTGAGGGTGGCTTTCCCACTGCCATGCTTTGTTCTACTCAGCTGCATCTGACTAGCCAAGAGTTATTTAGCCTTCTGATTGAACCTTAACCACGAAACCTTGAATGACCCGAGTGCCCTATAATCAACCTATTGTTTTATCATGTCTGTCTCTCCCATCTGAACCTTTGTGTTTCTACCCACAATTCACGAAACCACTTGATCACTTGAACCCTTGCTAACACCTTATTTTTCCTTTTTGCATCATGCTATTTTTGGCATGTTGTGGCCGCACTTTGATTTGTGCAATTTAGAAGTTAGTAATAAGCTTTGCAATCCTTTATTTTGCTTAGAAAGTCTAACATTGAAAAAGCTTTAGAGGAATAGACCCAAAAGGAAATGAAATGTAATGACTTCGAGAGTTATGACTAGAGAAGAGAATCAAAACAGAAAGACTCTTTGAGGAAGAAAGGGAAAAGTGACTTATCTGAGTGAGGTTGCTGGCGTCAATGGTCACGACATGCACTTCGGATTAATCAGTCTAGTCCATTAAGTCGATCCTCTTTCAATCTTCACACTTTATGCCTAGGGTTCTTATAATCTGACTCCTTTGCCAAGTTAACAACCTTGTTCGGCTTGCGGTGCCCTGAAGTGGTTTTCACCAGCAAACCTCTCTCATTTATTCATCTCTCAACTCACCATTGCCTTACGGTGTCTGTGAGGGTTTTCACAAATAAGACTCTCTCATTTTTAAATTCTCTCAGCTTGCCATCGCCTTACAGTGCCCGTGAGGATTTTCACCGATAAGACTCTCTCATTTTTTCATTCTTCCTGCTCAGAACAGAGTGTTGCGTGAATCACACCTCTGCTTGCTCGACTTGGAATCTCTCAAAGACTGATCAGAAGGTCTTTCTTTAGACCGTGATGTGGGCTTTTGGATAGGGTTAGAAAGAAAGGGTATCACAAAGGCTCAAAATAACTTGCATGGGTTCAAAATTACAACTTTTGGAATCAGATTTCTTACAACAATCACAACTTTCTGCCCCAGTTTCTTTGCTTGGGGACTTTTAAATTTTTATTTGGATGGGACCGAACTGTGAGGTTGCCTACGTATCCTTAAATGGAATCAGGTCGAACGTAGTTCATGTCATAGGAATTGTTTTGTTGTTGTTACTTTTTCCTTCTTTCTCTCTTTTTCCTTTTCTTTTCTCTTTTTCTTTCTTTTTTTCTTTTTTTTCTTTTCTTTTTTTTTTCTTTTCTCTTTTCTCTTTTCTTCTTTACTTACCTTTTGCGTTCGTGTTTCTGAATTTTGCTACCGATTCCAAAAGAGGGGTATGAAAGGAAATAAATAAGGCTCAAAGGGGTATCAAAGGATAAAGTGTTTAGATAGCAGAATAAAATGCCTTCGTCATTTCAATCTTCAAAATATGCCAAGTACAAACAAAAATTTAGACAAACCAAATAAATCATACATAATATCTTTTGACTGCATCAGAATTGATAGCCATATATACACATTTACCTTCTATATCTGTTAAATATAAAGCACCATTGGACAACACTCTTGTTACAATGAACGACTCCTGCCAATTTGGGGCGAACTTGCCTTTCGCTTCAGCCTGATTTGGAAGGATGCGTTTCAATACTTGCTGACCCACTTCAAATTTCTGCTGACGCACCTTCTTTTTATATGCTCTTGCCATTCTCTTTTGATACAACTGGCCATGACACACTGCTGCCAGTCTCTTCTCATCAATCAAACTCAATTGCTCCAAACGGGTTTTGACCCATTCATCTTCATTGATTTCGGCTTCAGCAATAATCCGAAGGGATGGAATTTCAACTTTTGCGGGTATCACTGCTTCAGTACCATATACCAACAAATAAGGAGTTGCACTTACTGAAGTGCAAATAGTAATGCGATAACCCAGCAGAACAAAGGGAAACTTTTCATGCCATTGCCTGGAACCTTGCACCATTTTTTGAAGTATCTTCTTTATGTTCTTGTTGGCTGTCTCGACTGCTACATTCGCCTTGGGGCGGTATGGGGTGGAATTACGATGTGTAATCTTAAACTATTGACATACCTCTTTCATCAGATGACTGTTAAGATTAGCACCATTATCTGTGATGATCACCTTTGGGATTCCAAACCGACAAATGATATTCGAATGAACAAAATCAACCACTGCCTTCTTGGTCACAGATTTGAAAGTTTTAGCTTCCACCCACTTGGTGAAATAATCAATGGCTACCAGAATGAACCTGTGCCCATTGGATGCTGCTGGCTCAATTGGTCCGATGACATCCATACCCGAAACAACAAAGGGCCATGGTACAGACATTGTGTGCAATTCAGATGGTGGATAATGAATCAAATCTCCGTGTACTTGGCATTGATGACACTAGCGCACAAAGCTGATGCAATCTCGCTCCATGGTGAGCCAATAATACCCTGCTTGAAGAATTTTCCTTGCCAGAACATACCCACTTATATGCGGTCCGCAAACCCCGGAATGCACTTCGGTCATGATAGTCGTGGCTTGTCTAGCATCTATGTATCTTAACAATCCAAGATTTGGAGTTCTTTTGTACAAAACTCCTCCACTGAAGAAAAATCCACTTGCCAAACGTCGAATTGTTCTCTTTTGATCCCCTGTGGCTTGTACCGGATATATCCCCGACCTGATATACTCCCTGATATTGTGGAACCAAGGTTCACTGTCAAGTTCTTCTTCTACCATGTTACAGTAAGCATGCTGATCGCGGACCTAAATATGCATAGGGTCAATATAAGCTTTATCTGGATGATGCAACATCGACGCCAGAGTAGCCAAAGCGTCAGCAACCTCATTGTGGATCATTGGGATATGCCTGAACTCCACTGATCTAATCCGCTGACAAAGATCCTACAGACATTGTCGGTATGGTATGAGCTTCAAATCTCGAGTCTCCCATTCTCCCTGGATCTGGTGCACTAACAAATCTGAATCTCCCAAAACCAGCAGTTCCTGGACTCTCATGTCCATGGCTAACCTTAAACCCAGAATGTACGCTTTATACTCGACCATGTTGTTGGTACAATAGAAATGAAGCTGAGCAGTGACAGGGTAGTGATGCCTTTTTTCAGAAATGAGTACAGCTTTTATTCCAATGCATTTCATGTTAGCGGCCCCATCGAAGAAGAGTTTCCAATCGGGCTTTTCATCCTTCTCGAGCTCATCAATATGTATTACCTCTTCATCAGGAAAGTAAGTCCTTAAAGGTTCATATTCTTCATCCACCGGGTTCTCGGCCAAGTGGTTGGCCAAAGCTTGGGCTTTTATCCCCGTCCGAGTCACATATACGATGTCAAACTCTGTGAGCAAGATCTGCCACTTTGCGAGCCTTCCTATGGGCATGGGCTTCTGAAAGATATACTTTAAAGGATCCAGGCGAGAGATGAGGTAAGTAGTGTAAGATGATAAATAATGCTTCAACTTTCGTGCTACCCAAGTCAGGGCGCAACATGTCCTCTCAAGGGGAGTATACATAACCTCATGAGATGTGAACTTCTTGCTGAGATAATAGATGGCTTGCTCTTTCCTACCAGTGATGTCATGCTGACCCAACACACAACCAAATGAGTTATCCTGGACTGTCAAATAAAGGATCAAGAGTCTTCCAAGTTCCGACGGGACCAACACAGGTGGGTTCGACAAATACTCTTTGATCTTATCGAATACTTCCTGGCACTCATCAGTTCATTTGACCGCAGCATCCTTCTTTAGCAGCTTAAAGATGGGCTCACAAGTTGTCGTGAGCTGAGTAATAAACCTGTTGATGTAGTTCAACCTCCCTAGCAGACTCATCACCTCGGTCTTGTTCTTTGGCGGTGGCAATTCCTGGATAGCTTTGATCTTTGATGGATCCGGCTCAATGCCCTGTTGACTAACTATGAATCCCAACAGTTTCCCAGATGGAACACCAAATGCACACTTTGCAGGATTGAGCTTAAGATTGTACTTACGGAGCCTCTGGAAAAACTTTCTCAAATCTTTAACGTGGTCAAACTACTTCCTGGACTTTATGATCACGTCATCCACGTACACCTCAATCTCCTTGTGTATCATGTCATGGAATATGGTTGTCATTTCCCTCATGTAAGTTGCCCCAGCATTTTTCAAACCAAAAGGCATGATCCGGTAGTAATATGTTCCATATGGCGTGATGAATGTCGTCTTTTCCGAATCCTCCTCATCCATTAAAATCTGATGATGCCCTGCATAGCAATACACCAAAGACCCAATCTCGTACTTGGAATAGTTGACAATTAAAATGTGGATATTTGGCAGTGGGAAATTGTCCTTTGGACTTGCTTTGTTGAGGTCACGGTAATCAACACACACTCTGGTCTTACCATCTTTCTTCACAACATTGGCTAACCACGTGAGATACCGCGTGACTTGAATGACCTTTGCATCAAGCTGCTTTGTGACTTCTTCTTTAATCTTCACACTCATGTCAGTTTTGAACTTTCTCAACTTTTGCTTGACAGGAGGGAATGCTGGATCAATTGGCAACTTATAGACCACCAAATCTGTACTCAAGCCTAGCATGTCATCATACGACCATGCAAAATATCCTTATATTCCAACAATGCTTTAATTATTTCTTCCCTGATTTGCGGTTCAAGATAGACACTTATCTTAGTTTCTCTGACATTATCCGGATCCCCTAAATTGATTGCTTCCGTATCATTCAGATTAGGCTTGTTTTTTTTTTCAAAATGATTTAGTTCCTTACTAATCTCCTCAAATACCTCATCCTCATCGTATTCTGATTCATCATCACACTCTATTTCTTGGATTATTATTTCAGAATTAGATTGACTTTTAAGGCTTGGCCGAGGATTCCTCATGCATGTCATGTCATTGAACCAGCATAAAAAGAACTGTACAAAGAAGAAAAGAAAACAAAAATAAAACTATCAGGAATGATGGAAAAGGGAAATTGCATTTCATTGAAAATAAAGGATAACAGGATTTGTACATTAACAAGCGAAAAATAAAAATCTGGATTAGAACCCTGGAATAACTTAGATAGAAAGGAAAATAAAACAAACTACCAAGACTCCTTCCGAGTAGGGAGAGGAGTAGCCTTACAACTGTTAAGCTTTACATTCGGCCCGACGAACTGCACGTCTGCTTTGATAGAACCTTCTCCAACTTCTACCATGTTCACATCATCAAACAACCTCTGGAACCTTTCAATTAATTATTCACCAACGTCAACCACAGAACTTGGAACTATCGTCACTGGGCGTTTCCTAGCACCAAGCTTGACAAAAGACCTGGAGAGACGCGGAATAGGTTTCGAAAGTGCCCACGCCTTTTGTTTTAACCTTCTAGCCCTTTTCACATCTGTCGCCGTGGGTTTGAATTTGAGACCGAATGTACCCAAGTTTTCAGGGAGGGACACTAGCTATATGATACCCTACAAGGATGCACCCAGACCTTTACCTAGCACAAAACCATTTTTCAGCATTTCAGAGGCCATCATGACGGATGCAAAGGCTATCTTTGGAGTTGGAACACATTTCCCTTCTGGAACCTTCTCGACCGGCACTGTTTCAAAAACTTGATAGACCCAAGGCCCTTTGACATCTTCAGCCTCAATGAATGGGACAGAAGCATCACTGTGAGCACACAAATTCTCATCACCGTGCACGATGATCTCCTGTCTATCCCACTCGAACTTGACCATCTGGTGCAAGGTGGACAGGACTGCTTTGGCGGCATGTATCCAAGGATGACCTAACAACAGATTGTAAGAGATGGCTACATCCAGTACCTGGAACTCCATGGTGAATTCCACCGATCCTATTGTCAATTCAAGCACTATATCACCGATCGAGTCTTTTCCTCCACCGTCAAAACCTCGGATGCATATGCTATTCTTGTGAATCCTCTCATCATCAACTTTCAACTTGTTCAGAGTAGAGAGAGGACAGATGTTTGCATTGGAACCGTTGTCAACTAACACCTTGGTGACCACAGAATCTTCACATTTTACCGTAAGATAGAGAGCTTTGTTGTGTTCAGTACCTTCCACATGCAACTCATCATTAGAGAAAGTGATCCTGTTTACCTCAAATATTTTGTTGGCGATCTTTTTCAGATGGTTCACGGAGATTTTGTCAGGGACATGAGCTTCGTTCAGAATTTTCATCAGGGCCCGACGATGCTCGTCTGAATGGATCAGCAATGATAACAAGGAAATCTAGGCAGACATCTTTCTCAACTGCTCCACGATGGAGTAATCTTGCACCTTTATTTTTTTCAAGAACTCCTCCACCTCTTCTTCAGTGACTTCTTTATTTACTAGAACCGGATTATCTCTGGATGTTTTAGCTTTCCTTAACTCTTCCGGGGCAAAGCATCTCCCCGAACGAGTTAATCCCTGGGCCTCGTTAACTTCTTCTTTCACTTCCTTTCCCTTATAGGTCACTATCACCCGTTCATAGCTCCACGAGATAGCCTTGGTGTTGACTACCGGCAACTGGGTTACCGGCTTGATGATGACAGGGTCCGTACGGGCACCTTCTACAATTATAATAAGCTTATTTGCCAACCTTGGCACGACCACTTTTGACTTTTCTTGCTTTGCCATAGAATCACTTGGAGATCTTTTCTTAACTACCATAGATGGCTCACCATTTGTCATGCTTAACTTGTTCACTGATCCTCCAACCGCTGGTTTTTTGACTAGCCTAGCCTCACTGGACCGAATCATCATAACAGACTGTGAAGGCTTCTTGGGCTCCCCCTCCCTTGTGCACTATCTCGATCATGTTTGTTTCCTCATGGGTTGGCAATGGGTTCTGATTGATGTTGGGTGTCTCTGGAGTTTTGACTTCAATCCGATTTGTGTCGATGAGCTCCTGGATGGCATTTTTCAAGTGCCAGCACTTCTCCGTATCATGCCCCGGAGTACCAGAACAATATTCACAACTCAAGAAGTAATCAAGATTCTTTGGAGGAGGGTTTGGCAATTTCAACTCAATTGACCTCAGCATATCCAACTGCGTCAATCTATGAAATAAACTGGTATAGGACTCCCCCAACGGGGTGAAAGTTTTCTTCCGCTGCAACCTCTCGTTTTTAAATGCTGGATTGGGTCGGAAACCTGGGCCGGTAGGGTTTTGGTTGGCTCATGGGGGTGGGTAAGCATATTGTGGAGCTGGGTAGGTGTTTTGTGGGGTTGGGGCACACCATTATGAGTAGGCAGGAGGTTGAGTATATGTCTGGGCGTGATGGACAGAAATCTAAGGGTCTGGTGATGGGAAGTAGTGTTGGGGTAGATTATATGAGGTTTGGGTGTAGGTTCGGTGATGGGGTCGAGATTGGGTATAATGATGTGACGGGCCCCTCGATCCAAACTATGATCCTGAATCAATTCTTGCCACATCTTCTTTCTTCTTCTTTCTGATCACTCCTCCAGTACCATTCTGAATGGCTTGAGTAGTTGCTTTGATGGCCGAGTAGCTCATGATTTTACTTGATTTAAGCCCCTCTTCCACCATGCCACCCATCTTCACTACCTCGTTGAAAGACTTGCCTATGGCCGATATCAGATGGCCAAAGTAAGTAGGCTCCAGAGCCTGCAGAAAGTACTCCACCATTTCGCTCTCTTCTATCGGGGGGTTAACTCTTGCTACTTGTTCTCTCCAGCGAAAACCGTATTCCCTGAAACTTTCACTAGGCTTCTTCTCAATCTTAGTCAGAGATAAACAATCTGGAACAATCTCGATGTTGTATTGGAAATGACGAGCGAATGCTTGGGCCAAATCATCCCAGGTATACCATCTGCTGTGATCCTGACGAGTGAACCACTCCAATGCCGCGCCGCTCAGACTCTAGCTAAAGTATGCCATCAACAACTTATCTTTCCCATCGGCTCCTCTCATTTTACTGCAAAATCCCCTCAAATAGGCCACCGGGTCTCTGTGCCTATCATATAGGTCGAATTTAGGCATCTTAAATCCCATAGGCAGTTGAACATCGAGAAATAGACATAAATCTTTGTAGGCTACACTCACTTGGCCTCCCAATCCCTACATGTTTCTGAACGACTGTTCCAAGCTTCTTACCTTCCTGAACATCTCCTCCTGCTCTAGGTTTTTAGGTGGTTTCTCAGTCTCAACTGGGAGGTCGAAATGAGGAGTGTAGGAGTAATGCTCTAGGGCCTTGAAAGTAGGCTTCGGGGGATAGTATTGGTTATCTTGGGTTTAGAATAATGGCTCACTGGAGGATCTATGGAGTGTAGCTAGCGGTGGTGCCACGAGAACAGGGGTGGTTGGTGGAGGAGGGTATGGGATTGGTTTGGGTGGTGGTGCTTGTGGGGTCTGGGAAGTGGTGCCTTGGTAGTGGTGGTAATGAGGGAAGCCTGGAGATGAATCAACAGTGGGAGGTTTTTGGGATTGAGCCAGGGGCGGGACGAAAGCCGCGTTAGCGGGGTATGATGATGGTGGATGCCCTTTCATCCACGCCTGGTACATCTCTGCCATTTGGTGTTTCAACTTATGTACCTCCTCTTTTAGATTAACATCAGACTCTTCCCCCTCCCTTGACGGATCAATAGCACTTGCATCCAGTTCTTGGCCAGCCATGATCAACTTGTCTTTGGACCTGGTGTTGTACGGGTGAGTTGCCAGAATGCCAAACAAACTAACCACCTGCCTGAACTTGATGACAACAAGCAAACTGGTTAGTGATTAAGAGCTTAGCAGATATGCAACCGCACGTTGGGGATGCAATGCACCTAAGCAGTTAACCATTTCTATTATGCATTTAAACGGTTGCTTACGTCATCCCGGCTTTCACTAATTTCCATTTTGCAATTTCTTTCTCTTTTTTTTTTTCTCATTCCTGCTTTTCTTTGCTAGATTCTTGTTTTTGTTATTTTGTTCTCTCATTTTTCTCTCTTTTTTGCCATTATTTTTCCCACAGTTTTTCTCGTTTTCTCTTTTTTTCTTCTTTTTTTATTTTACTGTTATGATCGAATCCTATGGGGATTGACTACATATCATGACGCCGCATGATCAGACCAAGCGTAGTTTCGGGGATAAGTGTAAAATAAAAGAAAGATACATTTTTTGGGTTTTCAATTTTTTTTATAAAATAAAAGCAAAACATCCTGGTTACAACAACTTCTCCTACAATATTTAATCATAAAAACTAATAGACTCGAAAAGGTAGACTAACAGACTCCAATAGAAAAATGAAAATACAGACTCGAAAATGGACTAACAAACTCTGGAAGAAAGATGAAAATACAGACTCGAATGAAAATCATGAATACATAAGTGCCTCAATTACTACTCCAAGGGCCCGTAGGACATCGGTCGGTCTTGCCGTGGGCCTATGCGCCATATCTTCTTGAAGGCGGAATAGGTCATCCATGATCTGTCGGACAAAAATCATAACGGAAGCGAAGAACATGGACCTGGTCATGTCTTCGCACTCGTTGCACTTCATCACAATGTAGTCTACAATGCTCCTAACCCTTTCTCTGATAATACCCTTCTCTTATAGCATCTGTCCAATCTGTTGAGATCTGGCCCCCAAAACTTGTTCAGCTGTATGATTTTGCTCTTGAAGCTGTTGCAGGTCTTTTTCTAGCTATGACATCGGTGCATAACAGTGTTCTCTTTCTACTTTGAAGCTCTTTGTTTGTTTGGCCATTTCATTCTCGAGGGTAGTTAGTTTTTTCTTTAAGTTGGTGGCTTCTCCCTCATACTTTCTTTTTAATTGCCGGACAAACTCGGCTCGTCCCTCTACGTTCTTTGCTAACTATGCCCGGGCTCTCGCCAGATTACCATCGGAATTTTCTAGATCATCCTCGCACTCGGCTATTTTCCTCCTAAGACCATTTATGAGTCTTTCATCCTTTCGACTCCTTTCCTAATTCTCAGCAACTATCTTCATTTTTTGGATTTGGACTTGAATGGCTTGGTTTTCTTGGGCCAATTTCTTTTTCTCCCCTTCATCGGCAGTGGCCTGTACAATTTTGTCAAATTTAAGATCTCGAATTTGTCCCTCCAATTTGCTTATTGTGGCTCTATAACTTGCTTCTTTTGCCAACCAATCTCATTGCTCCTGTGCTCCATTAGTGAATTGTTGTACATGGGACCTTTTGGCGGGTCGTTCAGGCTCTTGATGGACTTGAGACCTTTTACCGTACCAAGTTGTGTAACTAGGCTCCAACTCGCCTCTGGACAAATCCCGTACCTGAGTCTTTGGCTCTAGGAACCTACATTGATGCCAAATTCGATGCACCCTTTCTTCCGGGTAATCAGCTTTTGGTCCCAGTTCGATGACCTGCCGACTCAGATCCTCATCATGCGGGATAGTCTGGTACCTGCCTAACTGGCGTAGAACTCTGTGTAGGGCATAAGGCCGAGTACTCCGAAGACCCATCAATAGAAAAAACATACTTCGGCCGACATGTAAATGACTTCACTGACCGGGAGCCACCCGAATGTCCATTCAATCTTGCTTGCAGTCAGGGAGCTCAAATGTGCAAACCATGCTTCCGTACCATCCGGAAACTCATGGCCCTCCACCCGATTTTCATGTTTTTCAATGCATTTAAGACCGGTCATACCACAGTTCATGTACCCCGGGCGGTGGCAAAGGTATTCCTCCATCCAGAGTTGTAGAAGCATATTGCATCCCTCAAAAAAATTTCCTCCTTTTCGGCAAACAGTTAGAGCTTGATAAATCTCCGCTAGGATCATCGGTACAATGGTGCCATTAGCCTTTTTAGTCATGAAGTCGGTTATTCCCAAAAGCCCCAAATATATGTTTCCATCCTTTCTTGGGCAAATTAGAACGCCCAGGAATGCCACTATAAAAGTCAGTCCCTGTCGAGCTTCCCATTTATCTTTATTTCCTAAATGAGTTAGGCCGGTATCTGGAGTCTCAAAATCGCGGGGCTTCCCGTAACGTCGGTACAAGAAGTGGAATGTGCAAAATCCCTCAGCCAAATTTCCGTCTTTAACTTCGCCACTGATGCTTAGAAGATCCAGAAACTTATGGGGAGTCACCGTTCTAGGTGCCACTAGGTATTGATTTCTGAGATTCCCACTAAAACCAGCGTAGCCCGCTATTTCCTCAAGCGTAGGGGTTAGCTCAAAAACAGCAAAATAGAACACATTATGTGTTGGTTCCCAAAAGGGTATCAAAGCCTCAATTATATCCTTCCTCGGCTTAATCTTCAGAAGACCAATAAGACCGCCCAAAGATTTTATCACAGTACCTCTATTGACTTCCCCTAAATCGTTCCACCACATATGGAGTTCTAACGGCATTTCCTCGAGGATTGTGAAAGGTTCATTTTCAATCGTGCTCATCCTGCACATTTATTTAAAGTGATCGGTTAAAAAGACTAAGATTTACTTTGACTCAAGAGAAAAATACCAATTTTCGAAAATTGCCATTCAAAACAAACACTTTTGCGAATACAACCCTTCAGCACCTTAGGAAAGAAGATTTTAGGGCTGTGTTTGCTAACCAACCAAAATTTGAAGGAGGACCTTAGGTGGCTATTCTTGCAAAAGCAACCTTCCGGTGCCCTTTTTGGGGCATTTTGGCTATTTTGGACAAGAACGACATTACTTGATTTATTTGTGACAAAATAGCGACACTTCATATTTTTTGGATTATTTTTGCAAAAATGGAGTTGGACCCGATGAGGGTTGCCTACATATCCCACATCCAGTGAGAATCAAACTCGCGTAGTTCGGTCAATTTTGACGCAACAACAAAAAAAGAAACATAAATATTTTGAAATAGCTTTTTCCTTTTTCTTCAAAAATTTCGGCAGAGTTTCGGGATATTTTAGACACTAGATTTTCCACATGCGGGTAATTTCCTCTCTCTCACCTCAATTTGGTTTTTCTCAATTTTCTCCCCTATTCTAGAAGCCGGCCAGCATGCAATCTGAGTCAAATAAATGCGCAAGTAGCAGGTAAAATGCATCAGGATGGTCTTTTAATTTCGGGTACACCTGTCCTAGACGGACTCAACCCCTGTATTGAGTCTCCAAAGTCAAATGCACGTGATGCAAACAAGCGTCCCTACTAGGGATCTGGCATGAGGCTTGTTATACTAGGTTTGAAATCCTGGGTTTATTTGTTCTAGACCTGGCTTACCCGAGCGGACAACTCGAGACGGGGGCCGAGGGGGGGCAGCGTACCGGGAATATAGAAGCTTCACCGGTTTTGCAACTTGTCCGAACCTCGTTCTAAAATTGGGATATGACTCTAACAGAAAAGAAGTCACACGAAGTGCACACTTCCCAGATGATTTAGAAGACTCAGAGAGAGGAGGGTTTCGTAACAGTTTATATACAGTTCAAAGAGTATCAAAGCAGTAAAAAGCGACAATTAACACATTAGGCTCAAACATATAAATAAAATCAGATAATAAATAAAGCCAAATATAACAATTATTCTAAGCTCGAATTCTTGAACCCTGAACCAGAGATTCTGGGTTCGATCCCCAGTAGAGTCGCCAGAGCTGTCACACCCCCCGGAAGAGTATAAGGGAATTTTTTCCAATTTAAGTGATAATCGAAATGGGATTATTTTTTTAAAGTTCAGAGTCACCACTTGGGATAATTTATGGTGTCCCAAGTCACCGGTTGAAATATTGAATCGAGGAAGGTTTTGGCTCTAATTATGGTATGCGAACACAAAAATCCGGGTAAGGAATTCTGTTAACCCGAGAGAAGGTGTTAGGCATTTTCGGGTTTCGTAATTTTAGCACGGTCGATCAACTATTATTATTGGCCTAATTATCTGATTTTAAAATACTTTTAAACCTATGTGTATTTTTAACTTTAAAACCGCTTTTATTTATTTAAGGAATTATTTCAAGATTATTTAAAACACATCGCAAAACACGCTACATGAAATGAATCCGTGATTCACGACACGTTCTATTTAACCTTGTTGGAAATTAGAACCGGATCACATGAAATGTACACCCGGATTTAATAATAGCCATGATAATTATATAATTAACGCGCCTAAAGCAAACTACGAAGTTTATTTTTAATATCTAAATTATAACATTTGTGAGGGCCATGAGTGATTTAATTAGGATGGTACACCTCAATCCATTCTTTCTTTAAGAAATTATACTTAATTAAAGCCATCTAAAGATGTTTGGATTCTTATCTAAATTAAATTCTATCTAACATGACTATAAGCAGCCTACGCAAAATACCATACTAGCCTAACGTTTGGGGTGGGGGGAGGGCGAGTTCCAAACTTACAGTAACAACAAGCGACATTTTAAAGGGGAATTGGGCTCAAGGGAAAATCCAAAGCTGAAACTAAAGTGCTGGAAGCCTCAAGGGCTAATCTGGGCCAGACACAAAGCCCAAATATGATAATCATTGTGGCTATTCAAAGCAAATTTCAGTATATTATCAACTAATGATCGAAATAAGTACTAAACGAAGTGTAAGGGAAATAAATGACCAATATCAATCTGAAACACCTCAGCTAAAGACTGGGCCACTTAAATCTGGGCCCAATGCTATAATGTACTCAGTAATTATTTTGGGGAACAAACTGTGTGCTTTCGGAGGTTAGGCTCAAGGTAGAGCCCAAAAGAAAATTCATCATAATTCCAAACGGCTCCATTTGGGCCTGATTCAACTTCTTAAAACCTTGGCAGGAATGTGCTGAGAATTAAGGCCCTACTGAGGCCATAAACAGTCACCATTCACACGAAACAACATCATATACAATTCCCAAACATACAGCGACAACAATGATATTACAGACCTCGAATTGTTACTGCTACTAATGCTACAACATGAACTCAGACCATTTAAACTATTTATCAACTATACTAATGCAAACACGATCTGTTCTATCAAGTTAAAGCCCAGAAATATATACATGCTGAACATTGTATTTTAAACATATTAGAGCCAGATTTCACATACCTCACAGTGGTAAGCTTTCAACCCCTTCTAAAGAGCATTTACCATTAAACACATAACCTTCAAACACACCCTATGATAAGCCATACTACTATAGTAGACTGAAGCTTCAAACTCCCAAAGTAACTTAAAGGCACAAATACCTCCCACACACCTTACAATACAGTTCAAGCTCAAAACACACATCTATTACGTACCAATTTTAGCTAATTTCTAACATACTAAAAAACAAAATGGGGAAGGGAAGGAAACAGAAATGCAATAAATTCCAACATCATGGAATCGATCTCCAGCAGAGCAAACAGGCATCGACTGAGTGGCAATAGCCAACAAACTCTAAAGCTTCAAGTGTATTATTCACATGGCCATAGGGATTCAGCTTACATACATGGATATAAACCAAAAACAGCCACAGAACTTCAACAAGAAAATAGTAATATCAGCAGAGTTTAAAACAACAACAAGCAGCAACTATCAATCAGCTTTAACCATGTTTGAACCCAAAAAAAGAACAACAATGTACTCAAGCTTTTAAAACCCAAGAAAGATGAAAACCAGCTGCAATGGAACATTATTTGCGTTTTTTTTTGTGTTTTTCTTTCTAAGTTTTGAAACTCTATCAATGTGTGTGTATTCTTTAGTGTTCTAGGTGCAAATAATAGTATTTTTAAATCTCCTCCTTTAGAGTGAGGGAAATGGTTATATATATAGGTGCTCACTCTCCATGTGCTACTAAGGAATTTTTTGAATCAAATCTCTACTGCCCAGCCTAAATTTCAGGAAAAAAAGCATCTTTCAAAACTGATTTCTGTACAACTGTCAGATATTTTTATTTTTTAGCCTCTTATCCTAACAATTTTGGGCAGCTGTCCATTTTAAGAAGTTTCCAATCAGTTACTAAAGATTCTCCCAAGTTAAAATTCCCAAATTACCCCCTTAAATTCCTAGTTATTCAATTAACCCCCTGAAAGTTTATGCTATCCCCAAATCAGGACTAACACATTTAGGCAAAGAACACATCGAAATTCAGATTGAACAAACAACAATCATTAAGCATTTGGACCTTTTAAGCTAACCAAAACAAAACAATTCAGCAAATAGAAGTATTTACATCTAAAACCAAATGATTTTCAAATTGTTCAAGCTTATTGAAGCTACGAGATGAAAGAGCTAACAGAAATTAAACTAGACTAAACATGCAAATTGAGTAGGGAAACAAATACGAAAGGAAAGATTAACCAAGTACCAATCAGAAATCAGAAGGAACAAAATCCACGTTCAGAAGATTTTTCATCAATGAACTCTGAATTAACCTAAGAACAAAATTAAACCCTTACAATTTCAGAAAAGAGAGGAAAAGAAATACCCTCCGAACACTGAAAACTCTGGACTTCGAATGCATTTCGTCCGGTCAGAAGCGAATCAACTAAATCCCGGTGACTCCGAAATGAGTTTAAACTTACATTAACTAATGGCTCTTAACAAAGCCATTGGCTAATGTCAGTTTCAGACTCAAAACATGCTCAAATCGACGGAGAAATCAAATAAAAGACCCGATATTCTTGACCATTTTTAGATCTAAAATATGTGACTTTTGGGTCAATCGAAAGATATGGTCACGAGATAGATGATGAGAGGGGAAGGTAGTGATTGCATGGTGTCGATTTTAGTGGGTTTGGAGGAGGTTGGGTGAATTAGGACTTGGCTCCAGATGTGGATTTGGCGAGTTTGGGCAGTGATTTAAAGGAAGTTGTTTATGGGTTTGAATAGAGGGGGAAAGGGTGATGGTATGGTAAGAATTTTAGGGCGAGTTGAGGTGTCGCCGCCGGCGGGTGGGGATTTGGGATTTAAGGGCGGCGGATCTCTAGGGTTTGGGGTGAGAGAGACGGATTGAGGGTTTGACTGGGGGGGGGGACCGGTTAGGACATATATGTTTGGGAATATGAATCAGTTCGCAGCCATTGGATCACACAAGATCAACGACTGAGATTCGCTTGAAAGAAACGGCGTCGTTTGGTTAAGTGGGGTGAGACCTGGACCGGGTAAGTTGGTTTCAGGTTGGGTCTGGGGCTGACCTGGGGTTGGATTTGGGCTCAGACTATTTGGCCCAATTTTGGGGCCAAGTTAGACCCTTTTCAATTCTTTTCTCTTTTTTTTTTCTTTAATTAACTAAAATCCTAAATTACATCTCAGATTAATCTAATTTGCAAGGTTAAGCTAATTATCTAATTGTAATAGTTACAAAATTAGTTGATTCTAAATTAAAGAAAAGAAAATTACTAAATTAGAATTAAAAGACTAAAAATGCAAAAGTAAGCCATTTTTTGTGATTTTTATTTTTTAATAAAGCAATTAATTCACTAATTAACCTAAAAAATGTAAAAATAAATCCTAAATGCAATGCACAGTATTTTTGACATTTTCATAATTTTTAACAGAAATAAACATGCACAGAAATGCAAATAATTAACACAAATTCTCACAAAATCCTTTAAAATTACAAATAATGGATTTTTTTTATTTCTCTTGAATTTTATAGGAGTAATTCATATAGGGCAAAAATCACGTGCTCACAAAGACAACCTTTATTTAAGGGGTGTCATTCGAACATCTCGCAAAACATATTCATATATTATAAGTATATCATATATTATAAGTATAAATAATATATTTCTTAAAAATATGTATACATACAACACATTGACATTGTTACAATAATTTACTTAAGTCCAGAGTTCTAGACCCATATTTTACTCTACTTGTGCAACATAAAGGCCGGAGCTTTGCCAATCTTGCAAACTTTACTAGGGTTTACAAAATTAAATAGTGAAGAAAAATGGGGAAGAACTGTAATATCGAAAAGTCAGAGGGTCTAAAGGACACGTTACTGGGATTTTGCCATTCTGGAACACTGTCTAGGGTTTATATATATAATTTTTCCGCTTAAAAACGCAGTAGCTGCCATTGGTCTGGTTCTCTCTCCCGAAACACAAGCAGTAATTGCATATTGTTGGATCAGATTCAGGAATCAAGATGGACAAGAGTATGATTGGAGATTTGGATTCACTTCCTGAAGCAGATAAGCTTAAAATGGCCGCCATGATTGACCAGCTCCAAATTCGTGACAGGTTCTTACTTTTCTCCTTTCTGTTTGATGTTTATATGCACTTTTTCACTTGGTAGAATAAATAGGAAACGAATCTCCTATAGGTGGCACAAAAAAATAATCGTAATTTACCAGTTTGATTAAGAAATAATACCTTTTTTTAAACTTTTACAAGATTTAATTACTGTTAGCCTTTTTGGTAAGCTGTATGAGTATCAATCCAAAACCTTGATTTACTGCTTGCTGCGCCACAGATTCATGATTATATTTTCTTAGCAGGTTTAAGCTAGCATTTAGAATTTTAACCTATGCACCTTTTCTTATTCCCTAAAGCTGATTTTATATTTCTTTCCCTTAATATTTTAATTAAGAATGGAGAGTATTTGGTAATTTGTTCGAGTGGTGGTTTTGGAAAGCTTGGATCAATGTATATGAGTTAATTAGGCAGTCTATTCAGCATGCTGTTTGCTGGTCTTAGACTCGAGCAGCAATCAGCGCTGGTTTGTGTTGGATGATTGTATACTGCTAGTCTTATACTCATAATGGAAATAAGTCTTCACAAGTTGATTTGAATCTAGTTGTTCTGAAGGCAGAGAAAATGATGGAGGGCAGAAGCTAGTAATATATTGAGATAACGAAGTAGAAATTGAGTATAATTCCAGGGCTTCAGAAGCATAGCTTTCCTAGGGAGCTGTGATGTTTATAAATGAGAGAGAGCTGTGAGATGTGTAGGTATATATACAACCTATTTTGCACCTAGCTTCTGGGTTTAAGCTTGCCTCAAGCAAACATTTTGCATCACCCCACAGCGTAAGTCTAGTTTCATTAGTTTAAATCCAAATATAGACTTGAAAGTGTACACATAATCTGCACTATTATGCAATTAGCAATGTAACAAGCTAGTGTGGGAATTGTGTTAGTTTGGGTAGTTTATTCTATCACATTAAAATAATTAGTCAGATTCTTGAGAAGACTCCACGGAGGAACGTGGTAGTAATGTGTTCCTAGAGATGATTTGTTGGATGGTGTTTCCTTGCTTCGAGCTCATTAAGTAGGGGGTTGTAGCGTAGTTTTGAGTTTAATCCTTGGAAATAATCAGCTAAATTCTGTTGTGGCCTCTGAGGTTGAGATCTCCAATGTGCGAGGTTGAAACATCTATCAAGCTATTTTATTGGTTCAATAATGTTTTTGCAGGCATGCCTTGTTGATGAGCATCAAACTTATTTGTGTCGTACCTTTTGAGAGTAATAAGCTGATTTTTCTGGATTGAGTAATTGTTATTGTAGGCCATATCTTGGTAGTGAGCCACATTACCTATTCGGCTATTCATGTCATGAGTTTTTTAGAGTCCAAGTCCTTTCTTGAAAATGAAACTATAGAAAGTACTCATTCTGTTTCAATTTATGTGAACCTATTTTGACTGGGCGCGAAGTTTAAGAAAAAAGAGACGATTTTTGAACTTGTGTAAAATGAGGCACATAAATAAAATACATAAATTGAAACGAGGGAGTAACTTTTATGAAGCCCTTCTCATGGAGCTGAACTCATTAACCTTTTTTATTAGAAGGCTTCTAAAAGTTGTAACATTTTTGTTCGAAATATTGAAATGCTTCTGGACAAAATAGTGTGGAAAACAATGGAAGATTCAACCAAGAGACACCTGCACATCTTGTACATGATTTTTTGATGCCACCTTCATGTTTATTAATGAAATTTGTTGACTTGTCAAAATAATATTGGAGTACTCTCTGGGAAGGATTTCTGTTAAGAACACAGGGCAAAATATGATTAAAAGAATTAAAAATTTGGGAGGCTATCTGAGCTTTACATTGTTCACATCAAATTTGTATACTATGTGATAAGTATCAAATAAAATTTCTAATCAAACATCCAACTGTATGGATCTTAAGTTTGTACTGAATATGCAATTGGCAATTCCTGTTTGGATACTGATACTCCATGGAAAGGACATAGGTAAGTTGCAACATTTCACCTTCGTTGGCTCGTCTATCAGTTCTGCTCACTGATGTGCATATTTTGTGGCATATGCTGGAAAATAGTAATTTGAGAATTGAGAAAATGAAAGCAATAGTTACCTTCATAAAGTTAGAGACTTTGGAGTAGTTAAAACCACTATCTTAGTAAAAGGAATTAAACAAAGAATGAAATAAACTAAAATATCTTAAAGCAGAAACTTGAAGGAAATTGAAGACATTATTTTATTTTCTTACTGCCTGTCTCTATTAATACTTTCTTATGGTAATAGTATTGTAACTCTAAAGCCTCGTCTCTTTTGTCTTGAAATATTGCAGCTTGAGAATGTATAATTCCCTGGTTGAAAGATGTTTCACGGACTGTGTAGACACTTTCAAACGCAAAACTTTGGACAAACAGGAGGAGACCTGTGTCAGGCGATGTGCTGAGAAGTTCTTGAAGCATTCTATGCGTGTGGGTATGAGATTTGCAGAGCTTAACCAAGGCGCACCAACACCAGATTAAAATGCTTCTAGTTTATGCCTGCAATTCAACTTCTCATTACTGTAGGCATTGTCTATTGCGGGTTAGTTAGTTAAGGAAAAGGACGTGGAAGTTCCTTGCATATCCTTCGTTTTTGGATCAACAGCTTTCCTCGTCAGATCAATTAGTATACTGTACTTTTGCTTCTCAATCCCAAGAATATTTCGAGTGAAAAATATTAGAAACTTGAACAGTAGAACTGGACTAGATTGCAGGTCATTTGCTGTTACCATAGCATTCTTTTGTGGCAGCATTCAGGAAAATAATGTGGTATTCAATTTCGTCAAGAATGCATTTATGTTGCCTTTTCAGCTGTTTATGCTATTTAATGAACTCGAAGTTGATAGAGCTCAATTATTAATTTAAAAAATAAGAATTTGATATAGCTTAGTGGAAATTGTTGCTCCCTGATTGTTATACTATTTGATGCCACTTTTTCTCTCCTTTTTCCTTATCGTGTTGTCTCCCTCTTTTTTCTTCTTTTTCCCTTTTCTTCCTTTACACTTTTTTTGAGCCGATGGTGTATCAGAAATAATCTCTTTACCTTTACAGGTATGGGTTAGGTCTGCGTATACACTACCCTCTCCAGACCCACCTGTGAAACTATACCCACCTGTGAAACTATACTGGATATGTTGTTGTATAGCTTAGTTATGGAATTGAATTCATCTATTTTGCCTATCTTCCACATAAGGGTTGTCAAATAAACACGGTTGCCCTTGATAATCAACTTTATTTTGGTTTCTGATTAGATACTCAATGATTCATGTGATGTCTTTTTTCCCAAAAGTTAAAGCGGTTTTTCTTCCGGCAAATTACTTTGGACGGAATTTTGCAACTCCGATCGTGTATGTTGGAAGGCGTTTCCGAAGTGGCTAAATTTGCAAAAATTTATAAACATTCATTACGCATTAAATGGGGTTCCCAAAATTGAGTATTTGTGCACTTCTCCCCACTATATGGAAGTTATTGGCCTTTTTAATTTCGATTTGCATTGCGGGGACTATTTAAGGAGAAAGCATTATTATCAAGAGATTTTTCATTTTTACAAGTTCAAATTGAAGATCTCCAGTTATGGTTGAAGGAATTTTATATATACGATGACTCATACTCCCACCCTTCGGGTAGGGGTAAGGTCTGCGTACATATTACCCTCCTCAGACCCCACTTGTGGGATTATACTGGGTCGTTGTTGTTGTTGTTGTTGATGATGACTCATACTCCCTCCGGTCCAAAATAAGTGATTTTTTGGTTGTTTTCACACATATTAAGAAATTCACATTTTAACATTAATTAGCAATGAAATTGACCATATTAACATTTACTATCTCTTCACATAAACACTCCTAACACATACTCCAACATTAATTACTCCAAGGGCAATGTAGGAAAAAAATAATTAATTCATTCTTGAAATTTGAAAAAATCACTTATTTTGGACCACAAGAAAAAAGCCAAAAAATCACTTACTTTGAACCGGAGAGAGTAACATTTATGGTGGCCGGCCTATGGAACTCACTTTCATATATTCACCACAACTAAATTCCCTATTTATCATACTAAGTGAGCGTTTGGACATAAAGAATTGTAAAATTCCGAAATAAATTAAAAAATTTCAAGTGAAAGTAGTATTTGAAAATTAAAGTTATGTTTGAACATAAATATAATTTTGGATTGTTTTTAAATTTTTGTACGTGATCTGAGTGAAAATTTTAAAAAATATTTTTTTGGAGTTTTTCAAATTTTTATTTTTTTTTAAAAATATATCTTTAAGTGAAAATTAATATTTTTATGACACATTGATTTCGAAAAAAAGTAAAAAAATTTCGAAAAAAGTAAAAAAATTCATGACCAAACGTGCTCTAAATTTTAGCCGTGGATCATCCATCAAGGAGATAGCCACTCGGTTAAGACTTATCCATCAAATGAACGCCAAAATTTCAAATCCAACGGTGTAAAATTACCCAGGAATATCTAAACCGATGAATATGTTATTCAACGTATATCCAACTGAAGTGTGCCGTTTGAGGTTCAAACTTTCTTTTCGTAACCTACACGGGAAACCGTTAACGCCGTTACGGCACTCGTGTTAAATCCGTCATAATTCCAAGCAACAAAATGTTTAACGGCTACCAAACGGCCCCGTCGGTGACCCCCTTGATATATTCGTTATGTACAAAACCTTATTTTTTTGTTTAATATTATGAAGATTTACTTTTCTGTAAAATTCAACGGGCAAAGTTTTATTTTAGCTTAATTCATCTCTTAATTTCTCTCTCTAGGGAACTCAGAGATTTATTATTAGGTTTTGAATGAGCTTAAATATAAGGTTAGTTTGCTGTTAACTTCTTAAAATTGCGTTAAAAATATCAGTTTATTTACTCTTTATATTTTTATTGATTTTTGATCAATTTAGTTTCAGTTTTATTTTATTCAACATGTATAGCCTGGTTAATCTGAATCGATTTTTGGTTATTTTGTTGAAAAGTTAATGTTTGGATCGGTTTTTATTTTTCATGGAATATATTGCTTTGAGTTTTTTGCTTGCTTATAATTTTGATCTGAAAATCGAAATATGATGTTCGGGTTGAGTTATATACATAAAAATCATTAGGTTTCTAATAAAGTTGGGATTTTTTCATTGAATTTTGCTATTGGATTGGTGATTTAAGGTTTTTTAGGTGTGAAGCATGGATGAATTGAAAATAGAGGATTGCTGTACTGAGAATAAGCAATCAACGGCTGCTTCAGCTTCTTCGGTTTCTGAAAATAGTGGCAGTGTAACTGTAAAGTCATTGGAAGTATGCAGCCCGATGCCTACATCACCAGCTCACCGGTAAATATTGTTTGGTTCTCTATATATGATTTCCTAAATTAGAACCAGCATATTTGACCTTGTATACTTGCTAATAATAGTTTTGAATCTGAACATTGGGAGAGCATACTTGCGAGTTTTGATTTCAAAGTTTATCTGAAGTTTATATTTTCTTTTTCGTAGATGACTTTTAAGTATCATTCTTTGGTACTTCGGGTAAAGTTTGGCTTTTTTTAAAGTGGAATCCCTAGTCATGAGATGGTATAATACTCCTCTGTTGCACACCTTAATTTAGGTCATTTGTGAATTAGATTAGAATTTAGAACTACGTTGTGGCATATGAAAGTGATTCAGCAGCTGAATAGCATCTACATGTCAAGATTTTCTATCATGAAGACAATAGATTATTAGCGTCGAAATGTCATGCAATTTTTTCTCCGGTCATCTCCTTCATTCAGTCACATAGCGGATTCACGGTCATGTGAAATATCATGTTTCTCTATTGAGGGGTGTTTGAAGTTCACGGTGTTTCTGCTGCTAATTTTTTAGTTTTGAATGGCTGTGGCAAGATATAGATGTAGAGTAGTGATTGATGCTTATTGGTTTTGGCATTTTGTGATTCTTGCTTCCATCTGGACCGCACGTAAATAATGAGATCCTTACAATGAGTTGAATTTTGCAGGAGAACCACTGGTCCAATTAGACGAGCAAAAGGTGGTTGGACTCCTGAAGAGGTAAGTAGTTTTCTGGATATGCATGACACAATCTTCTGGTGTAAGATAGCCCAATAGCCTAAAAGCTCAAGCCCTCAGGTTATAGTGAGTTGCAGTTTTCAAGTTCAATAGTGGATACTACTGAGTTACTAATGAATAATAGTAGGAATTTGGAAAAGTTGGTTTCTGGCGGAACACTTTTTCTAATGAGTTTGTCTGTGCTTCTACAGCCCCATTGTATATTAACATTAATGTGCTCTATTCCTAGAATTTCTTATTTATTGTTGCTTGTCTTTTGTATGATTAATTCAGCTTTTGGTTTTACTTTGAGGAATCATGCATTGATTAGATTAATTTCCCAATGCCACAGGATGATACTTTGAGAAGGGCTGTTACAGTTTACAGGGGGAAGTGCTGGAAGAAAATAGGTATAATTTATTTGCTAGTTGTTTTGGAAGTTATTAAAGATTGAACAATCTTCAGCAGCTAGTTCCTTCACTACCTATTACAGATTGAAAACTCTTGTGCTGCAAAACTTTTTTTTTTATAAGGTAATAAATTTCATTAAAGAATAGAAAACACATTCCCGAATACAAGGAGTATACCAAAAAGTAGAAAGCCTTGAAAAAAACATGGGATATGCATGTCTGCTTTTTCCATTTCATAATAGCAGGCAAAAATAATTGTCCATGCATATAAATATTGCTTATGAACTGTGATTCGAACACACTGACACTCATCTTTGAAAGTTGATGTTGTTGAATATCAAAGGTTGTAATATGATTACTATGGAACCCTATTTCTACAAATAATATTGAGTAGGAAAATGATTCTATGCCAAGATAGTGAGCAATATTTGACCGATAGTAAGCTACTAAACTTGCAGTAAAAATCATATTAGGTTGATTAAATAAAGGGATCTCTAACCACTTATTATCATATGACTCTATAAGCTGGGAATAAAGCACATAAGATCCGAGGTGCCACTAGGTGTAATAGTCAATCTAAGTAACTCGGGGAAAGGTTTAGCTTAAGAGAGGTCGTTTGCTATCTTTGCCTTGTTCTTTGATGCCACCCCTTTCCAAAGACCAACTAGGATTTCTTATTTGGCTTGCTGTAAATCCTCCATGACGAATTTAACCTAAGGCAAACCATTTGCTTTCTTTGCTTTGCTCTGAGACATCATCCTTCCCAGAGACAAGCAGAGTCTTCTTTGTTGGCTAAACGCAAAAGGTCCCATGGCTGGCTTGCCTCTCTCTAGGTTGGCCTTTTTGCTTGAACTAGTGGTATTTTACTTGTGCAGTGGTGTAGCCCATGGTGCAGTCAGCTATGATATACTCAACCTTCTTCTTTAGCAGTACATAGATTTCTTGGTGGAGATAGTTGATTTGTTATTGATTATTATGGCAGTTTTTGGTCTGGCGTAATTGTACCATCTTGGTACCTTCATTAATAAAACTTTACCTTAAAAAAAATGATATTCTCAGCCTTCTTCTTTGGCAGGTCAATTTACGACATGTAGTGGTTCTCTCTTGAACAAAATTATCTCAGATCTGTAGGTGGTTTATTTGTGTGTGTGTTTTGAATGCATCTTTAATAGACATGCTAGGCCAATATGTTCAAACATGTTATTACTTATATGCTGTACTGAATTATTTGTAGCTTAGATCTAGGCCAGCTTTGGCAGTTACTTCTGCAATTTGGTTCATACTACAATCATCATGTGATTCTCTATTTCGTTTTTCTCAAATTCCTGTGTTGTAATTGTTGTTTGTAATATGAAATAAAAAATTTCACATTGGCTATACCAGCAAAACTATGGGTGTTTATCGGGCGGGCTGGGACGGGCTGAACGGGAAAAACCCCAGCCCGTTTGGTTAGCAGGCGGGCTGGGGATAGCGGGCTCTTAGTGGGCTGTGTTTTTTGGAGTTTTTGTGGGCCCGTACGGGTTAGGGCTCAAACGGGCTCGGGCAGGTCGGACTCCAATTTCTTTTTTTTCTTTTTTTTTTAATTTAAATTTTATTTTTCTTATTCAATGTCATTGATAGTTAAGTATTTGCAAACTTTTAAGGGTTAGAATTAAACTTTGAAGTTTAAAGTTTTAAATTTGAAATTTGTATTTTAAAATTATAAAATTGAAATTAGAAAGTAAGTGGCTACAAAAAATTATTTAATAAGAGTATAAGACCAATAGGCAATGTAAGGAACAAACTCCGAAGGCTTTCATTTATATTTTTAATACTTCAAATTAATTGCAAGTTTTTTTTTTGATTTTTTTTTTTGAACTTGCAAATTAAAACTTAAAAGTTTACAATAATTATAAAAAATAAGAAATAGTACATCACATGCTTTGCATCATTTTTGTAAGTTCTTCCATGTCAACATGAGGTTTTGGTTTCCGGCATTGGTTGAATCGAAACCATAAACCATTATATCTCCAATTTCTTGGTCCTCCTCTTCGTTTACCTCGTCACGCCCTTGATTTCGCCGTTCTGATCTTATCCAATCTCTGAAGCACACTAGAATTTCCAAAGTGTTGCTGCCCAATGAATGACGGGTAGCTGCTACCTTGCTTGGCTAAATGCGCTCTCTGATGCGACTGTTGAAATTGGCACATTTAGCACGTCTCGAGCCATGGCCGAAAGAACAGGAAATTGATTTGAGTTGCTCCTCCACCAACCCAGCGGTAGAAAATCCTTTGTGAGGGGCTCTGGTGACTTTTGCAAGTAGAATTGTAGTTCATCAATATTCCTGCTACTGGTTTGTTGATGCTCTCCTAGTGTAGACCAAATCTGATAATCTTGAACACAATCATCATCATCCATAGTTGTTCCAGATGTTGAAGGATTAGTTGAAGGAATATTTGCATCTACAACCGAAGAAGCATCAACAATGTTAGCATAATAATTATATAAAGTTTGTAAATGTGTGTGTAGCTCAGAAATACAAGTGTCAATATCAGGAGTTTCAGTTGGGCCAATATCCATATAAGTATATAAAGCTCTAATTAATTGGCGACACTTTATCATTTTGACAGTAGGGTTTAAAATAGCACCAATTAGGTAAATATAGGGAATTGGGTAGAAATACTTTTTAAACTTATCTAGCATAGATTCAACAACAATAGCATATCCTTCTTTCTGCTTCATATTATGTAGTAAAAGAGAAATTTCAGCAATATGAACTAAACCATTTGAAATGGTAGGATAATAAGCTCCAGAAACTCAAGTGTAGCCACATAAAATTTTTGTAAAAATTGTATAACATCATGAATGACTTCCCAAGTTCTAGATGTTAACAAACGGTTAGGATTGGTACAATGAGAATTAGCAACTTCAGTTATAGTTATTCTATATTTATAACAACATCTTAAGAACAAATAAGTATAATTCCACCTAGTAACTATTTCTTCAGGCATGAGTCTTGGTTTTAGTCCATATACATTTTTCCTTAAATGCATTTAATCTAGCACTTCTATTATTTCCTTGAATTACACCAACAGCTCTCCTAACTAAAGTAATTTCATCTCTAAATAATTCAAGGTCACTCTTCACAATCAAGTTATAAATATGACATGCACATCTAACATGAAATATTTCAGGAATTGGTGGGTGTAGATGCAATTTTAATATTGTAATAGCAGCAGTGTTGTTAGAAGCATTATCAAATGACATACACAAAACTTTTTCTGCAAGATTATAAAATATAGCAACTTCATGTATAGTATTACTTATAAATGCACCAGTATGACTTTGATCTTCATCATATTTAAAAGCAATAATACGTTTTTGCATACAAAAATTATCATCTATCCAATGGCATGTAACAGTCAAATAATCATTTCCATTCACAGCACGACCAATATCAGAAGTAAGAGAAACTTTACAAGGAAGACTTGCGAACAAATAACGTATATATGTCTGATATTGTCCAAAAAGCCTAAAGATATCAGCTCTACAAGTACTTCTAGGAATACCTTTAAACATAGGGTTATAAATTCTTTGAATATAAGTAACAAGATACAGTGAAGAAGCAAAACTAAAAGGTAAACAACCTAAAACAATCATTTTAGCTAATTCTTCCCGATCTTTCTTAATATCGTATTTCCCAAATAACCCACCAGTACTCGGGTTAAGTCTTTGTTGCCCAGATAACTCATTTACTCCCCAATCAAGAGGGTGTTTCTCTTCCATATGCCTACGAAGTTGACCCGTTCCCCCTCCTTTACCGGGCTCATGTTTATAATGTTCACTACAAATTTTACATTTTACATAATTTTTTTGATCTTCTAGTCTTTCAAAAAACATCCAACACTTACTTCTTAATCGTCGATTCTTCTTAATAGGGAGAGGAGGCCTACTTGTTGCAACCCTAACATTTTGAGTTTGACTAGCATTACCAGGTGTAGGTGATGGTGTTTCAAGATTATCGGGTGATTGAATATCATCTAACAAAGCATCTAAATCATCATCTACACCATAATTTTCTTGCATTCGCTCATAATCTACATTTAAATTTTCAGGTGAACTTCTAAGAAATATGTGTAAAGCTACTAGAAGAACCAATACCACCTCTTGTTTTTTTTTTGAAGTTTTCTTACTATCGCCTTTACTAGTGCACGCTTTTTTGGCCGCTCTAAGTAAATCCATTATATAAATTAAAGTAAGAAATTAAAGTAAGAAACTAAATTAATAATTCTAAATAATAAAATAAGTGTACACCAAATAAGAGAAAGAGATGGAACGAGTGTACCGGGATTCCTTATGCCGCACTAATTTTGAATTTTTGATATCAAAATTCAAACTTCAATTGATAGACCGAAACTTGATAGTTAATAATACTTGAATACTTGATACCACACTTAACTTGAATAATTGATATTTGATAATAATAATTTTGTAATGGCTAAACTAAATAATTGATGAAACTTGAAATAATAAATAATTGAGAATTTGAGAACTATAATATCAAGAGAGACTTGAGACTTGAGAGAGAATTAGAGTAGTAAGAGAGTGAATTGTGAGGAAAAATGAAGAAGAAGGGGGGCTATTTATAGATTTTAAAAGGTTAAAAAAGTAATTTTGCAATTATTAGGGGTGGGAGGGCTATATTTTTAATGGGGGGGCCGAAATTGGCATTTTTGCAATTTTTGGCCGTTCCCCAATGGTCATTTCTCAATTTGACCGTTGGGAACGGTCCAATTAAATTAAAAAAAAAAATTCCAACGGTAACCGGGTTGCTAACGGGCTGCAGCCTGTGTTCAGCCCGTTAAGACATTTCGGGTTCAACGGGTTAGGGCCACCATTAAGCTAAATGTGAACGTCCACAACCCGCCCCCCTAAACAACCCGTCCATTAATGAACAGTAGCGGGCTGAACCGGGCTGAAGCGGGCTGAAAACGGGTCAGTCCGGCCCGATTAACACCTTAAGCAAAACACATTAGACGGAGAGTGTAACAAGCATATGTCGAGGATAAAATGGGAGAAGGTTGCCTGAGATGATTTCCGTTATCCTATGTAGACCTCCAAACTGGTGGTACTTAGGCATGGCACAGTATTTGGATGGTTGAAGGTGTTAGAACAAAACGAGATTGATCTAAAATCACAAGGAGAGAATTTGAAATTCATGTGGTCTTAGCTAAGAACAAAATTGAGTGGAAGCAAAGGATTCATATATGGAATATCAACTAATTAAACAAAAAGAATATCAACTGATTGGAACTAAGACTTGTTATTGGTGCACCTGAGGTTGGTATTTGTGAAGAGTCTTTTAGTTTGATTAGAATTTGTATGTCGGTTTAAGGATAAGTGTGAGATTTGGAATTGAGTATTGGAATGGAATGAGACCAAATAAAAGAATAGATATCGAGGATTCATGTAGCCGACTCCAACTTGTTTGGTGTTTCGGTATAGTTGTTGTTGATATATTAAAGAATGGTGAATATTTTTGTTCCATAATAGAGTCTGCCAAACCTGGTTTAACAGATGGTAAACTTTTAAGGTTTACCAAAGAGCGGACACACAACTTCAACAAATGTTAACTTGTTTGAAGTTTTTTGTGAGTCACTCATGATTTGTTTGATATCAACTGTTATTGGTTGTTGATCATTGGGCAACGTATTTCACTCAGTTCTTGATTTAAGCTTATCCTGTAACTAGATAAAACAATCTGGTTTTATTCAAACCCTGATGTACATGCAGCTGAATTCTTTCCGGATAGATCTGAAGTGCAATGCCTGCATCGATGGCAAAAGGTTCTGAACCCAGACCTTGTAAAAGGACCCTGGACTCAAGAGGTTGGTTTTGCTTTTCTTCTATGTTAATCTGTTCTTCTAGATTGTGCTTCGATGATCTTTGGTAATTTTCGATGTCCTTCACTTTATTGGTGATTTGTGTATAGGAGGATGATAAGATCATTGAACTGGTGGCAAGGTACGGCCCTACAAAATGGTCTGTCATAGCCAAATCATTGCCTGGTCGGATAGGGAAGCAATGCCGTGAGAGGTAAGATCAGATATGGTGGTCATAAGTTGTGTAAATGTTATCCTTGTTTAATTTAACAGTTCCTTCCATATATCAATACAGCTATCTGTTGATTCATTGCTAACTTTCCCCATTGTGGGACTTAGATACTACATGGTCAGTCAAAGATATATAAATATGACTACCTTGGCTTGCTTTTACCGGTTCAACTTTTTCTGCTAATATCACAATCAATTCTTTATTTTCCTTTTCAAATTGGGAGAGCTTACTGCATTGGCTTAATGATGATTTTTTAATTTCTTCAGGTGGCACAATCATTTGAATCCAAATATTAAAAAAGATGCCTGGACGTTGGAGGAGGAACTAGCACTCCTAGATGCTCATCGGATCTATGGGAACAAGTGGGCTGAAATAGCTAAAGTCCTACCTGGAAGGTAATCATTCAGCACTGATATTGAACATCTTTAGGTGGGTCCAACACTAGTTGATGATCTAAAGAAGTTATGAATTCTTCATTCAGTAGATTAAAGAGAAAAAAAATCTATATGGCGTTTTCTGCTATTGGGTTCTAAGCAGTCACCAAAGAAAAACTATAGGAAAAGATCCTGAAAGATTGTGTGGAGATACTGGAATTGTGTGTAATGAATCAGTTTATGCTATTATGTCTTGTAGTGCGACGGTGTGAAGGCCTTTGTTTAGCAGCTAATCTTTAGGCGTAATTTAACTTCATGTTTTTTGTTTGTCCGGCTAATATGCATATTATCCCCATGATAACTATGCTTTTCACCCGATTGTGGTAGAAAATGATAATTAGTATGAATTTACTAGTTAGTTCTTATATGCATATTTCTTATCCGTGGATATCACATTGATAGAAACAAATATCATTGTAGCCATAAAACATTTGATCTGTTTTTGTGTCTTAGCTAGTGCTATCTGTTGGTAACTTTTGGTACCCAGAAGCTTGTATATCATTGGTTTTGAGTTTGACTTTAAGGTAGATAAGCTCTGAAGTTAAATTTTTTTCAGCCATTGTTCCATATAAATGACGCAATAACCTACAGAAATATGCTCGAGAATACGGAGTTCATTCATAGTATCTTTTACAACTCTTAAACTACTTTTCTTGGTCATAAATGGACGAAGTTTTATACAGGACTGATAATGCAATCAAGAACCATTGGAATAGCTCCATGAAGAAGAAGTTAGACTTTTATTTGGCTACTGGAAACCTTCCATCTGTTGGTAGGGACGGCCTTCAAAATGGTTGTAAGGACACAACTGGTACAGCTTCAGCTGAAAAGGCGCTTGTTTGCTCACATAAAGGATCAGATTCAACTGAGCTTGCTTCATCAGGAACTACCGATGTGTGTAAAATAGAAAATTGTGACAAGAATCATCAAGATGCCAAACTGCTGGTTGCAAATATTGATGCTTCCAAAAGTGGTCCTAAAAATGAGTCTGCTGATTCTGAAGTTGTTAGGTGGGAGGCAGAGTCACCGGTAATGGATTCTATCCATGTTAAACAAATTAAGGAAATCAAGTTTGAAGGATATGGAAAGAATAGTGAAGTTGATCATTTTAAAGTCATTGAAACTCCATTTTCTTGTGAAATACCTACATATGGTACATTATACTACGAACCTCCACAGTTAGAAAGTTGTATTTCAATGGATTCAGATCATCTGAATATTCGATGGGCACATTGTGAATCTGATTCAAGTCCAAGTTTGTCACCTAGTTCTTTCTTGACTCCACCTAGTAGTCTGAAGGGTAGTAGTTTGTATTCACAAACCCCTGAATCCATACTGAAGACTGCTGCTAGAAGCTTCCCGAATACGCCTTCCATATTTAGAAAGAGGAAATTGAACTATACGCCAGGTAATAAAATTGGGAATGCAGATGGAGATACGCATAAGGATGAAGTACATGATGCTTGTGAGGATAAACAAACTGACAGTTCAGAAAAATATGTCATGATTCGGGGAAGTTCTTCGAAAAACCCTTCTTACAATGGTATTGGGCCATGCGATACCCAGGCGTTTAACGCCTCTCCTCCATACCGAATAAGGTCCAAACGGAAGTCCATCTTCAGGTCTGTGGAGAAACAGCTTAAGTTTGCATTCGACAATGAGCAGCACAATACTAGTACTGGAATTAATGATTCAACTGTCAAAGAGATATCACATGTAGCAGATTGTTTGCGTGCAACAAGAATGGGTATCACCTAGAACCTATGGTAAGAGCCTTCCTTTCCTTCTAAACTACTAAAGTATATTGCACATTCTAGTAGTTGAATCCGAAATTGATTCTCATTGATATACATAATTTCCTAATTTAAGTCCTCAATAACATAATATTGACGACTCAATTACAGAATATTCTAACAGCTTCTTTTTTCTTATATGATTTCTGCTTTACGTCAAGCTTTAATTCAAACTTCGGAGAAAGAATCGAGTTAACAGTGTGTCTAAGTAATCATTCATTAGAAATTTAAATTCTGCTCATGGATCACCAATAAAAAAAAGGAGAACTCCGCCCATGGATCACCAATAAAAAAAAAAGAGAACTCCGCTCATGGATGATGCACGTGGTTGAAATCACATTTTGCCAAATACTGACAATGTAAAATCCACTTTTGCTACTGGAAGTACTCACATTTTTCCGATATGTGACAAAACGGTTCACTGCCATGCTTTTCTTCAACCTATACTTGTTAGCATTAGCACTATTATGTACTCATGCATGCTCTTGTCATCAATTGCGTGTCATTATTGGCTGTCTAAAATTTCTGAAAATATTCTTTAGGGCGGAAGAGCACGAGCATGTTTTTGAGCAGTTCCAATTGGATTACATCATTACCATTATCATCTTTTCTGTCGTGCAGGATAACTGCTGGAAGCGGTAGTTTTACCCTGCTATTATCCGTGACACTGGCTGTCATGCAGTTGGAATTCTTGAGGTGTTGACCTTCATGAATCAAAAGACCTCATCAAATTCCAGAAGAATTGACCTTGCATATATACGTTTGTGTTAGGTTCCTTCTGAGTTTTCTTTTTTTCTTTTCTCATCTACACCAATTATTTTTAGGTCCTTGGCTATTCATTATACATAGATATTATAACAGTGAGTATTATTGAACTTGAAGATAAGTTGCAATCTATTAGTACAGGAACTCATCTAAGTACGTTGGTGGAAAATTATGTCGAAAATAGTTGTTCAATAAGATCAATTGTTTTGCTGGATAGTATCTTCGCAGTTCATACCAGTAATGAGGTAAAACTATCAGCTTTTCTGGGCTCATATGGTTGATCTCACATGCTATTTCTGTCTCAAGTGGACTCAAATGGTTGTATCTGCCAATTATGCTGTACCACTTGTGGACATCAGATAGATACTGAAACTGTGATCGGAGCACGGACTTTTGTTATGTTGTTCCCAGCTCAACTTCAATATTATGCCATGAGACCTCTAGATAAGGTAAAATATTGCCAAAAGTGCATTGTACATGACTTTGAATAGAAGTACAGAGGCATTAGACAAAGTTACTGGGGAAGAATACAAGCACAATTATAAGCTGAGAGGCTAATTGGCAGTTTCATCTTCAGAAAAAGGAGGGGAAGAACCTGAGATTCACACTTCTCCTAAACCAATTGGAGTTCTCAAATTAGAGCGGTATACAAATTACACATGGTAAAAATTTACCTGGGGTTTATAATTAACAAGCAAATAAAATGTCTAGACTTTTATCACTTGACCATTGGTAAGTGATATGGAATATGGATAAACTGTTTTGTTTAGCGCAAATATCACGTGCATGTAAGTGTTTTCCACATTGTGGGGAATCCTAAAGAGTGAATAAATGCAAAAGAAAAAGCGCCATCTCCTGCAGAGGTTTGGTCTAGCGGTAAGAGCGCAACAGATAATGTGTGGGCTAGGTGTACTTCGCAAGTTCAAACTCTACCATAAACAAAAGTCTTGTATCTAAGTGGTGATAGGTGTGTGTGTTTGGGGGGGGGGGGGGGCTATCGAGTTTAGGACTTTGCGCCATCGACCCTAAATGACTAATGGTTATCAAAAAAAAAAAGTGCAACCTTGAATAGTCGGTTCTTCGTTTTTCTTTTCTCTTATTCCCCTCCGTTGAAATGAGATCATCCTAAATAGAGCACTTGTTGTAATACTTACAAGGTCCACATCTTGAGTTGGTTTCTATCATTTATTTCCCGGAGCGTGAACTCCTTTTCATGGACAATCTACTCAAGCAGAGGCGGATACATTGTGTCAGATAATTTTAACGTGGAACATAAATTTATGTGTAAAGTTTCATTAATATTGTAATGTATAACAATATGAACCCATAACTTAAAAAATACGATGTGTTCAATGCTAAAATCTTAAAAGTTGAACCCATAAAACTTAAATTTTAGATCCACCTCTGCACTCAAGAGTGAACTCCTTTTCCATGGAAATAAATAAACAAAGAGTAATAAGAGGAGAATGGTGAAGGTAAATGCTAATGTACTAATCATACATTATTAAGTTAACTAATTCTTCGTTTTGGTGAAGATACAAATGTAAGGTATTTTAATTATATTTAATTAACCGTGACATTAACAAACAGCCGTCTTAGCTCAGCTGGTAGAGCGCGTGGCTTTTAACCACGTGGTCGTGGGTTCGATTCCCACAGACGGCGACATCTGCTGTTTGATGTGTTTTCTTTTTGCATTTAATTATATGCTGCTGAAAACTCATTAAATTACTCACAAGCGGATTGATAAGAATATTGTTAAATGGTTTACAAGTTTTGACGAACTGACAAAACTTGATATTATCTTTTTTTTTTTTTTAATAGTGTAAAATAAGCTCACCAAAATTGATTCTCATATTATATTACACAACTCGACCATCTAATCTGAAATATTAAAGCTATGGACCAAACGTCCCAAAACAAATCCCATCAGATATTAAAAGAAAAGCGCATTCCCCTTCCCAAAAGAAAAAGGCAAGAAATTGCAAATAAATTCCAAAGTATCAAAGGCAAGTAGATTAAAATGGGGAAATATTCTTAAAGACAAGTCAAAGTAGATCACAACAGGTTTAGCGAATAAATTCAGCTAAAATAGAGTAATTACGTGTAATCATTACCGGATTTTAAACCACAAATTAATCTCTGAGCAACAAATTTTAACTTAAAATATACAGCAAGTTGACTAACAAGTAGGAAAATATTTGTTAGATTTATTCTCTCTTTCGAGAAGAAATATTTGAAAGATAAGGGGGGTATAAATTCCCATTTGACCTATCCCTAAATTTTAACTCTTTCGAGTATTGGAGAATATCTTGATTTGTTCTTTATTTGCCAATTTTGACTGATATCTATGTAGAACCTAAGCTTAGATTTTCTTTTTGACGACGGAAGGCAAAAAGGGCATAAACATAGATGCTTTAGGACGAGGAGCGTCTAGAGTCTCTTAAGAAATGACAAAGATTAATTAATATTATGTTTACGTCGGTTCGTATTTAAAAAAGTTCGAGTCAGAAGCATCACTAGCTTATGCTCTGACCTGAATAGTTTTACCCGTAAAATAGAATATTTGAATTTGTTACGTGGTTTATAGACAAGCGAACTGATTTGATCCAAATGATAAATAAATTAGATTAAAAAAAAACGCTAAGCTTTAAAATCAAAGGAAATGACATGCCTGACTCCGATAGCAATGCTTCTGTGGAAAGAAGTAAGAGCAATATTAGACAGAAAGTAAAATTGTATTATTTAGCTTGAGAATAAAGTTTAGCATAAGTTTTTCAAGAGACGTGTTTACAATGGTTGTTGATGTCACTATTTGTAGCTATACCTAGGAAACAAGATCCTAGGAACAAGCCCTCTTAAATGACAATAAAGGGGGCCACTGATCAAAACGTAACGGCAGACCATGAATGCCAAAATTCTCTGAAACGACTACCTATTGAATACTAGGGAATATTCTTCATTAAACCATCTCGTGACAAACATTTGACCTAATTTATCTGCTATTAGTGCATTCATAGCAAACAAAGGAGAAATTGACATATATACAATAACATGATCAAGAAGCTCCTTCTGGCTCCTTCCTTAGCTAGTAGATCCGCTACTCCGTTCTGCTCCACAACCCATTTGTTATCTCTAGCTGAAATAAAACTTGTAGTGAGGTATGTACAACGGGACTGATAATGGCATCAAGTTATTAGATTGAATTACACAACCTTTATTTTGGTCATTGTTTAGAACATAGAATTTTGGGACTAATTAATTACCTCAAAGGTCTTTGTGCTTGTTCCTATTTGGAATCGTTTTATTACAAAATGTATATGTAGTAAAATTGCAATGAGAGCTTAAGGTTTGGCCCAATCTTGAAACAACAAATACGCCAACAAAAGAGTAGTACCATTTCAGTGATGTAAAATTTCATTGTCTTTCATTTAATTAGTTGATAGGCAAAAACTGTCGTTTCTGTTAGCACTTCTTAGCCATAGGTTATATATATGATGGTAAGTGGCCAATTGATTAAGACATTAATGAGGAATTCTGAAAGGGAGTCTCACGCCATAATTAAATGGGACGGAAATAGAGTATAGATTACGGGTCCAATAGCTTTGATTCCGGTCAGAAACGGGGCTAGAATTTGAACGTTATAGGTTTGGGATTATAATCATCTTAAGTTATTGGGTTTTAAATTAATAATCTTTTCATATTCATTGAATTTTTTAATACAAATATAGGGTTTGAACAAAAGTTATTGAGTTCGACCGAAGCCGCAACCAACACCGTGGCTCCGCCCCTAATTCAGATTCTGTATTTATTGTAAGAAATTCGTTGAATATGTAAAAGTTAATATTAACTTAGGTCTTAGAACACAAAAACGTAAAAGAACTAAAATTCTGAACACATAAATTTCAACTCCTAGTTCCGCTTATGTACTTACTATCATATTCTGTTGCATGTTAAAATTCTTTTTAGCTTATTTAATCGCTGCTTGCTTTTTCATTAAAGACACGATGCGGAAAGAAGAGAAATGATACAAGAAACAATCAATGGAAAACAAGAGAGCTACAAGTAATAAAATATAGGATTTGCAGTATAAAAATATAACTTTCCATTACATCAATATTAATATGAAAATAAAGCTGAAGGCTACAAGTTTTCCCTAATTTTGGTCCTGTTGCAGCTGCTTCAGTCTCTATAGCTTTTTCACTTCACCTTAACCAGGTTTAACTTTTACCAACACCCACATCATCACATAAAGGTTAAAAAAACCCAAAAAGTAAAAAATAAAATACAAATCCATTCCCCAGAAAGTTGATAAAAAAAGAAAAGAAAATAATTTCCGCATACTTCAAATTTTCCCAGATAAAAAAGAGAAAAAATGAAAGCAGGAAATTGTGTGAATTTTTCTATTTTCTTTTTATAATAAGATAAAAGAACATTTTTTTTTCTTTTATAAGGTCAGTATAATATTATCCTTTTTTTTTTTTTTTTGAAATTAAACCCGGAAATTCTTACCCTGGAAAGTCTGACCAAATTGCCAATTAGCTGGTGCTATATCATAAGAAGCAGAACTGCGTCGATCACTGGCCGTGACTCTAAAAGAAAGGGCTTGGCCAACAAGTAAAGCATTGGTTTGCCAATTTTGACCCCAATTTCGATTCATTGCTATCCAATTGGTTTTTGTACCTTTAACATAAACCTTCTGAATATCCCCTGCTCCTGCCACATTTGTCACTAATACCAAGTTAAAGTAATTAAAACCGTTGACTGTGAATCTGATTCCTCCTTGCTTTCTGCATGGTACCCTGTAAAGAATTTAAAAAAAAAAAAACATTTTTAGTAAAAGACTATGAGCTAAGGGATCGTTTGGTAGGGTGTATAAGACTAGTGCTGCATAAGCTATATTAGTAATGTATGAGTTAGTAATGCAAACATTGATTATGTAGAGATTATTTCTTATTCACTGTTTGGTATGATGTGTAAAATTTAAATGCATTGCATAATTTTTAAGAAAATTAATCATTTACAAAAATATCCTCCATATTCTTTAGCTTTAAGGGACTTTAAGAATAATTTTGTCTTTAACCATGCTGATGCATGCATTAATAGCCTTGATATTGCTAATACCATGTGCTTTGTATTAGTTATATATAGGATAATACCAAATATGTTGTATCACTAATACTTGCATTAGTAATACATATGTTGAAAAAAATGTACTCCCTCCGGTCCAAAATAAGTGATTTTTTGGCCTTCTTTTTGTGGTCCAAAATAAGTGATTTTTCCAGATTTCAAGAATGAATTAACTATTTTTTTCCTACATTGCCCTTGGAATAAATAATATTGGAATATGTGTTATGAGTGTTTATGTGAAGAGATAGTAAAGGTTAATATGGTCAATCTCATTGCTAATTAATGTTAAAAGGTAAATTTCTTAATATGTATTAAAACAACCAAAAATCACTTATTTTGGACCGGAAGAAGTACCAAACAAGAGATTAGTATTATTTTCTTTAATGCACCTACCAAACGACTACTTAGGGTGCGTTCTCATAGACCGTACCAAGTTAATAAAAAGTCATTCGTATATACATTTAGTCATTTAAATATGAATATATTTTCCCAATTTCTTTATAATTTTTTGGGATTAATTTATTCAATTTAATAAAAATATCGAATGCAGTAAATAATACTATCTCCTAATTAATACCGTACAATATGGTCGGGACTCAACAAGCACTATGTAACCTCAGAAACACATACACTAAAATCTAAGCAGGGCAGATCCCAATTTTCCTGGATTACTGTTTTGCATGTCTCAATTACCTTTCTACCCCTCAGAAACACCTAAAATAGCAACTTTGACGCTCCCTATTATTAAGGGCACATGTGACAAAGATAGGAAATTCGTTCTTTAATTGGGTCAATTTACAAGCAAAATATAGCTACGGATAGGGGACCATACTAAATTTTACTATGATTTGTGGGTTGTGGCATAGCAAAGCTATTCTTATGTAGGCCTAAAAAGACCATTTCATCTATGTTCAATATTGTTTTCTTGGCCAAAAGTATTTTTTTGGATAAAAGTTTTTTTATTCCAAAGCTAAGGTGTTCGGCGAAAAAGTATTTTTGAGTAGAAGTAGAAGCAACTTTTGAAAAGCAAAAAAAAAAATAACTTTTTTTAAAAGTACTTACAAATACTTTTCAAATTAAACTATTTTTAGAAGCTTGACGAAACATGCTATAAATCTTGTCAAACAGTTCACAGCCGTAACGAGATCATGACTAATCAAATACCCAAACAAATAGGAGTAATGCAAAGCAATAACAAACAAAGTGCATTAGCAAAAGATGAATTTATAGCTTAGGCACTTTGACTAACCGTCGGTAATTTACAGGAACAATTCCAGCACGGTACTCAGCAATTTTGAGGAACATAGGCATGGCGAGGTCGAAATGGGGTCGAGGTGGGTTGCACCACCCTCCATTATCGTTAGGCAAGGCGTAGTTTGGTGGGCAGAAATTTGTAGCAGTCACTAATATGGAAGGGTTCCCAGGGGTGCACCATTTCTGGTCAGTACACTTAAGCTCAAAGCAAGCGCCGCAACTCAGCCCATTGTTGAAAAGTACTGTACTCAGTGCTGCATTGTTCACTCCGTAGCCTTGGCTGTACAGATTCCCATATCCACAAGCACCACCTAGGAAAAAAAACACCTAGTGTTAAATCATGAGCACAAGCGGAGTTAAGTTATTGAGTTTTAAATTAATGATTTATACATACTTCATGAATTTTACGAGATAAATACAGAGTTTGAATTTGGATCAATTGGATTCGGCCAAATCCGGAAGGGAAGGGCTAGCTCCACCCCTGCCCATCCGTAACCTTCTAAAATGAGTCATACACATATGTATGACTATAGTTATCTTATTAAAAGTAAATTAAGAAGTTTGAAATAAATTATTTCTTTAAAAAGTATAAATTTTTTTTGAATATACTAAATAGTCTGTTTGGCCAAACTAAGGCTAAAAGCACTCGTTTACAAACAAAAAAAATAAAAAAAAAATTTAAGTTAAAAATGTTTGGCCAAGTTTTAGAAAAAAAGAAGAAGTAATTTTGAGTAAGGAGAAGCAACTTTTGAGAAATAAATAAATGCAATGAAAAACATTTTGAGAAAAATATAATTAAAAATACTTTTTAAAACTTTGGCCAAACAATAATTATTGCTAAAAAATATTTTTCAAATTAATTAGTCAAACATAAAAATTACTTCACACCAAAACTATTTTTTTTTTTTGAAAAACACTTCTAAACATTCATTTTAGAAATTTGGTCAAATAAGCTATAAATATGCCATATAAATCGGGGGAGAGGCAATAGTATTTAACACTATAGAGTCTTATTATATTGAAGTAGTAGTTTAAATCGAAGAATTTTGCGTAAAATGGGGAGAAGAGAAGAGAGGTATAATACCCATGGTGCCAGAGGCATCAGAGCCTCCATAGAAAGTGGCGTGGGCAGTTGTCCAGGGGCCGCCGGCGTAATTGCCGGAGATTTTTGCGTTAACGGACGTCAGAAAACAGAGAACACTAGCAATGCAGAGTGTCCAATTAGTCACAGCCATTTTCTCACAGTGAAGAGTTCAGTCTAAACGGGAGAGAGAGAGAGAGAGAGAATGGGGTTTGAGCAGAGGGCGAATTGAGAGGGAAAGGAAATTAAGTGGGCGTATTTATTGAGGAGTTACAATGGCAGGGTCTGTAATTAAATGCTCTGTTTTTGTTAATTATGTAATTTTTCGAATTTTTTAAAATGTGACATATATGTGGACGTATTTATCATGGGGTTAAGCTATAGGCCATAGTATGAAAGGGGGGGGGAAAATATTGAACAAAAATAGGATCTATAAGAATACATGTGAGGTGCACGTGGTCATGAGAATAGCTAGCTTGCTCAAGGCACATGGAAACATGGCAATGAAGTAGTGAAGTTTCATGATTCATGCTTAGACTTATGGCAAAGCCTAAAAGATTAGAGGGAAGCTTGAGCTTCTTGATTTAGTGTTAGTAAAACTTCCAAAACACTTCATGATTGGTACATACCATATGTTATGGGCCTATGGCTTTTAAGGTTTCTTAACTACGTCAACGTGTATGAATCTGAAGCAATATACGGCTCCCTATGACATATAGGTCATGTGTTTGAATTGTAAAATCAACCACTAATACTTGTATCAGGAATATGCTAATCACACTCCTTGGGATGCGTTCCTCAAACCCTGCTTAAATATGGGATATTTCGTGTATCGTGATGCCCCTTTATTTTTATTTTTTTGGTAAAGAATAATTGAACCATCTTTCAATTTGTGTGTTATTTCGATGAGCATGCTAATTAATCGGAAGGAAGAAAACCTGAAGCAAGTTGCTAGTATAATATGACAGTACTAAGTACATTTTTTCTTTAGTTGAGAATACTAGTTGCAGATAGGATACCAATTTGCAACTTGCAAATAATGAGATAATTAACCAGCTTCAAACTAGGAAATCGGTCGCAGTGTTAGTAGTTAGTACTTGACCTTGAAGCATTTACTTGACAGCTATAATGCATAGGTTAAATTAAAATTGAAAACATTATTTAACGAACAACAATTTTTTCTTTTTTAAATGCAATATAGAGCTGCATAAAAAATAAATAGGAGATTTGGGTCCTTTTAGCATAGGGAGTAGTTCAAGGCCAAGAAAAATGCACAAGGTAGAAAATGGAAGACTAATAATTTCAGACAAGGTGCGCACTCCTGAGCGCAAATTTGGGTGGGCGGGGTTGTGGGTGGGAATATCACTCTTTACTTCCTCTCCAATCATAATATTTCAGTTACTATTTACCAGCTTCATTGACACTTAAGCCGATTCTTTTATTTTGTTGTAGAGTGTAGGTAAAGAGTGCGAATAAGAATGTTAAGTCAAAAAGTGCTTATAATCCAGTTTGATCAGCTTATAAATTTAGTCAAATATCCTCATAAGCACTTGGTTTATAAGCACTTTTAATTTTACCAAACGTGTAAATAAACTGAAAAGTGCTTATAAACTAGTTTGACCAGCTTATAAGTTTAGCCAAACACCCTCTTGCTCTTGAAAATAAACTACATTAATTTATCCTCCGTTTCACTTTTGTATTATTCATATCCCTACCATTGTACTTTAGTATCCAAATTATCGTTAGTTTAATATTCGGAAAGTAAAAATTATACGTGGCAACCTCTAATCGCTCTAAAAAAAACACCCGCCCCACTTTCCATTATATCCAACAGACCCAACCCTTTTACCCGACCGACCCGAACTGCTTGCTCATGCTAGTGGAGTCGTGGTATAGTGATATTTCTACTACATGCTTTTCTAAAAATGGATAGGAAGAGGCAAGTTGCATTTCGTTCTTATACTAAACGGATTTAAGACTAGACTCTTTTTTGTAAACGGTTTTAAGACTAGTCTCTATACTATTTTTGTAAAAAGTTGGCAATGAAACAAAAGAACCTCTACAAAGGAAAAGAAACAAAGAGGAATACGAAAAGTCGAAAATATCCAAGACCCACTAGACTGAGCTCCCAATATAGCAACTTTTAGGGTAAACCAATTAAGAATCTCAATAAACTTTATGATGTGGACTACGTTTGAGCTCTTCTATTTTCATAATAAGATATAGTCTTGTAGGAGAGGGAAAAAGGGACATATATAAGAAGAGAAAAAAAGGTTATACTATCAAAAGTCTAGTTATAAAAAAAGTTTAAAGTTAGATGTTATGTGCTTTAATCCTTTGAAACAAGTTGTATAAAAGTCGAACTTTCTTTGATATTAAGTTTTCTATAAGAAGGAATGAAGTTGCAAGTTTGAAGTGCTTGTAGAGGTTTAATTACTCTTAAAGAGTTCAAACATTGAATTAGTGGGTATGATCTACCTAATTTAGAGAGTAATGTTGGATTAACAATGTATTAATCATATGCCACAAACAGATCTTTCATTCTGTTGAAAAGCAATGTACGTACAAAATAGTACTACTCATAGGGTTTGGTTAAAAATAAAATGCATTATGTTATATTTCACCCATGCACATGATATAGTAGTTGGTTTGTTTTATATATTATCACTTTGATTAATCTTCAATTACACAAGAAACATTAAAGTCTCATTAGCAACTTCAGATTGAATCAATTCCTATCGAGAATGCAAGTTAAACTTCCACCACGATGTGTCATGTGCATGTACATAGAATACACACACAAAAAAAAAAAAAAATGTAAGAAAACCAAAAAGCGCCATGTACCGTTGACCTACTAGATCTGGTAAATCTTTCAAATCATCAAAAAGTTGTAGTAAAACCTTATTTACGTATACATCAATTTAATTTGTCAGCAATCCCTCAATTCCACAAGATGACGAGTCATGATGGCCATAGAAAGACGTGATTTTGCACCAACTTCACTTAACTAACACTTCAGCTAGCTATCATTAAGGGCGAGTGCAGAACCCAATTGTGGTTTTTTTGGATAAGTGTTACATAAATATGTGTAAAAAAAAGAGTGATTATTCTATCTATAATGTGATTTTATACCGTGCTATACTTTAACGGTATTTTGACGGTTAAAATAAAGCGCCGCGTTATATTTTCACGCATAGCGTTATTGTCACGACCCAATTCCTCGAACCCGGTCGTGATGGCGCCTCTCGTGAAGACAAGGCCAGCCAGACCAAAACAGACTATCTCTTTTAAACAGTTAAATACCATAAGTAGTTCTAAAACATAATATAATAACCATAATTTGCGAAATTAACGATAACAACAGTAGAAACCATCCCGACACAACCCAAACCGGGGTGTCACAAGTCATGAGCAACTAATAGTTCCGGATACCAGTCTACTAGATATGAAATCCATTACAGAAGTTCAAGAACATGAAAATAGTAAGATAAGGGAGGTACGGGACTGCGAACGCCAACAACTACCTCGTAGTCTCCGAATCACTGCCTGAACTGGGAGAATCAGCACTTAGGAGCGGACTTTGCGATGCCTGAATCTGCACACATGATGCAGGGAGTAATGTGAGTACTCCGACTCAGTGAGTAATAATTATAAATAATGGTTGAAAGTATAAAAATACGTAAAGGCACAAAGCAATTCCATATCAAGCAGTAAGATCACTTAAAACAGTAAATCAGTGAAGAAATCAAATGATATTCCTTTTTAAAACAAGTAAAACATGTAATTTAACAGGTAAATAACAAGTAGAAATCCGCCCCTCGGGCACAGTATCAATCGCTCAGAACAGTATCAGCCCCCCAGGCTCACTCTTAGTATAGTATCAGCCCCTCGGGCTCAGTATCAATCACTTAGAACAGTATCAATCCCTCGGGCTCACTCTCAGATCATAATGGGTACCCGCGCTCACTGTGGGTGTGCAGACTCCAGAGGGGCCCCTTACGGCCCACACGCTATATCAAGCCACCTCGTGACATCATCACTCGGCACTCGGCCTCACATCCTTCAAGCCATCTCGTGGCATATAAAGTATCTCAGGCCCTCGGCCTCATATCACTCAACATATCCTCACATATGGCCCTCGGCCTTACTCAGTCCAAAAATCATCACAAACCCCTTGGGCATTAGTAAAACAGTAGTTCTCAGCCTAAAACATGATGTAGAAATATCATTTAAGTTTCAAATCTGAGTAAAAGTGGCTGAGTTTGTAAAACAGTAGATATCAACAGGACTGAGTTCAAATAATAAGTCAAGCAGTGAGGAAAAAAAATGATAAAAACCCTGAAAGGTTCAAATAGTTGGCACGAAGCCCAAATATGGCAATCAGCCCAAATCATGATGATAACAAATAAATTTCAGTCAAATATGCGGTAAAATCATCAATCGGGACGGACCAAGTCACAATTCCCAGTAGTAAAAGACCCCACGCTCATCATCCAGCGCGTATCTTGCCTCAATATAGCACTACGATGTGCAATTCAGGGTTTTTAAACCCTCAGGACATCATTTACAATCATTACTCACCTCGAACCGGCTAAATCTCTAGCTCGCGACGCCTTTTCCCCTCAAATCGGCCTCCACGGGCGTCGAATCTATCCAAAATCAGAATGAATACGTCACAATATGCTAAGGAACAAAGCCCAAGCGAAAATAATCAACAAAGGGCGCGATTTCCGAAATTACCAAAACCCGAGGCTCGGTCCCACGTCTCGTAATCGGGTAAAATTTACATTTTCAGAATCCTCATACCCTCACGAGTCTAACCATACCAAAATTATCTAATTCCGATACCATTTGGTCCTTCAAATCATCATTTTACATTTTTGAAAGGTTTCACAATTTTCTTCCCAAATTCCATCCCAAATCATGAATTAAATGATGAATTAAGTGATAGATTTATGTATTCTATCCAAATCTGAGTTAAAATCACTTACCCCGATGAATTTCTTGAAAAACCTTCGAAAAATCGCCAAAATCCGAGCTCTCTAGGTCAACATATTAAATAAAATCCAAAACCTCGTATTTATAGAGTACCCTTCAAATTTCAGCCTCCGCGGGCCGCACCAAATCGACCGCGGTCCGCCCAAGCCAGTGCGGTCCGCGCAAAAACAACCGCAGCCGCACAGGCCTTCCTCTACAGTGACAGGCTTTAGTATGTTGGCCATAACTTTTTCTACAGATGTTCAAATTGCAATATCTTTACCTTTCTGGAAACTAGACACGAAGTGCTACAACTTTTGTTTTTGAATCATCTTGAATTTCCTTGTAGATAAACAGATATGAGCTTCCGAAATAGGACCAGTGAATCATTCCCCACCGCGGCCGCACACCATTTTGTGCGGTCCGCATGACACCTACCGCGGCCACACTTCTTTTTGTGCGGTCTGCACAGCACATACCGCGGCTGCACTTCTTTTTGTGCGGACCGCGCGGGTGGTTTCCGAGGCCTGCAGCCCTCCTGGACCTGCTACAACTATGATTTTCGGCCTAAAACATTCCGGAACCTACCTGGGACCCCCGAAACTTCAAACTAATTGTACCAACATATCCATGACATCATTTAAACTTTTTCAACACTTTGGAACGCTTACGACAACATCAAATCACCATTTTAACATAGGATTCAAGCCTAAGAACTCCAAGAACTCTTAAATTATGCTTTCGATCAAAAAGTCTTTCAAATCTCGTCCGAATAACCTGAAATTTTGCACGCACATGCCAAATGACACAACGAAGCTACTGCAACTCTTGGAATTCCATTCCGACCCCTATATCAGAATCTTTCCTATCAACCGGAAACGCCGAAATCTCAATTTTGCCAATTCAAGCTTAAACCTTCCATGGACCTCCAAAATGCATTCCGATCACGCTCTTAAGTCCCAAATCACCTAATGGAGCTAGCCCAACCATAAAAATTCCGATCCGAGATCATATACAAACAAGTCAAATCTTGGTCAAACCTTTCGAATTTCAAGCTTCAACTGAGAACTGTTTTCTTCCAAATTTAATCCCGATTACCCTGAAAACCAAAACCAACGATTTACATAAGTCATAATACATCACACGGGGCAAGTCATGCTCGAAAATTAGCGAGCGAAATGCAAAAGCTCAAAACGACCGGTCGGGTCGTTATATCCTCCCCCACTTAAACATACGTTCGTCCTCGAACGTGCCCGGAGTTGTTCTAAAAGCCAACCAATCGCTGAATAACCTCACCATGCATATACCCGGGGGTGATCTCACGTCACCCTATCTCACATAGGTTCGATAACACAATATAACTGAATTTTCACAATTCATCCTAGTCCATAAACCATAGAACCACATTTCCTCTTCTGAATTCATTCATAAGATCAGAATCTCACATCTATTTTCCGAATAAGCCCGAACAAGCTATAATCACCCATCTATACTATCTCTGGTGCAATCACATGATATACAACATAACTCAACACTTGTAGGGATAACTTCTAATCACAACAGCTGCACACAACATCCGCATACCGATAGAAAAACTCTTATCAACTAAAGTCTCATCCCAACACTTTCATATACTGTCAATGATCACTAAGACACGCGGTAAGCCATAACCATTTCCCAGATCAACCGTTCATGAAGCCACTTCTTCCTTGGAAAATACCACAGCAAATTTCTGAACCGAAGCTCGATACTATCTTTCCAACATGCTGAAATCGAATCCGTTCATATTCATTAATGATCCCAACAATCTCCTATAATCCACCACACCACTCTGGTGACATGACACATCAATATAGGCCTAATCCATAACTTGACTAATACGCACACCAATAAGCAACGGTCCGAACATACTCAAATCATGAAAATGACTCAAATGAAAGAGATGTACCTCAAGCTCACCAGTACCCCCACAACACAAGGCTGAGAACCCGTCTCACATCATAGGAATAGAACACACGAATCTAACTCGCAAGGTCATACCTCCACATAACTTCGCTGCGATGTGCGATCCCATCCAAAATTGCTCCACATGAACCACCTTAAGTCACTATGCTTGAAATCGACAACCACGCAAGTCTGGAACCAAAGCAAATCATCATACCCACGGTGAAACAAATAACATACACCACAATAACCCGAAAGGACGTAACCGATACGCCATTCACTGAGCAATACCCAATCACTCTTCCCGCTCGACTTCCACCATGAAACCCTAATAGAACTGCACCTAGGTGCCCATAACCAACAAATCATAACATCTTGCAACACAGAAAGGTAACTCATGGATCTCCCTAGATTACTAATAAGCTCAATAACAATCGAATCAACACACCCCTCAACAGTACAATTCAGAGCCAACCAAGCCGGCTCAAATTAGAACACGCATCCACATTGGCCTGCCAACGAACTCCTTATCACAAAAATCCTGGAGCTGCTCTTCAACTCCTTTAACACTGCCGGTGCCATACGATACTGTGTCTAGCATCAAATCAATATCGAAATCAACAACCTTGCCCGACCACAAAAAACATATCCGAAAAGTCCCTCACCACCGGAACTAAATCAATGGTAGGAGCCTCTACACTGACATCCATCATGAAAGACCAAATAAGAAAGACAATCCTTCCCAGCCATCCGTTGGGCCTTCGAAATATAAAACTACTCCACTAGGGCATAATCCTACGGACCTCGCCACTCAATCCATGGCATTTCCAGCATAGCCAACAACGTCGCCTTAGTGCAATAGTCCAGAATGACACAACACAGAGACAACCAGTCTAAACCCAATATCACATCCAAAATCTAACATACCAAGCAACAAAAGATCCGCTCAGGTCTCCAAATCCCGATAGTCACTAAACGATGCCGATACACATGACTCACAACCACCACATAGCCTGAATATGAGACCTTTCCGTCTCCAACTCCATATGGCCCATGAATCAACATATCTGGTTCCAATTCCGCCGTCCGAATACATACCACACCTCAAATACCTAATCATTCCACGAGAGAAAATCTAGAATTCCTCTATGCCACTAAACAAACTCGAATATCAGGAGTCGATCTAACAAGAAAATGCCGCAATACTACCAAAATATCAACAACTTAATCACATTGGCCTTTCTGAAACAGTTGCCCTTGTCAAATCATCCCAAATTAGCAATACCATTTCCTTAATCATCTGAAGACCCTTTCTCTAATTATCTGAAGCTCGTTCCTTTAATTATCTGAAACTGCCCGCCGCCTAAGAGTTGTGACCTTCCTTTCAGATCCGAACCGCAACCTTACACATGCGATTCTCAATCCTTCACAACATACCGCATAACCTGTACCATCCTAGGATAACCATGAGAACTTCATATCCCTTTTGAACCACAAGCAATTATGCATTCCACTAGCCAAGAACTCCCCATTGATCCCATCTAGAAGAGAACCACTATACATCCCATTCTCTTCACGCCAATAGGAAAAATATACCTCTCTAACTGTGGTGGAAACCATCTAGAAATCCCCGAATTCCTTTTACACAACACTAACTCATCAGGACTGAATCCTTCTAACTCAACCGAGCTACGCATGTCACTAAAACCTAAAAGAATTGCTGTGAAACACCTACAGAGACTCGTTATCTCGAAAACACCCAAGGAACTAATCATATCCTTACCATACCGATCTGGCCTACGACCACGCTATCCCATCTATTCGAGTTTCCCTCTGATCTACCGTTAGCTTGACACTTCTTATTGCTACAACGCCATAATTTCTCAACCCAGACTTACCACGCGAGACCCAAGCATGAAACCACACTGCCTAAGGCTCATAAGCCGCTGAGTACTCTCTTAAGTGTTTTCAAAGCACCACGTTTAAAATACCTACCCTGAAGGGACCTCATACAAATCTGGAACCATTACCTTCCTAATACTGATATATAGAATCCCATAGTTAATGTAGAAAGTACCACACGTCTTAATATTTTCCAAATGAAAACTCAGTTCCTAACCACATATACAACATTAAAATACCCAATTGCTACATGTAGAATCTTGAACACATTAGAACCATTCTCGAGAGTCATTCACTCTATTCAAACTGCAATTAGTCTGATCAAATAAACCGAACAACCCGTGCCTCATTGGCACTCTGACACGCAGAATGTAACCTTATCCCAATACAACCAAGCAACTTCCTGCTCTATGCACCGAGCCCTCTTGCCAATAACAACTCAAGACATTCCGTGATTCTCACACACCTATGAAGCATAATATAATCTTCGTCAAAATTTTCCTTTACTCGAGCCATCCTCGGTCTCAATTTCCGCAAGCCATAACTGATTCACCAGCACACCTCAAACTGGAACCAACTTAGCACCTAACCATGCAATCGCCTAATCAATAGTAGGCTCCCCCACTTGGCTTGAAGCCATAGATCAGCACACACTCAATAACTCATAATGATTATACTCTATTGATGTCATGATACCATAGTGAGATTAAACTCAAATCTTTTATAAGCCTGTGAAAACACAGATCATCTAGAATTTTAACTCCTTTGCAAATCTCGCATTCCACTCTCGCAACAGTTACACCCACTCTCTAAGCGACCCAATTTAAATTGCAACACATATCCTTCACTCGCAAATGAGATCTTCTAATAGACACATAAGGATCGTACAACCTCAGAACATTTTGCAGGAGACAACCCACCTGTTTTGCCTCTAACTAACATTTCTATATACCTTCCACCATTATAAACTGTACGCAGTCACTTAGTCCTCCTGAGTCTGAACTCATACCGCAATATGAAATTTACTTCACTCACAATTGGGAAACATGAAAGATCCTTCACATGCTCATAACTCGGGGCTATACCTCGAATCAAGATGGAATTCAAGCACCTAATAGTGCTTTTATCCTCTAGCAGACCTTCTCATCGCTTCCAAATCATATGGATACATCTCGCAATACCAACATACTCATCATATAGTTATCCAGCCGTCACTTCCACTAGTAGGGACAATACCGAACATATACGTTCAAAAATACTTGCTCACCCAATCAGCACCTCGGTGCTCAAGCTATAGGCAAAGATCCGGCCTCAAGTCCTTCAGACTGACTCAACATCAACTCACAGAGATCACATCTCGCACCTTGATCGGGGAATCACAAGCCATCGATGCACATCTGATACTAAGCGTTCATGCGCGCATACGAACGCGTGGAAGGAATTCAAAGAGTTACATTTCAAGCTGAATCAAGGACGCACGATAAGAATTCAAGAATGTGAAGTTTTCCTAAAGGTTCTGCAGCCTCTCGAGGATAAATACAGACATCTCAGTACCGATCTGCGAGACTCTACTAAACCTGCTTATGACTCGTGAGACCTATGTAACCTAGGCTCTGATACCAACTTGTCACGACCCAATTCCCGAAACCCGGTCGTGATGGCGCCTCTCGTGAAGACAAGGCCAGCCAGACCAAAACAGACCACCTCTTTTAAACAGTTAAATACCATAAGTAGTTCTAAAACATGATATAATAACCATAATTTGCAGGAATTAATGATAACAACAGTAGAAACCATCCTGACACAGCCCAAACCGGCGTGTCACAAGTCATGAGCAACTAATAGTTCCAGATACCAGTATACTAGATATGAAATCCATTACAGAAGTTCAAGAACATGAAAATAGTAAGATAAGGGAGGCACGGGACTGTGAACGCCAACAGCTACCTCGTAGTCTCCGAATCACTGCCTAAACTGGGAGAATCAGCACTTAGGAGCGGACTCTGCGATGCCTGAATCTACACACATGGTGCAGGGAGTAATATGAGTACTCCGACTCAGTGAGTAATAATTATAAATAATGGCTGAAAGTATGAAAACACGTAAAGGCACAAAGCAATTCCATATCAAGCAGTAAGATCACTTAAAGTAGTAAATCAGTGAAGAAATCAAATGATATTCCTTTCTTAAAACAAGTAAAACAGGTAATTTAACAGGCAAATAACAAGTAAAAATCCACCCCTCGGGCACAGTATCAATCGCTCAGAACAGTATCAGCCCATCGGGCTCAGTATCAATCACTCAGAACAGTATCAACCCCTCGGGCTCACTCTCAGATCATAATGGGTACCCGCGCTCACTGTGGGTATGCAGACTCTGGAGGGGCCCCTTAGCCCAAGCGCTATATCAAGCCACCTCGTGGCATCATCACTCGGCACTCGGCCTCACATCCCTCAAGCCACCTCGTGGCATATAAAGTATCTCAGACCCTCGGCCTCATATCACTCAACATATCCTCACATATGACCCTCGACCTCACTTAGTCCAAAAATCATCACAAGCCCCTTGGGCATTAGTAGAACAGTAGTTCTTAGCCCAAAACATGATGTAGAAATATCATTTAAGTTTCAAATCTGAGTAAAAGTGGCTGAGTTTGTAAAACAGTAGATATCAATAGGACTGAGTTCAAATAATAAGTCAAGCAGTGAGGAAACAGTGATAAAAATCCCGAAGGGTTCAAATAGATGGCACGAAGCCCAAATATGGCAATCAGACCAAATCATGATGATAACAAATAAATTTCAGTCAAATACGCGGTAAAATCATCAATCGGGACGGACCAAGTCACAATCCCCAGTAGTAAAAGACCTCACGCTCATCATTCGGCGCGTATCTTGCCTCAATATAGCACTACGATGTGCAATCTGGGGTTTTCAAGCCCTCAGGACATCATTTACAATCATTACTCACCTCGAACCAGCTAAATCTCTAGCTCGCGACGCCTTTGCTCCTCAAATCGGCCTCCACGAGCGTCGAATCTATCCAAAATCAGAACGAATACATCACAATATTCTAAGGAACCAAAGCCCAAGCGAAAACAATCAACAAAGGGCACGATTCCCGAAATTACCAAACCCGAGCCCCTGGCCCACGTTTCGGAATCGGGTAAAATTTACATTTTCAGAATTCTCATACCCTCACGAGTCTAACCATACCAAAATTATCCAATTCCAATACCATTTGGTCCTTCAAATCATCATTTTACATTTTTGAAAGGTTTCACAATTTTCTTCCCAAATTCCATCCCAAATCACGAATGAAATGATGAATTCAGTGATAGATTCATGTATTCTATCCAAATTTGAGTTAAAATCACTTACCCCGATGAATTTCTTGAAAAACCTTCGAAAAATCGCCAAAATCCGAGCTCTTTAGGTCAAAATATTAAATAAAATCCAAAACCTTGTATTTATAGAGTACCCCTCAGATTTCAGCCTCCGCAGGCCGCACCAAATCGACCGCGGTCCGCACAAGCCAGTGTGGTCCGCGCAAAAACAACCGCGGCCGCACAGGCCTTCCTCTGCAGTGATAGGCTTTAGTATTTTGGCCATACTATTTTCTACATATGTTCAAATTGTGATATCTTTACCTTTCTGGACACTAGATACGAAGGGCTACAACTTTCATTTTTGAATTATCTTGAAATTCCTTGTAGATTAAAAGATATGAGCTTCCTAAGTAAGACTAGCGAATCGTTCCCCACCGCGTCCGCACACCATTTTGTGCGGTCCGCATGACACCTACCGCGGAGCCACTTCTCTTTGTGCGGTCCGCACAGCACATACCGCCGCCTCACTTCTTTTTGTGCGGATCGCACGGGTAGTTTTCGAGGCCTGTAACCCTCCTGGACCTGCTACAGCTATGATTTTCGGCCTAAAACATCCCAGAACCTACCCGGGATCTCCAAAACTTCAAACTAATTATACCAACACACCCTATGACATCGTTCAAACTTGTTAAACACTTCGGAATGCCTACAACAACATCAAATCACCATTTTAACATAGGATTCAAGCTTAAGAACTCCAAGAACTCTTAAATTATGCTTTCGATAAAAAAGTCTTTCAAATCTCGTCTGAATGACCTGAAATTTTGCACGCACATGCCAAATGACACAACGAAGCTACTGCAACTCTCGGAATTCCATTCCGACCCCTATATTAGAATCTCTCCTATCAACCAGAAACGCCGAAATCTCAATTTCGCCAATTCAAGCCTAAACCTTCCACGGACCTCCAAAATGCATTTCGGTCACGCTCCTAAGTCCCAAATCACCTAACGGAGCCAACCCAACCATAAAAATTCTGATCCGAGATTATATACAAACAAGTCAAATCTTGGTCAAACCTTTCGAATTTCAAGCTTCAACTGAGAACTGTTTTCTTCCAAATTTCATTTCGATTACCCTGAAAACCAAAACCAACGATTTACATAAGTCATAATACATCACACGAGGCAAGTCATGCCCGAAAACTGACGAGCGAAATGCAAAAGCTCAAAACGACCGGTCGGGTCGTTACAGTTATAAAATACTGCACTATACCATACTGTAGGACTGTAGGAAAAGGACACTCTCTATTTCTATTGTTACTGTCTTTCTTGTCAATTCTTGGGTCAGCAAGTTGGGCGTGGTATTTTCTGTGTTTTCAGGAATTCTCGGAGTATTGGAGACAAGTTGGGCGCACGAGCACTGGCTAAGGAGAGCAACCTGGGCGAGTGTCAGCAAGGGTGGTAGGAAGTGGGCGGGAGCATACAACTACATCGAGCACAACAAATCAGCCACAGGTTTTGTTATCAGGAGTTGGTACCTCCTGTTTTACTGTTTCCCTTTTGGTGTTAGCTAAATTACTGTTAATTTACTTCGCAATAGTTAAACCTTTAAACTAGGATACTAGTTACCACGTGTTTCCTTCTAGTTTGATTTGTGTACGTTGTGTACTAGCGAGTATTCTCTAGATTGTTGTAGGTGTAGTGGCTGCAGTCTGGGATGATAGAATAAGGGCATGTCCTCGGGTGGGGCGGAGTGTGGGGTGGGGTTCAGGGAGTGGGTCGGGTAGCAGGGGAGGTAGAGGGGGCAAGGGAGCCTATAAGTTGAGAATCGGGTCATGGAACATAGGTTCACTAACGAGTAAATCCATAGAGTTGGCGAAAATCCTGCAGAAGAGGAAGATTAATATAGCGTGTGTCCAGGAGACTAGGTGGGTCGGATCGAGGGCGAAAAATGTGTGGTACTCTGGTGTCCTGAGGGGTAAGAATGGAGTGGGTATCCTGGTAGATAGCCATCTTAGGGAGTCCGTGGTGGAGGTCAGAAGGGTGAATGATAGGCTAATGACTATTAAGTTGGTGGTGGGTGAGGGTACTTTAAATGTCGTTAGCGCGTACGCACCACAAGCAGGCTTGGATGAGGATATTAAAAGGCAATTTTGGGAGGGGTTGGATGAGATTGTTCGTAGTATACCGCCTTCTGAGAGGTTATTCATAGGAGGAGATTTCAATGGTCATATTGGGTTATCTGCAGGTGGGTACACTGAGGTGCATGGCGGATTTGGTTTCGGAGAGCGGAACGGAGGGGGCATTGCGCTGTTGGACTTTGCCAAGGCTTTCGATCTAGTCATTGCAAACTCGAGTTTTACGAAGCGGGATGAACATTTGGTTACTTACCAAAGTTCGGTGGCGAAGACTCAGATTGACTATCTCCTCCTCAGGAGATGCGACAGAAGGTTGTGCGAGGACTGCAAGGTTATCCCAGGTGAGACCCTCTCAACGCAGCATAGGCTTTTGGTGATGGACATTTGTATTAGGATAAGGAGGAAGAAGAGGTCAGTACAAGGACGCCCCAGGATTAGGTGGGGTGCCTTAACTAAGGATAAGGCTAAAGAGTTGGAAGGAAGGTTATCGGCAATGGGAGCTTGGAGAAGTAGTGGGGACGCAAACACAATGTGGTCGACGACGACGGACTGTATAAGAAAGGCAGCGAGAGAGGTGTTAGGGATAGCTACGGGCCACTATGGTGGACACAAAGGAGATTGGTGGTGGAATGCAGTGGTCCAAGGTAAAGTGGAAGCAAAGAAGGCGGCTTACCTAAGGTTAGTAGGGAGCACTGACGAGGAGGAGAAGAGAGAGAACAGTCAAAGGTATAAGGTAGCTAGGAAGGAGGCGAAGATGGCAGTGACGGAGGCTAAGACGACAGCTTTTGCTCGTCTGTATGAGGAACTAAGGAACAAAGGTGGGGAGAAGAAGTTATTCCGACTCGCTAAGGCGAGAGAGAGGACAACTCGGGATCTGGACCAAGTGAGGTGCATAAAAGATGATGACGGCAAAGTTTTGATGGGAGATGACCAGATTAAGAGGAGGTGGCAGACCTATTTTCATAAACTTCTAAGTGAAGAAGGGGATCAGGATACTATACTTGGGGAATCGAGGAATGCCGACAGTCACCATGAAGTAAGTAATTGTAGGGAAATTGAGATCGATGAAGTCATGGAGGCAATGCGTAAGATGAGAAGGGGCAGAGCTACCGGGCCAGACGAAATTCCGGTTGAACTGTGGAGGTGTGTGGGTAGAGCAGGCTTAGAATGGCTTACTGCATTGTTTAGTGTTATATTCAAGACTAAGAGAATGCCTGAAGAGTGGAGGTGGAGTACAATGGTCCCGCTGTATAAGAACAAAGGTGATGTCCAGAGCTGTAACAACTATAGGGGCATCAAATTATTAAGTCATACCATGAAAGTTTGGGAGAGAGTGGTAGAAATGAGAGTGCGAAGGACGGTGTCTATTTCAGACAACCAGTTCGGGTTCATGCCGGGACGATCTACCACAGAAGCTATCCACCTTATTAGGAGGATGGTGGAACAGTACAGAGATAAGAAGAAGGATCTCCACATGGTGTTTATTGATCTGGAGAAAGCGTACGATAAGGTTCCTAGGAAGGTCTTATGGAGCTGCTTAGAGGATAAAGGGGTCCCGAGTAACTATATTAGGGTGATTAAAGACATGTATGATGGAGCTAAGACTCGGGTTAGGACAGTAGGAGGCGACTCTGAACACTTTCCAGTTATTACGGGGTTGCACCAAGGGTCTGCGCTCAGCCCATTCCTATTTGCCCTGGTGATGGATGCACTGACTCATCATATTCAAGGGGAGGTGCCATGGTGCATGCTATTTGCTGATGACATTATTCTAATTGACGAGACACGAGGCGGCGTCAACGAGAGGCTAGAGATTTGGAGACATGCTCTTGAGTCTAAAGGTTTCAAGTTGAGCAGGACGAAGACGGAATACCTCGAGTGCAAATTTGGAGTTGAGCCGACGGAAGCGGGAGTTGAAGTGAGGCTTGACTCTCAAGTCATTCCCAAGAGGGGTAGTTTCAAGTACCTTGGATCGGTTATTCAGGGGATCGGGGAGATTGACGAGGATGTCACACACCGTATAGGGGTGGGGTGGATGAAGTGGAGGTTAGCGTCGGGAGTCTTGTGTGACAAGAAAGTGCCACCGTTACTAAAAGGTAAGTTTTATAGAGCAGTGGTTAGGCCTGCCATGTTGTATGGAACTGAATGTTGGCCGGTAAAGAACTCACACATCCAGAAGATGAAAGTAGCAGAGATGAGGATGTTGAGGTGGATGTGCGGGCATACAAGGATGGATAAGATTAGGAATGAAGATATTCGAGAGAAGGTGGGTGTGGCCCCCATGGAGGACAAGATGCGGGAAGTAAGACTCAGATGGTTCGGGCACATTCAGAGGAGGAGCACTGATGCACCGGTGAGGAGGTGTGAGCGACTGGCTGTAGTGGGCACACGGAGAGGTAGAGGAAGACCTAAGAAGTATTGGGGAGAGGTGATCAGACAGGACATGGCGCGACTTAGGATTACTGAGGACATGGCCCTTGATATGGAATTATGGAGGTCGAGCATTAAGGTTGTAGGTTAGGGGAGAGTGTGAATATTTCTACAGCGCAATAGAGGGAGACTATCCAGTTAGGAGTTAGACTAGGAATGTCATTGGTCGTCTATTGATGCAGGGCTTTCCCTTCTAGTTGTATTATACCAGCCATCTATTTCGTATTTCGTATTTTGTATCCTGTATTCCATATTTCGTATCTCTTATATATTGTTGTTGTTATTGTTGTTATTTTTATTACGCATTTCTATGGTACAAATATATCATCTCCTATTGCTTTTTTGAGCCGAGGGTCTCCTGGAAACAGACTCTCTACCCTTCGGGGTAGGGGTAGGGTCTGCGTACATATTACCCTCCCCAGACCCCACTTGTGGAATTATACTAGGTCGTTGTCGTCGTCGTCGTTTCTTGTCAATTCTTCGCCTTCTTCTTCAAAACTCAGTACATAAAAACCTCACAGATGCAAACAATAGAATATATCTTAAGTCGGATAAAATAGATGTATTGTTGTAGATTGACGGTTAGCATAATTTTTTTTTAACTATAATATATCTTTGAAGGGGGGAAAATGATTTCATATGGATAAATCTACTAATTTGGGAATGAGGCATAATTAATTACAATTAACTTAAATAGAAAATTAACTGATTAACAAGATCTAACTAGCTTTAATCTTATCATACGCAGTCATAAACCGTTGTGGTTCGGTCTTTTCTCGGATCCTGCGCATTACGAGAGTTTAGTGCAACAAATTGTCTTTTTTTTTTAATCCATCCATTCTTATTTTAATTATCGCTTTAATTCTTTTTATGCTCATTAAAAAAAGATATAGTTTAGTAAGTTACCCTCATCAAAAAAAAAAATTATTGTGAATTTTGCAGCATTAAAAAGAATTACTAATAATTTTTTTAGAAATTCAAGACTAAATCCAAAAAAATAAATAAATAAGTATATTAAAGTGAACCTCAGTTAATTAGAAGTGGTTCTGTAATTCTTTAATATACTTATTTATTAAAGAAAAATAGACTCTACTCCTCTAATGTCTCAGAAATAGACAGCGTCCTTTCCCTACAGTATGGTATAGCGCAGTATTTTATAACGCTATGCGTGAAAATACAAACACAGAGTATAACGCGATTTTATATCGCGCCATACTTTAACGGCCAAAACACCGTTAAAGTATAGCGCGGTATAAAACCGCGTTATATATAGAATGGTCACTCTTTTTTCACATATATTTATGTCACACCTGTCCAAAAAGATCACAATTGAGTTCCGGACTCTCATTAAGACTATATATCAAGCATGCACCATGTTTAACCCAAAAAATAATTTTCAAGATCAAATTAATTAATTTTATATAACGTCCCACAAGCAACCGATTCGATCCGAAAGATATAAATTTTCGTTAATACAACATGATAGAGAAGTGAAAACAAGATTCAATAACAGAGAATATAATAAAAATAAAATAAAGAAGAAATAATTCTTATTGAATGATCCTTGATAGCATGATGAGTCAGATAAAGCTTGAAGACCCGAACTCTGGTTAACTTGGGAGCAAGATGCTATGAATTTCAATTTATAGAACTGTAGAGAAGAAGAAAATTAGATTATTACAATGGTGGTAAAATGTCTTTATTTATAGGGCTAAATCCAAGTTTCTTCTTGGATTAAGGATCCATTATGAGCATTTATTCAACCCATCTGTTACTTTTCGAAGACTTGTAAGAACTGAGTAAATGTTGGAATTCTGTAATTGATGAGTTAATTCTGTAATTGATGAGTCAATCTCGTACCTGTTGAGTCAATCTCATACTTGTTGAGTCAATCTCATGCTTGTTAAGTCGATCCCATGCTTGCTGAGTCGATCCCATGCATGTTGAGTCAATCTCATGCCTGTTGAGTCAATTTAATAATTGATTGCCTTGTTTTGTCCGTTACAACTATTTAATGCATTTATTGTACTTTACATAATTGATTTGTAATTTATGACATAATGATGATAAATCCTGTATAATACGGGATTAATTGATTCTTTCCTCATTTGTAGTTATGAGCTATTCTCCCGTACCTGATCCGGGGTTATTCTATGATGATCAGTTTCGAGACTAACATGTACGGTACGAGCATTCTCGGTCCCGAAGGTGTTTCACATTTTATATTTACATGTCATTCTTTACTTTTCTCATAACTTTGCTGACACGTGTCGCCATTTAATAGACCCACATGGCGAGCTTATTTTTTACTAGTACAAATGTCCCCCACTTTTTGATTACTCACTGTGATGTGACAGGGAAGTGGAATATTGTATCTTTATGTCACGACCCAAATCAGTGGGCCGCGACGGGCACCCGGTACCTTACTCAACCGAGTACCAACATAACGTATCATACTATCGTAGATAACTGAGCTGGAAGGCTGCCGAGATATAAGTAGAATACAACGTAAGATACCAACTTATACGTAAGATATACGGGCCTATAAGACCAAATATCCACTCGTATACTAAACATAGGCCGACAAGGCCATACAATCTTTAATGTACATGACATATATCTACAAGCCTCTAAGAATACATAATTTTCATAAAGGTCGGGACGGAGTTCCCATATACCAAACAATACACATCTAACTCATACTAACCAAACAAGTAACTTCGAAGCAAATGGAGCGCACCAACATCTTCCGCTGAGCTGATAGCCTATTTGGAGGGTTCTCGACCTGTCTATCGGGACCTGCGGGCATGAAACGTAGCGTCCTCAAGCAAAAAGGGACGTCAGTACAAATAATGTACTGAGTATGTAAGGCACATAAATAAGTACATAACAGACATGGAGGAAATATAGAGTAAATAACTCCACCTGTAAGTCTGAATAACTTTGCAAATCATGAAATAATTATAATATCATGCATATGCGTATGAATGTCATGTCGTGTATAGGTACATGTTTCATAACATCATCAGCCTCTGAGGGCATCCCATCATATCATCTTGGCCACTATGGGCAAAATCATCAACGTATATATACCAGTTGATCAGGTGGTGGTGCGTATAAAATGCCATAATCTTTTTCATATCCTATATATATATATATATATATATATATATATATATATATATATACGCGTATATAACACCATATGGTCATGGGTTAATGTGCATGTATAAATGCATGAAATGCATATGAAATACGTTAATAAAATCTCTCGATACGTCATAAGATCATTATGCCTCTGATTAATAAACTTTACCAACTTACGTATTTTTAAGACTCATGAACAGATGATAGAATAATATGACTCATGAGGAATCAAGAACATAAGCATCTCTAGTATTTCTATGAATAGAGTCATTTATGAAAGTTGTGCAATTGCTCATTTCGTTCATGTCGTATAGATCATGCCAAAAAGAAAGAAGGGATAGTCTTAATATGCCTGAGTCGATTCCCTTAACAATCCCTCAGAACCGCGATTTCATGCATGTTGTATTTTCTTACAAACTTTGGAGCTTCATTCGTTACATTTTAAAGATTTCATATCACTCCTTTTGGTTTTTGAGATTCCTCCGTATGCGAGCCTAAGTATAAGTGTATAAGAAAGTTTCTATCTCATGTGATTCTTTGGTGAATGATTGTTGGCAGTGTCGTTGATTATGTACTTGAGATAATTAGCTTGAGTGCCCGAACCTTTTCTTTCTTCTCCCGTAATTCCTCTTTGCATTTATTCATTTTGTGATCATGTCTACTAAGTACTACTATATATTATATTATTTCATGTTTTACTTAACTGAAAGTGCTATTTGTTGGAGGAAGTGTAGTAAAGGGTTTAGATAAGAATGATCATGTTCCATTAACGTGGATCACAACATGGTTAGCCATCTATGTGTGATTTTTAAGAGTCATATTCTTGAGATTTTATGGGCTGCCATGTAATTCCTTTGGGTGGGGGATTTAAACTTTATTCAATAATCAATTAATTAATTAGGTAATATCCCGCTACCCGGTAATTAATCAATTACCCACATAATTAAGAATTGTCTTAAATTACTTAAAATTCTAGATCACCCTCCCTTGAACCTGAACTGGTCGAGAGAGATGAACCCGCACCACATTTTTCGAATCGAAACCCCCAACTAGAGATGGAATTCCAGAACCTAAACAACTCAGTTGAGAGCTCCGTGACTGGTTCCTTATTTTTAATACACTTTATACATCCTACTATCATGGTCATATAGTATCTTGTATGATACTCGTCCATAAATATTGAGTATAATCGCTCGACCTGCATTTTACCCCAATATGCCAAACTTGGACGGAAATTCATTTTCTTTGACTTGCTTCCCCTCTCACCTTCACGAATTTACTCATTACCTGTTTGAAATAGCATGATACTTATAATCTCAAAAAAAAAAATTCTATTCCCGAACTTACGTCGATTAACTGAAGACGAAACGAAAATATGGGATGTAACACTTTATCACCCTGGCCTCTGCCTCATTAAAAACCTTTTCAAAAAAACCTAATAGGTATGAAAACCAGGCGAAGGAAAAAAGAGGGCAGAACTTAGGAATTTAGATGACAACTCTACCACTTATTTTTCTTTTGTTAATGATCGGTAGATGCTGATATCGTACCACTACCATAGAGAGCTTGATCTCGGGTTTTTAATGTTTATTCGAAACTTTTAATCTTTGAGTTTTGACTCTTGGATTTTTAGTTGTATCCAAAACTTTTATAAACTCACAGTCTTAGAGACTGAGAATATTAATAACCAGGAACTTTGTACTTCTGATTTTGATAAAGTCCAGAAATTTAATGCATCCAATTAACTTTATGAGCGGGAAATAAAGCATCCGACCATTAGCCATTTGATTGGATAACTTTAGAATAAGAGTACTATGGGTACTGATCTGGAGAGTGACCTTGCACGTATTCCAAAGAAAGGATTTGACAGGGGAAGGAACGAGCTTTTCAAGGATAGTCAGAGTAAATACTGGACCAATCCCCTACCTACTTAGTTTCGTCTCCAAGCTAGATGATATTTTCATTATGATGGCGGATGATAGAGAGAATTATCTGATTTGAGAAAGATATAAATACTGTAAATGTAATATTGTAATCATGCTTGTCTGGATATCATTTGGTATTGTAGGGAATTTATCTGAGTACTAATTTTTCTTGGCACTTTAAATTTTTTTCTGAATGCTCATATTTTAATCTTATAGACTTAAAATATATATTTGGATTCATCGTTTCATGTGTGATGTCTTAAAGCTGCACCTTTGGGTGTCTAATTTTTAAATAAAAGAGGGCCATTTTTGTATATTAAATACTATGAAGAGGACTTCTCCGTTTCATTCAGGTGTAAAATAGGATCGATTGATCCGAGTAGACTTTTAGTCTGAGGGAGTATTAATCCCAGTGGGATTTATGGAAGTATTGATCCCAATAGGATTTACGAAAATATTGATCCGTGTAAGATATTGAGCTTGAGGGAATATTTATCCCGAATAAATGTATATCTTAGTAGATTTGTCCCGAAGAGATATTTAACCTGATTGGACGTTGAATCCGAATTGTAATATATGAACATACTTCCAAATAAAGAGGGATACATGTCTGAATTAATATTTGAGATTTTACATTAATGTATACAAGATAATCGATCCGAGTCATAACACAATCAACCGTTAAGAAAGGCTTATGTATTTAACTTGAATGGTCATTATTGGATTGAATATAAGTCACGTATTTGTTCAAAGTGAACTTTATTATGGTGGCATATTTGCATATATTTATCTTGACTTTGTTATAAAAAAACTCATGATTTTTTTTATCGTGGGATTTTTTACTCTGACATGTAGTTCTCGATCCTTTTTGTGTATAAATAATATATGAATTTTTGAAAAACTGGTTCAACACTATTTGAAGTGTCTATGCTTGATATGAGCAAGACAACTAACTGAGTTGAGATGGTGGTAAATAACGTCAGAATAATCTTAGAAATTCTATCTCCCAAGGCAATCGACTGTTTGTATCACTTCTTATAATATCAAGTCAAATTGACTAATCTTCTAGTATAAGTAATCCCCCTAGTGTTCGAGTTTTGAGGTATGAGAAATCAAACACTGGAATCATAATTTGACAATTACCAGTTTAATAGTCCCCGGTAGGATAGCTAGTTCCGTTTTGATGGACTTTCAATTGGTCCAGTTCCAATATAGGGACAATACCAGCTTCATTTATCAAATATTTTTTACTCTGGTTTTTTATTTAAAGCCTTATTACCGGAGTAATTTTTACTACACTCTTTATGAATTTCTCGCATCATATATTATGTTTATCGGGGTCCTTGTGGCATTTTAGCTTTGGGACCCTTGAATATTCTCAAATATAATTCTCCTTCAACAAGGCATTACGAGATTAGACGCATTCAGAGTTGTAGAAATACATGCTTGTATTTAGGTAAAGTCCCATTTTGTAAGTAATAAATAAATTTATTATGCCAATTCCAAATTAAATTAGTCGAGCTTACCTCATTTTCATTCTAGTTGATGATTAGGGATCGTCCAAATAATAGATGATTCGATCCCGAGACTGTTTGACCCAAAAATGATATTTCTCAATAAGAGCATGTTGTTATTTTTACAATAGATCCGAGACTAGCACATCTGGCTTGGTTTTCTTGGGCTGCATAGTTTTCTTGGATTTGATCGCCATTTAAGAATCAATCATTAAATCAATATTTTTAGTTTGAGTCCCCCAACTAATTCAAGCCCTATAACATATGCTTCATACTTGGCTTCATTGTTAATAATAAAATAATTTTTATGAGTTGTCTATCTATTTTTCCGATAGGTGCATTAAGCATTGTCCCTAACTTGGAACTTTTAATACTTGTGGACCTAATTGTGTAGAAGGTCCAGATCCGATTATTATCCTAGAAGCGACATGTACTTCCTTTTCCGCTGTGGGTAATATGTTTGAGCTAAGATTAATCATGAAATCTGCTAAAGCTGTGATTTTATAGTCGTTCATGGCTGATAAATAATATCATATTCACTTAGTTAGACTATCTATTTAGCTGACCTTCTTGACAATTCGTGTTTATGCAAAATATTGCGCAACAAAAATATAGTGACTACGAGAATTGGATAACATACAAAATAAAGCCTTAGATTTAGACAGCTTCTATTAATGTCGACTTCGCAAATGTAGATATATAGTTTACGTGTCTAAGAGTATTTTATAATAGATAGGAGGTTGTGTACCTTTATCTTCTTGAATTAAGATTGTATTTACCGAGACCTCCGAAATAATTTGGTGTACCAGCAATCATATTTCTCCTTAAAATTTTGAAAGCAATGATGGGTTGATGTTAACTAACGAGTCTCGATGATTCGACATTTACGGATTAAACTGGTCTTTCGAAGTTTGGTAACTTCATCTTTTATTATTTGACGCTTATTTAATCTTTTGCTTGATCGGATTATGGCGGGGTTAATATTGAGCATACAAGCCATTAACTTTGGTGGTATACCTATTATGTTAGAATGGGGGCAAGCAAAGCAATTTATGTTAGCACGTAAAATTTTAATCAACTTATCTTTAAATTCGGGGTCAAGTCTCGACCGATGTAAACCTTCCTATCTGGGAAGTCACTGATAGTTTCGAGTTCTTTAGCATTAAACCTCATGACTTCTAATTCTTTCGATTCAATAATTGTATCCGAAAATATTTGTTTAATTGTTCATCTATGTTCGATCTTACTTCAATTGAGGGCCATGTGGAATTTTGCAGTTTAGCAAGATGATTCCTTACCTGTTCGGGAAGGTCCGGATCTTCTCCAACTCTTGAAGGAAATTCCATATTTCTTTGCTCGGACCCATATTTTAGATTTGTGCGTTTTAATTCGGATCACTGAGGAATCACATCCGTTTGATCTCCCAACATGTTTTCGACTTTTGATAACCTCTATGTCTTCCTTTATTTGGAGCTTCGTATTATACCGATTGTAAATTTTACTCCTCTGTTCCGGGAAAGTCCGATGTTATTATTCTAGCTCTTTTAATCAGATCCAGAATCACCTCCATTTGGTTTTTTTCTAACCTATTTTTAGACATTCTATTAGTTCTAATTCGACTTACCATGTCTTCTTCTATTTGAAGCCAGACTCTATAACGATTATGCATATCATTCTCGTAGGATAGATGGGAACTCCTAGAGGTGTTCTATTCGCTCGTTTTTTCCTTGATATGAGGTTATAACTAAATTTTGTAAATTAAAATTACCTGGTGTATCTGAACCTACTGTTCTGGAACTGTTTGGTGCATAATTCGTTATAATTAGTTTCGGTACTAATAGGTACGGTACTAATATACCGATGTCCAATATCCATTTTTCTCTGTTTGTTGCTTAGTTATCATATCATGGCTATTTTTTCATTTTTATTTTGCCTTGTAAATCCATCTCCAACTTGGTTATCCCCAAATGTGTTGATTGACAAATGTCGTCCATGATGAAGATTTAAACTGAAAATAAGCGAAGATTAACAAAAAATGTTAGTTTGGATGAATAGCAAATTTGCTTGAGTTTCCGATAATGGAACCAAGTGTTTAACCCAAAAAATAATTTTCAAAGTCAAAGCAATTAATTTTAAATGACGGGCCATAAGCAACTATTTCAATCCGAAAGATATAAATTTTCGTTAATACAACGTGATAGAGAAGTGAAAATAAAATTCAATAACACATAATATAATAAAAATAAAATAGAGAAGAAATAATTCTAATTGGATGATCCTTGATAGGATGATGAGTCAAACAGAGCTTGAAGAGCCGAACTATGGCTAACTTGGGAGCAATATGCTATGAATTACAATTTATAAAATTGTAGAGATGAAAATTAGATTATTAAAATGGTGGTAAAATGTCTCTATTTATAGGGATAAATCTAAGTAACCATTCTCCTTGAATTATGGGTTAATTATGAGCATTTACTCAACCTATCTGTTACTTTGGGAAAACTTGTAACAACTGAGTAAATGGTGGAATTTCTTAACTGATGAGTTAATTCCGAAATTGATGAGTCAATCCCGTATTTGTTGCGTCAATCCCGTACTTGTTGAGTCAATACTGTGCCTGTAGAGTCAATCTCATGCCTATTGAGTCAATTTCGTAAGTGATTGCCTTGTTCTGCCCGTTACAATTATTTATTGCATTTATTGTACATTACATGATTGATTTGTAAATGATGGCGTAATCATGGTAAATCCAATGTTATCCAGAATTAATTGATTCTTTCTGCATTTGTAATTATGAGCTATTCTCCCGTACCTGATCTGGGGCTATTCTATGATGATCAGTTCCAAGACTAACATGCACGGTACGAGTATGTTCGGTCCCGTGAGTGTTTCACATATTATTTTTACATGTCATTCTTTAATTTTCTCATAACTTTGCTGACACGTGTCACCATATAATAGACCACGCGACAAGTCTATTTTTCACTAATACACATCACTTCTCACATATCCTTCAAAAAAATATTTTATAGGTGAATTCAAGAATTAAATATAACAGGTTTAAGTTCTTAAATTCTTTAATAATATTTATTTCACAACCCAACATTGACACTCCATTATTTTTCAAGATTTTGCAGCCACAAATTTTTAATATATTAGTACGGTATAATCCAAAAATAATAAATTCAATTGAACCCAAACTCAACACTATAGGTCCGAGGGCTCCCCTTTAACCACCAAAAAGCTCCCACCAAGTGTTGGAACCTACCCCTTATATGTACATGTTTAGGCATGAGAATTTGAAACCATCCCTTTGCTAGCCAATTTATTACTATTTCTTATGTATATATAAATAATAAGTAAAAAAATATTTATTATAAATATAAAAATTGATGTTGCTTGACGTTCTAGTGATCTACTCTTCTAACAAAATAGGAATCTTAAATATTATCCAAACTACGAGTCTAATAAATAATTTAGAGAATAATTACGATGTGAAAAGTATACAATTAGCCTTCAAAGTGGATAGTTTTGAATTTTTATCCCCACTTATCCCATAGGCAAAATTTCTAGTTTAACAAGTATAGCTCCTTGCTTACCCCATAGGCAACACCTTTAATATTTGCCCTTGAAGTTACGCCCATGAGGCAAGCGTTGGTCAAAAGTTAAAGACCACCCAAAAGTGTCATATTTTCGCAATTTTTTTGCTTGGGAGTAATTGGCGTATTACATTTCCTATATGCAAAATCAATAATACCAAATATGTAATTGCTCAAATTCAACCTCTAAAATATTAATTTTTGTAGTTATTCCTTCTATGTTTAGTTGAGCTTAAATTGAATTTAGTGATTGATAGATAGTTGTGAAAGAATTAGGTTTCTTAAAGTCCATTGATAAGAAGTTGAAAGTTGTTTTTTTTAGTGCAAATTAGTTTGAGCTGAAATTTGTGGTCAACAAGGAATTATGAAAATATTGGCATGGAAAGGAAAATGTGTGGAGGAGCTTATAAGAAAAAAAAATAATAGAATCCTTTTAACATTTATTTTCCTTAAAAGGTAATCGAATTATTTTAGATTTTGGAGCTAAATTTAGAAGAAGATTCGGTCAACTTCACTTCTATAGAAAGCATTTTGCTATTGAAGCCAACGTTGTTTTCACAATTCAGAGAATTTATTCAAGGCAAATAGCAACTCACAACAAGAAGGTACTTTCAAGGATTCAAGTTGTTCAACTGAAGAACATGTCCCAGAAGACGAAGTTGTTGAAGTTCTTTAGTTGTTTAAGTTGAGTCAAGCTATTCTTTAATAGTAACCTACATTACCATTTGAGAAGTATAAATTGAGGTAAACAAATCTGAAGAGTTTGTTTTGCTTTCCAGTGATAGTTTATAGTTGGAAAAGAGGTAGATATAATTGATGATTGTAAGAGTTAAGGTACTAGAGATAGTCCCCTTATTTATTGAGTTGTAATGTAAAATCGCCACTTGTAACGACCCGACCGGTCTTTTGAGCTCTAGCGCGTCGTTTAGCAGTTTGAGGCCATGAGCAGCTTCACTTTAGATATTATGACTTGTATATGTGGTCGGAATTAAATTTCGGGAAGTTCAGAGTCGATTTGGAAAGAGAATTCTCATTTCGAAAGCTTTAAGTTGGTAGAAGTGACTAGGATTGAATTTTTGAATAAACAGCCTCAGAATCGGGATTCGAATGTCCCAACAGGTTCGTATGATAATTTCGAACTTGGGCGTATGTCCGAATCGGGTTTTGAAAAAATCGGGAATGTTTCGGCACCTATTTTGGAAGTTAGCAGTTTTGGAAGAATTTCATAAGTTTGAGTTGTAGTGCATTTCAGTATTATCGATGTCCGTTCGGGATCCCGAGTCTGGGAATAACTCCGTATGGTGATTCTGGTGTTGGGAGCGCGATCAGAAGTGAATTCAGAGGTCTGTGGGTCATTTTGGAGTCATTTGGCTAAAGTTGGAAACTTAAAGGTTTTTGAAGAAGTTTGACCGGAAGTGGACTTTTTGATACCAGGGTCGGATTTCGATTCCGGAAGTTGGAGTAGGTCCGCAACGTCAAATATGACTTGTGTGCAAAATTTGAGGTCAATCGGATGCGATTTGATAGGTTCGGCATCGAATGTTGAAGTTGAAATTTCTCAAGTTCATCAAGTTTGATTTGGGTGTGATTCATGATTTTAGCGTTGTTTGACGTGATTTGAGGCCTCGAACAGGTCCGCTTTATGTTATGGGACTAGTTAGTATGATTGAATGGGGTCCCGAGGGCCTCGGGTGTGTTTCAGATGGTTAACGAAGCAAATTTAGAATTTAAAGAAGAAATGAAGCAGCTGCTTTCTGGTGTAACCGCACCTGCGAGGCTTGGGCCGTAGGTGCGGAGCCGCAGAAGCGGCCTTTGTATCGCAGAAGCGGAAATGGACCGGCTAGGCTGAGACCGCAGATGCGGGACCACACTTGCGGAAGAAGAAGCGCAGATGCGGAAGTTGAGGGCTTGGAGGAGGACCGCAGAAGAGGATGGCAGGTCGCACCTGCGGAACCGCAGAAACGATCAAGTGACCGCAAGTGTGGAAATGCTGGAGGCAGTGAGGTTCTTTTAAATCGGGGGTTGGGTTCATTTCAACCCCATTTCTTCCATGGGAGCCGATTTTGGAGCAACTTTGAGGTGCTATTTTCACCACCAAGCATGAGGTAAGTAATTTATTCTAGTTTTAAGTTAAATACATGATTATATATGGATTTGGACATGGAAATTTGTAGGAATTTGAGGAAAACCTAGAAATTTGGTATTCTTGGATTTTAACCACGATTTTGGGCATGAAATTGAGAGCAAATTATATATTTGAGTTCGTGGGATTATGGGCAAAGTTTATCTTCGAAAATTTTCGGAATCCGGGAACGTGTGTTCCCGGGGGCGATTTCGTCAACTTTTCTAGCAGAGTTGCAATTTTATATAAATTGAATTGTTATAATTATTAGGGTGTATTTTCATTGGTTTACCCATTATTTGGCTAGTTTTGGAGCATTGGGGCATCAGTTTGAGTCATCGGAAGGGCTTGGAAGTCGGTTATTAAACTTCGGAGCGAGGTGAGTCTCCTTTCTAATCTTGTAAGAGGGAATTTTCCCCATAGGTGAATTAATTGGATATGTGCTCCTATTTGTGGGGGCTACGTACGCACGAGGTGACGAGAGTCTGTGCGTAGCTACTATTATGCTTAAGTTCGGGTAGTCTAGGGCCCAAAAATATGCTTTACTTGTAATATTGCAACCTTGTTGTCAACTTAGAAATGCTTAAAAACATATCGAACGTATAATTAAAGTTCTAAAAGGCTAGACATCATTTCTTGACTTTTAAAAGAGAAGCTTGCCTTTTCCTGAATAATTGCTCCTTGATGAATTCTTGATTTGACTGTTTGAATGTGTTTACCTATTGTGAAACGGGCCGAACGTCTCGGTAGATTAAATAGATGCATCTACGGTTCACTCCATTCGACCCTCTGGCAGTGCACAGTTTAAATATTTATTGGATCGAGACGTACGACCTCGACATGATTTGCGCATGCTTGTATTGCTTGCCTTGAGTTTTATAGATGTTGATATTTGCTCTCCCTGACTTGAGATGAATATATAAATGATGAAAAATAAATTTGGAAATCTCCTATTAATGAAAGAATTGCTTACTTGCTTCATGCTGTTGAGTTACAACCATCTTTATGAAAATCCATGATTTACTATATTATTGGTATATTATTATTATTATTGGACCACTAGTAAGTATCGAAGTCGACCTCTCGTCTCTACTTCTTCCAGATTAGACGGGATACTTACTGGGTACACATTATTTTTGTACTCATACTACACTTGCTGTGCATTTTTGTTGCACAGGTTCATGTGTGGCTAGTGTCCTATGGGCGTAGTAGCATGGATGATACAGAAACTTAGGTGAGCTACATATCTCGAGGCGATCCACAGCTGGCATAGTCTCTTTCAGTGTATAGTATTTACATTCTATCTAATTTGTATTCCAGACAGTTATTACACTTCATTTGATTTCCTAGAAATAGCTCATGCACTTGTGACACCGGGTTCTGGGATGATTATTGGGTATTTTGTATTACTTCTTAACATTTATATTAAATTTGAAATGATTACCTTTTACTAGTAAAAATTTAAAGAAAATAATAGTTTTTAAAATTATTAAAAAGAGAATTTAATTAAGTATTTTGGTTGGCTTGCCTGACAGCGGTGTACGGCACCATCACGACCCTTAGTGGAATTTGGGTCGTGATAGCCCTTTGAAGTTAATGAAGTTTTGAGACAAATCCTAAAACTAATGTGTTATTTAATATTTTCACTTCATTTTTTGTTTGTGTTTGGAAGGAGAAAGTGAAATTGCCTAATGGAGATAACACAGATATCATACATGTTGGTAGTGGTTGTGAAAGATAGCCTAATATGCTTTATGTTCCTGGTTTTAAGTTCAACTTGATGTCAGTTTCAAAGCTAACTAGAGACGTATCACGTGTGGCTATTTTCCTACTTGAAATATGTGTATTTCAGGACTTCTACAATGGCATAGTGAAAGGAATTGGTGAAGATGATGACGGATTATACATGGTGAAAGGAAGAGGAATCAGGGAGTTAATAGCCAATGTCAATGTAGTTAAGGGATCTGGAGTCTCAAGCAAGTTGTGGCACAATTGATTGGGACATATCTCTACACCTGTGATGCAACACATTTCCTTTCTTCAATAACATAGATAATTCAATACAGAATACGTGCCACGTTTCCCATTAGCTAAACAGTCTAGACTATACTTTCCGAATAATAAAAAGTATCAAGACTTTTTAATTAGTACACATGGATGTATGGAGACCCTACAAGGTTGCTACTCATGATAAGAAATATTATTTTCTTACTGTAGTAGATGACTATTCTAGGAAAACTATTTTTTATGCAATTGAAGAATGAAACCATAGTTTATCTGAAACAGTTCCTTTGTATGGTTAAAACTCGATTTGATGCCTCAGTCAAGATAATCAGATCAGATAATGGTTCAGAGTTCTTTAATAATCAATGGGATGAAGTGTTCTAGGTCATTGGTGTGATCCATTAAAGTAGTTGTGTTTACACTCTATAATAAAATGAAGTTGTGGAGAGAAATCATAGGCATGCCATTGCTAGGGAATTGAAGTTTTTGGCACACATTCCTTACAAATTCTAGGGCAAGTGTGTGCAAACTGCTCTGTATATTCTTAACAGGGTACATCTATGATTTTGGGAGGCAAGATTCCTTTTGAGTTGCTGTATGGTAGAGAACCATCACTGGTTCACATGAGAGTATTTGGCTACTTGTGTTTTTCCACAAATGTGTTAAAGGAAGACAAATTTGCAGCAAGAGCAAGGAAATCTATGCTCATAGGGTACTCCACAGCTCAAAAAGGCTATAGGTTATATGATATCACTACTAAAACATTCTTTGTTTGCAGGGATATCACTTTTAGGGAGTCAGAATTTTCATTAATGCAACCACAGCATAACAGTCCACCTATAGCAGCGGAGGGCCAATCCACATACTTTCTAACTATCCCTATTGAAGAATCTACTCTAGTTGTATGGGGTCCCTAGCCAGAACCATCTGAGTATACTGAACATACAGTACCTCCTTTGGAGGTAGCACCGGAAGGAATAACATCAAAACCAGGTTCTAACAAGGAAACAGTTCAGGATGTAGCAGCTTCTGAAGGATTAGAAACCTCAGCTACATTGCCCATGTCAAATGAGTCAGCATAGTCTGCATCCATGGATAGCCTGACTGAGCTACCATCTATCTCAACTCACAGACAGTCCACTAAGAAAAAAAATTCACCTATTTGGATACAGGATTACATTGTGAAGGGACCTAAATCCTCACACTGTGCATATCCAATATCCAACTACTTATCTTATGATGGAGTGACACAACAGTACAAAGACTATGTCTTGACATTCTCAGTCCTTAGAGAACCACAGACTTTTAGAGAGGCAGCCTAGGATCCTAAGTGGATAGAAGCTATGCAATAAGAAATCCATGCCTTGAGGAAAACAAAACATGAGAAGTGGTAGACCTACCCCAAGGGAAGAACTCTATTGGTTCCAAATAGGTCTACAAGATCAAATACAAGACTAATGAAGAAGTTGAGAGGTTCAATGCTCGATTAGTGGACAAGGGATACAACCAACAAGAGGGCATGGACTACAATGAAGAATTATCTCCAGTGGCCAAAATGGTCACTGTGAGATCAGTCATTGCCTTAGTTTCTTCAAGAGATTGGGGTCTATACCAAATGAATGTGTTCAATGCATTCTAACTGGGAGACTTGTCAGAAGAAGTGTACATGGCCTTACCACAAGGTTTTCGCAGACAGGGGAGGAGAAGGTGTGTATGTTATTGAAGTATCTATATGACTTTAAACATGCACCCAAGTAGTAGAATTTAAAGCTTACAAAAGCTTTATTGAAGGCTGGGATTAGTCAAAGTGTATTTGATTATTCCTTGTTCACTAAGAAGTCCGGGACTCACATTGTTGTGATTTTAATCTATGTGGATGATCTGCTTCTTACTGGTAGTAGTAAGGTTCTTATTGATGAGGCAAATGCTGTTTTGCATAAGAAGTTCAAAGTAAAAGACTTGGGAAAGTGAAGATACTTTCTTGGAATTGAAGTTATGAGATCCAAACATGGTATTCCCCTTAACTAGAGGAAATACACTCTTGTGCTCATTTCTGAAATGGGTTTTAGTGCAACCAAACCACCTATCACACCTCTTGAGGTTAATCAAAGGTTGACTTCTGTAGAATTTGACAAAATTGCAGGTCTTCAAAGTTCAAATGCCTTGGTGGATGTCACTAGTTACCAAAAGCTAATTGGGAAATTATTGTATCTTACAGTCACAAGACATAATATTTGTTATGCAGTACAAAGCCTATGTCAGTTCATGCAAGCTCCAAAGAAGTACATGGATATAGCTACCAGAATTGTCAGGTATCGCAAGAATGCACCTGGACTTCGTGTTCTATTGAAAAGGGCATATGCACAGTCCTTGCTTGGGTTCTGAGATTCAGATTGGGGTGCTTGCCCTAATACTAGAAGGTTAATTAGTGGTTATTTGATCAAGTTTGGAAACTTTCTTATCTCTTGAAAGTCCAAGAAACAACACACTGTCCCCAGAAGTAGTGCAGAGGCTACGTACAGGAGTATGGCCGTAGCAGTCGCAAAAATCACTTGGTTGCTAGGTTTGTTTGCTGAGCTTGGAGTTACCATTCGTCAGCCAGTTGTCTTCTGTCGTGACAATAGAGCTACGATGCAGATTGCTACGAATCCCATTTTTCATGAACGCACCAAACATGTCAAAATCGATTACCACTTCATCCGTGAGAAGATTAAGCAAGGGATACTGGCTACTTAGTATGTTCATACTACACATCAACAAGGAGACTTACTTACAAAAGGGTTGACTGTTGCGCAACACAATTTTCTGTTGGGCAAGCTTGTGCTGAATATCCTTCACTCTCCAGCTTGAGCGGAGTATTGTAATAGTATAGTTAGTGGTTAATTGATTGAGGGATTTATTTATACACAGTAAAAGTTAGAGGACCTTCTTATTATTTAGGACGTTATGTTAATTGTATATATAAACAATGTATAGTCGATTTATCAGTTATGAGAGAACATCTTTTCCAACAGAGCTTCTTCTCGATTCTTCTTCTCCAAGTCTCTCGAGATATTCTGGCAAAAAGAACCAATTTCTTTAACACTCAAAAATGGAGAGTGATACAATTCACCCCTCTTATGTTGGTGCAAGCTAAAATAAGATTCTAGTGTATTAAATAGAGAAAGAAGCATTTAATCAAAGCCTTAATTAGTGAAAAGAAGAAAATAGCAATAACGTTATTCTGTGTCAGTATAGAACAATACCACGAACTATTTGATAAATTGATAAGCAAATAGGAAACCAACTTTTATGATACGTATAATTAGATTTCTTCTTCAGAAAGGCTCTTGCAATTGATTCCACATGCCACCCGATTAATTATAACTGGATAAAAAAACTCACTTTAAAATTAATTAATCTTATTCATTTTAACTTTAATTTATTGAAACATTGCGCTAAATTAATGCTCGCAAAAACAAATGAACAATCATACAAGGTTGGCAGTTATTTAATAGAAGAATGATAGAGTCGTGGGGTTGAGTACTTCTATTGTTAGACAGATAATCAAAGCTAATTACTTAGGATAACTAATTCTATCAAATGAAGAGAATATTATTAATATCATAATACTATATAATATTAAACGTCTGTCAAATGTCAAAACCAGTACCCTACGGATAGATCACCTTGTACTTTCAAGTAATCCAAATTCTCCATGTGCTTTCGCAATTTTAGGGTATTTTCAGAAAGTATTAAAATGTTGAGTTGACCCTCAAATGGCTTTGACTTTACATATATGCATGTTTTAGGGATCTAAAATCACATGCAAACGAATAATTTAATATTTGTAAAGGCCAAACAGTTAGTATACGGTTGATAAATTATTGAGTACCTTCTTGATGACTGGATCTACGTTTTGGAGTCAATGCTTCCCATCAACTAATCATTAATTCATTTACTCCAATTAAAATTTTCTTTCTTATTCGAACAAAAAGGTCTAGTTGGTACGAAAAATAAAGAATGGTGTTATGATCGAAATAATCAGATGTCATATCGAAGCTAATAAAGTATACCTTTTGTGACGATAAATTAAATAACAAAAGAGAAATATATCAAAAGAGACATATATTTAACATGATACCGTTAATTGATCCACGTCCACATATAGAGATGAGCAATAAACTATATAAAAGAGAGTATAAAATATTGAGAGAACAACCTCACAAAGAGCGATATACAAGTGGCAGGCTAACACTTATCCCAAAAAGATTTTCCCTAAACAAGACTCTCAAATCGCTTATTGCTATAGTGCGGATGCTACTAAATGAGAAGGAAAGATCTTCAATTTATAGAAGTCCGAATACCTTTTCCTCCAATAAAAAGACTTGCCAAATATGAAGGAATAATATTTTCCTTTTCGTAAAAGGTAAAATTAATTGTGATAAATATGTTTTCCTTCAGGAAATTAATTAAATTATGGTAAGAAAATCAAGACAAACCTAACAGTGACTAGGTTTGGAAATCACCTTGCTTCTATGTATGGTCAATAAGCCCAATTCTACTAGGCTTTTAGAAATGCAGATTTTACCTCCTATAGCAAAGCTTTACACCCTATTTATTATAAATAAAAACCCTTTTAAATTATTATTTTCTATAGCTACCTTTTAGATTTTATAACAAAATATATATTAATGGTCACTTCTTGCCATTAAGCCATTAAATACGCTGTCTAATATTTTTTTTCTCTATTATTCTTTCAGTTTATTCTCTTCCAAAATCACCGCATAGAGTCTTATTTCTCTCTCCACGATCTTTCTATCCTCTCTCTAGGCGACATGGAGATCTAGCAGCTGCCATGGCTATTTTTAATATTTTTTGCTCCAAATTTCTCTCCCCAGCTCTCTCCTTTATCAGTGCCATTGTCTCCCTTAATTTTCAATAGTTTTTGCTCCAAAAAGTTGTGGTAAGTGTTAAATTAAAGTTTTTGGATTGAAGACCTACAAGGCCAAATTAGTCGTCTTCCCAAGACGCGCTTGCAAGGTCAAGGCTGGTGATTCTGCCCCGAGGAATTGGCTACGACAACTCAAATCCATGGTGCTTACATGCCTATTGCACGTTAGAAGCCATCAGTTGATCTTGTCAAGGTTACCGAAGAGATGAAGTCGTTCAATGCCTAAACTCTAAATCTAGTGCTTGTATTCTGTTATATTTAGATGTATTTATATGTATTTGAGTTCATACAATAACATTTTAAAATATATTGTTAGTTCTATCATTTTGATGTTATTCATCAATTAGTTATGCATTCAATCTAACTGTATTCATTTGTATTTAAAACAACGATATAGTGAAATACAGTAAAATACACTCAATACAAATAGAAAATCAATGAATACAACCAATGAAATATACTCAATAAAGCAGTAATACCATGTATTAGAATAAATAAAATATTGTGAATACAAAAATAAACTTGAATACATTGAACACAACCGTTAGATACAACAGAATACTCTGTTTTTTGGTGTTTAGTGTCTGATAAATCTTCTCATTAATTGGATTGATAATGTTGTGTATTATAATTAATTTAGGTGAGTTATATTAGGAGTGTATCCCATTAAATTAACATCTTTCCGTTGTTAAATAACTGGAGAAACCTATTATTACGATGTATTCATGAATACATGGTATGAATATATGTGAATACAACGGCTGACAGCTAGACTGCCCTATTTTTTAACCGATTTTTGTTACTATATTCATGAATACAGTAGCTCGAATACATTGAATACATTACCATAACAACTGAAAGGTAGCTACGGAAAGTAATTATGTATATGGTAATTGATAGCTATAGAAAGTTAATAGCCACAAAACAATAGTTATTTCTGAAAATTTCTCTTTAGAAATTACAAAGTGAGTTATTTTCCTGGAATTTTCTATTTTAGTTTTCCTGACGTTTTTCTTTACGCATAAATTTCTAGCAATTGTTTTTCAATATTTTACTATCTTATTATTCTACTATCTTGTTAGTTATTTCGTTGAAGAAATTATACACTTACCTATAAATAGGGGTGTTTCTTCCGTGTGTTGAGCTATGGAAAAATATTGTAGTGTATATGAAAAAAGTAACGTTGATATAGTGAAAAAGATAATTGAGAGAATGAAAAACTCTAAGTCAAACTCTAAAATACTCTTCCGTAGCTTTAAAAAAAATGTTAAATTTTAGTTTCAAGGTGGATCATCTATTTTGGGCCTAATTAAGTTTTCATCTCCTGTTGCTTCTGCAAATAACATGAGTAATTAAAGAAGAAGAAAATCATAGATATGGTTGTTTTATGTAGAAGCTTGCATAATGTTTATTATTGTAAAAAGAGGTTTGAATAATACGTACTCGATTGTTAATCATCATATTTGAACTGGGATTTTTTCGTGGGTATATTTTTGTTCGAATATTATTTTACCATAATTTCCCATTACATTGAAACGAGGCTAAACTTTGAATACCAAAAGTGGCTAGCCCAGCCAAAGTGGTTGCTTTGGCCCGTTATTGATTCTTTCTGCTGGTTCTTATCTTCTTCCTCAATCCAGTATTCTCCTACTTGTTTTCGTCTTTATTTCTCATTAAGGGTTTACAAACCGAATCAGAAAACAATACCAAATCAAAAAGTCAAATCAAATCGATAAAAAATTCAAGTAGATTTGGTTTAGTATTGAGTAAAAAAACGAACCAAACTGATACATAGATATATAATTTTTATATATACATTTAAGAATTTATATATAATTTTCTTTAAAAAAATATCTAGAAATATTTGGGATCTCTTATGGGATGTAATATTTAATAGAATATAAAATATTTTATTTTTATTTACTTTAAATAATGGATTGTATCATCACTTTCTTATCAAGTGTTATTGAAATGCGTCAATCTTTTTGTTCTTAATTCCATATTCATATGTCAGAGCTATTAAATTCTTATATCTTTTTCTAATTTGAAATGATATTTCCATAATATCAAATTAAATAGAACGTATCATTGTTTAGGATTTTTATGTTTAATTATTAAATTCAGTTAACGTTAAAAGCGTACATCAACGAAAAATTATTATTAGACGACTAAAAAAATAACTATCATATGTTACTAAAACATTTCTCCCATAAGAATTTTTTAATAGATCATATGTTTGATTTGTTTTTAATTTTTACTCAACATATATTTACTTATCAAAACTTTAACAAAGTAATATTGAAATAATGTTTATGTAACAAAAACCCGAAAAATTCGACAAAGCCAAACCAATCCAAACCGATATAGTTAGTTTGATTTAATTTTGATAAAAACCAAATCAACCCGATTTATGTACACCTTATTTCTCATCATTAAGTTTGGATATTTACTCATGTTTGGTTTACTAGACTGCTCACAACTTTATAATTTCCTGGAATTACAGTGATTATTGAGTAGTTTGTATTCCGACTATTTTATTTGCTCCTTGGCGCGTTTGTTTAGATTCTTGCAAATTCTTTTTAGTAAATTGGTTTCCATGGTTTGTTTTGTTACGTCGAAGAAGAGGCAAACCCGAAAATAAAGAAGATAAAGAATACCAAATTTTAACGTGGAAAATCCTTCAAATTGAAGGTAAAAAACCATAGGATCACAAAATTCAAAAAGCTCCACTATAACAATAAGAGAGTTACAAAAGTTCTCCAAATTGGATACACAACAAGTGCCAAACACGGAGTAACAATGGCAACAAGAGCAACGACAAATCAATTGAAGAAAGAGGAAAAGCCACAAAACTAGAGCTTCTTTCGAGGCTCGAAATCAGATTCTACGGGCTTTCAAATCCGATCTCCGCCTTTCAAATTAAAGAATAAGGTGTTACTAATACTCGGTCAAAATTTCAGCCTGATCAACGATTAACGAATCAGAAAACGTGATTTGAAGTTGGCTGGTAGGAATAAAAATCTGCAGCAAAACAAATACTTTTCTTCTCTCTTCTCTCTTGATGAAATCTCTCTCAAAAATCACTCTTATATGCTTAAGTCTTTCAAAGACTTGTACCAATGAGCATAAAATGATTTTTCAAGGTTGTCCTATTTATAAATCTCGAGTGGTGTTTTCTCTTGAAGCCAAAACCAACTCTAAATAGGAATAAAAATCGAATCCAATTCCCAATAGGAATGAAAACCAAAAGAGAATAGGATTAGGCCATTGGGCCTTTGGCTGGACAACATAGACATGTGGCCAACAAACTCTCCCTCCAGCCAAGGGGCCAAAGGTGTCTTCAAGTAGAGAAACTATTGACAGGCTTCATGCCTGCCAACTTTCTGCAAATTTTATGTTTATCTGCAATCGTCGCCTTTGTCAGCATATCCGAAGGATTTTCATCAGTGTGTATCTTCTCAACCTCAAATAATTTCTCTTCCACGACTATTTTTATCCAATGATACTTTCTATTTATATGTTTGGTCTTAGAATAAAAAGTGGAGTGCTTGGTGAGATTGATAGCACTCTGATTATCACAAAATAAGATGTACCTTGGCTGCTCAAAGCCAAGATCATTAATAAACTCCTTCATCAATAACAGTTCTTTGGCACCTTCTGTGATAGTAATATATTCGGCTTCTGTGGTGGATAGAGCTATGTGTAAGCACGTGATTTTTGCTCTATGAAAGAATTACTCCCAAAAAAATTCAAAATAAAATGATTTTTCCTTGGTGTGCAACTTTTTTGAATTTTTGTGGTATTTTTGTGTAATTATTTGTATATTTGTCTGTGCATTTTATTTGTTAAATTATTAAAAATACAAAAATATGTCGCATTTTGCATGTAGGATTTAATTATACAATTGTTAGTAATTAAGTTTGTTTTACAAAAATTAAAAATTACAAAAAATAGGCATCTTTTGCATTTTTAGCATTTAATGTCCAAATATACAATTTTATGCTTAATTATTACTTAATTGTGCGTTAATTGTTATTGGGAGTTAATTTGCGCTTTTATAACTTAATTTAGTTCTTAATAATAATTTAAGTATTTTTATAATTTAGTTTTAGAAAAATAAAAGAAGAAAAGAGAGCGAAAATATAAAGAAAATCGGAATTGGGCCTCTTCTTCAATTTCAAACCACAAGCCCAAAAAATTGCCCAACCTTCCCCATGACCCGGTCCATTTTAAACCGGGTCAACCCGGTCCGTAAACCCAAAGACCCAACACCCCCTATCTTGCATTTCAAAAAACAAAACAAAACCAAAAAACCTAAAAAACCCTACACTACCCATCCGCCCCCTCCTCTCTTTCCTTCTTCTTCCTCAAGCTTCACCAAGCTCCATCAATGGCTGCCATTCCCCCGCCTCTTCTCCTTCACATACACACACACACAACCACGGCAACGCAACGCACACACACCCGCTGCCCGTGTTTCTTCTTCTTCTTCAAGATCGTGAGGGTTTCTTCTTTTTCAAGTTCACGTTGAACGTCGATGCTTCTTCTTCCTCACTTCATGCTGCGTTTCCAGCTCCCATAGCTGCTGCCCGCAGCTGCTCCATCCAAATGACAGGTGCTACTTCTTCTTCGTGTTTCGTCGTTAACCCGTCGCGTTGCTGCTCCGTTCTCTTCTCCGACCAAGCTGCTCTTGTTTCTGCTTCTTGCTGCTGCCGCAGCTCCTCCGTGTGGCTGCCCGCGTCGCCACTGCTGCTGCATTTTTCTTCCAGCTGTCTGCTGCTTCACTTCATCGTCCTCGTTGCTGCTACTGCGTTGCTGCTACTGCCTTTGCTGTTACTGTTCCGTCGCTGCTGCGTCTTCTTCATCTTTCACCTCGACTGATGCTTGTTGCTTCGTCGTCTTCAAGTCCGTTTATGTCCAAGTTCCGTTGGTTTCGTTTAGAGTTCGTTCGATGTTCGTCGTTGGTCATTTACGGTTAGTTGTTCTAAGTTTTATTTCGTCCATAATTTGTTTGATATTTTCAGATTTTGAATTAGCATAAGTTTGCTTTATTTTTCTTATTTATTTTTAGATAAAAATTGTTAGTTTAGTTATATTATTGTTAGATTTAAGTTGAAGATTCAATTTAATTATTTTTAAGTTTGTTTTATTAATTTTAAGAGGATTTAGTTTTAATATAGAAAGGTGTTAGTTTAAATCGTTTAAATCCGTTGTTTGTTGTTAATATAGATTTAATTCGTATTCATTTTTTGAAGTTCGTTTTTAATTCAGTGATTTAATGTGAAGTTATGTTTTGGTTTTAATTTTTGGATCATGTATCTTTGTTATAATTTTTGTTGGATTTAATTAAGAAAGATTAATTGATTATTTGAAGATTAGTGATTTGAATATGTTTATTTGTTTTGTTTAAGTTTAATTCGAAGTTTGAATAAAGTTTGTTTGTTATTGTTGTTGAATCTTTTCATTTATGTTCATACTTTGTTTGGTTGATCTGGAATCCGAAATTTGTATAGTTTGATTTTCTTGTTTATTTGTTTATCATTTATGATTATTTCTTGAGTTTGTCTCATAATCTTGTTTAAGTTTAATATAGGAATTGTTGGTTGTAAAGTTGTTAGATTTTTAAGTTTGAATCATGTATTGTGTTGTTAATATTGTTGTTTCCTTGCTCATCAATTTTTGGTCTAAGTTAACCAGGATTGGTTCCCAATATGGTTAATTTATGCACATTAATTTGATGTTGTTCAATTTGTGTTCATGTGATTTGTTGTTGAATTGGTTCAGAAATCGTGTTCATGTGATTTGTTGTTTGAATTTGTGTAGAAATTGGTCATATTGGCTATATTTTGGTTGAGTTTGATTAATTGATTTGTTATAGCTGATGGGGTAGTTTGGTAAATTGCAGTACATTCGGGGTAAAATGGTAATTGCAATAAGGTCGGAGGGGTAGTTTGGTAATTGAACATTTTTGAATAATTCTTTATGTTAAGCATGGGGGACAAAATGTAATAGGGTGTGGGTGATATAGTTGTTTAATATAAATGGGGGACAAGACAAAATGTAGTGGAGAAGAATATGGTAATTGTTTATGGTAGGCATGGGGGACAAGATGTAATGGTTTGGTTTGATATATTAGTTTAATGTAGTGGGGATGAGTGGGAAGATAATGGGTTTGGTAGGAGAAAGTGTGGTTGATTTTAATTGATTAAAGGATTCTGGGATGGGATATAAAGAAGAGGTCTTGAATTAGGGTTTTAGAGAAGACAGACACAGAGAGAATAAAAGGAGAGAGAATACAGAAGAAAATTTTAAGAGAGAGGAAATTCCGAAAAATACTAAGACTTCAGAAAATAAGAAGAAAAACATTCTGGAAATTCAAAAAGAAGAATAGTATACACCTGATTACAATCCAAATATTCTGATATACGGATTCAGAAATTAAGGGTTAAATACTAACTAGTCTTTCAAAATCTGAAAAGATTCTCTTTGCTCCTGTCCGTTGATTGTTGTTGGTGTTTCTGGATTTTTGTCTTGATTTTAAAATCTGTCACTAAGTTTCTCGTTGCTGGTTGTTACTGGTTGCTGGGGTTGCTGTTGTTTTATGCTACTGAATTTCTGCTGATCTCCCTTTTCTTTTGCTTCCAATATCAGGTACACAACTGACACGCTGGTTATTGTAAACCGAAATATGAAGCATGAATACGAAAATGAAGAGTTGAAATTCTAAATTTAATTTAATTATATTCTGAAATTTAATTGTATGTATAAATTATTTAGCTTGCAAAAATCAGAATCATGTAGCTATTTAATACATATAGTGGAACATCCGACGATAGCTTAACGGATGAACTATCTATATATTGCCTAAAAATAAATAAATGGTGTAGTAACTCCGTCTAGTCAAAAAATCAAACGAATAGGCCATTTAGGAACTTGGTAGGAATATTGTTTAGTTAAATAATATTGGTTAATTTCAGCATGTAAATGGTCTAGGATTAAAATTAGATTGCTAAGTTTTTTTTTAATTTGACAAACTGAGAACATGCCTAGTATAATGTAACTAGGTAGAGTAACATGTGAATAAGACGGCTCAGGTCTAGTTTTATGTCATACACGTTGGGCCTGGGCCCGCAGTGGCAACGGACTGTCCTGTTTGCATCATTTTCAGATTTTATGAATCATATTCGAAACCCATCTATAACAACTCAAGCATGTAAATAAATTAAGACATTTTCTCTTTTATTTTGTAGAGACAAATTTAATAAGAGAAAAATGTAGGCATTTTAGGACTGTCCTTTAAAAATAAAATGAGATGAGCCTCGCCCAATAAAATGCACCAATTGCGGGGCCCTCAATAAAGGTTTAATTAAAATTGCTTAGACTTCGGGATGGACCGTTTAGCAAAATTCCACGGCCCTACCCAAAGAAAAATGATACGCTAGTCGCTTTAGGCGCGTATTTAATAATGTTGGCTTCTTAAACTCGGGTGCACATTTATGTGACCCAAATCCAAATCTCAACAGAGTTGAAATATGCCAACAACCACGGGTGCATTGATGTGACGTGGTTCGAGATGTGTTTCCACGATGTTGCAATTCTTGATAAAAATAATAATAATGACAAAAGCGGTTAAAAGTTAAAATTCGCACATAGGTTCAATATGTATTAAATCAGATAATCAAGCCGAATATGACAGTTGAGCGACCGTGCTAGAACCACGGAACTCGGGAATGCCTAACACCTTCTCCCGGGTTAACAGAATTCCTTATCCAGATTTCTGGTACGCAGAATGTAATATGGAGTCATTCTTTTCCTCGATTCGGGATTAAAATTGGTGACTTGGGACACCCTAAAATCTCCCAAGTGGCGACTCTGAAATAAACAAACAAATCCCGTTTCGATTGTCCTTTAATTGGAAAAAACTCCCTTGTACCCTCGCGGGGGCGGAAAAAGGAGGTGTGACAGCTCTGGCGACTCTGCTGGGGAACATAAGCATCCCTCCCCTGATAGTATACACCTGAAACTACTGGAGAAAAACACTTTAAACCAAGAAATGAAAAGTGATGACTTCAAAAAGATAAAAGAAAAAGTCTTTCTGAACAAATGTTGGGGAAAGAAAAAAAAAGAACTTATCTGAATGGTACAATCAATCCCAATGATCATGTCATGCATTTTCGGATTAACCAACCCAGTCTATTTATATAAATCAATTTTTCTGACGGCCTTATGCTGGGATGCGCAGAAGCCTAACTCTCACCGGATGCGGATCATTTTTGCCAATCTTATCTTGCTAGCCCCTTTTATATCCTTGTCGCCTCATAGTGCCCTTCGAGGGGTTTTCAGTGATGAGGCTCTCTCATTTCTCTCAACTCCCGTCGCCTTATGGTGCCTGTGAAGGTTTTCACCGATAAGACTCTTCTCACTTTATTTTTCTAAGTTGGAGATTTGAGTGTTACTGATATGACTCTTTGCTTGGGATTTTTTAGGTTATCAATTCGTTGCCGACTTTTCTCTGTTTTCATTTGCCCGACTTGGCACTCCTCGGATTCTGATCGGGAGGTCTTTTTTGGACATCAACACTATGCACTTCTGTAGTCTAGATTGCCAAGAAACAACTCCACCTGCAAAAGTGATCAAATAACCGGAAGAGGATCTTGAATTATCAAGATTGCCTCCTAAATTAGAGTATGTGTAACAAACAAGTTCAGGCTTGGCATTGCCAAATCACAGCTTCAAATATGCAGTACCTTTCAAATACCTTAATATCCATTTTACTGCATCCTAATATTCTTTTTCAGGATTAGAAAAGAATCTACTAACAGTACCAAGAGTATGTGCAATATATGATCTAGTACAAACCATAACATACATTAAGCTACCAACGACAAAAGAGTAAGGAATACGAGAAATCTCATTTTCTCTTCATCAGTAGATGGACTTCTGACTAATACTCAATTTAAAGTGTTTAGCAAGAGGAGTACTAATCACTTTTGCATCTGTCATATTAAATCTCTTGAGTACCTTCTCAATGTATTGCTTTTGGGACAAAAATAACTCCTTTCTATCTCTGTGTTGGTGGATTTGAATGCCAAAGATTTTCTTTGCTGACCCCAAGTCCTTAATCGCAAACGATTTGCTCAACTGCTTCTTAAGGACTGCAATTCTGGATTTATTCTTGCCAACAATAAACATATCATCTACATAACGCAATAAGATAATAAAATCATCATCAGAGAACTTCTGGAAGAATACACAGTGGTCAGAAGAAGTTTTGTTGTACCCTTGTTTTTCTATGACATATTCAAATTTCAAATACCATTGCCTTGGAGCTTGTTTCAATCCATACAGAATCTTTTTCAATTTGTAGACATAATTTTATTTTCCCTTAGTTACAAAACCATCAGGTTGCTCCATATAAATCTCCTCATATAAATCACCATGAAGAAAAGCAGTCTTGACATCCATATGCTTAACCTCTAAATCTAGACTCGCGGATAAGCCTAGAACCACATGAATAAAAGACATCTTCACAATAGGGGAGAAAATTTCATCAAAGTCAACTCCCTTCTTCTGGACAAAACCTTTAACAACTAACCTCGCCTTGTACCTGGGCGCAGAGGTATGGTTATCTTGCTTTAATCTGAATATCCATTTGTTTGATAAAGCCTTTTTACCTTTCGGCAATTTCACTAACTCATATATGCCATTCTCATGGAGTAACTTCATCTCATTTTCCATGGATTCTATCTACTGATCTTTGTGAGTATCTTGCATGGCTTAATCATAGCTTTTAGGTTCTCCCATGTCAGTCAAAAGTAAATACTCATCAGGAGGATAACGCATGAATTTTTGCTTGTCCCTTGTAGATCTTCTAAGAAAGGTTTCAGAAACATTCGAAGTAGTTACCTGAGTAGGAATTGGTTGTTGATCAACCATAACTTCATCAACTGGAGCATCCATAATATCTACACCATGATGATCATTTTGATCTTGATCAATATCTCCGTCATTGTCTTGGGTTCCTTTATGTGCAATAGGTGCCTTAGCAATAAAATTTGGATCAATATCAATTAAGCTCTTATTACTCTAAGAATCTATCTTCGCAACTTTGTCAATATCTTTAATAGTCTGGTCTTCAATGAATATTGCATCACGACTTCTAATAAGTTTATTGTCAACTGCATCATAAAAATGATACCCAAACTCATCTTGACCATAACCAATAAAGATGCATTGATTAGTTTTGACATCCAGTTTCGATCTCTTATCTTTAGGAACATGCACACAAGCTTTACACCCAAAAACTCTCATGTGATCATAAGAAACATCTTTTGCAAACCAAACTTTGTCTGGGACATCACCATCCAAAGCAACAACAGGAGACAAATTGATATCATAGGCAACAATGTTAAGTGCTTCTGCCCAAAATGTATTTGGAAGTTTAGCCTCTAAAAGCAAGCATCTAACTCTCTCAACTAGAGTTCTATTCATCCTCTCTGCCTAACTATTCAATTGAGGTGTCTTGGGCGGAGGTTTTTGATGACGAATTCCTTGTTCCTTGCAATAGTTATCAAAGAGACCACAATATTCACCACCATTGTCAGTGCGAATACATTTTAATTTCTTCCCCGCCTGTCTCTCAGCTAAGGCCTGAAATTCCTTAAACACACCAAGTGCTTGATCTTTAGATTTCAAAGGATACACCCAGAACTTACGAGAATGATCATCAATGAAGGTCACAAAGTAAACTGCACCACCTTTGACTTTACTTTAAAGGGACCACACAAATCAGAGTGTACTAGCTCCAATAAATCGGGCTTTCTTGAAGGAGGATGGCTATGAAAGGAAACTCTTTTATGTTTGCTAGCTAAACAATGGATACACCTTTTTATCTTTGGTTCTTTCACTCCAGAAAACAAACTTTTCTTAGCCAAACACGTAATCCCCCTCTCGCTCTTATGACTCAATCTTCTGTGCCACAATTTTGATAAAGTGTCACGTTCCGCCAGATTTATGGATACATTAAGAATAGAGCCCTGTGTCACATATAAATGACCAGACTTGACTCCTCAAGCCACTACTAACGAGCCCTTGGTGAGCTTTCATTTGCCATTAAAGAGGGAATTATGGTAATCTTCATCGTCTAATCATCCTGCGGAGATCAAATTGAAAGGAAAGTCTGGAGCATGCTTGACATCTTGAAGAACTAACGTTGAACCATTATTAGTTTTCAAACAAACTGTGCCAACACCAAACACCTTAACTTCACTGGCATTGCCCATCTTTAACACTCCAGAATCAACATGAGTATAAGATGAGAAAAAATCTTTTCTTGGTGTGACATGTAAGGTAGCCCCAGAATTTACTATCCAACTCGTCTCATGGGATGCCAATTGATGACACTTTCATCATAAGCAAAAATAACGTCATCTCGAACAATAGCAACAATATTGTTCTCGTTATTTTCAACTTTTTTTCCTTCTCTAATGTCTTGCTTCAACTTGTGGCAAAACCTTTTGATGTGTTCTTTATTGACACAGTGGTTGCATATAATATTATAGTATTTGGACCTTGACTTACTTTTACTTTTACCTCTATTCCTCGAGCCTCTTGTTCTATCTCTCTCCTGGTCTTCTGTAACCAATATCTGCTTATGAGGAGGAACCATTAGATTTTCTCCTTACTTCCTCGTTCAACACACCACTCTTGGCATATTCCATATTCACCTAACCTCCAGAAGCTGGATTTGTCAAAGAAACACGAAGAGTTTCCCAAGAGTCTAATAGAGTATTAATAAACCAAAGTCCTTGTATCTCATCATCAAAATTAACTCTCATTCCAAACAACTGATCAAGGACGCCCTGAAAATCATTTATGTGATTAAGGATAAGGCTGCCTTCCTTTTATTTAAAGGGGATCAATTGCTTTAACAAGAACAACTTGTTGTTCCCAATTTTTGAAGTGTAAAGAGTCTCTAGCTTTTTTCACAATGATCTCGCATGTGTCTCATTCAAAATATGGTTGCGAACATTATCTTCAACCCATTGTCGTATATATCCACATACTTGTTGGTGCTCGAAATCCCAATCTTCATCAGATATACTCTCTGGTTTGAGCTGCACATATTTTATCTTGCTTCTCCAAACATTATAATTTCTCCCATTTAAATATATCATCTTGCTCATATTTGCCTCCATTCCGTAACAACCCGGATAAATAACCAAGGCTCTGATACCACTTGTTAGGACCGAAAAAATAGGTGTCATGCAAAAACTAGCAAAGCAAATCTTGAACGACGATAGATCATACAACAAAGAGAAATATACCAAAAGAGACACAAACATATAACGTGGTTCGATCAATTGACCTACATCCATGGCGGAGATGAGCAATCCACTATATAAAAAGAGTACAAAATATAGAGAGAACAACCTCACGAAGAGGCAAACATAAATGCACACTAACACTTGTCCCGTAAAGTTCTCTTCTTAAACAAGACTCTCAAACCCCATATAACTATATTGTAGATGCTACTAAAGGAGAAGGGAGGTTCCTCAATTTATAGAAGTCCAAACCTTTTCTTACAAGAAAATGACTATCCAAATATAAGAGATTTATCTTTTGTGTCTCCTTTGGCACCTATTTTTTTTAGGATCGAAATAATCAGGTTCATGTGGAAGCTAACATGTTTCTGTCTTGTTGAAGTTTGTCCATGACACCTTAGACTTTTCAACGTCAGATTATAGTAGCTAAGCAGACTCTATTAATTTATCTAAGCATAGCTTGTTTGAATGGTTGTTATCTATTATATTATATCGTAATATCAGTTTAAATATAATTTTTTTATTCTTACTTAAATTTTATTGTATCATATCATTAAATGCTTTGTTACATAATGACATGCTACTTTATGTAACGATTAATTTGGTGTGGTCGCGTCATTACCTTACTTTTCTCTCTCATCTTGTCCTTCCTTATTAGTTCGGGCACCTAACACTTATTTATTGAAATTTATACTAGATTTCATTCTTTTCTGATTCTTAAAGTTCAATTTCACTTTTAAAAAAATAGATATATCAATATCAACAACAAAAATTGATACACGCCAGCCATATACCCCAGCAAGGAATGTTCCAGCTGCAAGGGCCAGACATAAGAGTTAATATGAGAGAAATTTAAAGCAGATTATATAAGTGGTGATAAATTTACCAAGATGAGCATTTTCCTTTTGAGAAGGGAATTGTTTCTAGAACTCCGCCCTGCAGATTAATAAAGAAATGAAAAAAATGGAATAAATGGGAGACCTAAGAAGTATTGGGGAGAGGTGATCAGGCAGGTGTGAGCGTGGCCCCCATGAAGGACAAGATGCGGGAAGCAAGACTCAGATGGTTCGGGCACATTCAAAGGAGGATCACTAATGCACCGGTGAGAAGGTGTGAGCGACTGGCTGTGGTGGGCACGAGGAGAGGCAGAGGGAGACCTAAAAAGTATTGGGGAGAGGTGATCAGGCAGGATATGACGCGTCTTAGGATTACTGAGGACATGGCCCTTAACAGGGAATTGTGGAGGTCGACCATTAAAGTTGTAGGATAAGGGGAAGTTGTGGATATTCCTACAGCGCACTAGAGTAAGACTAGCCAGTTAGGAGTTAATCTTAGGATGTTACTGATCAACTACTGATGCAAGGATTTATCTGTTGGATATTAGCATACCTTCCATCTTTCCCGTATTTCCTATAATTCTTACATTGCTGTTATTTTGTTATTTTATGTTATTTTATGTATTTTATGTTATTTTGTGTTATTTAAGTATGAGTTTATTAATTGTACTAATGTTTCGTCTCTTTTTGCTGTCTTGAGCCGAGGGTCTCCGGGAAACAGCCTCCCTGTCCCTCGGGGTAGGGGTAAGGTCTGCGTACATATTACCCTCCCCAGACCCCACCTGTGGGATTATACTGGGTTGTTGTTGTTGTTGTTGTTGTTGTTGTTGTTGTTGTTGTTGTCCTTCCTTATTAGTATTAAATATAACTGTTTTATCTTTACCTTATCTTTTACATAATAATTCTATCAGGTATCCTACTTTTTAAATAATATTACAAGTTTATTCTTTATGAAACAATGATATAGATACAATCTAAAATGTTATATTCATCACAACAATACAATACAATATAGCATAATACAATATAATACATTATGAAGGCTCGCGTCGCCTCACCATACCCCATTTTCATCCCAACCTAACGGAATGCTCCCATTTATTCCATTTTTTTCATTTCTTTATTAATCTGCAGGGCGTAGTTCTAGAAACAATTCCCTTCTCAAAAGTAAAATGCTCATCTTGGTAAATTTATCACCACTTATATAATCTGCTTTAAATTTCTCTCATATTAACTCTTATGTCTAGTCCTTGCAGCTGGAACATTCCTTGCTGGGGTATATGGCTGGCGTGTATCAATTTTTATTGTTGATATTGATATATCTATTTTTTTAAAAAGTGAAATTGAACTTTAAGAATCAGAAAAGAATGAAATCTAGTATAAATTTCAATAAATAAGTGTTAGGTGATAGTCAAACTTGGGATGACTTTGTTTCTTGATTGGGATTTCATGTGATTGCAAACCTTTCAGTTTTATATTAATGTATTCTAATCATCCTTAGCTTATTCTGGATTTATTTTGGGAGGATGCGCGGAAGATTGGAGGAGATAGAAAAGTAAGTTGCACTTTTTTTGTTTAATGTTACTCTGGCATAAATCTGTTTTGCTTCGCTTACTATGAGCCTGTTCGATCAAACCGCCATGAACTGTTCATATATGGGGTCTGAGGAGATTAGTGCGTACATAGATACACCTCAGAATATTGGTAGGTTTGGAATTTTTCAAAAGGTTAATGGCCAGTAGTTTCCTATGTGATAGCGGAATGTAGTATTTGTATTTAGTTTCATGGGGCGTGGCTACGTTGTTTTTGTGTTTGGTATCGTTGTGACGCATTTCGTTGCTACTTGCTCTGATGTGTTAACAATGGTTTTTATGGCGGATCATAATAAATCCTCTTTCATCCTAGTAATTAATTTTTTTATCAAATACTAGTTTCATGAAATTGAACTCACTTTGATATTTTCTATTTAGGGATTACCTTGGAAATACGGAGGAAGTGGGGAAGTCCAAGTGATTAGTTCTAATAACATTTCTCAGCCTCTCTGTCTTGATAAGAAATGTAGACGTGATTTGTACTTTTAATTAATGTGAATTTATGATGTTGTTGGTACTTTTAATGTAATATTACTTTAATTGATTTTTGTGGCCGTTTTTACACATATTAAAGTGAATGGGGAGAGTGGGCGAACTTGCTCCGGCACTGTAGAGAGAGGAGAGAGAAAGTCCAAAGGTGCATGTTAAGCCAGAATTGATAACTTGCACCACTACGATGGCTCGCCGGAAACGGAGATATACAAGAGGAAGTTTCAATGGAACATGAAAACCAGTCGAAACCTAAAAGTCAGATGGTGGAGGAAGCTTCCCCAAAGGCAAGATCTGTAAGGCAGATTACTCCTGTTTCAGGGGTGATGCAAAATCTAGCCCCAATTCAACTAGCTAGCTGGATTTCAGGGGCTGCTAACAAAGGGGATGAGGGTAATGTGCATCCTGCCCGCAAATTGAATTTTGTGATGGAGCCTCAACAAGCAAAACCTACGATGGCAGAGGCGGACATCGATGAATAGAAGCAGAAATGGCAATCTGCACTAATTGGTTATGTAATTGGAGGAACCCCAAAATTCAAGGAAATGTTGCAATTTGTATATGGCGTCTGGCACTCTATGGCAACACCTAGAGTATTCATACATGATGATGGATATTTCATATTCAAGGTTGAAAATGAAGAGGAAAAAGCATGTGTGCTGCAAGGTCTTTGAAAAGATGCCAAGAAGACAACCCTAGAATCAATTGGATGCAAAATGGGTCATATACCTTCAGGAACAGACCAATGATTCTGAAATAATGGCCGCCAGACTTCAAAATGCAAAAAGAACCTCTACGAGTACTACCCATATGGGTCTGCCTCCCAGGCCTTCCACTCTTGTATTGGTATGAAGAAAATCTAGAGAGAATTGCAAGTTTCCTGGGCAAGTCTATGTGCACTGATTGCTTAACAGCTAAAGGTGAAAGAATTTCCTATGCTCGATTGTTGATAGAGATGGATATCACCCAAACATTGCCTGAAGTTGTCAATGTTGAAGAATCAGATGACGGTATTTGGAACCAAAAAATTGAGTATGAGTGGAAGCCTATTCTATGTCATAATGTCTGCAGTTTGGACATAATAATGAGCACTGTCCAAAACAGAAGCAGGAAAAGCAAATACCCTTCAGAAAAGCAACCAAACAGGATAAACAAACAAGGCAGGAATGATAGCCTAAGATAAGAATTATCTCAGAAGGGCAACCTGATCCAACTGCAAACCGGTCCTTGGCAGTCTACACTCCACCAGAAAATCTATAACGGGAGGAAACTCACACTGTCCCTTCTAAAGTCCAATTCAGAGGAAAGCACGTGGTAATATTCCAAGGCTCTAAGGAGATACCAAACACTGATGAAGATTCAGATTATGAGGTTGATCTCAATCTATTTAGTAAACTCTGCTTGAAAATTGGAGAGCCTGCGAGTAGAAGAATTCAGGGTCAAAGAAAAGGTAACAATAAAAAGTTGCAGAGTGATGGCCTTATTGCCAAACCTTCCCCATGATCTTTTGTTCGTGGAATATTAGAGGGCTCAACAAGACCTCTAAGCAAAGAGAATTTAAAAACTTTTTGCTCAAGAATAAAGTTGATTTAGTAGGTTGCTTAGAAACTAAAGTTAGACAACATAATGTTACTAAGGTTACTAGGAAATTTGGTACTGATTGGTGCTTCCACTCTGATTATTCCCAGGCTCCAAATGGTAGAATTTGATTAGGGTGGAAACAAAGTTGTGTTAAGATTACCATTCTGGACTGCACTACACAGTTAGTGCATTGCCAAGTGGAGGATCAAGATTCTCAATTCCAGTGCAAGATGTCATTTGTCTATGGTTACAACACTATAGAAGGCATAAGAGGATTATGGGAGGCTCTAAGGCACATCAGTATCTCTATAACTGAGCCATGGATTGTACTTGGGGACTTTAATACCATACTCTTTGCTGAAGATATAGTGAATGGGATGCCAGTGCATTTAAATGAAATAATAGATTGCCAGAATTGCATTACTAATATAGGTTTGGGACAAGTTAACAGGAAGGGGCGTCTTTACTCCCGGTGCAACAAGAGGGATGGTGCTGATAGGATCTACAGCCATATCGACTGGGTATTTGGTAATGAAAAATGGTTCAAGAGCTATGGGAACCTAGAAGAATGTTCAGACCATACTCCTACTATTATCACAACAATGGTCCCTAAGACAGAAGCTGAAAAGGCCATTCAGGCTACTTAATGTGTTTATCAATCAGGACATATTCAAAGAAGCTATTCAAACTTGCTGGGACCAACAGCTCACTGGTTGTCATATGTATAGACTTTGGATGAAGCTCGAGGCATTGGGAAATGAAGCAAGAGGTATGAATAAAGAGATGTCAAACACAGAGGTTAAAATTAGTAATATACAACAGAAGTTGCAGGCAGTCCAGAACCAATTGGCTAATGATCTCTTTAATAATCAGGTAATAGCTGAGGAAAAGGAGTTGATCATTCAATTAGAAAAATAGATTATGGTTCAAGAGAAAATACTAAGACAAAGATCCAGAGCTACATGGATAGCTTATGGAGATGCTAACACAAAGTACTTCCATGCCTAGTTGAAGGCAAGACAAGCTAGGAACAAGATCTCTTCTATATGTAATGATCAAGGAATATTAGTTTCAGAACCAACCATTGTGCAACAACAGTTCTTGGCATACTACATGCAACTCTTGGGAGCTACATATACAATAATGCCTTGTATTGACACTACCATTGCTAGAGATGGACCTTGTCTATTATTGAGCCAACAACAGGAAATGCTTGGGACAGTCACTAGGGAAGGAATCCTAAGGGTTATTAAAGACCTACCAAATGACAAGGCTCCAGGAATTGATGGATATACAGCAGAATTCTTTAAAGAATACTTGGAGACAGTAGGAGAAGACATTGTCAATGCTGTACTATAATTCTTTGACAATGCTAAACTGTTGAGAGAGGTTAACTGTACCACAATTACATTGGTGCCTAAAGTATCTAATCTTACTTATGCTAAAGATTTCAGATCTATAGCACGTTGTACCACTCTTTACAAGATAATTGCAAAGCTGTTAACTGCCAAGTTAAAGATTGTGGTTGATTATTTGGTGAGGTCACCACAGTCTGCATTTATTGAAGGAAGAAATATCCTGGACATTGTGATTCTGGCTTATGAGCTTATGAAAGGTTATGCAAAAAAGGAAGTATCACCTAGATGCATAGTGAAGGTGGATATCAGGAAGGCATATGATTCACTGAATTGGGATTTTCTGAGATAGGTCTTGCTGGAATTTGGAATCCTTAGAAGATAGTAAACCTGATCATGACTTGTGTATCTACAGTTAATTACTCCATACTCTTGAATGGTGGTCTAACCCCTATATTTCAAGCTAAGAGGGGATTGAGACAAGGAGACCCTATGTCCCCATACCTGTTTGTCTTGGCTATGGAGTATCTAAATAGATCCCTGAAGCAACTCAGACACAAACCTGATTTCAACTACCATCCCAGGTGTGCTAACATGGGAGTAGTGCACATCTGCTTTGCTGATGATCTATTAATGTGTTGTAGGGCTGACCAGTTGTCCATATCCCTGATTATGCAAGCATTCAATCACTTCTCTAGTGTATGTGGACTGAAATCCAACTTGGAGAAGAGTTCCTTCTATGTTGCAGGAGTGACACAAGAGTTTAGTTCGCATATTATGCAAGAGATGCACTTCTCTGGGGGAGAGATACCATTTAAATACCTGGGGATTCCATTGTCTTCTAGAAAACTGTCTATCCATCAATGCCTTCCATTAGTTGAAAAGATCATTGCAAGAGTTAAATGCTGGACTACCAAATTTTTATCATATAGTGGCGGAGTACAACTCATCAAAAGTGTAATCTTTGAGACTGGACACAAGTGTTCTTATTGCCAAAGAAGATATTGAATATGGTGACAAATGTTTGCAGAAACTTCTTATGGACTGGTAGAAATGAATATTCAAGAAGGGCCCTAGTTGCTTGGAGCATTGTATGCATGCCTAAGGTTGCAGGAGGATTGAACATTTTGGATATTTTTATCTGGAACAAAGCTGCAATTTGCAAGCTATTATGGGTTGTGGGTAAAAAGAAGGAAAAGTTATGGGTACAGTGGATCCATTGCATATATATAAAAGGAAGAGACCTGGCCAGCATGCCTACCCCAAATCAAGCTAGTTGGATAGTTAGGAAGATATTTGAGGCAAGGAAATGGATGATTGGAGACCCATTAGATGATCTCAATGCATGTGAGGAAAGAGGGAAGTTCAGTATCAAAAAGGCATATCAAACCTTTATGCCTCAGCTCCAGAAAGTTTCATGGAAAAGCCGGGTCTTAGCTAAGGGAATTGTTCCTAGACACCACTTCATACTATGGCTGAAAATGCATAAGAAGTTGTCCGCTGTGGATAGACTTCACAAATAGGGAATTCAAGTGGAGCAGGAATGTGTCTTATGCAATACCACTGTAGTGGAGACATTGGAGCATCTTTTCTTTGATTGTGGCTATTCAAAGGTCATATGGAGCACATTGTTACATTGGCTAGGGGAAAGGAGACTAATCAGAAGCTGGGAAGAGGAAATCGAATGGACAGCTAGAAGAACCAATAATTCTAGAGCAAGAGCGGGCATCATTGGATTTTTGTTTGCAGCAAGTGTCTATCAAATATGGCCAGAGGAATGGAAGAAGATTCAACAATCAACGAATAGCGAGCAGACAGCTGATAAAGGAAGTTATACTACAGCTGCACGCTTATGGCCAGAGACAGAGCAAGTGGCGACAACAATTGGATTGTTAAAATAGTTACCCAGTAGAACACAAAAACATAGAGTTGTATTCATGAATAGCATGTGAATAGATTAGATGGTTGAATAGAGTACAGGTAGAACAGTTCCAAAAATGTATGAATACTGAGATGTGACTCTGGAGTCCAAAGAGTCAATTGTACATATTGATATACTTGGTTAAATCAAATTTTCAGTTTAACCAAAAAAAGAAAAAAAAAGAAAAGTGGATTGGAGAGAGTAGTTAATGATAGCCTTTGTAGCATGTCGTGCAAGTTTACATCTTTTAAGCTACGTATTTGTTTGCTGCATAGTGACACTAATGATTCCCTTTTTTTCCCCTGCTAAACGTATTGTATGATACGCTTAGGGGTCATTTGTCTTAGAAGCGAATTATGTAAAGATTTGTAAATAGACATCAAATTTTATTAGGAAGCTCAATTCCTCTTTCATGAGTGATGAACTAAAAAGCAAAATGGTGAAAATACTGCTCACACACTCTTATTTTTGTCAATTCTTGTAACGGATTCGGTCAAAATGCCTCATCAAAAGACGACAGCATGTTCCTCTTTCACAAATACAAGGCTTTGCTACATAGCTGAAATGCGATAAGGAATGGTCAATGATTAGATACGTAATTCAAATATAATAAGGATATTGTTTATACAAATAAGAGTTTTACTTCTATATTTTTTGTTAGACAAAAAAGTGAATATAAAACACATTAGAATTTTAATTTCTTATATATTACGAAGGAAAGGTTTAATAGTCAAAATTTTATTTGGTTTCAAAGTCTTAAATATTAGAAAAATATTTATCTGATGTAAAATCCGTTTTTATATATGCTACCGTGTTCATTTGGATTTTAAACTTTTTTTAGTTTGTTATAAATGTACTTCGAGGCTTTGAGACGGAGAAAAAAAGCAAAGAGAACAACTACTTAGGGCATGGGTGAGTGTTTTATGGTTATTCGTGCAAAGTTTATTAGAGGTAGCGCGTAAATTTCATTCAGTCATTTCGTCGAACAGTTTCGTGACAAATTATAACTCGCTTCTTGTGGATGGAAGTAGCTGAATTGGATTTATGTCTCGAAAAAGACTTGCATTCTCCTTCTTCCTTCGTGGGAATCACGGTCACCACTATCTCAATTTGCCAAAAAGTAATCTAATTTGTCTTTCTCGATCCGCCAGTAGTGTCCTCGTTCCTCAGCGGAGTTTCCTACTTGGTTTTGCTCTCTCAAGGTCTAATAAGGTTAATTTCTTCAATTCGGGAATCAGGTTCTCTACTTTTCCTTCCTCAAGCAATTCGTGTAGTGATTCTGAACAGGAAGATAGTAGTGAACATTCAGTAGAAGATCATAAAGAACCATATTCTGATTTAGATCTCGAAACTATTGAAGCTATTTTCAGAGAACCCGGAAGCAATGCTGCTCAAGTGTATAACAAGCTTGAGCAATGTGGTGTAAGGCCCACACAAGAACTAGTAACTGAGGTGCTTTCTCGTGTACGGAATAACTGGGAAGTTGCATTCACTTTCTTCATTTGGGCCAGTAAACAAACAGGTTATGTGCACTCTGTACGTCAGTACCATTCTATGATATCTATCCTTGGCAAAATGAGAAAGTTTGACACTGCGTGGTCATTGATTGATGAAATGAGAGGTGGGAAAGATAGACCATCTCTCGTGAATCCTCAGACACTCTTGATTATGATTAGGAAATACTGTGCTGTTCATGATGTGGGGAAAGCTATCAGTACTTTTTATGCGTTTAAACGGTTTAAATTCGATATGGGAATGGAAGAATTTCAAGATCTTTTATCCGCTCTTTGTCGCTACAAAAATGTAAAAGACGCGGAGCACTTGATTTTTTGCAATAAGAATGTTTTTCCGTTGAATACCAAGAGTTTGAATATCATTCTCAATGGATGGTGTCTTGCCCTTGATGATTTAAGTGAAGGAAAGCGGATTTGGAGGTTCATGAAGGAGAAAGGGATTCCCCGTGATGTTTTTTCGTATTGTAGTATCATGTCTTGCTATTCGAGAGCTGGTAGACTCAATGTAGTACTTAAGCTTTTCAATGAGATGAAATTGAATGGGGTTGCGGCGGATGTTAAAGTATACAATGCTGTGATTCATGCTCTGTCAAAAGGCAGGTTGGTTAAACAGGCTAGGACTGTGATGAAGATGATGGAAGAGAATGGTCTCACTCCAAACACTGTTACTTATAACTCATTAATCATGCCTCTCTGCAAAGCTCGATTGCTGGATGAAGCCCAGGAGGTCTTCAATGAGATGATTCAACGAGGTATACATCCTACTGTTCGAACTTACCATGCATTGCTTCGTTGCCTTAGGACGGGGGAAGAAGTGTTCGAGCAGTTGCAGAAGATGAATATGATGGGCTGTATTCCAACTCATGACACTTATATAATGTTAATTCGGAAGTTCTGCCGATGGCGCCAGCTTGATAATGTCTTCAAGCTGTGGGACGAGATGAGCAAGAATGGCTTGGACCATGATCGGAGCTCATATATAGTGCTGATACATGGACTCTTTCTGAATGGAAAAATCGAGGAGTCATACAAATACTATCAAGAAATGAAGCAAAAAGGTTTATTGTCGGAGCCCAAGGTAGATGAGATGCTTCAGGCTTGGGTAGCTGGCAGGGGCGATTTTCAAGAGAATAAAGTAACATGCAGTCAGGAAAACAAAGAGAGGGTCAAATTTGAAAAAGCTGATAAAGAAAGGGATTTCCGTAAAATGCCTGAAACACGAAGAGTTATGAGAGAACGCGGCTTCTCCTTTTGGGATTAGTATTGGGTGTTGATTACAGAGTTAGTGTAGGGATTCTGGCTCGGGTCCTTGTATAACAGGTGCATGAGGTTTCTTCCTTTTTGATTGTTTCACAGAATGTTCCTGGTTTGCTACTGGTCCATGTACTGGAAATGTACTATTATGGATAAAGCAAGTTGCTTCTCACGTATACTTGGCAATTCTTGTGGTCTGAGATACTTGATATAATTCAGTTACCTATCTATTGTTGTTTGTCTTCAGAAATTCTCTTCACATTTCCTAAGATACTCTGATCCATCGGATTATATGCCAAAAACTTGATTTGCCATGTTAATGCCCCAATGTACGTTTGTGTTTCCCTTCCAGAAGAAAAGGTTTTTGACTTTCCATTTACAGGGGAGGGTTTTGGGACTTGAACAGAGAGTGATCAGAGAAGAAACAAATCTTTGTATATGGTATTTTCAAATCAATACCAGTATTCCCTCTTCCCCTTCAGTATCGCTAGTTTGAATGGTCATGCCATTTCCTTTTTAAAAGAAAAATAAGCATATCATCTGCTTCTGATCTCTTGCATGTGGTATATCTGAAATGGTTACTTCTTCTCTTCTTCAGAATATCTGAAATGGATTCTTTGACTGCTGCTTAATGTGCCAAACATACTCTACGAGCTGCTAAATGACTTGGAGAGCTCTTGGGGGTAAAAATCAGTTTGAGGATATTACATTGTTTCATGCGTGCGATATGTTTTACATAATTGCAGACTTTTCTATAATAGTAGTTGGTAGTTTACAAAGAAACAGAAGTTACTGACACTTTCCTGCCAAGGCTCAGGTATTTTTCTTCGTAAAGATTAATAACAATGGTAGTTTACATGCTATCACATGTTAAAATTTAAACTTCACTGATGTAAAATAATCTTTCTTTACACTATCAGTGTATTTAATAACTTAAATCCTAATTCCAATATATAATTATATGCTAACAGTGTGAAAATCAAGTTCTGTTTTGTAGACTGTAAGAACATTTTGACCAATACATATTTTATAAGTAAGATATAGAGGAATTAGTAGATATTTTTTTCAGATTAAGCCCCTTGGCTTTGGTACATAGGTAAAAGTAGTACAATGCGAGATGTGGGAGGCACAGATTACCAATTTGAATAGAGAGTGATCAGAGAAGAAACAATAGATGGTATTTACAAATCAACACTAGTGTCCCCTCTTCCCTTCAATATCACTAGTTTGAATGGTCATGCCATTTCCTTTTTTAAAACTTCGGATAGAATGTGTGTATACGGTTAAAAACGGGCCTACCCAATTTTACTATTTGACCGAGCCCAGGGAATTACATCGAAGGCCAGCCTCGTAGTGGAGCAGACCAGAGCCCGAAGACAAGGTATCGAGATCGAGGTACTTGTCGAGATCGAGGCCAGCACTGATCGAGACCAAATATGGAAGGCTTCGAGCAAAGCGCAATAACGGAAAAATAAGATATCCGTTAGCGGTCGAAGATCACGGCGAAAATCCCGGAACATATCAAATCAAGATTAGTTGTTTAGGATAATCATGAGATTTACTTCCGTAATTAGAATTGTACCATAGATAGGATTCCTCCACTATATAAAGAGGGTCCTAATCATTTTGTAACCACCTTACATTCACACATATCAAAGCAATACAATATTTTCTAACTGATATTCTTGTTCATCCGCTTGTTTTATTTCTAACTGTTCTAGCACCTATCAATTCGAGGGTATTCAAGCTCGAGGGCTGAATTTCGTTGAAACACTGGTTTGCTTAATTTTTTTTTATTAATTTCTATGATTACTCTTTACATTTATCAATTGGTATTAGGTGAAATCACGTGTTCTTAAAACCACATTATAAGTTTAATTCTTAACCAATTTTAAGGGTAAACAGTTTGGCGCCCACCATAGGGCTAAGGATAATAGTGATTGCCTGATATTAATCCTCAAAACACACACTGCTTTACGCTGGTTCTCGTCAGTGTCTTTGATTTCAAGAATCAACATGTCAAACTCTCAAGTAGCACCACTCACACAGACACCACATTGGTCTTCATGGCGAGAACGATAACATAGTCACCCCGGGAAACGGAGTACCTCCAGTCAACCCCGACGGACCACCGGCCGTAGACCCAGTCGATGTTAGTTCTCGTATTGCCATTAATGGGAATTTGGGCATTGACCCTGAAAATAGCGTCCGCAGAAATACCCGAGCAGCCAATCAGAACGCGCAGAGAGATGAAGAAGGCGGGATTAGCCTTCGAATGATATTTGAAATGTTGCAGACTCAGCAAGCTGCGATAGCGCAGCTCCAAAATCAGAATTGAGCACCAAGCAGAATTGAGCTCGACATCACAAGAAGTTATTCATAGGGTTGAACCTGTACCGAAGAAATCGAACGACAATGGATCGGAAACTAACCCCGCCATTATGAATATGCTCGAGGAGCTCATTAAATGGACCAAATCGGGAGAAAAGAAAATCGAGGCTAATGACAAAAAGGTAGAAACGTACAACTTACGAGTTGACCAAATACCGGGGGCACCCCGATTCTAAAGTGTTTGGATTCGAAGAAGTTTGTGCAGAAGCCTTTCCCTCTAAGTGCAGCTCTGAAGCCCATCCCGAAGAAATTTTGTATGCCAGAAATTCCCAAATACAATGGGATCACCGATCCTAATGAGCATGCTACTTCTTATACATGCGCAATAAAGTGGAATGACTTAGAAGATGATGTGGTTGAATCCGTTCTATTGAAAACGTTTGGAGAGACTTTATCAAAAGGGGCGATGATATGGTACCATAAATTGCCGCCCAATTCCATCGGTTCCTTCGCCATCCTTGCTGACTCATTCGTAAAGACACACGTCAGAGCAATAAAGGTTGCGACTAGGAAGTCGGACATGTTCAAAGTGAGACAAAGGGACAATAAAAAGCTAAGGGAATTCGTATCTCGGTTCCGGATGGAACGGATGGACCTACCCCCGGTCACCGATGATTTGGCTGTCCAAGCCTTCACTCAAGGTTTGAATGAGCGAAGTTCGATAGGATCAGGACAACTAAAGCAGGATTTGATTGAATATCCAGCTGTGACTTGGGCCGATGTACATAATCGATGTTACGCCCCGCAATATTACGTCAATATTACGTCCCATGTTATTATATTACGATGATGTTATGCTCTGCAGTAAAATATTACGGTGATGTCACGCTCCTCAGTATTAAGTTACGACAGTGTTGCACCCAACAATATTACATTACGGTGATGTTACGCTTCGTAGTATTAAGTTACGACGATGTTGCACCCTGTAGTATTGTGTGGTGAAATTTGTTGCAAGGTAATCGACATCAGTCCAAGAAAAAGATTATTTGGAGATTATAAAGATTGTAAGTGATGAATAAATTCGTAAAGGTGAGAAGGGAAGAAAGTTGAAGAAAATGAATTTTCGTCCAAGTTTGGCATTTTGGGGTAAAATATGGTCCGAGCTAAAATACGCAGTATTTATGGACTAGTACCATGCAAGGTACCATATGACCACGGTAGTATAACATATAAAGTATATATGAAGTATTTTAGTAATAAGTAGAATTTTAAGTAATTTAAGGTAATTTTTAAATTATGCGGGTAATAGATTAATTACCGGTTAACTATAAGTATTTAAAAATTTATAATTATCTCCAAAATAAAACGTGGCAGCCAACCACTTTCCAAACAATGACTCATGGTCATGTTGGAGTAGGTGGCTACCTAAGCATTAATTAGAATTAACAAAAGCAAGAATCATTTCTTATTCAACTACTTCAAAAGATCAGATTTGAGATTCTTTCATTATGGTCATAAGACACTAATGTCAAAAGACCAAAAAGCAAGAAACATTTCCCTTTCTTGGTTTAAAAATCTGATTTTTGGTTAAGTTTCAAAGACTCTTGTCTTAGAGAAAAACGTGAAAGCAGAATCAAAATTCTTCCCAAGATTTCAAATCCAAAACAAGTTCGTTCCAATTTCGAGGCTATCCAAGTATAAGTTTCATCCATATTTCGCAGAAGCAGAATCGTTCAAATTATTCGAAAAACAAGTATGTTAAGGCTATCTCTTTTTTTTTGGCATGATCCTTACGATACGAACGAAACGTGTAAATGCACAAATTCCATAAATGAGTCTATTCATAGAAGTATTAGAGATATCTATGCTCCTAAATTTCCATGTGTCGTAATATTTTATCATCTAATCATGGGTCTCAGAAAAATATGAAAGTTGAGAAAAAAAGGTTTACTTTATGATATTGCTCAAGACAAAATGGTCTTATGAAATTCCGAAAGATTTTATTAACGTACTTTTCTTGCATTGCATTCATGTGCATCAACCCATGACCATATGGCATTATATATGCGTATATATGTAAATATATGTATATGTGATATGGGAAAAGGTTACGGTATTATATACGCACCACCACCTGATCAGCTGGTATATGATGATGATGTTGCCCACAGTGGCTGAAATATGATTCAAATGGTGTTATATACGCATATATATGTATGTATATATGGGATATGGGATAGGTTATGGCGTTATATACGCACCACCACTTGATAAACTGGTATGCGATGATGATTTTGCCCACAGTGGCCGATGTGATATGATGAGATGCCCTCAGAGGCTGATGATGTTATAAAATATGTACCTATGCACGACATGGCATTCACATGCATATGCATGATGCTAAAAGTAATTTATGATTTACAAAGTTATTCAGACCTACAGGTTGAGTCATGTACTCTATATTTTTTCCATGTCTCTTATGCATTTATTTATATGCCTTACATACTCGGTACATTATTCGTACTGATGTCCCTTTTGCTTGGGGACGCTGCGTTGCATGCCCGAAGGTCCCGATAGACAGGTCGAGAGCCCTCCAAGAGGCTATCAGCTCAGCGGAAGATGTTGGTGCGCTCCATTTGCTTCAGAGTTGCTCGTTTGGTTAGTATGATTTAGACGTGTATTGTTTGGTAAGGCGGGACTCTGTCCCGATCTTTATGACATTTATGTACTCTTAGAGGCTTGTAGACATATGTCGTGTATATAAAAGATTGTGCGGCCTGGTCGGCCTATGTTTTGAGTTTATAAAGGATCATCTTGGCCTATTAGGCTCGTATATCATGTGTATATAATGATGTAATAAGAAAGATACATTACGTTGGTAATCGGCTGAGTAAGGTATCTGGTGCCTGTCGTAGCCCATCGGTTTGGGTCGTGACAAAAGTGGTATCAGAGCAGTTCTGTCCTAGGGAGTCTACAAGCCGTGTCAGTAGAGTCTTGTTTATGGGTGTGTCGTGCACTACACTTATAAGTAGGAGGCTACAGGGCATTTAAGACTGTCACTCTTTCTTCTTACTCTAGATCGTGTGGTAGAGCTCACTTATAAGAATTTAAGTTCCGAGCTTCTATTTTTATTCGTAATAATACGATGCCTACGTTCACAAAGATGATCGATAAGAGATATAGCTGTGGAAGTGTTGAATTAGAGGAACTCGACTTTGTATCATGCTTATGATAAGTAAATATGAGGTCTTCAACAGATCATGTGCGTACTGAAAGCCTCTTGATAAGGATCCTTAAGGCAAGAATGTCTATCCACCTTTATGGTGAAAGACAATGAGAGATTAAAAAGATAAATACAAGTTTCAACAAGCAAAAGAAGCAAGATGAAGAAGGGTACGAGGCGCCCAGTTAATGAAGATTAACATCGTTTATAATTAAGGCAGATGAACATAAGCTTTTTGAGTTATATTCAATAGTAACAGAGGTATATACAATTGGTCGCACTCTTTCCAGATATTCCTTATGGGGGTTAACAAAAGTAGCATAAGAAGATATGATGGATGAATTGATTGCGTCAGTTGACGTTTCCGAATGATATTGCAAATGTGCTAATAGATCTCTTTATGAGACACCTAGATGGTGCACTCTAAAATAGTGCAGCCAGATATATGTACTACAAAGACATGCACTATAATCCTTGAAGGGATAAGTATTACCTTAGTGTGGCTCGTGTCCCTAGTAAAGCGAGAACGTTAAGTAACTTGAACAACCACTGGATGGAGCAAAGGAAAGCTATAAGCGAAAGAATGCCGTATTGAAGTTTTCATAAGAAAAGAGATATGCAGAAATATTAGCAGAGTAATGAGAAGAGAGATAAGGAAGCATTACGAATAAGGTGTGATACATGGATGAAAACGCTAGAGTGTTATAGAACGTATAGTCAAATGAAGGAAGAGACGAAAAGTGATGGGCCTTAAGACAACAAAAGAGTATAGGCCGTAAGGTTATATCCTCATTTCGAGAAATAAGTTTGTGACTCTAGCGTGATTACCAAGAGGAAAAGTTAGACCCCAGAGTAATAGAAATTAGTATGGGCTGGTGAATAAGATAAACTAAATATGAATTAGGGACTGAATGATTGGAGAGTACTCGGCATCATGGGAATTTCAAATTTTGTTCCGGCGGTAATAGAATGGACCACAAAAGAAGATTCACTATGAATTCAGAGAATAGTCATTCAGGGAGACACTTCCCTAGAGCAAGCAATGTGAGCAAAGTTAAGCTTAAGAGACTGTATGTGCCAGTTACGCTAAGTGTCACCCTCGCGAGTAAGGGAATTTGTCATCCTTGGTATACAAGAATTGCCGCAAGGTGAGTAAGGATCATTGATGTTGAGAAACGACGCCAAATATGAAGAGGTAAAACATCTATCGGTAGATCCTCGTGGCTTCAACTTTTAGTACACCCCTAAAGGGGGGAATATGGAGTAATGCGGCATTAAGTCAGAATTAAGTGGTTCTAGTGACTATGGAATGGTAAAGGAAGAATGCAATAAATGAAAGAGGAATGAGATGGCACTTATCCAAATCTTACAGATACGCTATGATTCATGAATATTGTGCAAGCACGATGTCAAGGAGAGGAAGTAAAGGTTCCTGCCCGAGTTGTTATTAATAAATAAGGAGCCAGTGTGAAACGTAAGTTAAAACAAAGTAAATAACCCAAGAAAGATTACGAGGAATATTGATATGAGAATGGGCCAACGAGTAGTTAGTAATTGGTCAGGAAGATCTCAGTTATGGCTAAACATGAGATTACAGACGAGTCATCGGATCGTGTAAGATAAACATAATAGAACCCAACATGGAAAATTCAACCTCGGAGAATATCATTATAATACTTGAGATATATTCGAATAAGAGTCGGGGTAGTTAAAGGTACCGTATGAGTGTTAAGGGGATAAAATAAAGTGCCACTAGGAAGGCAGTCAAAATATCAGTTCAGAAGCAACCATATAAGCACAAGGGCATGGAAGTAAGCAACTACAGATGATTATAGACAAGTAAGGACATCAGAAAAGGTTCGTAATAAGCTCACAGCTTTACGAGAGTCAAGAGTTATCCCTAGGTACTACAATGAAAGACTAGCTAAGGAGATAAGAAAGAAGGATTCAACCTAAGCACAACGACCTAAAGAAGAAATGGTCGCGTAACAACAATCTCGCAACAACATTGTAAGCATTCTAAAGGAAAGTGGCACCTACCGTGGCTAATGAACGGGAAGTAAGAATTAAAAGTAATATTCGAGATCATATGAGTTGTATGAAAACTCTGGCAAGTGTGGGTACTAAGATAAGCTAAGTATGGACGCAACGAGGGGGCAGAAAGACCAGGAAAAGTAATAGCTTACATTGAAAGAAAGCTAAGATGGAACGAAAGAATTATTTGATCAATGATCCAGAGTTAGTACGTTATGAATACACTCAAGATTTTGGAGCCATAGAAGACTTTGGTATAAGTTAAAAGAAAGAATTAAGCCTAGGGCATAGACAAAGGATTGAATTGTTAGAAGATTGTATCATGGATATTCCATAACGCCCATGAAAGGCTAAGGTAATAACTGATACCATGGGCCACAGATTGGAAGATAGCTTAAGCCTACGTAAATGCTGATCAGAAGAAAGAGGAAATTAAAGAATTACATCACCTAAGTAAATCAGGAGTCTGATTATTGGACCTAGAAAAATTATAGAAGTTGTGCTGGAGAACATGGCAGAATCACTCTTAATATCAGATGTTCAAGAGAAATAACACAATAACCATAATCTATAATGACTCTACAAGAAAGCCAGTTAGAAGAAGTACTAGCCTCATAAGAAGTCAGTACAAAGCTCTCACCGGATTGTGTATGTACCAGAGGTGCGAGTATTATAATAGAGCTTTAAGTTGTGGACGTAAATTACACCTAGGTGGAAGGGAGGTTATGAAGGAGATAAAAGATATGATACAAGATTTTAAGTAAGTAAGGTAAAAGTAAACAACGTACAAGATACTCAAATGCAGAAAGTTGTGAATAGTCCATATTTTGGATAGAAGGCTATAAGCACGGGAGTCCAATAACCGGGAATGGTAGCGGCATCGTCGGCGGCATGTCTTCCAGCTTATGGTTTCTAAGTACTGAGAGATCTAGTTAAGAGAATAGAGAAAACTTGGAGACGATGTGATTTCTCGCTTGAAATTTCAGAATAACATAAGGAAATCTATGGTGCAAGCAAGTTGAAGAAAGTTTATATATGAATATGTATAGGTCACAAGCTAAAGTATGGTAGAGCGACAAAATTTTAAGGAAACATGAGTAAGGATGAGGAAAGGCAAGTGAAAGGTGACGAGAATGGATAAGTCCTCAGGATTAAGTCCATGAAAACAAGAGAGATAATGGTTTCTCTAAGTTATTGAAAGTTCAATATAGCCTGAATGAACTCAAAGGAATCTAAGATTAATAGCATTAGAAAGAATGAAATGCTGACCTATAAAATGAGGGTATAATTGTGACAAATAAATGATGACATTTGGGCCTTCGTTTGAATAATGATTTGTAAAAAAAAAAGAATATAGAAAAAGAGAAGGAGAAAGGATTTCGCTGGCGACACGAAATTAGGATATCCCCATAAGGTGAATCACATTGAGACACTATGAAATATGATTATGGAAATCACTTCAAATATTCCTCAATGCAACATAAGCCCTAGCGGTAATGTATTACGTAAGAAGTTTCAAGTCTTCAAGTAGAGGATTATAGATCAACATTGAGGCGAATCAAAAATGGTCAGATACAAGTTACAAAGTATGACATGAGATTAGGCCATGATTCTTAAGACGAATAGTAATGAAGGAGCATTGAAGGATTGGGATTTATACCTAAAGGATAGGTAACAAAAGTAACTGGGAGCTTGGTAAGCATACCTCAGTAAAGATAGATGAAGTAAAAAAATTATGGTATAGTATAACCCATGGAAATGCAGTAAAGTCATATGAATGGATAACCAGATCAATGAAATAAGATATGACCATATTCGCAAGTTCTACAAAGTATCGAGCAAATGAGTTCAGTATACCTATAGTGGCCCAGAGAGGCATCCTATTAAGCCTTGTATATACAAAGTAAGGCGTACAGATTGACTAAAAGATAAAAGGAAAAAGGAAAGATGAATCGCATAAGTGTACCTACAAAGTCAGGGTCATACATGCTGCATGACAGGAGGTAACAGAAGTTGCAAGATTAGGAAGATTCCGACCACATGTCATGATATGAGCAAAAAGACTAAAGGGGGGAAATACCCTAGACTTTGGATTTATTCACAGAGCAACTACTTAAAAGGCAAGAAGAATACTAAGGTATTCACAAGAGCTATAAGTTACGAAAATGATAAGAGCATCAATCAACATTCGAGGATGAATGTTCCAAAGGGAGGAATGATGTTACACCCTGCAATATTACGTCAATATTTCGTTCCGCAGTATTATATTTGTTACAACCCATATCCACATGTGTTAGTTCATGCCATATATTAGTTAACATAAATCTAAGAAGGAATTATCTTTGAGATGATAAGAAGTCAATCCTATTGGTCTTAAGTGATACAAGAGTGTATAAGGGTGATTAACCAGTATTAGAAGTTAAACGAATCAAGGATGTTGTAACTCGTATTTTCAGGTAATCTAGCGGTGCTTAATACACTCAAGAGGTCATTTATTAAGGTATTTTAATCATATAATATCCGTATCATAAGTCTTGAAGTCAAACGAGTTATGAAACAAAAGTCGACAAAAGTTGTCGCAACTTAGGTTCATAATTTTACTTAAACATTAGGTCAAATATTTCTAATCTTTTCTCATAATTTACAAGGAATTACGAGGTGATATACCAACAAAATTAAAGATCTATGAGTCTAGTTTCCAACGCATTAAACCGTTCATCGATACGATCTCGGAGTAGAGAGATATTCGCGTTTTCGCGAGACTGCGCCAAGCACCTCTCTATGGGGCCCACTAAGTCGGTTTAAGATATTTGGACCTATATAGGATGCCTCCAACCCGTTTTAAGTCATTTATTTTCACTATTTTCAGACCTTAGAACCCTAGGAACATCCTCTCAAGGTTCTCTCAAGATTCAAGACCCAAAAAAGGGCAAACAACACAAATCAAGTGTCGGGAATTCCGTGGCGCTAGTAAGTCTCTTGTTCTTCTTGTTGTTGCTCATTTTTGTGTCGTTTCAGCTCGTGTGGGAGGTTGTTTTAAAGGGTTTATGTTCTGTAAATACTCCCTCATGTTCTTAATATCAATCCTAGGTGATTTCAAGCCTTCTAAAGTGATTCTAGTGCCGAAAAACACTAATTGATCGCTAGTTTCGTTTTTTTGTTGTTGTGGCAGCATTGGAGGGATATTTCATGGAAATTTAAGGTCAAATTGGAGTTGTTCTTTCTGTATAAAGGTAAGGAACCTCTTACTCTATATGTATTTAAGATTATCCAAGTTGCGGCTAAGCCATTGAAGCTAGAACTTGTGAGATATATATCGAAAGGCTTGGTAGTAATGTTATTGTTTTGTGGACTGTTTTGCGTTGTTGTTGGGCTGCGTATTTTACTACTATCTTGTGGAGTTTTGGAGGAGGAAGGGTGTGGAGAAACACCATATATATGTAGGGTTATGGGCTGATAGTTATTCGTAACATTTCCAGGTTGTTTGACACGACTACGGTGGTCGTCGTATGTATGGAGTGATTAGGCTATGTGTGGACTATTTTGGGAGGCTCAATATGTTTATTATTGATGTTGTTTGGGCTGTTTGGTGACTGTTTTGAATGGTGTGAGGTCATATATATAGGGGAGGTGCTGTCCGTTTCATCGTAAAATAGGTTGTGGTCGATACATAATAGTTATGACGCTTAAATGATAACGATAGTATCGTTTCTCTTATTGTAGACTAAGGAGTTTTGACAATTGCATAGCTTGAGATTGGGGCAGTATATACAAGGTATGTGAGGCTATCCTTTTCCTTCTTTTGCACGACTCCGATTGTACATAATGTAATGAACGAGCTTCCAAGATACTCTACTCTTAGAAGCTAGCAATACTTACATTGTTTTCCCTCTTATGGAATGATTGATGTTAATGTTGCTTCTCTTATTCTTATGTTATCAATGTTATTGGTACTTCCTGATTCTTATAAGATTCATAGTGAAGAGTTAGTCCTAAAAACGTGTATAGAGGATACCGACCTTACGTCACTCCGAAAGGTTTAGAATGTGATTCCATGAGTCGATCATGCATTATATATATGTATCTATTTTACTCTACCGAGCCATGCTATAGTTGGTCGGGTACGACACCTATTGTGCAACCATTGATCAGTTAGGTTTTACCGAGCTCCACGTGGCCGGGTACGATTCTACCGAGCCTATTATGGCCGGGTACGATATGATGATGATGATGCCCACAGAGGCAAATGCTTTAAAGGTTTATGTATTTATACATATGTATCATGCATTTCATGTAAGTAGCCCTCAGAGGTACTAAGATGTTACAGGTTGTATATTCTCTATCCTTGCTTACATTACTGATCGTATTTATGGTTCCTTGCCTTACATACTCAGTACTTTATTCGTACTGACGTCCTTTTATTTGTGGACGCTGCATGTCGTGCTGCAGGTCCTGATAGATAGGCAGGTGCAGCTCCCCCACCACAGTAGACTGTCCAGTTCAGCGGTGATTGGCGAGATCCCTTCTCCGGACTTGCCTTGGTCTTGGTATGCAATTTTTGTTATAGACATTATGGGTATGTCGGGGCCCTGTTCCGGCTATGTTGCAACACTTATGTTCTTTTAGAGGCTCATAGACAGGTGTCGGCTCATGTATAGTTTGGTATGCCTTGTCGGCTAGTTTTTGTTGTATAGTCTTTCATAGTAGCGTGGTAGCTCATACCTTATACGTAGTTTCTTGATTGTCTGGTCATCCCCTGCTATGTATGTTCATGCCGTCATATTTTATTGCTGGTTGTCCATGATCTAGGTCTACCATTTATATTGATCTCGTCAGCCTTAAAAGATAATAATGAAGGTTAGATGAAATGTACGTTGGTGCTCGGCAAGTGTGGTCGGGTGCTAGTCATGGCCCTTCAGTTTGGGTCGTGACAAACTTGGTATCAGAGCAAGTCTGTCCTAGGGGTTGTCTATGAGCCGTGTCTAGTAGAGTCTTGATTATGGATGTGTAGCGCGCCACATTTATAATCAGGAGGCTACATGACATCTAGGGTTGTTACCTTCTTCCTGAATCTAGATCGTGCGTAGAGTTGAGTCGTAAGTGTTCGTCTCTAATATTCACCTTGTTTTTTTTCAGTGATGCCTTCGACTAGGAAGCAAACGATTAGTAGACGGCTTGATACAGCAGCGGGAGAGGGTACCAGTCAGGTGCCCCAAGTCAGAGCAGGACAAAGTGAGGCTCAGAGTGAGATGCCCTCTCATACCTCATCTACTCCATCTCCTCCAGAGGATATTAGAAGGCACCCAGCGCCTCCAGTTCCTCCGTCTGGCACTCCAGACCAGGATATGCGGAGTGCTTTGCAGTTATTGACTAGCTTGGTAGCTGCTCAGGATCAGAGGCAGAATACAGGTGCTGCTGAGAAACCAGTTAGTACAAGAGTTTGTGATTTTATTAATTTAGACCCTCCAGTGTTTACCGGATCAGACCCCAAGGAGGACCCACAGACTTTTATTGACCAGGTTCATCGTACACTTCGGGTTATGCATGTTAGTGATACAGAGGCAGTAGAGTTGGCTTCTTATCGGCTACGGGATTTAGCGGTTCTCTGGTATGATAGTTGGGAGAGATCCAGGGGTCCGAACCCTCCTCCAGCTGTGTGGAAGGAATTTTCTGAGGCCTTTCTTCGTCACTACTTGCCAGTTGAGATACGACGAGCTAGAGCTGATAAGTTCTTGAACCTTAGACAAGGTAATATGAGTGTGCGAGAGTACAGTATGCAGTTTGATTCTTTGGCAAGGTATGCTCCCCATATGGTGGCCGAGATGAGTGATAGGGTGCATATGTTCGTGAATGGGTTGGGACCACATCTGATAAATGAGTGTACGACAGCCTCCTTGGTGAAGGGCATGGATATTTCCCGTATTCAAGCTTATGCCCAGACCCTAGAGGATCGTAAGCGCCAGCAGAGGGCAGTTAGGGAGCAGGATAGGGGCCAGCATAAGAGGGCGAGATTTGCAGGGTATTCTGATGACTTCAGAGGCCGCATCAGGCCACAGTTTTCGAGGAGTTCGGCGCCACCTGTAGCTAGTGCTCCTCCACAGTTTCAGAGGCCTCGATATGATCGATCCTATTCTGGTCCAGGTCAGAGTTCGCGGGCATCTGGCTCGCAACATCACAGGGATACTAGTCAGATGAGACCCCCAACACCACATTGTGATCAGTGCGGCAAGGCCCACTTTGGACTGTGTCGTCGAGGTTCTGATGCATGCTATTCGTGCGGGCAGCCTGGCCATATGATGCGGGATTGTCCTAATAGAGGAGGTGATGGTATGGCTCAGCCGACTGGATCTGTGTCTGGTTCTTCCTCATCAGTTCGACCTCCAGCACGGGGTTTTCAGCAGTCGACAGGTCGTGGTAGGGGTAGAGGTGCAGTGCCGAGTTCGAGTGGTGCTCAAAATCGAACCTATGCTCTAGTAGGTCGACAGGATCTCGAGTCGTCTCCAGATGTTGTTACAGGTATTATATCTGTGTTTTCTTATGATGTATATGCGCTGATTGATCCGGGATCTACATTATCATATGTTACACCCTTTGTGGCTAATAAGTTTGGCATTGAACCTGAATTGATAAGTAAACCCCTCGCGGTATCTACTCCGATAGGAGATTCTGTGATTGCTAGAAGGGTATATAGAGGTTGCACTGTGATGATTTGTAGTCGTCAAACCTCGGCAAATTTATTTGAGTTAGAAATGGTTGATTTTGATGTGATAATGGGAATGGACTGGTTGGCCTCATGCTATGCAAATGTTGACTGTCGTACGAAGATGGTTAGGTTCCAATTTCCGGGTGAACCCGTCATTGAATGGAAAGGGAACATTGCTACACCGAAAGGTAGGTTTATTTCCTATCTTAAGGCAAGGAAAATGATCTCAAAAGGTTACATTTATCATCTCGTTCGCGTTAGGGATGCGGAGGCGAAACCGCCTACTTTACAATCAATCCCTGTGGTCAACGAATTCCCAGATGTTTTCCCAGATGAACTCCCAGGCCTTCCTCCTGAAAGGGAGATTGAGTTTAGCATTGATGTGTTGCCTGACACTCAACCGATCTCTATTCCTCCATACAGAATGGCCCCGGCAGAGTTGCAAGAGTTGAAGGTGCAGTTGAAGGACTTGCTAGATAAGGGCTTTATTAGGCCTAGCACTTCACCTTGGGGTGCACCAGTCCTATTCGTGCGGAAGAAAGACGGGTCGTTACGGATGTGTATCGACTATCGACAGTTGAATAAGTCTACTATAAAGAACAAGTATCCACTTCCAAGAATTGATGACCTGTTTGACCAACTCCAGGGTGCCAAGTATTTCTCTAAGATTGATTTACGTTCAGGGTATCATCAGGTGAGGGTTAGGGAGAAAGGATATTCCAAAGACGGCCTTCCGGACAAGATATGGGCACTTTGAGTTCTTGGTGATGTCGTTCGGGCTAACAAATGCCCCAACAGCTTTTATGGATCTCATGAATACTATATTCAGGCCCTATCTTGATGTGTTCGTGATTGTATTCATTGATGACATTCTAGTGTATTCTCGTTCGGAGGCGGAACACGCGGGCCACTTGCGGATAGTATTACAGACGCTTCAGGATCGTAAGTTATATGCTAAGCTCTCCAAATGTGAATTCTGGCTGAACTCAGTAGCATTCCTTGGCCATGTGATATCTGATGAGGGTATTAGTGTCGACACTCAGAAGATCGATGCAGTAAAGAATTGGCCGAGACCTACAACACCATCAGAAGTCCGCAGCTTCCTAGGGCTAGCAGGATATTATAGGCGGTTTGTAGAAGGATTTTCCTCTATATCATCACCATTGACTAAGTTAACACAAAAAGCTACCAAATTCCAGTGGTCTGACACTTGTGAACGTAGTTTTCAGGAGTTGAAGAATCGATTGACATCTGCACCAGTGCTCACTCTTCCTGAAGGAACAGAAGGTTATGTGGTATATTGTGATGCCTCAGGTATAGGTTTGGGGTGCGTATTGATGCAGCGTGGGAATGTGATTGCTTATGCATCAAGACAATTGAAGAAGCATGAAAAGAATTATCCAACCCATGATTTGGAATTGGCTGCAGTAATATATGCTTTGAAGATATGGCGGCACTACTTATACGGCATCCATGTTGACATCTACACAGATCACAAGAGTTTACAATACATCTTCAAGCAGAAAGAGTTGAATTTGAGGCAGCGTAGGTGGCTTGAATTATTGAAAGACTACGACGTCGAGATATTGTATCATCCCGGTAAAGCCAATGTTGTGGCAGATGCTCTCAGCCGTAAATCAATGGGAAGCTTAGTACATATTGAGGCAGGTAGATGGGGGTTGATTAAAGAGCTTCATCAGCTAGCCAATATGAGAATCAGATTGTTAGACTCTGATGATGGAGGTGTTACTGTACAGAATACATCAGAATCATCTTTGGTAGCCGAGGTAAAAGCACGACAATATGAAGATCCTATCTTAGTACGATTAAGAGAAAGCATTCAACAGTGTAAAAGTATGGCTTTTGGGATCGGAAAAGATGGGGCACTGAGATACCAGAGCCGATTGTGTGTGCCTAATGTGGCAGGGTTGCGAGAGAAGATTATGAATGAGATTCATCAATCCCGATATTCCATCCATCCCGGCTCGACAAAGATGTATCATGATGTCAAGGAGCAGTATTGGTGGGATAATATGAAGAAGTCTATTGCAGAATTTGTAGCCCAGTGTCCCAATTGTCAACAAGTAAAGATAGAACATCAGAAACCCGGTGGATTGCTTCAAAATATAGAGATTCCGACCTGGAAGTGGGAGGTGATTAATATGGACTTCATTATTGGATTACCTCGCTCTTATCATAAGTTTGACTCCATCTGGGTGATAATTGATCGACTTACAAAATGTGCCCATTTTCTGCCAGTGAAGACAACTTACACGGCTGAAGATTATGCGAAGTTGTATATCAAGGAGATTGTTAGGCTTCATGGTGTGCCCATATCTATTATATCAGACCGAGGAGCTCAATTTACGGCTAACTTTTGGAGGTCTTTCCAGAAGGGTTTAGGCACACAGGTAAATCTCAGCACTGCATTTCATCCGCAGACTGACGGACAGGCTGAACGTACCATTCAGACACTGGAAGATATGCTACGAGCATGTGTTCTAGATTTTAAGGGAAATTGGGATGACCATCTTCCACTCATAGAATTCGCCTACAATAATAGCTACCATTCCAGTATTAAAATGGCCCCATACGAGGCACTATACGGGAGAAGATGTAGATCACCAGTTGGATGGTTCGAAGTCGGTGAAACAGAATTATATGGGCCAGATTTGATTCACCAAGCTATTGAGAAGGTGAAAGTGATACAGGAGCGATTGAGGACGGCACAAAGCAGGCAAAAATCTTATTCTGATGTCCGACGTCGTGATCTAGAGTTTGAGGTTGGTGATTGGGTTTTCCTGAGGATCTCACCAATGAAGGGTATTATGCGTTTTGGGAAGAAAGGTAAGCTGAGTCCAAGGTATATCGGGCCGTATAAAATTCTTCGACGGATTGGACAGGTTGCTTATGAGTTAGAATTGCCATCCGAATTGGAATTTGTCCACCCGGTATTCCATGTATCTATGTTGAGAAAATGTATTGGAGACCCTTCTCGAGTCATCCCTATCAAAGATGTACAAGTTACAGAGGACCTATCATATGAAGAAGTGCCAGTGGCGATATTAGATCGGCAAGTCCGCAAGCTGAGAACAAAAGATGTAGCTTCCGTCAAAGTATTGTGGAGGAACAAAAATATGGAAGAAATGACATGGGAAGCAGAAGAGGAGATGAAGTCTAAATACCCTTACTTATTCCAGAATAAAGATAACAAGGATGCTGGTGGAAGACAGAATACATTGGAAGGTGAAACGGCTCTATGAGGTAAGCAATAATTTGAGAATACTCCTCCTTAATACAAAATGGTGATATGTAGATAATGTAAATACGCATAATGCTTTGTGTAGCCTTGTGAAGCCATATGTTGGGCTTAATTACTTGCAAGTTTTGCTAGTGACCATTTTATAGGGGAAAATTGATCGGAAATTTCCATTGGAATCCACGATGATTTAAACTCCCCATAAACCCTTACATTCGAGGACGAATGTTCCTAAGGGGGGAGGGTGTTACAACCCATATCCACATGTGTTAGTTCATGCCATATATTAGTTAACATAAATCCAAGAAGGAATTATCTTTGAGATGATAAGAAGTCAATCCTATTGGTCTTAAGTGATACAAGAGTGTATAAGGGTGATTAACCAGTATTAGAAGTTAAACGAATCAAGGATGTTGTAACTCGTATTTTCAGGTAATCTAGCGGTGCTTAATACACTCAAGAGGTCATTTATTAAGGTATTTTAATCATATAATATCCGTATCATAAGTCTTGAAGTCAAACGAGTTATGAAACAAAAGTCGACAAAAGTTGTCGCAACTTAGGTTCATAATTTTACTTAAACATTAGGTCAAATATTTCTAATCTTTTCTCATAATTTACAAGGAATTACGAGGTGATCTACCAACCAAATTAAAGATCTATGAGTCTAGTTTCCAACTCATTAAACCGTTCATCGATACGATCTTGGAGTAGAGAGATATTCGCGTTTTCGCGAGACTGCGCCAAGCACCTCTCTATGGGGCCCACTAAGTCGGTTTAAGATATTTGGACCTATATAGGATGCCTCCAACCCGTTTTAAGTCATTTCTTTTCACTATTTTCAGACCTTATAACCCTAGGAACATCCTCTCAAGGTTCTCTCAAGATTCAAGACCCAAAAAAAGGGCAAACAACACAAATCAAGTGTCGGGAATTCCGTGGCGCTAGTAAGTCTCTTGTTCTTCTTGTTGTTGCTCATTTTTGTGTCGTTTCAGCTCGTGTGGGAGGTTTTTTTAAAGGGTTTATGTTCTGTAAATACTCCCTCATGTTCTTAATATCAATCCTAGGTGATTTCAAGCCTTCTAAAGTGATTCTAGTGCCGAAAAACACTAATTGATCGCTAGTTTCGTTTTTTTGTTGTTGTGGCAGCATTGGAGGGATATTTCATGGAAATTTAAGGTCAAATTGGAGTTGTTCTTTCTGTATAAAGGTAAGGAACCTCTTACTCTATATGTATTTAAGATTATCCAAGTTGCGGCTAAGCCATTGAAGCTAGAACTTGTGAGATATATATCGAAAGGCTTGGTAGTAATGTTATTGTTTTGTGGACTGTTTTGCGTTGTTGTTGGGCTGCATATTTTACTACTATCTTGTGGAGTTTTGGAGGAGGAAGGGTGTGTAGAAACACCATATATATGTAGGGTTATGGGCTGATAGTTATTCGTAACATTTCCAGGTTGTTTGACACGACTACGGTGGTCGTCGTATGTATGGAGTGATTAGGCTATGTGTGGACTATTTTGGGAGGCTCAATATGTTTATTATTGATGTTGTTTGGGCTGTTTGGTGACTGTTTTGAATGGTGTGAGGTCATATATATAGGGGAGGTGCTGTCCGTTTCATCGTAAAATAGGTTGTGGTCGATACATAATAGTTATGACGCTTAAATGATAACGATAGTATCGTTTCTCTTATTGTAGACTAAGGAGTTTTGACAATTGCATAGCTTGAGATTGGGGCAGTATATACAAGGTATGTGAGGCTATCCCTTTCCTTCTTTTGCACGACTCCGATTGTACATAATGTAATGAACGAGCTTCCAAGATACTCTACTCTTAGAAGCTAGCAGTACTTACATTGTTTTCCCTCTTATGGAACGATTGATGTTAATGTTGCTTCTCTTATTCTTATGTTATCAATGTTGTTGGTACTTCCTGATTCTTATAAGGTTCATAGTGAAGAGTTAGTCCTAATAACGTGTATAGAGGATACCGACCTTACGTCACTCCGAAAGGTTTAGAATGTGATTCCATGAGTCGAGCATGCATTATATATATGTATCTATTTTACTCTACCGAGCCACGCTATAGTTGGCCGGGTACGGCACCTATTGTGCAACCACTGATCAGTTGGGTTTTACCGAGCTCCACGTGGCCGGGTACGATTCTACCGAGCCTATTATGGTCGGGTACGATATGATGATGATGATGCCCACAGAGGCGAATGCTTTAAAGGTTTATGTATTTATACATATGTATCATGCATTTCATGTAAGTAGCCCTCAGAGGTACTAAGATGTTACAGGTTGTATATTCTCTATCCTTGCTTACATTACTGATCGTATTTATGGTTCCTTGCCTTACATACTCAGTACTTTATTCGTACTGACGTCCTTTTATTTGTGGACGCTGCATGTCGTGCTGCAGGTCCTGATAGACAGGCAGGTGCAGCTCCCCCACCACAGTAGACTGTCCAGTTCAGCGGTGATTGGCGAGATCCCTTCTCCGGACTTGCCTTGGTCTTGGTATGCAATTTTTGTTATAGACATTATGGGTATGTCGGGGCCCTGTTCCGGCTATGTTGCAACACTTATGTTCTTTTAGAGGCTCATAGACAGGTGTCGACTCATGTATAGTTTGGTATGCCTTGTCGGCTAGTTTTTGTTGTATAGTCTTTCATAGTAGCGTGGTAGCTCATACCTTATACGTAGTTTCTTGATTGTCTGGTCATCCCCTGCTATGTATGTTCATGCCGTCATATTTTATTGCTGGTTGTCCATGATCTAGGTCTACCATTTATATTGATCTCGTCAGCCTTAAAAGATAATAATGAAGGTTAGATGAAATGTACGTTGGTGCTCGGCAAGTGTGGTCGGGTGCTAGTCATGGCCCTTCAGTTTGGGTCGTGACAAACTTGGTATCAGAGCAAGTCTGTCCTAGGGGTTGTCTATGAGCCGTGTCTAGTAGAGTCTTGATTATGGATGTGTAGCGCGCCACATTTATAATCAGGAGGCTACATGACATCTAGGGTTGTTACCTTCTTCCTGAATCTAGATCGTGCGTAGAGTTGAGTCGTAAGTGTTCGTCTCTAAGGAAAAGATTATTTGGAGATTATAAGGATTATAAGTGATGAATAAATTCGTGAAGGTGAGAAGGGAAGCAAGTCGAAGAAAATGAATTTTCGTCCAAGTTTGGCATTTTGGGGTAAAATATGGCCCGAGCTAAAATACGCAGTATTTATGGACTAGTACCATGCAAGGTACCATATGACCATAGTAGTATAACATATAAAGTATATATGAAGTATTTTAGTAACAAATAGAATTTTAAGTAATTTGGGGTAATTTTTAAATTATGCAGGTAATAGATTAATTACCGGGTAATGAAACATTATTCGATTAATTAATAAGTGGATAAAAATTTATAATTATCTCCAAAACAAAACGTGGCAGCCAACCACTTTCCAAACAATGACTCATGGTCATGTTGGAGTAGGTGGCTACCTAAGCATTAATTAGAATGAACAAAAGCAAGAATCATTTCTTATTCAACTACTTCAAAAGATCAGATTTGAGATTCTTTCATTTTGGTCATAAGACACTAACGTCCCAAGACCAAAAAGCAAGAAACATTTCCCTTTCTTGGTTTAAAAATCTGATTTTTGGTTAAGTCTCAAAGACTCTTGTCTTTGAGAAAAACGTAAAAGCAGAATCAAAATTCTTCCCAAGATTTCAAATCCAAAACAAGTTCGTTCCAATTTCGAGGCTATCCAAGTATAAGTTTCATCCATATTTCGCAGAAGCAGATTCATTCAAATGATTCGAAAAATAGGTATGTTAAGGCTATCTCTTCTTTCTTTTGGCATGATCCATACGATACGAACGAAACGTGCAAATATACAAATTCCATAAATGACTCTATTCATAAAAGTATTAGATATATTCATGTTCCTGAATTTTTATGTGTCGTATTATTTTATCATCTGTTTATAGGTCTCAGAAAAATATGAAAGTTGAGAAAAAAAAGTTTACTTTATGATATTGCTCAAGACAAAATGGTCTTATGAAATTCCGAAAGATTTTATTAATGTACTTTTCATGCATTGCATTCTTGTGCATCGACCCATGACCATATGGCATTATATATGCGTATATATGTAAATATATGTATATGGGATATGGAAAAAGGTTACGGCATTATATATGCACCACCACCTAATCAGCTGGTATATGATGATGATGTTGGCCACAGTGGATGAAATATGATTCAAGTGGCGTTATATACGCATATATATATGTATGTATATATATGTATATGGGATATGGGAAAGGTTATGACATTATATATGCACCACCACCTGATCAGCTAGTATACGATGATGATTTTGGCCACAGTGGCCGATATGGTATGATGAGATGCCCTTAGAGGCTGATGATGAAACATGTACCTATGCACGACATGACATTCATATGCATATGCATGATGCTAAAAGTAATTTATGATTTACCAAGTTATTCAGACCTACAAGTTGAGTCATGTACGCTATATTTCTTCCGTGTCTCTTATGTATTTATTTATGTGCCTTACATACTCGGTACATTATTCGTACTAACGTCCCTTTTGCTTGGGGATGCTGCGTTGCATGCCCGCAGGTCCCGATAGACAGGTCGAGAGTCCTCCAAGTAGGCTATCAGCTCAGCGTAAGATATTGGTGCGCTACATTTGCTTCAGAGTTGCTCGTTTGGTTAGTATGATTTAGACGTGTATTGTTTGGTAAGGTGAGACTCTATCCCGGTATTTATGACATTTATGTATTCTTAGAGTCTTGTAGACATATGTCGTGTATATAAAAGATTGTACGGCCTGGTCGGCGTTTTGAGTTTATAAAGGATCATGTTGGCCTATTAGGCCCGTATGTCATGTGTATATAATGATGTAATAAAAAAGATACGTACGTTGGTACTCGCTTGAGTAAGGTATCGGGTGCCCGTCGCGGCCCATCAATTTGGGTCGTGACAATCGATATCAGTCGAAGATCAATGTTGAGGATGACCAATTGGGAACCCCTTCCAGTTTTGGTTACTTAAATAGACCCGTTGGTGGAATTCAAAGGGATATCGACAGAGAACCCCGATTGAATAGAGATCGATACCAACCATATAACGCAAATCATAAAAATAGCAGCCTAGGACGGAATCCCGTTCGAAATAATCGATAGAATAATCGAGGATAGAGCTCCCTAGGGCTCATGAGTAAAAGTGGCTTCGATAAACATGTAGAGCCCATAGAAGCACCACAACTATCTGATATAACTTAAGCATCGATGCATCGGGTATTGTGTCGGCCATTAGACAGATCAAGTAAACTAGATGGCCCAGGCCCAATAGATCGATCCCGTTCAAAGGAACCCTAACCAAATATGCAAATACCATGGTACCCACGGTCACAAAACTGAATATTGCAAACAAATGAGGGAGGAGGTAGCTCGTTTATTCAGCGAAGGTCATCTTCGAGAATTCTTAAGCGATCGAGCCAAGAACCACTTCAAAAATATAGATTCAAATAGATAGAATGAGGAGGAAGAACCGTAGCAAGTAATTCACAGGATCCTTGGTGGGTTCGATATTCCTCAAGGACCGGTATTTAAACACACCAAAGTGACAATCATGAGGGAGAAGCAAACTCGGGACTACTTACCAGAAGAAACCTTGTCTTTCAACGACGAGGATGCAGAAGGGATCGAGCAACCATACAATGATGCACCAGTAATATCTATCCTTATGAATAAAATTCAAGTTAAACGTGTGTTAATTGATCCAGTAAGCTCGGAATATTATTCGATCGAGGGTCGTAGGGCATCTCGACCTCCAAGATCAAATCGTACTCGCAGCTCGAGTATTTAATGGCTTCATGATGTTCTATACTTCAATACCACACAAGAGGAGAGGGTGATTTGTGTAGTGCCCAATTTTTTGTTTAACCTGATTATAGAAGGACCTGGTTCTTCTATGTATTCCAACTACTACTGTTGCGAAATTATAAAATACAGAAATTAAAAAACACAGAGATTTTATGTGGAAAACACCTGGCTCAAAAGGTCAAAAAACCACGACCTACCTTCTAGTAGGATTTTCCCAAACTCTCCACTAAAATCACTGAGCCAAAAACTGGATTTATAAAAACTCTTTTGTAAACCTAGGATTAACTCTAATCCCGTTGTAGCACACAGCCTCAACTGTTGCGACAACTTCAAGTTAACTCTAACTTGAAAACTCTGAGTACCTAATACAATTGCTTCTAGATAAAGCTGAAAGGTACAATATGAAAACACCTACTATAACTGAACTAGAATAAAAGATAGACACTTGGAACTGGTTCTTCTATCTGGTTCAAGTAGCTTCAGGATTGCACGATTGAATCACACATAAATTGCTTTCAAAATTGCCTTGTATTTTGCTCACAATTCCCGTTTAATTTCTGCTTATTACATGTAAAAGAGTACAACACTTATATTTATGGAGTTAGTAAATAGAGATTGACTAGAATACTGATGCTACTCTTCCTTGGTGGAAGAGTTCTAGTTAGTCTCATCCTCTAACTCTATCCATCTCTTGAGCCTTGTTCTCTTTGTGTAAGGAGACTTTCTCCTTATCCAATATGCAACCTTTTCGATCGGGATCAGGAGATATCACTTCTGGTAAGTGAGGTTTATCTACTTCATGTGCATCTCACATGCTTGAGTTAACCATATCTGTGGTTCACTAGGATGGACCTGGTCCATGTCTGAGTTCCTTTGTCAGTCTTCAAAACTCACATTTACTTGGGCCAACAAATTTCCCCATTTTGATGATAACAAACTCTGTGCTTTTCACTCACTTAAGCCCTGTCAGAACTCAGCTTATTCATCAATGCAAAGTTAGAAATGTTTTACTTATCATCAAGGACCAGGTTCATTAGGTTATAAATATCACTTATTCAGAATATAAAGCACAATATCTTTTTTACCTTTTGGCATCATCGAAAAGTTGCATAAACAAAGTGTGATTCCCAGATTTTCAATAATTACTCATGGCCACTAGGGAAACTGCAAGTGCAATAATGGATTAATCATCAGTAATCAACTAAACATATTCAAACTATCAAGGAAATATAAACAATCAATCAAGAGCAAACATAACAAACTTCATTGATAGAGAATATGATTTTTCCATAATCCACAAAAGAAACAGAAATAGTCAAAACATGAGCAAAACAAGAAAATCCCTAATCGGGGTCACTAAAAGGTCTAGACAAGGTTTAAGAACTGAAGGCTAAAGAACTTAAGGTTTGGAAGAACTAGAGGGTTGGGTTTTGGCTTGGAGAAGGTGCAACATGTCTTGAAGAATTCCATCATTCTTCTCCTTTTCTTTTGTGATCTCGGTTCTGAGAGCATCTCTCTCAAATTCAACCTCTGCTAAACGAGCCTTCAGCCTAGCTATCTTAGCATCCTTTGCTCCACTCTCTTTACTAGAGCTCTGACTTTACTATTGATAGGTGTCTTTTTGGATGAACCAGGTTCACTGGGAATGGCAGTGACCTTGTAGTCACAAGCAATCAAAGTGTCGATTCCAAAATGGTCTTTGCTTGTGGCCATTTCCCACTTCTTCAGTGGCACCTTACAACGATCAAGAACAGTAGTCAGAATAAACCTATAAGGAGTGGCGTGGGCCTTGGAGCCATTGATAACCCTATCCAGTAGCTTGATAATAAATGCAGGCCAGTTGATCTGCCTTCCACTTTCAAGACACTCCATCAAAACCAAGTCCATTTAGTTAGCAATGCGCCTTCTTTCCTGCCTGGGAAGCAAGCACTTGTTGACAAATTCAAACAGGACTTTGTGGCATGGCTTCATTTCACTCTTATGCACAACCTTGGCCTCATTCACTTCTACGACATCACAGAATCTCCTAGTGATTGCAAGGGCAGTAGGAAGTTAGTCCAGACTTGGCCACCCTTGCCTTGTGTAGTCATTATATCCTTCAAAATGGATGTCAAGAATCTCACCCAGCTCCTTTGCGTCAAAGGTCACCTAAACCCCTTTCACCTGGCTTGTAACTCTGCCATCCTTGACCTCTGCATTGGCCATGAACTCATTGACCTCATTCCTTGCTAGCCTACCATCCAACTGAAGGACCATGTCCTTCCAGCCCTGAGCAGCTAGAGCATCAACCAATCGAACCATCCCTGGTTCCACCAAATCCTTCAAGAGTCTACCCTTCAAGATTTTTCTTTTGCCAAACTTGGCCATCTTATCTTGTTCATGGTCAGATTCACCCTCTTCTTTATCACTCCAATCTTCATCTTCAGTAATCTTAACTTGCTTGGCTTTTATAGCAGACCTTGTTCTTTTAGCCAAGGAAGAAAGTTTAGCAACATTGGAAACAAATGAAGACTTCTTGGAAGAAGTTTTGGTTTTCTTTGGCTTAGAGGTCTGAACCTCCACATCCACAGTCACATGTTCATCTTGATGGACCTATTCCATCTCATCCATATTAACCGCCTCAGTAAGCTCTACAACCTTAGCTTTACCTTTGTTCATTCTCTTTTTCTTACTTTCAGCCATAACTTTTTGAAACTCCTCCTCACTCTGCTTCAACTTACTCCTTGTGGCCCTTCCTTTTGGTATAGAAATCTCAGTAGTTGTTGGAGAATAAGCCTTTCTTTTCTTGGTGCTTGCAGTACTGGGGACTTTTGGTGTTGGGGTTTTCCTTTTCTTTGGATCATAACTTGCACCCACTTTCTTTAGAAGGTCAACTAGGGTCTCCTCAATAGATGAATCAGGTTCATCTCCCTGTGAACTTAGATTAACCAACCCTTCAGCAGCCTCCCTTGAACCACTTCCCCCTATTTTCTTGCTACTCTCTTCCACAGTTTCATGTTCAGCCCCACAGATAGCCGGTCTAACCAATTCAGAAGTGGGTGAGGAATCAGCCACTTCTTTCCCTTTTCCCCTCACATCACCACTCACACCCTCACTCTTCTTTTCTTTTTCACTTTTATTTTTACCACCTCTCCTTCTTGACTTAGGTATTTCCACATTCCTAACAGACCCAACCAGAAAAAATCTATTGTCTAAATTTTCAACTAAAACAGAACATACCTCAGAAGGGGGATTTTGAACCTTCTCAGAATCAGAAAACCCAGTTCCTTCCCCCTCACTCGCAGATTTGAAAGAGTCATCTGATTTTTCAGAATTTTGAGCTTGACTAGCCTTTAATTTAGTGTTCAATTTCTTTCAAAGCACACCTGTAGCCACAATTTTGCGAGCAAGCATCTTCACTCGCCTTCTCTTAGGTTGGAGGGTTGTGCTGGGTTGAGGAGGGTTGGAGAAATCAGAGGGAGTAGGTTGTGGAGGAGTACCCGGGTTATCTTGGGGGTTAGACAAATTTGCTAATTTTGGAAGAGGAATTCCAAATTGGGGTTTTGGAAGAGAGAAGAATGGAGAGCAGAATAAATTCGACAGTTTAGAGAATAATGAGAGTGAAAGTGATTGTGATGATAGGTTTTAAATATAGAGGTTTAATTAATGACTAACATCAGCTTTTTGTAGTCAATTAGAAGTCCAATCAATCTGAAATTTTAGGTTGAATGAGCGGTTAAGCTTCCTTAGATTCTAGGCATTTTATGCGGTGAGGATTCTATTAGAGACGGAACAGGTTAAAACTTTAGAGGGATAGGTTTTGTGACGATTTTGAACATAGGTAGGACTCTGCTCATGAATTAAATATTAATATTTCTAATTATGCAGAGTGTAGAAAACATACCTCGTTATTCAGATGAATCAGTACTGATGAACCAGGTTCTTCACTAAGAATCCTCTTGATCATGCCTCAATTTACCAAAATAGAGAAAATTTTGTTAGATATCAGTGAGTCATATCAACACATGTCACAAGAGTATACTATTTATAGTATGAGACTGAGAAACGATTAATCTAGATATTTACACAAGTTCTAGATTTTCTAACCAATTTTTTTTCATTTTTTCCATTATGCATTTTGAACATGTCCCATTAAGTGATCTTAATCATCTATAATTCTAACTTGTTCCTTTCAAAGTGCTCTCTACTTAGTGCTTTAGTGAAAATGTCAGCAATCTGTTTATCAGTAGCACAAAATTCTATAGTAATCAGTTATTTCTCATAGTTGTCCCTCAAAAAACGGTGTCCAAAATCTATGTGCTTAGTTCTCTTATGATGAACCGGGTTCTTATTCATACTAATAGCACTAGTGTTATCACAGAAAATAGGGATGCAACCAACTTCAATACCAAAATCCATCAACTGCTGTTTGATCCACAGTAATTGAGCATAATAGGAAGCAGCAGCAACATACTCAGCTTCAACAGTCGATAAGGCCACTGAATTTTGCTTCTTAGTAGCCCATGACACAAGACATGAAATAAGGAAGTGTATCATACCTGAGGTGCTCTTCCTATCCACAAGAAAACCTGCATAGTCAGCATCAACATATCCCACTAGGTTAAAGTTACTACCTTTTGGATACCAAACACAAAGGTCAGTAGTGCCTTTCAAGTATCTCAATATTCTCTTGACAACAGTCAAGTGGGATTCCTTTGGATTTGCTTAAAATCGAGCACAAAGCCCTACACTGAGAAAAATGTTAGGTCTGCTAGTAGTAAGATACAAAAGTGAATCAATCATACCCATATACAACTTCTGATCAACATATGAACCAGGTTCATCTATGTCCAATTTTGTGGTTGTTGCAATAAGAGTATCGATTTCGTTTGATTCTTCCATTTTAAACTTCTTAATCAACTCTTTTGCATATTTCTGCTGGTGGATCATGGTTCCATTTGAGTTTTGTTTAATTTACAAGCCTAAGAAGAAATTAAGCTCACCCATTATACTCATTTCAAATTCACTCCCCATAAGTTTTGCAAATTCCTTACTTAGTTTTTCAGTGGTTGCCACAAAAATTATGTCATCAACATATATTTGTACTACAAGAAGGTCCTTACCTTTTTCCCCTCAAAAATAGGGTACTGTCAATTTTACCTCTTTTGTAGCCATGTTCAAGCAGAAATTTGGACAGTTGTTCATACCATGCCCTAGGAGCCTGCTTGAGTCCATGGAGTACCTTGTCTAATTTGTATACATATTCCGAACACTCCTTATTCTCAAACCCTGGAGGTTGTTTGACAAACACTTTTTCCTTTAAGTAGCCATTTAGGAAAGCACTTTTGACATCCATATGGTGAAGAGTAAATTCCATGTGTGCTGCAACGGCTATGAGGAGTCTTATTGCTTCCAATCTTGCAACTGGAGCAAAGGTCTCATCATAGTCTATGCCTTTCTCCTGGCTATAACCTTGAACCACCAACCTTGTCTTGTTCTTTATAACAGTTCCATCTTCATCAAGTTTATTTCTGAAGACCCATTTAGTGCCAATTACTGATCTGTCCTTGGGTCTTGGAACCAGATGCCAAACTTGACTTCTTTCAAACTGATTGAGTTCATCTTGCATTGCATTCACCCAGTTTGCATCCTGCAAAGCCTCAACAACATTTTTAGGTTCAATAAGAGATAAGAAAGCATCAAAAGCACATAGATTCTTTAATTGAGATCTAGTTTCAATTCCATAGGTTGGATCAGTAATTATGTTCTCAATGGGATAAGAACTTTGATACTTGTAAGGTTTCACAACCAACTGGTTCTATTTGATGTTTCTCCCATGTTCTGTTATTGAGGAATAGGCTCATGGATAGGCTCCATTTGGGGATTAGATTCAGTTTTTTTTGTTCAGTTCCCCCTGTCGGGTTGCCCTGGATGGAAGAACCAGTTCCATCACTTGTTCCTTCTTCAGGTGTGGCTTCATTTAACTCTTTTACCAGCCCAATAGCTTCATCTTCATGTTCATGTCTCCCAGAAAGAATGTTACTTTCATTAAAAACTACATGTACACTGTCTTCTACACACATAGTTCTTTTGTTGTACACTTTATAAGCTTTGCTATGTGTAGAATATCCCAAGAATACTCCCTCATCACTTTTGGTATCAAACTTACCTAGGGAGTTCTTTCCATTATTGTGCATAAAACACTTGCATCCAAATGCCCTTAGATGGGATATATTTGGTTTTCTCCCTTTAAGTAACTCATAAGGAGTCTTCTCTATAAGAGGTCTAGTCATGCACCTATTAATGATGTAACATCCAGTGTTTACAGCTTCTACCCAGAAGCTATGGGGAAGTTTACTAGAAAGAAGCATAGTCCTAGCCATCTCTTCAAGAGTCCTATTCTTTCTTTCAACTACTCCATTTTGTTGAGGAGTCTTAGGGGCAGAAAAATTATGATATATACCATGTTCATTGATGATAGGATATAATTACATATTTTAGTCGATTATTACACTCTAATTTACTGCACTTTAGTTGAGTTTGTGCTTTAATCGCTAGTGTTTTGCACTAATTGTGTGTTTTATGCCTTGTAGGTGTGATTCCGAGCTATATAGATGTTATGTAATGAATTTAAGTGGTTTGAAGCTTTGAAGTCTGAGTAATATCTCAAGGAATTAAGCCGGGATCGCGTTCGGGGATCAACGGATGATAAAATAACAAAACGAAAACTCGAAGAGGCATATTGTGCACTGTCTAGTAAACTAGACATAACTTTTTACTCAAAACTCAATTTGGTATCCACAATATATGGTTGGAAAGATAACTCAAAGGGATACAACTTTCATGTTTTACGTTTTTCCAAGTTCCAAACGTAACAGTGTCAAAAACCATGACTACGGCAGAACCACGGCAGAACCGCGGCAGAGGGCAGTCGCGGACAACTGAAGAATCTGAGAGGGTGTTTGGCCGCGGTTCCGGCGTGACCGCGGTGGAACCGCAGCAGGATGCATAAATTTCAGGGACCAAAGTGCAAAACACGGGATTTTAAGCCCTAACCCCTATATTAAACCAAGGAAGCCGGCCAAGAAAAGGATTGGACATATTTTTGACATAGGTTTGACCTAAGGAGGCATAGACACAATAAGAGCAAGGCTTGGGAATTCTTCTACAAGTTTTTTCTTTCCTCTTCCTATTTTTCGTTGTTGGTTATGACTTTTAGTATTGTAGTTTTACATACTATTATGAATAGCTAATTTGTTATCTAGAGTTTTGATAGAACCTTTTGTAGGATAAATTCTTGTTATGTTTTTATATAATTGAGTCGTAGTATAATCTCTATTTGTTCAATTACGTTCTTATTGTAGTTAATTAAAGAGCTCTCAATTTGCTGTGCCTATTTAGTATGCATAACTTGGGAGAGAGTGCATATTTAGGTAATTGTTGAACAACACCACTCCCAAAGTATATGAGGGATCAATAACCGAGGGTTTAAAGGCGGGATTAGGGATAACGAAGCCTTGGGTGCGATCTGAAGTGAGCTGTATCAAAAGCCAGCTAGCGTAGCTCGGGAGAGTGCGTCTAGTAAATTGTCGTGATTACTCGGGAGAGATTTACGGTAATAAGAGTGCTCATGATCGGTAGAGAATACTTAGGCGAAATTATAGAAGACATAGCGGGAAGGATTCCGACAATTGGGGAAATCATAACTCTAGACCTCCTTAATCTTGTCTCTAACTCTTAGTATCTTTAGTTGTTAATTTATTATTTTAATTTGTTAATCAATTAGTTAAACACAAGAATCTAAATATCTATAAGTTAGGAACTGTTCAAGCTTGTCTTCTTGGTGATAGTGAACAGCTGTAGCTAAGCCTTAGTTCTCTGTGGGATTCGACTCCGGACTTGTAAACCAGGTTATATTTGCAACGACTGCATTGTCCTTTTTATAAGTCATAATTGGTTGTGATCAAGGCGTCGTTGCCGAGGAACTAACGGTGTAGCTGTAGGTGAACATATTACTAGGTTTCAAGTTTGAACTTTTATTTTTATTTTTTGTATTTGATATTTTTTCATTTTTTGTTTTACTTGTTGATTTAAAAATAAAAAAAAACATGGCATCATGGAATAATGAAAGTTTTGATGTTGGTAATTCTACTTTTAATCCTCCTTATGCATATTGTGATGAAAACCACCCTTGGCAAAATTATCAAAATATTCCCGAGAGCGAGTTTTGTGCACCAACTCTATCTTATGTGTCGAATGTGTGTGATATGTGTGGTGGTCAAGATGGTCACTTTCATGGTTGTGCTTATATTTCTTGTCTTCCCCCAACCCCTTATTATGATGATTTTACGTTTTCTTGTGAGGATAACAGGAACAAAGAACCTAGGGAAGTAGACCTAAAGAAGATCGAAGATATGTTAAAGTGCATTATAGAACAACAAAGTAAAATACAGCTGCAGGTAGAAAGGCAAGATGAAACTATTCACAACTTAGAGGCTCAAGTGAGTCAATTAGTTGAAGCTTTTAATGCTCAATATGTTAATATTATGGATAGTAGCCAAGAGCAGTTTGCATTAGAGACGGAAATTGAGGTGCCAATGGAGGGGTCCAAAGTAGAACCCCAACACTCTAACCATCTAGAATTTGAGGATGCCGATGTTGAAGAAGTAATACTAGAGTCAACCAGGGACGTTGAAGATACAAATTTAGTTGACTCTAGTGTTTTGGGTGTTGAGGAGGTCGAAAATCTTGAAGTTCATGTATTGGAGCGTGTTGGACCTCATTCCAAACACTTCTCTACATTATGTTCAGACGGTGAAATGGGAATGGATCTTTACGAGCATAAAAAGGAGTCCAAGGAAGAGGTAGATGGGCCTTATATTTTGAAATTCTCAAGGCCGTCTAGGCAAGGTGACACTCCTCGGCCGAGAGCCAAAAAGTGCATAAGACTCTCTAATTTTTGGCTCGCAAGAATTTGTACCGCCCCAAGAGCATAATCATAAGCTTGAAGCAAAACTTGGGGTGCGATTCATAAGTTCGAAGTGGAGGCAGAAAGTGATTCACGTCGTGCCGCGACATTAAATCAAGCGCTTGTTAGGAGGCAACCCAACTCTACTGCTTTCTTTTATTTTTTGTATTAATGTTTTTTTTAATTGTATTATTTTTGTAGTGTCAATTTTTTTATTTTCTAGGAGCATGGAAAGTAAAGGTATTGGAAGGATGCAATAATAAACCAAATGGATGGAACTAAGTGTGAGGTACCAGCACGAAGGACCAAGCTTGGGAGAAGTCTGAGTATCCCATGAGCTGTTAGTGCTTCGGCCTTTGGCCTACCAGGGAGTCTCTTTTACCCTTTTTATTAGTTATGGTGTGCATTGGGGACAATGCCCAATTTTAAGTGTGGGGTGAGGAGATTGTCTGGGTGACTTTCTATACTATTTTAGTTGTGTTAGTTTAATTGAATAATTTTTTTTAAATAGAAAAGATTGGACTTTTCCCGACGATGAATCTATTAAACAATTTTCTTGAGGGATTTAAGTCTAAAGAAAAAGTACAAAAAGATTTTCTTTTGTTAGGTAGTGTAATAATTACCCCTTGGTTTTTCTTTAAACCACGGTTCTTTTCCAAGGGTTTTATTTGAACCGGGTGTAGTTAGTTTTTTTTTGGGAGTAGGAGTCATTGTGTTGTGTTTTGAATTGAAGCAATATCTCTTGACTTTGTTATGCCTTGAGAATAGTGAGTACTTTGGTTGTGACGCTTAAGCTCAGTTTTTGACTCTTGTATAAGTACCTTAAATTGTATATTCTTAAAATTGCTTAACTGCTTTGACTAGAGTGTCCGTGAATCCAATCCTGAGTGAGTTATGTGCCATGTGTGTGAGAGGTTTGTTGTATTCTGTGCATTTCATTTGATGTCTAGAACTTGCCCCATGTGTTTGCAAAGCGAAATAGTAGTTTTATTCAGTCTAGGAAGTGATATAGACATTTCTTTGTTGAGCCAGATATGTATATTTTACCCACCTAATTGTTATGTATCGTAGTTAACCCCTTTGAGCCTATAATCTTATTTCTTTGGCAACCACATTACAAGCCTTACCCATTTGTTTGAATTAACCATCTATTTGAACCATTGTAACTCTCATGAGCACTTGAATTGTTAGGAACTTTGTAAAAGTTAAAGTGTGGGGTGGTTGGTTTGGCTTTTGAGTGGAACCAATGAAATAAGGAGAAAGGTGCACTGATTTGAAAGAGCAAGAGCCACTTGAATTGACAAAGAAAAGAAAAAAAATAGTTGCATTGCTGTGAAAAAAATATATTCTTTGATAGTGGTGACTCTTGATATAATTGTGCTTAAATAATTTGGGAGTTGATGTATATTGATGTGAAGGTGGAGTTTGGCTTGACATAAGTATGGGGTTTGAATATTAAAGTAGATGTATTAAAGTGCTAAGGGAGTTGTAGTCACTCTTATATCTAAATGTATCCTACCTGTCCCGTAGCCTACATTACAACCAAATAAAGTCCTAATTGATCCTAGATTGAATGAGCTCCATTAGTAGAGTAGTACACTACGGGCAAGCTTATGGTGCATCTTTTGTGGCATATGAATGTTATTTCTGAGAGTGAGTGAATTCTTTCTATCTTGAGTTCCTAAGTGTTCTTAAATTTTATTGTGTGGAACTACTCTCTTTTGTTGTGTTAGGGCACTTGATTCATGAAGGAAAGGTAATGTTAGTAACCTTTATGTTAGAGTAAGTAGGTGAATTGTGAATAATGCATGGTACTTATGAGTCAAATCTTGAGGTGAAGATGTTACGCTTTTGTGCTTACTCTATTTTAAATACTTTTGGTGTGATGAGTTAGGAGAATTATTTAAAAAGGCCGTGTCTATAAAAAAAAGTGTAGTTTGATTGCTCGAGGACGAGCAATGGTTTAAGTGTGATGTGTTGATGATAGGCTATAATTACGTATTTTAGTCGATTATTACACTCCAATTTACTGCACTTTAGTTGAGTTTGCGCTTTAATCGCTAGTGTTTTGCACTAATTGTGTATTTTATGCCTTGTAGGTGTGATTTCGAGCTATATAGATGTTATGTAATGAATTTAAGTGGTTTGGAGCTTTGAAGTCTGAGTAATAGATCAAGGAATTAATCCGGGATCGCGTTCGGGGATCAACGGATGATAAAACAACAAAACGAAAACTCGAAGAGGTATATTGCGCACTGTATAGTAAACTAGACATAACGTTTTATTGAGAACTCAATTTGGGCTCCAAAATATATGGTTGGAAAGATACCTCAAAGGGCTACAACTTTCATGTTTTACATTTTTCCAAATTTCAAACGAAACATGGTCAAAAACCGCAACCGCGGCAGAACCGCGGCAGAGGGCAGTCGCGAACAACTGAAGAATCTGAGAGGGTGTTTGGCCGCGGTTCCGGCGCGACCGCGGTGGAACCGTGGCAGGATGCGTAAATTTCAGGGACCAAAGTGCAAAACACGGGATGTTAAGCCCTAAAACCTGTATTAAACCAAGGAAGCCGGCCAAGAAAAGGATTGGACATATTTTTGACATAGGTTTGACCTAAGGAGGCATAGACACAATAAGAGCAAGGCTTGGGAATTCTTCTACAAGTTTTTTCTTTCCTCTTCCTATTTTTCGTTGTTGGTTATGACTTTTAGTATTGTAGTTTTACATACTATTATGAATAACTAATTTGTTATCTAGAGTTTTGATAGAACCTTTTGTAGGATAAATTCTTGTTATGTTTTTATATAATTGAGCCGTAGTATAATCTCTATTTGTTCAACTACGTTCTTATTGTAGTTAATTGAAGAGCTCTCAATTAGCTGTGCCTATTTAGTATGCATAACTCGGGAGAGAGTGCATATTTAGGTAATTGTTGAACAACACCACTCCCAGAGTATATGAGGGATCAATAACCGAGGGTTTAAAGGCGGGATTAGGGATAACGAAGCCTTGGGTGCGATCTGAAGTGAGCTGTATCAAAAGCCAGCTAGCGTAGCTCGGGAGAGTGCGTCTAGTAAATTGTCGTGATTACTCGGGAGAGATTTACGGTAATAAGAGTGCTCATGATCGGTAGAGAATACTTAGGCGAAATTATAGAAGACATAGCGGGAAGGATTCCGACAATTGGGGAAATCATAACTCTAGACCTCCTTAATATTGTCTCTAACTCCTAGTATCTTTAGTTGTTAATTTATTATTTTAATTTGTTAATCAATTAGTTAAACACAAGAATCTAAATATTTATAAGTTAGGAACTGTTCAAGCTTGTCTTCTTGGTGATAGTGAACAACTGTACCTAAGCCTTATCTCTCTGTGGGATTCAACTCCGGACTTGTAAACCGGGTTATATTTGCAACGACCGCATTGTCCTTTTTATAAGGTATAGTTGGGTGTGATCATTCATCACAAAATTCATCAAACTTAGCATTTTGAAATTCAGTTCCATGATCAGACCTAATTGATGCAAGTTGATTACCTAGTTGTTTCTGAATTTTTCTAACAAAGGCAGTAAACATGTCAAATGCTTCATCCTTAGATGTTAAAAACAATATCCAAGTTAACCTAGAGTAATCATCAACAAGTACCATCACATATTTCTTACCAGCTTTGCATAATGCTCTCATTGGACCACAGAGATTCATATGAACCAGTTCCATCGACTTGGTCATGCTTACCACTTTCTTGCTTTTAAAAGAGGATCTTACCTGCTTCCCCCTTGCACAAGCCTCACAAACTTTGTCTTCCTTAAACTTGATGTTAGGAAACCCTATCATCAAGTCCTTGGAGACTAATTTGTTGAGTTGACTTAGACTTGCATGTCCAAGTCTTTTGTGCCAAAGGAGGGGATCATTGTCCAACACACTTAGGCAAATGAGTTCATTTTCTAAAAGAATGGACAGATCTATAATGTATATATTGTTTATTCTTTTTCCCTACAAAATAATCTTGTCAGTGATAAGATTTATCACAAAACATTTGATAGAGGTGAATGCTACCAAGTTACCTCTGTCACACACTTGTGATACACTGATGAGGCTATATTTCAAGCCATCTATCAAGTAGACATTCTCAATGGAATGTGAGTCTATATTATCTACCTTTCCAATCCCTAATGATATCACATTTCTTACCATTTCCAAAGGAGATATTACCTCCTTTGAGGTCCTCAAGTGAAAGGAATCGGTTCTTGCTTCCAGTCATATGCTTTGAGCATCCACTATCCATGTACCATATTTGGCTGCTTCCCTTCACTTTGACCTGCAAGAGAAAATCAGGGGTTAGTCTTAGGAATCCAAACTAGTTTGGATCCCTTTCTATAGGCAAAATGGTGAATTAAATTCTTTTTAGCCCATCTTGGCAGCCTATTTTTCCCTTGAACAAAGATTTTGTTCTTTTGACTAGCCTTCTCTTTTGCATTACATTCACTTTTAAAGTGACCAGTCTTACCATAGTGTGTGCAGATTTTGTTCTCAGGAAGTGTGATATACTTGCTTTTGGGATCCCACTTAGGTTCAGGGGTCTCATAGCCAAGTCCTCTCTTATTGTTACTGTGATGTTCTTGTAGCCAAGATAGTGCATCAGAGGACTTATTCCATTTGCAAGTTCTGTTTTGTTCATGTTTAACCTTGCCTAGATTTTCTTTTAGGACTCTTATCTACTCATCCTTTTTGTACAACTCATCCTTCATTTTTCCTAAATTTTCTTCTAAGGTGAGGTGTATGTGATCAACTTTCTTTTTACCTATTCCTAATTTCAGTTTTAAATTTTCAGATCTAAGCTCTAACAAGGTGGTGTCAAGTTCAAGAACCTGGTTCTTCAACTCAGTATTTTTACTATTACTTTCACTAGCCTTGAGTTCCAGATTCTTGCACTTAACTTTCAAGATTACACATTCCTTAGACAGTTGTTCCTTTTCTTTATTTATGACCTCAGACTCATCAATGAAATCTAGCAGTAATTCAGATAGTCTTTTTTTAGACAAAAATTTAATTTTGTCTTTGAGATGAATCACACTTACCTCTTGTTCATCATCTGATTCTCCAATGGCCATAAGTGTTTCATCTTCATCTTCATCTTCTGAATCTTCATCTGAGCTTTCTCCCTAGACATCAACTATGGCCTTCGTTGATCCTTTGTTCTTCTTGGGATGAACCTGTTCCTTCTTCATGTTCCTTCATTCAGCCATTTCCTTCTTCCATTCAATTTCCCATTGAGGACAATTTTTGATCATGTGGTCAGTCTTACCACATTTAACAGCCCTCGTTGGTATGGTTTTCAAGGATCCTTGGTTTGTTGTAAGTTGCACCTCTTGAAGAACCATTTCCTCTCATTAGATACTTCTTGAAGTCCCTTGTGATCATAACCATTTCATCTTCCTCTAAATTTGCACCTTCAATAATTCTGAGAGCCAGGATTCTTTCTTTCTTGGGAGCATCCATCTTCATGTTTTGCCTTCTCAGTTCATAGGCAGTGAGATTTCCAATCAACTCGTCCTACTTGAGAATGGAAATGTTCTTCGATTCCTGAATAGTAGTGATTTTGCTTTCCCAAGTAACTGACAAAACCCTTGTCAAATTTTTCTCAACCTTGTCTTCTTCAAGGATAATCCTTCCAAGAGACTTAAGTTCATTTGTTAGTGTTGTGAACCTTGTATACATCTCTTGGATGGTTTCTCCTTCCTTTATAGTGGAATTCTCATATTGAGAATACAGTAGTGTCCTCTTGATCTCTTCATTTGAGGAGTTCCTTCATGAGCCACTTGTAAAGTGTCCTAAATTTCCTTAGCAGTAGTGCAACTTTTAATTCTGTTGTATTTGTCTGGACCAAGTCCACACACAAGCCATTTCCTAGCCTTAGTATTCTTTTCCCACTTCTTCAAGTCCTCACCAGTGCAGTCAGCTCTAGTCTTTAGCACATCCACTCCTTCAGCATTCTTCTTCGTGGTAGCCAGGGGACCATCAGTAATAATATCCCAGAGTTCATAATCCTCTCCTATGATATGATCTCTCATCCTGTTTTTCCACCAGGAGTAGTATTGATCAGTAAAGAATAGAGGCCTAGCAGTGGATTGTCCTTCCCAGTTTCCATGTGGTGTACTCATATTGATCTATTCCTAAGGTGTTAACCTCTTTAAGGATAACTCGCTCTAATACCAATTGATGTTCTATACTTCAATACCACACAAGGGGGGGGGGGTGATTAGTGTGGTGCCCAATTTTTCGTTTAACCTGATTATATAAGAACATGGTTCTTCTATGTGTTCCAACTACTACTATTGCAGAATTATAAATATAAAAATTAAAGAACACAGAGATTTTACGTGGAAAATACCCGGCTCAAAAGGTGAAAAAATCACGACCTACTTTCCAGTAGGATTTTCCAAAACTCTCCACTAAAATCACTGAGCCAAAAACTGCATTTACAAAAACTCTTTTGTAAACCTAGGGTTAACTCTAATCTCATTGTAGCACACAACCTCAACTGTTGCGACAACTTCAAATTAACTCTAACTTGAAAACTCTGAGTACCTAATACAATTGCTTCTAGATAAAGCTGAAAGGTACAATATGAAAATACCTACTACAATTGAACTAGAATAAAAGATAGACACTTGGAACTGGTTCTTCTATCTGGTTCAAGTAGCTTCAGGATTGCACGATTGAATCACACATAAATTGCTTACAAAATTGCCTTGATATTTTTCTCTCAATTCAGGTTTAACTTCTCCTTATGTGCATTACCTGTAAAAGAGAACAACACTAATATTTATGGAGTTAGTAAATAGAGATTGACTAGAATACTGACGCTACTCTTCCTTGGTGGAAGAGTTCTAGTTGGTCTCATCCTCTAACTATATCCATCTCTTGAGCCGTGTTCTCTTTGTGTAAGGAGTCTTTGTCATTATCCAATATACAACCTTTTCGATCAGGATAAGGAGATATCACTTCTGGTAAGTGAGGTTTATCTACTTCACGTGCATCTCACATGCTTGAGTTGACCATATCTGTGGTTCACTAGGATGAACCTGGTCCATGTTTGAGTTTCTTTGTCATTCTTCAAAACTCACCATTACTTGGGCCAACACTTCAACATGGCAAGTGAAACCACCAAAGGGGAAATCATTTTGCCAGTAAATGTGGCCAGGACCATCCAGGAAACAAAGTTCCATGTGATCGAAGACGACATGAGGTACAACGCGTTGCTAGGGAGGCCTTAGATCAATAACATGAGGGCAGTACCCTCGATGCTTCATCAAGTTCTAAAGTTCCCAATATCATAAGGAATAAAAACGGTGTACGGTGAACAACTCGCCGCCAAATAAATGTTAGCAATTAATGACGTAGTACCATTGTTGATGCTTTCATCAACAAAGGAATCAGAGTCGAAGAGAAAGCGAAAGGTCAAATTGCAACCATAATCGTCGGCCTAGGCCCGGTCGGAGGAGCAGGAAACTTTTGAAGATGATGATTATATGATACCACGAACCTTCGTAATCCTTGATGATTCTAATGCAATGAAATCAACGGTTGAAGAGCTGGAACAAATCATGTTGATCAAGCATCTGCCCGATCGAAAGGTATATATGGGCACGGGGTTGACTCCTGAGCTCAGGAAAAAACTTGTTCAATTTATTTTAAATAACATGGATTGTTTTGCTTGGTCCTACCTAGATATGATAGGGATCCCACCGGAGATCACGACGCATCGGCTGAGCTTGGATCCGAAGTTCTGCGCGGTGAAACAAAAGAAAAGACCTCAGTCCAAGGTAAAATATGCATTCATCAAGGATGAAGTAACAAAACTTCTTAATATAGGGTCCATTCGGGAGGTAAAATATCCCAAATGGTTAGCAAACGTAGTTGTGGTCCCTAAAAAGGGAAACAAACTTAGAATGTGCGTAGACTATAAGGATCTAAACAAGACATGCACTAAAGATTCCTTTCCTCTATCGAATATCGATCGCATGATCGATGCTACTACCATCCATCCACGAGATCCTTAGTTTTCTCGATGCCTACTCCGGGTACAATCAAATACAAATGAACCCAGAGGATCAGGAAAAGACTTCATTTATCACTAAATACAGCACATACTGCTATAATGTAATGCCGTTCGAACTAAAAAATGTTGGTGCCACTTATCAACGCCTAGTAAATCGAATGTTTGAAGAACAAATAGGAAAATCAATGGAGGTTTATATTGATGATATGTTAGTTAAGTCCCTATGAGCAGAGGACCATTTGAAACATTTGCAGGAGACCTTCGACATACTAAGAAAGTACAACATGAAGCTTAACCCGGAGAAGTGTGCATTCAGGGTCGGCTTAGGCAAGTTCCTTGGCTTTATGGTATCGAATCAGAGAATCGAAATCAACCCAATAAAATCAAGGCAATCGAAGACATCAGTTGTTGATAATGTCAAGTCTGTACAAAGGTTAACAGAATGCATGGTCGCCTTAGGTCAATTTATTTTGAGGTCCTCAGGCAGGAGTCACCGTTTCTTTTAACTGCTTAAGAAAAAGAGCAGCTTCGCATGGACCCTATGTCAACAGGCTTTGGAGAAACTCAAATATTACCTGTCGATCCCGCCATTGCTTCACACCCCAAAGGCGGACGAGTAACTTTACCTATATTTAGCAATCTCGGAGATAGCTGTAAGTACATAATTTCCTGTTTATTATGTTAGTCGGACCCTAGGTGAAGCTGAGACCTGATACCCACACTTAGAGAAATTAGCACTTGCTTTAATAAGCGCCTCTAGGAAATTAAAGCCATATTTTCAATGTCACCCAATTTGTGTTGTGACCACTTACCACTCCGTAACATTTTGCACAAGCCCAAGCTCTAGGGCTGATTGGCCAAATGGTCCGTCGAGATCAGTGGGTACGATATCGAGTATCAACTCCGAATGGCCATCAAGTCTCAAATTTTGGCAGACTTCATGGCCAACTTTACACAAGCCCTCATACCCGAGGTCGAAAAGGAACTATTATTAAAATTAGGTATGTCATCGGGGGTGTGGACCCTATTCATAGACATTGCTTTGAACGTGAAGGGGTCCGGGATAGGCATCATTTTGAAGCCGCCCACAAGTAATACGATTAGACAATCTATCAAAACTTTGAAATTGACTAACAATGAGGTTGAGTATGAAGCCATGATTGTAGGTCTAGAGCTAGCTAAGAGCTTGGGAGCAGAGGTAATCGAGACCAAATGTGACTCTTAACTTGTGGTAAATCAAGTCAACAAAACTTTCGAGGTTCGAGAAGATCGAACACAGAGGTACTTAGATAAATTACAAGTGTCTTTACATCAATTTAAAGAATGGACGCTACAGCACGTACCTCAAGAATAAAATAGCGAGGCCGATGCCATTGCAAATTTAGGGTCATCATCGAAGATGATGAACTTATCTCGGGGACTGTCGTGCAACTTTCGACGTTAGTTATTGAAGAAGGATATGCCGAAATAAACTCCACAAGTTTAACCTGGGATTGGAGGTATAAATACCTTGAATACCTAAAGAACGGGAAGCTTCCATCAGATACTAAAGAATTGAGGACTCTGTGTGCGACGGCCGCACAGTTCACATTGGCCGAGGATGGAACACTATATAGGAGAACGTTCGATAGACCGTTGGCAAAATGTTTGGGACCAGGAGACACCGACTATCTTCTATGGGAAATTCACGAGGGCACTTGTGGAAACCATTCTGCTGCCGAATCATTGGTTCACAAAGTCATCAGAGCAGAATACTATTGGGCCGATATGGAAAAGGACACTAAAGAGTTTGTTTGAAAGTGCAACAAATATCAAAGGTATGCGCCGATGATCTACCAGCCCGGAGAGCAACTCCATTCAATCCTATCCCCGTGGCCGTTGATGAAATGGGGGATGGATATCGTCGGCCCTCTACTATCGGCCCTAGGTAAAACTAAATTCATTTTATTTATGACTGACTATTTCTCTAAGTGGGTCGAAGCACATGCCTTCGAGAAAGTCATAGAAAAAGAAGTCATAGACTTCATTTGGGACCATATTATATGCTGATTCGAAATGTTTGCCGAGACCGTATGCGACAATGGAAGTGGGTTGAAGCATAGTCATTCGAGAAAGTCAGAGAAAACGAAGTCATATACTTCATTTGGAACCAAATTATATGTCAATTTGGAATGCATGTTGAGATCGTATGCAACAATGGAAAGCAATTTGTCAGCAACAAAGTGACAAAGTTTTTCGAAGATCACAAATTAAAAAATATCCTATCAACATCATACCATCCTAGTGGGAACAGACAGGCCGAGTCAACAAACAAGACCATCATCCAAAACCTGAAGAAAAGGTTGAACGAAGCTCAAGGAAAATGGAGAGAAATATTGCCCGAGGTCCTTTAGGCATATTGAACAACGTTGAAATCCAGTATGGGGGCAACACCGTTCTCTTTAGTCTACGCTGCCAAAGCTCTGATCCAGGTCGAAGTCGAGGAACCCAGTTTTAGGTTTCGGTATACAATGGAAGAATCAAATCACGAGGCTATGAATATGAGCCTCGAATTGCTGGATGAAAGACGGGAAGCCGCCATCATTCGAATGGCCGCAAAGAAATAGCGGATCGAGAGGTATTACAATCGAAGGGCCAATCTTTGACATTTTAAAACTAGTACTTAGTCCTAAGAAAGGTCACCATCAATACTCGAGACCCAAACGAAGGAAAACTTGGCCTGAACTGGGAAGGACCGTATCAGGTCCCCGATATCATCGAAAAAGGATCCTACAAACTTGGCACGACAGATGGCGAGCAATTACCAAACAATTGGAATATATCACTTCTCAAAAGATACTACTGCTAAGGTATGAACTTCTCTATTTTCATTTACATTTTACACTAATCAATTATAGGTGTTCCACCGAAGATATCGAAGAATCCTTCAACACAAAGTCCTTAGGTCTGAAAGTACGCATTGCATTCTTTTTTACTTAGATCAGTTTTTATCCCAAATGGGTTTTTTCGGCAAGGTTTTTAATGAGGCAACCATTGTTCGTGCAAACTTAGAGCAACTCAACAGTATCCAAGGCTTCTTTACAATCAACCTCAAATACTGGGGGGCATCACCCTCAGATGTTAACTTCGTTACAAGGAAGGTACTTCGTGTTGACATAGTCTCGATAGGTAAAACTTTAGAAGGTCCAAACGGTCAAACCAGATGTGCCCATTTAGATCATTCGAGCCCTAAAGTCAAACATGTGCGCATGTAACCTATTAAAAAAAGCATTTTTCCTTGTCAAATATTTCTCGCCTTAAAGAAATTTATACTTTATAATTTCACACTTTTGATCTATTGTGGAAAATGGATTAAGGGCAGATCACAACTGAAGTTCAAACAACTCACCCCGTACTCGGGGACTATCGTTCGAAAAATTGATGAAATCGAACCACTAGAATCTCGAGATTATAAGACCTTAAAAAGGCAACCCCCATTTTTTATAGGCCATGGCCATCCCACTTGGGGACTAGAACTTAGATCAAGTCCGAAGTGTGACCGGTAAATAAGCCTAACAGGCAAATCCCAAGTTAAAGGCTACGGCTAAACCACCACGGTTTGGAGATGTCCGAATTTCGTAATAAAAATAGGCCTTATAATATCTTCGCAAAACCGGTTAAAAAGGCTACGCTTGGCAAAGTTACAAAGAGTTTCGATAATATCAACCCTCGAAAATCCTAAAGAGATACTGGATTGTTCGAACTCTCGAAACAATCTTATGTTAAGGCATAACAAATTTTATATGATTAACTCTTTAAAGCCGAAAAGTGGAAAGGAGCCATTCTTTTAAGGCCATATCGACTTAATTCAAGAGTCTAGGGGCCATTTTATTTTTGAGTTCGAGAAGTCATCCTCAATCAACTAAAACTTAAAGGTCATCCTACTTCGAGTTCGAACAAACACTCGCTCAATTATAAAGACTACACTAGTCCGACTACGATCAAATTGCCTAAGCCTCATACATATGAAATTTCCAAGACATGGCCGAAACAAAATTTGTACATGGCGGAAATTGAAATAAAGACAAATCAAAGAGAAAAGAGATCTTTTATATATATGAAAATATTTACATGGATCGATCAAGATCCTACATAAAAATTTCAAAAAACAAAAAATTCTAAGTGCCTAATTTTCCTCGGGAGCTACACCTTCACCATTGGATCCCCTTCTCTATCGGATCCACTCACGCTCCCAGAATTATCTCCATCGGAAGAGAGCAATGCTTTGGCTTCGGCCTCGAGCTCTTTCGTGTTCTCGATCTCGACGGCAAGGTTAAAGCCACAAGCATGAATCTCCTCGAGAGTCTCTCTTCGAGACGGGTACTTGACATGCTCGGTAGCCCAATATGCTTACGTTTCTCAAGCTTGAGCAGCTTCAGCATCTAATCAGTAGACGGACACGATCTCCTCCATGTCAGCCTTTACTTTTTCTGCCTCAGAAGTAACATTTTCAATTTCAGGGGTTAACCGAGCCTCGAGCTCCTCAATTTTCTTGGATTGGGATGAGCTTTCCTTCTTCATGCTTTTTAGCTGATGTTCGGCCGATGACAGTTGGGCTCGTGCAACATCTTTGTCCGAGGCAAGGTAGTCCATGTTTTGTTTCCACCCCAAAGTCGCCGCCCTCATCATGTTGGCCTCCTCACGGAGCTGTTCGATATTTTTGGCCTTCTACTAAACCTGCAGGATTGAAGTATTAGTCGTCGTCCCTGAATTGATACATCAAGCTTCTAAAAATTTATATTACCTGCTCAATCAGGTCAGTCTGCTCTTTATGAGCTGTGGCCAATTCGGCTTGGAGGTCCTTGATCTCCTCTTTTTTTTGCCCGGTGAGAAGTTTAAGGGCATTTCTCTCCTCCATGAGACTTTGAAGATCGGCCTCCCATCGGCTCATCTCTACTCTAGATTTAGAAAATGGATCCCGATGAAGTGACAAGGCCTATGTAGAAAGAAAGAAAATTAGGCAAGAAGAAATAAATACAAGCGTAATATCGATTAGGGGAGCTAAGACTTACCTAACTCAGAAGTCGTTGAGCCTCATCAAAGAGACTCGATGCCTCACTCAGGTTGGTAGCATCTTCGACTCCCATAAAGCAACCACGGAAAAGGTCCTCCCTTTCGTGGGCTCTTTCCACATCAAGGGTCCCTATGGCCTGGGCTTCCTGAAGTTGCCTCTCAGATAATGTAGGGAGGGTTGGCAAATAGACAATTTCTATTTCCCCAAGCAAGTAACTTGAGGCATTCTTTTCATTTTGAAGGGCATCGGAGCTAGCCCCTTTAGGCACACCCACCGACTTCTCATTTCGGCGGGAGGCATCTTCAGCCTCCGACGACTTGGGAACTTTGCTTGGGTCCTATTTCGAGATCTCCTTGCTTCGAGGCTGAATCTCTTCAGCCCTTACCGGCTCAACAGCCATTCGGACCTCGGTGCTCCTCTTCGTTCGAGCCACCAGCTCGAAGCTAGCATCTTCATTTTCCTCTTCTTCCTCTCTTAGTCGCTGAACTACCTCCTCAGGCAGGACGGTGGTGTCTTTCTTCGACTTGCGAGCCCTACTCTTCTTGGATTTTGAAGTCTCAGAGTTCGAGAACCCTTCACTGGCTTCGTGACCGGGGGTGAACCTTCTCCTCCCCAGACAGGGGCCTCATGATGGCATCTTTTTCGAGGCATATATGAAAGGAAGTCAAATAAGTATGAAAAGGAACATTTTAGCAAAAATCATAAAGAATGTGGAAAAGAGCTTACCATGATTTTTGGCTTCCCATCGGCCCCTTGCCAAATAAGGAAATGAGTGCTTAACGTATGAGGAGGTCGAAGCTAGTTTCCGAACCCAGCTCTCGAGGTTAGGAATTGCTCCAGGAATCCAAGAGACCGTTACATCATAGAGAAGGATGTAGATAAGGAGAAGCAAAGAAAACAAAACAATAAATGGAAGCTAAAAGCAGGATTGTACTTACACTTCATATTCCACTCCTCGGGAAATGGCATTTTCTCGGCCGGGATTAGGTGGGGAGTCTTCACTCGAACGAACCTTCCCATCCACCCTTGATCCTTGTCCTCATCTATACTCGAGAACAATACTTTGGTGGCCCGACGTTAGAGTTTTATTAACCGCCTTAAAAGAGACGGGGGCTGTACAATCTGATGAGGTGGTCGAGGGTGAAAGGCATCCCTTCGGCTTTGATTGCGAAGAATCAGAGCAGAATGAAAATCCGTCAAGAAGAAAGATGGATCTGACCGAGGGTTATTTGATATTGGCGGTAAAAATTTATAATGATAGGATCGCCAGGGCCCGGGGTGAAAGGGTAAGTGTAAACACTTAGAAACCCTTCCACATGGGTAGTGATGTCTTTTTCAGGGGACGGAATCACCACCTCTTTAGCTTCCCAATGTCAGTCTTTTTTTACCTGCTCAAGGTCACTCTCAGTTATCGAGCATATATATCTCGACATAGGCTCACACTGACCAGGGATCAACTAAGTCTTCTCAACTTTGAAGTCGGAATCAAGGACACACCTCCTCTCGGGAACGCACTCCTCAGGGCGCGGCTCCACCGATGTTTTATCGACTACTGGACGTAATGAAAAGGAGTTTTCCTTTTGAGGAACAATTTTTGATGTTTTCATCATTTTTATGTAAGTTCAACGAAAGAAGAAGAGGATAAAGTTTGGTATTTTGAGGAAGGTTGATAACGAAGCTTAGAGATTGTGCAGAACGGAAAAGCTTAAAAGATGTAAAAAGCTTTGAAGATTAGAGCAAAGATCAAGAGTAAAGTTTGGAAAAAGAGAAGGAAAGCACATTTATAGGATGAAGATAACGGTTCAGAACCAGTAATGGCCGACAACAACTAATAGGCATTTAATGCCTCGATATATGAACCGACGGAATGTTCCAGTTACTTATGTCGCTTGCATCATGAGGATGACATCATGATAGGTTAAGGTATAAAATCGAAGGCTCAGCTCGTTTCTTCTCACTACACTCCAAGAAATGATGGGACTATCTGTATACGGTTAAAACCGGGCCTACCCGATTTTACTATTTGATCGAGGTCATGGAATTACATTAAAGACAAGCCTCGTAATGGATCAGTCTAGAGCACAAAGACAAGGTATCGAGTTCGAGGATCAAGGTGCCTGTCGAGATCGAGGCCAGCAATGATCGAGATCAAATATGGAAGGCTTCGAGTAAAGCGCAATAACGGAAAAGCGAGATATCCGTGACTGGTCGAAGATCACAGCAGAAATCCCGAAACGTATCAAATCAAGGGCTGTTGTTTAGGATAATCATGAGATTTACTTCCGTAATTAGAATTGTACCATAGATAGAATTCATATACTATATAAAGAGGGTCATAATCATCTTGTAATCACCTACATTCACGCATATCAAAGCAATACAATATTTTCTAGCTGATATTCTTGTTCATCCGCTTGTTATATTTCTAATTATTCTAGCACCAATTTGAGGGTATTCAAGCTCGAGGGCTGAATTCATTCAAACACTGGTTTGCTTAGTTATATTGTTAATTTTTATTATTACTCTTTACATTTATCAATTGGTATTAGGTGAAATCACGTGTCCTTAAAACCACATTATAAATTTAATTGTTATCCAATTTTAAGGGTAAACAATCGGGTTTTGGTTAATGAATAAACATACCATCTGCTTCTGATCTCTTGCATGTGGCATATCTGAAATGTTTACTTCTCCATCTGAAATGGATTCTGTGATCTTTTAGGATTCTTTGATAGATATCTTTTTCTTTTCTATGGTTACTTGTTAGAAGATAACTGTTGAGAACTTTTTGTCTGAGGCCTTGACTTTGCTTGCTACCATCACTAGCTAATTTGATGAAGTTTGACATATGCGCTAAAGCACAGGCTTTATGATAATCTTCATACTGTTAAACAAATACTCTAGTATATATAATCGTCCTTTATTACTGAAAAAGAATGAGGACCTAAACTTAATTTCTATTGTAGAATTAAGGTGATTTAGATCAAGTCATCTTTATTGCTGTATCCTTTTCCTTTCATATTCTTGTCAAGTAATAACAGTTGACGATCCAAATTTTGAAAGCGGGAAACTATAGGTAAAATTTCGGTACCTCAAACACCAAACATAAGATGACATTAAGCAATCAAACCTACGACACACAAACAAACCTAAGCATTATGTTTTATTTGAAAAATAATATTGTATAGTCGCTACGAAAATAATAGTTGAATATATATATATATGTTATATTCAAAAAGTATACAAATTTTATACTCTTTTGCAGCTATCGAATGTAAATAATTTTAACCGCAGGCTAAAAGTAATCTTTGCCCTTTATTTTGTCTTATTGGTCTATGGCCCAATTCTCTTCATCTCAATCTCCCACTTTTTTCCCCTCTATCTCCTCTTTGACTTTGAACTCAGAACCAAATTCAAAATATTAAATTGGTGTGTGTGTGTATATATGTATTAAGAGTATTACATGACAACTCAACCACAACTGTATTTATATGTATAGCTATATACTTAGTTAATGGTAGTTAGTTAGTTGAGTAGGTTAGTAAGAGTATCTTTGTAATTAGCTAATGTTAGTTAGTGGAATACTTTTTTATACGTGTATATATAGGACACAATATAGAAATACAATCAGTTTTTCTTTCCTTAATTCATTATCCCTCCAAAAGTTTCTACTGCTCTCTCTTAGTTTTATCAGTTTTTCTTTCCCCAATTCATTATACAATCAGTTTTATTAGTTTTTCAATGGCAACTTCTACTTACACTTAATCTCTTAGTTTTGACATGGCATCAAAGCTAAGGCTCAGTGTTGGCTCAATTCTCGTTCAGGCTCATCATTTTCATCAATAATATCTGTTTGATTTGAAGTTGCAAGTCGAAATTGGGAAACCCTAATTTTCACCCACAATTTTTCAGATTTGTCGATTAATTCATCTTATATCATGGCGGTAGATGGTGATACTTCGGATTCAACAAATTCACCAAATGTAAACAAGGATACTTTGGATTCGACCAATCCCTTATACATGCATTCTTCAGAGAGTGCCAGGTCGACACTGGTGTCGGTGGTATTTGACGGAACTGGTTATAGATCCTGGAGAAGAAGCGTCCTCAGAGCCCTCTCAGTGAAGAACAAGGTTGGCTTCATCACCAAAAAAATGTAAGAAGCCAGATTCCGACCATCCGAAATTTAAGTAGTCGAAGAGATGCAACGAAATGGTGACATCATGGATTCTCAACTTACTTTCAAAGGATTTGGCAGATAGCTTACAATTTGTGGTCGATGCAAAGGAATTGTGGCAGGAACTGGAGGATAGGTACGATCATATGAATGGAATGAAATTGTACCGGCTTAAAAGGGAAATCAATGACCTAAGTTAGGAACCTTAGACATTACAGGATATTATACAAAAATGAAGAAGCTTTGGGAAGAATTAAACACCTTAAATGTGCATGCACAATGTAAGTGCCAATGTACTTGTGGTGTCAAGGCAAATATGCACAAGGCTGAACAGGACAGAAGGCTAATTAGGTTTCTAATAGGGTTAAACGAGATCTATACAGTTGTGAGAGGAAGCACTTCGATGATGAATCTATTGCCCAGCATTGCACAAGCTTTTTTATCCTAATTCAGGAAGAAAAACAAAGAGAAGTTAGGCCAAGCAACCATCTGATGATGGAGTCTGCTTCAATGAATGTCAATGGTCCTACAAATCCAGCCTTTAGGCCAAACTATGCTCAGTAGAGGAACACTACAGGAAACAACTCATACAACGATAGTTATCCATCAATAGGTTACGCCTGTTTTACGACTACTGTAAGAAGCAAGGACACACCAAAGATAAATGCTACAAATTACACGGATTCCCCCAAGACTTCAAATTCACTAAAGGAAAAAATATGGCATCTGCTGCAAATGTGCATGGAGGACCTGAAGGGATAGTTCCTGGAGGATGCAGTGAAGTTGATGCTGGAAATCAAAGCATGTGGATTTAAAAACCTGAAAAAGAGCAGTATAATCAGCTACTACATCTATTGGAGAACTTCTATGGTGCAAATGCAATTGAAGTCTCAAACAACATCACTAGTAGGGCAGCAAACTTTACAGGTATATTGTCTTGCTCCACTCATGAAGAAATTATTGGTAATCTTTCATGTAAATGCTCCAAATCATCTGCTGAATATTGGATTTAGGATTCCGGGGCTTCTAATCAATGTCCTATAACAAAGCCCTATTAACCAACATTAGAATTCTACCTTATCCTTTTCTAGTAACCTTACCAAATTGATACAAAGTTAAAGTGACAGAAATTGGTGATGCAGTCCTTAGTCCTAAGTCGACTTTACACAAAGTGTTGTTTGTCCCTAGTTTTAAGTTCAATTTGATCTCAGTTCATTGTTTAACATCATATCTTAAGTCAATTGTCCAATTTTTTTATTCTTCCTGCATTTTACAAGCCCCTTCAATGAAGAGGCATCTGGAGATTGGTAGAGCAAGAAATGGTCTGTATTTCCTCTGCTCAAAATGCTAGTTTCTTAGTTCAGCTATTGTCCCTACTTTTTTCATTTCAAATTCATGTTCTCCTTCTACTAGCAATTCAAACAATACACAACCACACAAATCAGACACATCACTTACTGTAAATAATGACCACTTAGAAACTTGTCCTGCTGCTTGTCTTTCACCATCATCATTTGTAAATATTCCACTTTCAAGCAATAAAAAAGGTTCTTGTACATCTTCTTGTTCTATTAATGTGTGTGCATCCTTTTCTAATTCTTCATCTTATAGAAATTGTGTTGATTATTTGTGGCATAATAGATTGGGCCATGTACCTTTTGAGAAAATGAGGGAAATATCCTCCATACCTGTAAATTTTGCACCCAAACAACCATTCTTATGTTCAATTTTTCCTATGGCCAGACAAACAAGACTACCATTTTCACAGAAAACCACATCATCTACCAATTTATTTTGAAGTTACACATAGACCTCTGGGAGCCATGCCACACAGTCACACATGACAATTACAAATATTTTCTTACCATAGTTGATGACTTTAGTAGGTCAACCTGGACATATCTTTTGAGTTGTAAGAGTAATACACTTCAAGTTCTAAAAACCTTTGTATGTATGATAGAAAACTAGTTTAATTCTTCTATTAGGTCCATGAGGTCTGATAATGGACTAGAGTTTATCAATAATGAAACTTCATCATTCTTTCCTTCCAAAGGAATTATACACCAGAAAATATGTCCCTACACCCCTCAACAAAATGGTGTGATGGAGAGGAAATACATATATTTGTTGGAAACTATAAAACCCCTATTGTACCAATCCAAGTTGCCGATCAAATATTAGGGAGAATGCATCCCCACAGCCACATACTTGATTAATTGACTACCCTCTAGAATCCTGAATAACAAATCACCTTTTGAAATGGTTTACAAGAAGAAACCCAATTATTCACACCTTAAAAGCTTGGATGTTTATGTTGTCCTACTACTCTTAAGACTCGTAAAGACAAGTTTGAACCCAAAATTGAGCCTCATGTTTTTGTAGGTTACCTTTTTTGGCATACAAGGTTATAAGGTACTAAACTTGGCCACTAAAAGTATACATATTTCCAGGGATGTACAATTTCATGAACATGTTTTCCCTTTTGTAGTGTCTTCGAATCACACTTCTCTTCCTTGTGTTTTACCATCCTTTCATTCTGATCCTACGTGTGAAGGTCATCGAAGTGATGTATTGAGTCATAGTCATCCACCAACTGGGACTTCACCAAGTTCTGTCACCAACACTTCTTCACTAGGTAATCAAAATATTTCCTCACTAGTTGATCAAAGTAACTCTTCACCTATTGATGCAGGTGTTTCTGAAATATCACCTAGTCTTTCAAACATTTCATACCATCATACCACTAATGATACTTCCTCATTCCCAAGCCTTACAAGACCATCCAGAACAGTCAAAATACCAAGCTACCTAAATGAATATGTGTATTCCCTTACAAATCTAAAGAACAATACCTCACACACTATATTACTTAATTTTTCCCTTCCAAACCATCAACTTGACTGCTTTAAACAAGGATAGTCAGCATATGATGAGAAACATTTCTCATGAATCTAAGCCATGTTCTTAGGAGGAAGCAACCTTAAACCCAACATGGAAAGCAGCCATGACACAAGAGTTTGAGGCTTTGTATGCTAACCACACATGGGATTTAGTGACATTGCCTACAGGTAAGGAAGCCATAGGATGCAGATGGGTGTATAAAATCAAACACAAAGCAGATAGGACTGTTGAGAGATTCAAGGCAAGATTTGTGGTGAAAGGATACACACAACAAGCAGGAATAGACTATACTGAAACATCCTCTCCAATTGTCAAGATGACAGCTGTTAGGACCCTAATTAGTATAGCAGTTAAAAGAGGCTGGAACCTATTCCAATTAGATGTGAACAATGCATTCTTACATGGAGACCTACATGAAGAGGTTTATATGGAGATACCACAGGGACTGCAGACTGAGGTTCCTGGTCTAGTTTGCAAACAAGTCCTTATATGGACTGAAACAAGCAAGCAGACAGTGGTATGACAAGCTGACTGATGCATTATGCACCAATGGTTTTAGACATTTAGAAAATGATTATTCATTGTTCTGTAAAAAGGATAGCTCTTCAATTGTATTTGTTATTGTCTATGTTGATGATATAATTCTTACAAGCATAGATGTAGAAGAAATTAAGGCACCAAAGGCTTTCCTCCATGATCAATTCAAAATCAAGGATCTAGGGAAGTTACATTGTTTCTTGGGACTAGAAGTGTTCTACAAAGATGATGTGGTCCTCATTTCACAGAGAAAGTTTATTGCAGACCTGTTGAAAGAGTATGACAATCAGTACACTATAGTCTCTTCTCCTCTTAACTGTACTGTCAAGTTGAAGGCAGAAGAGGGAGCCCTACTGGAAGATCCTACTCACTATAGAAAGTTAGTTGGGAAGCTTAACTTCCTCAACAATAAAAGGTTGGACATTGCCTATAGTGTTCAGCACTTAAGTCAATTCATGCAAATACCTAGAGAGCCTCACCTTAAAGTTGCATTGCATGTCTTAAAGTATCTTAAGAATGATCCAACATTGGGCATTTTCTTTTCCAACAACCCATATTGTACTATGAAGGCATTCTGTGACTCAGGCTGGGCTGCATGCCATAATTTTAGACAATTATTGAGTGGACACATTCTCTTATTAGGTGATATCCTTATTAGCTGGAAATCCAAGAAGTAGGAAATAGTCTCCCTCTCCTATGAAGAGGCAGAATACAGATTAGTAAGAAAAGTTGTTGGAGAACTAGTATGGCTTAAACGATTGCTAGAAGAACTGACAGTTCCTTGCTTACATCCTATCTCAATTTTTTGTGATAGCCAACCTGCAGTACACATGGCAAAAAATTCAGTGTTTCATGAACATACCAAGCACATAAAGGTAGATTGTCATTTTGTACGAGACAAGTTGCATGATGGCCTTATCACCTTGCATCACATCCCCACAGATGCTCAGCTAGTAGATATATTTACCAAGGCCTTAACAGGGATCAAACATGCTTCTATTCTTGGCAAATTGGCAGTGAGTTCCTCATCTCCAACTTGAGGGGATATTAAGAGTATTACATGATAGCTCAGCTACAGATGTATTTATATGTACAGTTATATGCTTAGTTAACGGTAGTTAGTTAGTTGAGTGGGTTAGTAAGGGTATCTTTGTAATTAGCTAATGATAGTTAATGGAACATTTTTTTTATACGTGTATATATAGGACACAATATAGAAATACAATAAGTTTTTCTTTCCCCAATTCATTATCTCTCCAGAATATATATATGTATATATACAATATAATTTTATATTCGTTGCTGGCAGTGAATCTGCTTGTTCTATAGATATATACTTTTAGAATTTAAACTTTACATAAAAAAATTATTATATAATCAAATTACTCAAACAAAGTATGTATTGATAGCTTGGAAAAATAGTAGATAACTCATTACAACCGATTAAATTATATACAAAATTATCAAACTAGTCATGGCTTCTCCTCTCTTTTAAATCACCATGTACTAGGCAATCTTTGTTTCTCACACTCTTTTTCTTTTTTTTCCCAGATAAAGAATATTTAATAGAGTTGCGCGTCCTTAACTATATAGTCTTTCTTTGTTGCCTTATTTTTTTGCCTTTCTTTCTTGCATTTCTTTTAGCTTTTCTTATATAAAGGTCCAATAAATTTGTGTATTCTTTAGTATATTGCTTTTCGTTATCAGCATGTTGTTTTACTTTAACAAATTTCATCAGTATATCTCAATACAAGAAAGCACAGAAAAGAATATTAAATCAAAACCGAGCTATTATCTTATTTAGTGACATAATTGTAAACCAATTGGTAGGAAAGTATTGCAATTTGGAAGCACCATTGTTTTGAGTAGAAAATATCATTGGTTCAATATTTTGTTATCACTGCCTATGGACAACAATGATATTTCCTTTAATTTTTAAGTAGGCGGTACGTTTTAGACTTCATTTGTAGGAATACACAATATTTATTATTATTAGGTTATAAACGTTATTGCTGCTGTTGTGCGCTGTCGCATGCTGCTGTAGGATGCTACTGCTCAACCGATCTCCCTGTTACATTGCTCTAAAAGGAAAAACAAGAAGTTAAGCTAGAGTATGAGATCTCATCCATCTCCAACTTGTTCTTGTTGTCTTGCTTTCTTGTCGGCTAACGCTTTCTTCTGACGCCTTTATTTTGTGAACTTGGAGATGATGCTGACCCTTCACCTTTTCTGAATGTCAGTTCTCATCACTTTGCTTGATTTGCTGGGAACATGGCTTTCCTCCTTAAATCTTTCAATGGTTTCTTCAGCGGTATGACTTTTCATCAGAATCGTCATGTTGGGCATGCCATAGCGTTCTCAAACTGCTTCTTCTGAGACGTGTTCCTTCTTCCTTTTGAATGTGCGCTTGCTTTTGCAGCCTTCTGCTTCTTAGTGCTGTATTCCCGCATTATACTGGTGGGCGACCTAGAACTTAAAAGTATTCCCGCATTATACTGGTGGGCGACCTAGAACTTAAAATGTATTCCCGCATTATACTGGTGGGCGACCTAGAACTTAAAAGTATTCCCGCATTATACTGGTGGGCGACCTAGAACTTAAAATGTATTCCCGCATTATACTGGTGGGCGACCTAGAACTTAAAAGTATTCCCGCATTATACTGGTGGGCGACCTAGAACTTAAAAAGTATTCCCGCATTATACTGGTGGGCGACCTAGAACTTAAAATGTATTCCCGCATTATACTGGTGGGCGACCTAGAACTTAAAATGTATTCCCGCATTATACTGGTGGGCGACCTAGAACTTAAAATGTATTCCCGCATTATACTGGTGGGCGACCTAGAACTTAAAATGTATTCCCGCATTATACTGGTGGGCGACCTAGAACTTAAAAGTATTCCCGCATTATACTGGTGGGCGACCTAGAACTTAAAATGTATTCCCGCATTATACTGGTGGGCGACCTAGAACTTAAAATGTATTCCCGCATTATACTGGTGGGCGACCTAGAACTTAAAATGTATTCCCGCATTATACTGGTGGGCGACCTAGAACTTAAAATGTATTCCCGCATTATACTGGTGGGCGACCTAGAACTTAAATGTATTCCCGCATTATACTGGTGGGCGACCTAGAACTTAAAATGTATTCCCGCATTATACTGGTGGGCGACCTAGAACTTAAAATGTATTCCCGCATTATACTGGTGGGCGACCTAGAACTTAAAATGTATTCCCGCATTATACTGGTGGGCGACCTAGAACTTAAAATGTATTCCCGCATTATACTGGTGGGCGACCTAGAACTTAAAATGTATTCCCGCATTATACTGGTGGGCGACCTAGAACTTAAAAGTATTCCCGCATTATACTGGTGGGCGACCTAGAACTTAAATGTATGAAAATCAACTTCAAGTCTTTTTCCTTTTTTTTTTGCATTCATGCTCAATGTTCCAATTACATTTGATAGTGTCTTGGTTGTGTACCTGATGTAGAGGAACAGAAGAAGAAGGAAAAGGATCAGCTGAGTAGCACACAACAAACAACAGCAATCAGCAGATTCACAGCAACAACACAGCAACAAACAACCAGCCAATAATGATGAAGCTCAGCAAAGAGTCGAACAACAAATGGACAATCCCAGTGGTGTCCACAGTCCACAGACAAACAACAATACTTCCCAGAACCAAAGATCCCAGAAAAACAGAGTGGGAAACAACAGAGATAGAAGAGTGTTCAATGCAGCAAACACTAACAGTTCAACAACCAACACACAGCTCAGTCAATGCAGACGACAGAACTTGGCCAAGGCAGCTTGACCAATATGAGTTCTTATTCAACTTTCAGATGGTGTTTGGTTACAATCTATTTGGAAACTAACTTATGTTTTCAGCTTTCTTTGAACTCAGTAAACCTTTCTTTAGACTAAAAGTTTCAGCTTTAAGACTAAAAATTCCAGCCTTTTTTCTCTTTTCTGAAGACTAAAAAGTCCAGCCTAAGACTCAAAAAACTCCCCCTCTTAAGTTCTCGAATGACCTATTTATAAGCCAAATGTCCAAGTGCAGCTAGGCTGTCTCCCTGGCAATTGGCAGAATGCCCATACTCTTTAAAGCCCATGCCTAAGCATCTTTTGGTGCCAGCCCCTTTATTCCCCACGCCTGGTTTTTGTTTAATCAAGAGTTATGGGCATCATTTTCTTATTCATTTTAAGCCCCATATCTTCATGTCTTGCTCCCCATTGGTATTAGTTTAATCCTAAATTAGTACCCTACTTGTCAGCTCATTTAAACTAATCTTTCTGTCCTTTTTAACACCCCAGAATACCCCTGCTTAACCTTGATTATTACTGCCCTGCCTATTGCAGCATCAGGGCAGTTTTGAACTGATGAAAGTTCAAATTCAAGGCTGCCTGGACTGAATCTTTTCAGTCATTTTTACAATGCAAACAAACCATTTTAAACAATGCTAGGGCATTCAGTTAGTGGCAACGTTCAATTAGTCATGCGACATTATTAGCTCGTTTGATTCATTAGTTATAGAAAACTAATCGACGACATTTATCGAGTCGACTATACTAATTATAACAGGTAATAATCAGTCGTTCAAATAAACAACACATACGGGGACCTAAAGGGCTTCGGACAACTTGGTCAGTCACTAAGAACCTATATAAGTTATTCATGCGACGACTATATTAATCGGACATGCTTATCATAGGATGCATTCAAATCATACACAAAAAACCATCGACCAAATAAAAGGTCTTTACAGAGATGAAAGAAATCCGAATGAAAAATAACAACATAACAAACAAACACAACGGAATATGCTGACAACTTAATTAGAACTAAAACGAAAGAAAGGAAAACTTACCCAAAAAAGGTTTGAAATCAAAACGACCGAAATTCTGATTCAACTTCGAACTCTTGAGGCCGAACAAACTTTAATCAGGGTGTTCTCACATGAGAACACCTTGATTAAGGTCTTTTAGATCTCAAACCCTTGTCAAGACCGGCCGGATTCCAAGGCTATTAGTGTTCTAGGTTTTGGATCTCCAGATCTGATTTTTAGGGAGTTGTGGGTAGATTCGGACCAAACCAAGCCTGGTTTGGTCACGAGGAAGGTCAGGGGGTGTCTGGTATGAAGATGGGGTAACTTGGCATAGGTCCGGGTTCGACTCAAATCTTCAAATGAAGATTCGAGACGAACGAAAGTGATTCGAGGCAAATGGATAGTAGATCCATGTTCAGGAGAGTGAGGGGGTCTTAGGGTGTTCAGGAGGTGGTCACCGGCGTTCGTGCCGCCGGCTTTAATGGCGAAGGAGACTAGGGCGGCTGCTAGGGTTCGGGGGGTTTCAGGTTTGAGTTTGGGGACGATGAAGGGTGGGGTTGGTATAGGGGGTGCGGGGTAAGGGCTGAGTTTATATATGGGGAGGTTGATCGGATCTGAGCCGTTAGATCATATGATCTCAACGGCTTGGATCTGAGGGTGGGAAATGAGACGGGGTCGTTTGGTAGTTAAACGGGGTCGTTTGGTTTAAGTGAGGGGTTGGGTCGGATTGGTTATTGGGTCGGGTTTGAACACGGGTTGCTGAAAATGATCCTGGACCGTTGGATTGGATTGATTGGAACGGCTGAGATGGATTGGCCTGAAACGGTGTCGTTTCAGGAGGTGTCTGGGCAACCAGATTTGGACTGGGCCTGAGTGCTGGTTGGGCCAGTTATTTTGTTTAATTTTTTGGCCCAAACCGATTTCCTTCACTTTTGTTTTCTAATTTCATTTTTTTTCTTTTAAAACATAAAATAAAAATAAAAATAATAAATAACGAAATTAAAACTAAACAACAATGCAACATTTTAACACAATTACCACAAAAATTATTTAAGTAAGTTAAAAACCTAGAACAAACGATGCACACATATATATCTATTTTTTGAATTTTCTTTTACTGACCGAATTATGGTTTAATCATCCTGACATACATATTTTGTTTGTTAATGATTAAATGCAAAAATGGACAGATCCACAAATGACTAACAACACATGTCACGAAAACTCAAACATTTGTACAGCGAAACCATTTGTTACTATTTTTATTTTCTTTTGGAGCGATTGCTCGTAAAGCAAAATCACGTGCTTACAGCTGCCCCTCTTTGCACGAAGACACGAAGGGTTTTCGCACAAAGATAAGCGAGCGATTTTTGCCCGTCCGAATACTCCGTGTGAAGCATTTTTTGAAAAAGATTTGACCGAACCTTTGCTTCAGAGGTTTCCTACATATCCTGGGCTGAAACAGGAATCAGGTCAATGTAGTTCGGGAAATTTTGGTAGCTGGGACTACCGTGTGACTGTATTGCTTGCTGCTGTTGTGCGCTGTCGCATGCTGCTGTAGGATGCTACTGCTCAACCGATCTCCCTGTTACATTGCTCTAAAAGGAAAAACAAGAAGTTAAGCTAGAGTATGAGATCTCATCCATCTCCAACTTGTTCTTGTTGTCTTGCTTTCTTGTCGGCTAACGCTTTCTTCTGACGCCTTTATTTTGTGAACTTGGAGATGATGCTGACCCTTCACCTTTTCTGAATGTCAGTTCTCATCACTTTGCTTGATTTGCTGGGAACATGGCTTTCCTCCTTAAATCTTTCAATGGTTTCTTCAGCGGTATGACTTTTCATCAGAATCGTCATGTTGGGCATGCCATAGCGTTCTCAAACTGCTTCTTCTGAGACGTGTTCCTTCTTCCTTTTGAATGTGCGCTTGCTTTTGCAGCCTTCTGCTTCTTAGTGCTGTATTCCCGCATTATACTGGTGGGCGACCTAGAACTTAAAAGTATTCCCGCATTATACTGGTGGGCGACCTAGAACTTAAAATGTATTCCCGCATTATACTGGTGGGCGACCTAGAACTTAAAAGTATTCCCGCATTATACTGGTGGGCGACCTAGAACTTAAAATGTATTCCCGCATTATACTGGTGGGCGACCTAGAACTTAAAAGTATTCCCGCATTATACTGGTGGGCGACCTAGAACTTAAAAAGTATTCCCGCATTATACTGGTGGGCGACCTAGAACTTAAAATGTATTCCCGCATTATACTGGTGGGCGACCTAGAACTTAAAATGTATTCCCGCATTATACTGGTGGGCGACCTAGAACTTAAAAGTATTCCCGCATTATACTGGTGGGCGACCTAGAACTTAAAATGTATTCCCGCATTATACTGGTGGGCGACCTAGAACTTAAAATGTATTCCCGCATTATACTGGTGGGCGACCTAGAACTTAAAATGTATTCCCGCATTATACTGGTGGGCGACCTAGAACTTAAAATGTATTCCCGCATTATACTGGTGGGCGACCTAGAACTTAAATGTATTCTCGCATTATACTGGTGGGCGACCTAGAACTTAAAATGTATTCCCGCATTATACTGGTGGGCGACCTAGAACTTAAAATGTATTCCCGCATTATACTGGTGGGCGACCTAGAACTTAAAATGTATTCCCGCATTATACTGGTGGGCGACCTAGAACTTAAAATGTATTCCCGCATTATACTGGTGGGCGACCTAGAACTTAAAATGTATTCCCGCATTATAGGTAAAACGTTAGAAGGTCCAAACGGTCAAACCAGATGTGCCCATTTAGATCATTCGAGCCCTAAAGTCAAACATGTGCGCATGTAACCTATTAAGAAAAGCATTTTTCCTTGTCAAATATTTCTCGCCTTAAAGAAATTTATACTTTATAATTTCACACTTTTGATCTATTGTGGAAAATGGATTAAGGGCAGATCACAACTGAAGTTCAAACAACTCACCCCGTACTCGGGGACTATCGTTCGAAAAATTGATGAAATCGAACCACTAGAATCTCGAGATTATAAGACCTTAAAAAGGCAACCCCCATTTTTTATAGGCCATGGCCATCCCACTTGGGGACTAGAACTTAGATCAAGTCCGAAGTGTGACCGGGAAATAAGCCTAACAGGCAAATCCCAAGTTAAAGGCTACGGCTAAACCACCACGGTTTGGAGATGTCCGAATTCCGTAATAAAAATAGGCCTTATAATATCTTCACAAAACCGGTTAAAAAGGCTACGCTTGGCAAAGTTACAAAGAGTTTCGATAATATCAACCCTCGAAAATCCTAAAAAGATACTGGATTGTTCGAACTCTCGAAACAATCTTATGTTAAGGCATAACAAATTTTATATGATTAACTCTTTAAAGCCGAAAAGTGGAAAGGAGCCATTCTTTTAAGGCCATATCGACTTAATTCAAGAGTCTAGGGGCCATTTTATTTTTGAGTTCGAGAAGTCATCCTCAATCAACTAAAACTTAAAGGTCATCCTACTTCGAGTTCGAACAAACACTCGCTCAATTATAAAGACTACACTAGTCCGACTACGATCAAATTGCCTAAGCCTCATACATATGAAATTTCCAAGACATGGCCGAAACAAAATTTGTACAAGGCGGAAATTGAAATAAAGACAAATCAAAGAGAAAAGAGATCTTTTATATATATGAAAATATTTACATGGATCGATCAAGATCCTACACAAAAATTTCAAAAAACAAAAAATTTTAAGTGCCTAATTTTCCTCGGGAGCTACACCTTCACCATTGGATCCCCTTCTCTATCGGATCCACTCACGCTCCCAGAATTATCTCCATCGGAAGAGAGCAATGCTTTGGCTTCGGCCTCGAGCTCTTTCGTGTTCTCGATCTCGACGGCAAGGTTAAAGCCACAAGCATGAATCTCCTCGAGAGTCTCTCTTCGAGACGGGTACTTGACATGCTCGGTAGCCCAATATGCTTACGTTTCTCAAGCTTGAGCATCTTCAGCATCTAATCAGTAGACGGACACGATCTCCTCCATGTCAGCCTTTACTTTTTCTGCCTCAGAAGTAACATTTTCAATTTCAGGGGTTAACCGAGCCTCGAGCTCCTCAATTTTCTTGGATTGGGATGAGCTTTCCTTCTTCATGCTTTTTAGCTGATGTTCGGCCGATGAAAGTTGGGCTCGTGCAGCATCTTTGTCCGAGGCAAGGTAGTCCATGTTTTGTTTCCACCCCAAAGTCGCCGCCCTCATCATGTTGGCCTCCTCACGGAGCTGTTCGATATTTTTGGCCTTCTACTAAACCTGCAGGATTGAAGTATTAGTCGTCGTCCCTGAATTGATACATCAAGCTTCTAAAAATTTATATTACCTGCTCAATCAGGTCAGTCTGCTCTTTATGAGCTGTGGCCAATTCGGCTTGGAGGTCCTTGATCTCCTCTTTTTTTTGCCCGATGAGAAGTTTAAGGGCATTTCTCTCCTCCATGAGACTTTGAAGATCGGCCTCCCATCGGCTCATCTCTACTCTAGATTTAGAAAATGGATCCCGATGAAGTGACAAGGCCTATGTAGAAAGAAAGAAAATTAGGCAAGAAGAAATAAATACAAGCGTAATATCGATTAGGGGAGCTAAGACTTACCTAACTCAGAAGTCGTTGAGCCTCATCAAAGAGACTCGATGCCTCACTCAGGTTGGTAGCATCTTCAACTCCCATAAAGCAACCACGGAAAAGGCCCTCCCTTTCGTGGGCTCTTTCCACATCAAGGGTCCCTATGGCCTGGGCTTCCTGAAGTTGCCTATCAGATAATGTAGGGAGGGTTGGCAAATAGACAATTTCTATTTCCCCAAGCAAGTAACTTGAGGCATTCTTTTCATTTTGAAGGGCATCGGAGCTAGCCCCTTTAGGCACACCCACCGACGACTTGGGAACTTTGCTTGGGTCCTATTTCGAGATCTCCTTGCTTCGAGGCTGAATCTCTTCAGCCCTTACCGGCTCAACAGCCATTCGGACCTCGGTGCTCCTCTTCGTTCGAGCCACCAGCTCGAAGCTAGCATCTTCATTTTCCTCTTCTTCCTCTCTTAGTCGCTGAACTACCTCCTCAGGCAGGACGGTGGTGTCTTTCTTCGACTTGCGAGCCCTACTCTTCTTGGATTTTGAAGTCTCAGAGTTCGAGAACCCTTCACTGGCTTCGTGACCGGGGGTGAACCTTCTCCTCCCCAGACAGGGGCCTCATGACGGCATCTTTTTCGAGGCATATATGAAAGGAAGTCAAATAAGTATGAAAAGGAACATTTTAGCAAAAATCATAAAGAATGTGGAAAAGAGCTTACCATGATTTTTGGCTTCCCATCGGCCCCTTGCCAAATAAGGAAATGAGTGCTTAACGTATGAGGAGGTCGAAGCTAGTTTCCGAACCCAGCTCTCGAGGTTAGGAATTGCTCCAGGAATCCAAGAGACTGTTACATCATAGAGAAGGATGTAGATAAGGAGAAGCAAAGAAAACAAAACAATAAATGGAAGCTAAAAGCAGGATTGTACTTACACTTTATATTCCACTCCTCGGGAAATGGCATTTTCTCGGCCGGGATTAGGTGGGGAGTCTTCACTCGAACGAACCTTCCCATCCACCCTTGATCCTTGTCCTCATCTATACTCGAGAACAATACTTTGGTGACCCGACGTTAGAGTTTTATTAACCGCCTTAAAAGAGACGGGGGCTGTACAATCTGATGAGGTGGTCGAGGGTGAAAGGCATCCCTTCGGCTTTGATTGCGAAGAATCAGAGCAGAATGAAAATCCGTCAAGAAGAAAGATGGATCTGACCGAGGGTTATTTGATATTGGCGGTAAAAATTTATAATGATAGGATCGCCAGGGCCCGGGGTGAAAGGGTAAGTGTAAACACTTAGAAACCCTTCCACATGGGTAGTGATGTCTTTTTCAGGGGACGGAATCACCACCTCTTTAGCTTCCCAATGGCAGTCTTTTTTTACCTGCTCAAGGTCACTCTCAGTTATCGAGCATATATATCTCGACATAGGCTCACACTGACCAGGGATCAACTAAGTCTTCTCAACTTTGAAGTCGGAATCAAGGACACACCTCCTCTCGGGAACGCACTCCTCAGGGCGCGGCTCCACCGATGTTTTATCGACTACTGGACGTAATGAAGAGGAGTTTTCCTTTTAAGGAACAATTTTTGATGTTTTCATCATTTTTATGTAAGTTCAACGAAAGAAGAAGAGGATAAAGTTTGGTATTTTGAGGAAGGTTGATAACGAAGCTTAGAGATTGTGCAGAACGGAAAAGCTTAAAAGATGTAAAAAGCTTTGAAGATTAGAGCAAAGATCAAGAGTAAAGTTTGGAAAAAGAGAAGGAAAGCACATTTATAGGATGAAGATGACGGTTCAGAACCAGTAATGGCCGACAACAACTTATAGGCATTTAATGTCTCGATATATGAACCGACGGAATGTTCCAGTTACTTATGTCGCTTGCATCATGAGGATGACATCATGATAGGTTAAGGTATAAAATCGAAGGCTCAGCTCGTTTCTTCTCACTACACTCCAAGAAATGATGGGACTATCTGTATACGGTTAAAACCGGGCCTACCCGATTTTACTATTTGATCGAGGCCATGGAATTACATTAAAGACAAGCCTCATAATGGATCAGTCTAGAGCACAAAGACAAGGTATCGAGTTCGAGGATCAAGGTGCCTGTCGAGATCGAGGCCAGCAATGATCGAGATCAAATATGGAAGGCTTCGAGTAAAGCGCAATAACGGAAAAGCGAGATATCCGTGACTGGTCGAAGATCACAGCAGAAATCCCGAAACGTATCAAATCAAGGGCTGTTGTTTAGGATAATCATGAGATTTACTTCCGTAATTAGAATTGTACCATAGATAGAATTCATATACTATATAAAGAGGGTCATAATCATCTTGTAATCACCTACATTCACGCATATCAAAGCAATACAATATTTTCTAGCTGATATTCTTGTTCATCCGCTTGTTATATTTCTAATTATTCTAGCACCAATTTGAGGGTATTCAAGCTCGAGGGCTGAATTCATTCAAACACTGGTTTGCTTAATTATATTGTTAATTTTTATTATTACTCTTTACATTTATCAATTGGTATTAGGTGAAATCACGTGTCCTTAAAACCACATTATAAATTTAATTGTTATCCAATTTTAAGGGTAAACAATCGGGTTTTGGTTAATGAATAAACATACCATCTGCTTCTGATCTCTTGCATGTGGCATATCTGAAATGTTTACTTCTCCATCTGAAATGGATTCTGTGATCTTTTAGGATTCTTTGATAGATATCTTTTTCTTTTCTATGGTTACTTGTTAGAAGATAACTGTTGAGAACTTTTTGTCTGAGGCCTTGACTTTGCTTGCTACCATCACTAGCTAATTTGATGAAGTTTGACATATGCGCTAAAGCACAGGCTTTATGATAATCTTCATACTGTTAAACAAATACTCTAGTATATATAATCGTCCTTTATTACTGAAAAAGAATGAGGACCTAAACTTAATTTCTATTGTAGAATTAAGGTGATTTAGATCAAGTCATCTTTATTGCTGTATCCTTTTCCTTTCATATTCTTGTCAAGTAATAACAGTTGACGATCCAAATTTTGAAAGCGGGAAACTATAGGTAAAATTTCGGTACCTCAAACACCAAACATAAGATGACATTAAGCAATCAAACCTACGACACACAAACAAACCTAAGCATTATGTTTTATTTGAAAAATAATATTGTATAGTCGCTACGAAAATAATAGTTGAATATATATATATATGTTATATTCAAAAAGTATACAAATTTTATACTCTTTTGCAGCTATCGAATGTAAATAATTTTAACCGCAGGCTAAAAGTAATCTTTGCCCTTTATTTTGTCTTATTGGTCTATGGCCCAATTCTCTTCATCTCAATCTCCCACTTTTTTCCCCTCTATCTCCTCTTTGACTTTGAACTCAGAACCAAATTCAAAATATTAAATTGGTGTGTGTGTGTATATATGTATTAAGAGTATTACATGACAACTCAACCACAACTGTATTTATATGTATAGCTATATACTTAGTTAATGGTAGTTAGTTAGTTGAGTAGGTTAGTAAGAGTATCTTTGTAATTAGCTAATGTTAGTTAGTGGAATACTTTTTTATACGTGTATATATAGGACACAATATAGAAATACAATCAGTTTTTCTTTCCTTAATTCATTATCCCTCCAAAAGTTTCTACTGCTCTCTCTTAGTTTTATCAGTTTTTCTTTCCCCAATTCATTATACAATCAGTTTTATTAGTTTTTCAATGGCAACTTCTACTTACACTTAATCTCTTAGTTTTGACATGGCATCAAAGCTAAGGCTCAGTGTTGGCTCAATTCTCGTTCAGGCTCATCATTTTCATCAATAATATCTGTTTGATTTGAAGTTGCAAGTCGAAATTGGGAAACCCTAATTTTCACCCACAATTTTTCAGATTTGTCGATTAATTCATCTTATATCATGGCGGTAGATGGTGATACTTCGGATTCAACAAATTCACCAAATGTAAACAAGGATACTTTGGATTCGACCAATCCCTTATACATGCATTCTTCAGAGAGTGCCAGGTCGACACTGGTGTCGGTGGTATTTGACGGAACTGGTTATAGATCCTGGAGAAGAAGCGTCCTCAGAGCCCTCTCAGTGAAGAACAAGGTTGGCTTCATCACCAAAAAAATGTAAGAAGCCAGATTCCGACCATCCGAAATTTAAGTAGTCGAAGAGATGCGACGAAATGGTGACATCATGGATTCTCAACTTACTTTCAAAGGATTTGGCAGATAGCTTACAATTTGTGGTCGATGCAAAGGAATTGTGGCAGGAACTGGAGGATAGGTACGATCATATGAATGGAATGAAATTGTACCGGCTTAAAAGGGAAATCAATGACCAAAGTTAGGAACCTTAGACATTACAGGATATTATACAAAAATGAAGAAGCTTTGGGAAGAATTAAACACCTTAAATGTGCATGCACAATGTAAGTGCCAATGTACTTGTGGTGTCAAGGCAAATATGCACAAGGCTGAACAGGACAGAAGGCTAATTAGGTTTCTAATAGGGTTAAACGAGGTCTATACAGTTGTGAGAGGAAGCACTTCGATGATGAATCTATTGCCCAGCATTGCACAAGCTTTTTTATCCTAATTCAGGAAGAAAAACAAAGAGAAGTTAGGCCAAGAAACCATCTGATGATGGAGTCTGCTTCAATGAATGTCAATGGTCCTACAAATCCAGCCTTTAGGCCAAACTATGCTCAGTAGAGGAACACTACAGGAAATAACTCATACAATGATAGTTATCCATCAATAGGTTACGCCTGTTTTACGACTACTATAAGAAGCAAGGACACACCAAAGATAAATGCTACAAATTACACGGATTCCCCCAAGACTTCAAATTCACTAAAGGAAAAAATATGGCATCTGCTGCAAATGTGCATGGAGGACCTGAAGGGATAGTTCCTAGAGGATGCAGTGAAGTTGATGCTGGAAATCAAAGCATGTGGATTTAAAAACCTGAAAAAGAGCAGTATAATCAGCTACTACATCTATTGGAGAACTTCTATGGTGCAAATGCAATTGAAGTCTCAAACAACATCACTAGTAGGGCAGCAAACTTTACAGGTATATTGTCTTGCTCCACTCATGAAGAAATTATTGGTAATCTTTTATGTAAATGCTCCAAATCATTTGCTGAATATTGGATTTAGGATTCCGGGGCTTCTAATCAATGTCCTATAACAAAGCCCTATTAACCAACTTTAGAATTCTACCTTATCCTTTTCTAGTAACCTTACCAAATTGATACAAAGTTAAAGTGACAGAAATTGGTGATGCAGTCCTTAGTCCTAAGTCGACTTTACACAAAGTGTTGTTTGTCCCTAGTTTTAAGTTCAATTTGATCTCAGTTTATTGTTTAACATCATATCTTAAGTCAATTGTCCAATTTTTTTATTCTTCCTGCATTTTACAAGCCCCTTCAATGAAGAGGCATCTGGAGATTGGTAGAGCAAGAAATGGTCTGTATTTCCTCTGCTCAAAATGCTAGTTTCTTAGTTCAGCTATTGTCCCTACTTTTTTCATTTCAAATTCATGTTCTCCTTCTACTAGCAATTCAAACAATACACAACCACACAAATCAGATACATCACTTACTGTAAATAATGACCACTTAGAAACTTGTCCTGCTGCTTGTCTTTCACCATCATCATTTGTAAATATTCCACTTTCAAGCAATAAGAAAGGTTCTTGTACATCTTCTTGTTCTATTAATGTGTGTGCATCCTTTTCTAATTCTTCATCTTATAGAAATTGTGTTGATTATTTGTGGCATAGTAGATTGGGCCATATACCTTTTGAGAAAATGAGGGAAATATCCTCCATACCTGTAAATTTTGCACCCAAACAACCATTCTTATGTTCAATTTTTCCTATGGCCAGACAAACAAGACTACCATTTTCACAGAAAACCACATCATCTACCAATTTATTTTGAAGTTACACATAGACCTCTGGGAGCCATGCCACACAGTCACACATGACAATTACAAATATTTTCTTACCATAGTTGATGACTTTAGTAGGTCAACCTGGACATATCTTTTGAGTTGTAAGAGTAATACACTTCAAGTTCTAAAAACCTTTGTATGTATGATAGAAAACTAGTTTAATTCTTCTATTAGGTCCATGAGGTCTGATAATGGACTAGAGTTTATCAATAATGAAACTTCATCATTCTTTCCTTCCAAAGGAATTATACACCAGAAAATATGTCCCTACACCCCTCAACAAAATGGTGTGATGGAGAGGAAATACATATATTTGTTGGAAACTATAAAACCCCTATTGTACCAATCCAAGTTGCCGATCAAATATTAGGGAGAATGCATCCCCACAGCCACATACTTGATTAATTGACTACCCTCTAGAATCCTGAATAACAAATCACCTTTTGAAATGGTTTACAAGAAGAAACCCAATTATTCACACCTTAAAAGCTTGGATGTTTATGTTGTCCTACTACTCTTAAGACTCGTAAAGACAAGTTTGAACCCAAAATTGAGCCTCATGTTTTTGTAGGTTACCTTTTTTGGCATACAAGGTTATAAGGTACTAAACTTGGCCACTAAAAGTATACATATTTCCAGGGATGTACAATTTCATGAACATGTTTTCCCTTTTGTAGTGTCTTCGAATCACACTTCTCTTCCTTGTGTTTTACCATCCTTTCATTCTGATCCTACGTGTGAAGGTCATCGAAGTGATGTATTGAGTCATAGTCATCCACCAACTGGGACTTCACCAAGTTCTGTCACCAACACTTCTTCACTAGGTAATCAAAATATTTCCTCACTAGTTGATCAAAGTAACTCTTCACCTATTGATGCAGGTGTTTCTGAAATATCACCTAGTCTTTCAAACATTTCATACCATCATACCACTAATGATACTTCCTCATTCCCAAGCCTTACAAGACCATCCAGAACAGTCAAAATACCAAGCTACCTAAATGAATATGTGTATTCCCTTACAAATCTAAAGAACAATACCTCACACACTATATTACTTAATTTTTCCCTTCCAAACCATCAACTTGACTGCTTTAAACAAGGATAGTCAGCATATGATGAGAAACATTTCTCATGAATCTAAGCCATGTTCTTAGGAGGAAGCAACCTTAAACCCAACATGGAAAGCAGCCATGACACAAGAGTTTGAGGCTTTGTATGCTAACCACACATGGGATTTAGTGACATTGCCTACAGGTAAGGAAGCCATAGGATGCAGATGGGTGTATAAAATCAAACACAAAGCAGATGGGACTGTTGAGAGATTCAAGGCAAGATTTGTGGTGAAAGGATACACACAACAAGCAGGAATAGACTATACTGAAACATCCTCTCCAATTGTCAAGATGACAGCTGTTAGGACCCTAATTAGTATAGCAGTTAAAAGAGGCTGGAACCTATTCCAATTAGATGTGAACAATGCATTCTTACATGGAGACCTACATGAAGAGGTTTATATGGAGATACCACAGGGACTGCAGACTGAGGTTCCTGGTCTAGTTTGCAAACAAGTCCTTATATGGACTGAAACAAGCAAGCAGACAGTGGTATGACAAGCTGACTGATGCATTATGCACCAATGGTTTTAGACATTTAGAAAATGATTATTCATCGTTCTGTAAAAAGGATAGCTCTTCAATTGTGTTTGTTGTTGTCTATGTTGATGATATAATTCTTACAAGCATAGATGTAGAAGAAATTAAGGCACCAAAGGCTTTCCTCCATGATCAATTCAAAATCAAGGATCTAGGGAAGTTACATTGTTTCTTGGGACTAGAAGTGTTCTACAAAGATGATGTGGTCCTCATTTCACAGAGAAAGTTTATTGCAGATCTGTTGAAAGAGTATGACAATCAGTACACTATAGTCTCTTCTCCTCTTAACTGTACTGTCAAGTTGAAGGAAGAAGAGGGAGCCCTACTGGAAGATCCTACTCACTATAGAAAGTTAGTTGGGAAGCTTAACTTCCTCAACAATAAAAGGTTGGACATTGCCTATAGTGTTCAGCACTTAAGTCAATTCATGCAAATACCTAGAGAGCCTCACCTTAAAGTTGCATTGCATGTCTTAAAGTATCTTAAGAATGATCCAACATTGGGCATTTTCTTTTCCAACAACCCATATTGTACTATGAAGGCATTCTGTGACTCAAGCTGGGCTGCATGCCACAATTTTAGACAATTATTGAGTGGACACATTCTCTTATTAGGTGATATCCTTATTAGCTGGAAATCCAAGAAGTAGGAAATAGTCTCCCTCTCCTATGAAGAGGCAGAATACAGATTAGTAAGAAAAGTTGTTGGAGAACTAGTATGGCTTAAACGATTGCTAGAAGAACTGACAGTTCCTTGCTTACATCCTATCTCAATTTTTTGTGATAGTCAACCTGCAGTACACATGGCAAAAAATTCAGTGTTTCATGAACGTACCAAGCACATAAAGGTAGATTGTCATTTTGTACGAGACAAGTTGCATGATGGCCTTATCACCTTGCATCACATCCCCACAGATGCTCAGCTAGTAGATATATTTACCAAGGCCTTAACAGGGATCAAACATGCTTCTATTCTTGGCAAATTGGCAGTGAGTTCCTCATCTCCAACTTGAGGGGATATTAAGAGTATTACATGATAGCTCAGCTACAGATGTATTTATATGTACAGTTATATGCTTAGTTAACGGTAGTTAGTTAGTTAAGTGGGTTAGTAAGGGTATCTTTGTAATTAGCTAATGATAGTTAATGGAACATTTTTTTTATACGTGTATATATAGGACACAATATAGAAATACAATAAGTTTTTCTTTCCCCAATTCATTATCTCTCCAGAATATATATATGTATATATACAATATAATTTATATATATATATATAATATAATTTTATATTCGTTGCTGGCAGTGAATCTGCTTGTTCTATAGATATATACTTTTAGAATTTAAACTTTACATAAAAAAATTATTATATAATCAAATTACTCAAACAAAGTATGTATTGATAGCTTGGGAAAATAGTAGATAACTCATTACAACCGATTAAATTATATACAAAATTATCAAACTAGTCATGGCTTCTCCTCTCTTTTAAATCACCATGTACTAGGCAATCTTGTTTCTCACACTCTTTTTCTTTTTTTCCCAGATAAAGAATATTTAATAGAGTTGCGCGTCCTTAACTATATAGTCTTTCTTTGTTGCCTTATTTTTTTGCCTTTCTTTCTTGCATTTCTTTTAGCTTTTCTTATATAAAGGTCCAATAAATTTGTGTATTCTTTAGTATATTGCTTTTCGTTATCAGCATGTTGTTTTACTTTAACAAATTTCATCAGTATATCTCAATACAAGAAAGCACAGAAAAGAATATTAAATCAAAACCGAGCTATTATCTTATTTAGTGACATAATTGTAAACCAATTGGTAGGAAAGTATTGCAATTTGGAAGCACCATTGTTTTGAGTAGAAAATATCATTGGTTCAATATTTTGTTATCACTACCTATGGACAACAATGATATTTCCTTTAATTTTTAAGTAGGCGGTACGTTTTAGACTTCATTTGTAGGAATACACAATATTTATTATTATTATTAGGTTATAAACGTTAAAAAAACTGTTAAAAGTAAGCCCTAGGTTTGCCATTGTTGAGCTCTTCATGAGCATCGACTTTCAGAGATGAAGGAAAAAGAGAAAGAGAGAAGATAGAGAGAGAACTAAGCTCAGTTCTTCAACTAACTAAATGAAATGCACTGTACATACATATATAACCACTAACCGACCTAACTAACTCTAGTTACACTTATACACCTTCTAGAACAATATTACTTAAATAGCCTTAGGTACAACTGCATTAAGCTACTAATTTCTACATTTCCCCTCAAGTTGAGAATGGAAAATATTTTTCATTCTCAACTTGAATACCAGAACTGCATGTTGCCGGTGTCCCAAGGCCTTTGTCAAGATATCAGCCGGTTGCTCATTACTTCTATGCGCCCAGTCTTGATCAATCCTTCTTGAATTTTCTCCCTTATAAAATGGCATTCAATTTCTATGTGTTTAGTTCTTTTGTGGTAGATGGGATTTGCAGCAATTTGTAAGGCATCTTTGTTATCGCAAAACAACTCCATAGTCTCTTTAATGTCTACTATTAGTTCCTTCAGCAAACCACTGTCAACTCTGCCACCGTATGTGCCATACTTCTGTACTCAGCTTCAGTTGAGCTCCTCATGATAGTAGTCTGCTTTTTTGCTTTCCATGAAATGAGAGAACTCCCTAGTTTGATACAGAACCCTGTAATTGACTTCCTGGACATGGGACATGATCCCCAATCTAAATCGCAGAATCCCTAAACTCTTTCTACAATATTGTTGGACATGAGAAGTCCAAGTCCAGGTTGATCTTTGATATATCTCACAACATGTAATGCAACCTCATAAAGAGACTTCTTTGGAGCATGCATAAATTGGGTTAGACTTTGCACAGCAGATGCAATGTCAGGTCTTGTGATTGTCAAATACAGAAGTTTTCCAACCAATCTTTGAAAAAGCCTTCTGTCCTCCAGGACGTTGTCATCAGTATTCTCTTTCACAATCTCATCAAATTCTATGCTTGTAAGTTTCAAGTTTTGTTCCATTGGGGTCTTATTGGGCTTTGATCCTGAGAGTCCTGCCTCTGAAATCATCTCCAAGGCATACTTCCTTTCTTGATCTAGCAATTTCAATTCCCAGAAAATATCTTAATTCTCCAAGATCTTTCAACTTGAAGTTCTGATGCAAAGATGCTTTTGATGCATCAATCTCCTCTTGATCATTACCTGTAATAAGTAAGTCATCTACATAGACAAGTATGAGAACAAATTTTCCATTAGTTGCTTTAGTAAACAAGGAGTAATCATGTCTGTTTTGATGAAAACCAGATTTGAGAAGAGCTTGTGTTAGCTTCAAATTCCATTTTCTAGAGGCTTATTTCAAGCCATAGAAGGATTTGAGTAGTCTGCATACCCTATGCTCCCCCTTGCTACCAAATCCCTCAGGCATAGTCATTGTGAGCACGTGATTTTTGCCCTACGAGAACTACTCCCAAAAATTCAAAATAAAACAATTTTCCTTTGTGTGCAGTGTTGAGAATTTTCGTGGCATTTTTGGATAATTATTTGTATTTGTCCGTGCATGTTTATTTGTTAAATTAATAAAAAATACAAAAATGTTCGCACTTGCATTTAGGATTCGATTCTACAATTAGGAGTGATTAAGTTTGTTTTTACAAAAAAACAAAAATCATAAAAATAATGTACGTTGCATTTTTAGCATTTAATGTCCAAATTGTGTGATTTTATCGTAATTGCTATTTAATTGTGTGTCAATTGTTATTAAGAGTTAATTAGAACTTTTATAAATTAATTTAGTTCTATAGGCTAATTTAGGATTTTTAGAATTTTAGTTTTATTTTAAGAAAAATAAAAGAAGAAAAAGAAGCAATGGAAATAAGAAGAAAATCGGACTGGGCCACCTTTTAAAACTCACCGATTGCGGGGCCCTCACGATTGTATATATATTAAATACTTAGAACTCGGGATCGTCAGCTTAGCGAATTTCACGGCCTTTTCCCCAAAAGTAATAACGCGTTAGTCACTGTTAGGCGCGTACTTTTAATAATTTACTTTCTTAAACTCGGGTGCACATTTATGTGACCCAAATCCAAATCTCAACGAAGTCGAAATGTGTCGTTAATCACGGGTACATTGATTGTGACGGCCCTCAACGGACAGTTATTTCAAATGCTTAGATTTCGAGACAGGTCACATAGCGAACTTTACGGCTTTTCTCAAAATAACAACGTGTTAGTATCTTTAGGCGCGTATTTAATAATGTTATCTTCCTAAACTCGGGTGCACATTTATGTGACCCAAATCCAAATCTCAACGAAGTTGGAACGTATCTAAATTTGCGGGTACATTTATGTGGCACAATTCTAGATGCATTCTCACGACGTTGTAATTCTTTGAATAAATAATAACAAAAGCGGTAAACAGTTAAAATTTGCACATAGGTTCATAATCGTATAAAATCAGATAATCAAGCCGAATATGACAGTTGAGCGACCGTGCTAGAACCACGGAACTCGGGAATGCCTAACACCTTCCCCGGGTTAACATAATTCCTTATCCGGATTTCTGGTGCACAGACTGTTAAACAGAGTCATTCTTTTCCTCGATTCGGGATTCAACCGGTGACTTGGGACACCATAAATCTCCCAAGTGGCGACTCTGAAATAAATAAATAAATCCCGTTTCGATTGTCCTTTAATTGGAAAAAACTCCCTTATATACTCCTTTCTCGGGGGTGTAGGTGAAAAAGAAGGTGTGACAGCTCTGGCGACTCTGCTGGGGAACCGAACCCAGAACCTCTGGTTCAGGGTTCAAAATTCGAGCTTAGATAAATTGTTATATTTGGCTTTATCTGATTTTGTTACATGTTTGGGCCTAATGTGCTAAATGATGCTTTTATCACTTTGATATTATCCGAACTGTGTATAAACTGTGTCGAACCCTTCTCTTCTTGCCTCCGGGGATGTGCTTAATGGTTGAGACTCCCTATTCTGTTAGTGTCATACCCTGAAATAAGAAAGAGGTCGGACAAGTTACTAAGCCGGATGGCCTTTGGGTTCCCGATACGTAGCCCCCTCCTCGACTCGAGTTGTTCGCTCGGGTACACAGTCTAGAACAAATACCCAGGTTATAAACCTAGAATAACTCAGTTTCATGCTAGATTCCTAGTAGGAACGTTTGTTTGCATCATGTGCATTTGACTTTGGAGGCTCAACACAGAGGTTGGGTCTGTCTAGGATAGGTGTACCTAAAAATGACAAAAGACGATCCTGATGCATCTTATTTGCTACGTGTGCATTATTTTGCTTTAGACTTGCATGTTGACCGGCTTTTGAATATTTTGAGGAAAGAGAGATAGAGGTACGAGGGTTAAAGAGAGTTAATCGCATGTTTTGAAAAAAAAAAAAGAAAAAAAAAGACCAATGTCCAAATAGTGTCGAAACTCTGAGAAAATGAAAAGAAAGGACAAAAAAAGGAGTTTTGTTTTCAAAAGAAGTTTATCGGCCCGAACTACGCCAGTTTGATTCTCACAGGGTGTGAGATGCATAGGCAACCCCCATCGGGTCCAACTCCATTTTTTGCGAAAATAGCCAAAAGAACAAAGTTTTAAAAAATAATTAGGATGGTTCCATTCTTGTTAGGAATAGCCGAATGTCTCTAAAAGAGCGTCGGAAGGCTATTTTTGCAAGAACAGCCGCCTGTGGTCATGTTTTAGGCTTTCACCGGTTAGCCGACACAGCCTTAAAATCTTCGACTCCGAGGTGCTGAAAGGCCGTATTGGCAAGACCGGGTCTTAGTTTAAATGAAAAAGAGAGAAAAGTGTCCATGTTATCTTTGAGTGAATTGAATCGTGACTTTTGCTTAACCACCCTAATAAATGTGCAGAATGAGCACAAGTCAGAATTCGCACGTAACAATTGTGAACAAGATCCCTTTGGAGTTGCACATGTAGTGGGATGACTTGGGCGAATCAGGGCGCGACACAGTCAATCTATACCTGGGAGGCCTCACTGGGTTGCTGAAGATTAATCCTAGAGGGGATATCATAAAGGCCTTGGTCGCATTCTGGGACCCAGCTCACAACGTATTTCACTTCTCGGATTTTGAACTTACCCTAACATTGGAAGAAATAGCCGGATACATCGGGGGTCCCAAAATTCCTTTGAGACACCAGTACCTGATTGCTCCAAGGGTCGTAGCCGTACACAAGTTCCTAGACTCTTTGAAAATAAGCAGGGGGTCCACAATCCAGACTTGGCAGCTGGTTTTTGTACTTTGCGGTTTATATACAACAGGTATGGCCACATAGGGGGGTTCAACAAGCCGGAAAACAAAATCTGTAGCAAAGGAAACCGCCTTAAGTGGGAAGAATACAAGTGTTTTGCATTCATGGTAGCCTTTCTGGGACTCCTGGTGTTTCCTAGAAAAGACGGGAACATTGACATACGAGTATCCAAGGTTGTCAGCACTCAACTCACTCAGGCCAACAGCACCCTCGCACCCATGATAGTAGCTGAAATCTTCCGCGCTCTCACAGCCTGCAAAGCCGGGGGAAACTTTTTTGAAGGATGCAATGTGTTGCTACAAATATGGATGATTGAACACCTATGGCGTCGTACTCAATTTATGAGTTATGGGTCGACAGAGAAAACATGCATAGAGGAATTTTCCACAAGGATTGACAGAATCAGCTTACTAGAAGGGGTCACAGAATGGATAGCACGCCTCCGTTCTGTCACTGCGGGCCAAATAGAATGGACATTTGGATGGTTGCCTGCGGATGAAATCGTACATATGCCAACCACTTGAGCCCATTTCCTTTTGATGAGACAGTTGGGGAGATGCCAAAATAGTTCCGAGAGATGAAGATCTTAGCGGCCAAGTAGTTGAGATCGGGCCCAACGGACAGTTTCCTGAAGCAGCCGTCTGAGAAATATGGAGCGAGTGTCAATACTTAACAGCCAATACATGTGTACGTGATCGGTCCAAGGGTGAAGTTTTGTCGGGATACCTTGCTTGGTTTAGGAAAGAAATCGAGTTTGGGAGACCGGCCAAAAGGCCCCATCTCCAGGAGTTCGTCCAGGCGTCACAAGAACAGTGGGACTGGTTGGCCAAAAAGCGCGAATACCGGGACGAAGTAGGCAAGCTGAGGTAACAGATTAGAGACCTAGAATTTGAAAAGAGTTTGCAAGTTGATGCCGACCGGGGAGAAAAGAGCAAAATGGCCCAAGAAAACGAGGCACTGAAAGCCCAAATCCGACATATGAGGAGAGGTGCTGACAAACAACAAAGGAGTCGGTCAGATGAGCGGTTAATAAAAGGATTAAAAAGGAAGTCGGTGAGTGCCGGGATGATTTGAAAAAATCTGAGGGTACCCTAGCACAACTCCAGGTACAATGGGCAAAGAGAACGAAAGAGCGCACACAGTACCTACAGCAGGCAAGGAAAGATTATGAAAAGACCATTGTCAGTCTAAAAGGGAAGGTGACCACCCTAGAGAACAAGGCGGCTCAACAAGCCAAGGCTTTTGAAACCGAGAGTAAACATTGTTGTAATCTGATGGCCTCAATGGAAGATGAAATATAGCAGTTACGGAAACAACATCTACGTGATTCTTGGGTTTAGAAGACTAGAGGGGATCAGATAGAACGCCTACTCCTAGAGAAAGACCGAACCAGGAACAAGATTCTGACTATTGCTCGTGCTATCACCAAGAAATTTCGGGAGTGTGAAAATATGACCCGCACTACCTTCTTCTCGGCGGTGATGATATTTGTGAAGCAAATCATGCATGAATTGGAGCAGCTGGAAAGGAACCTTACCCCTAAACCTGTGGCGAGGCCGAATGATGCCCCGCGGGCACCCAAATTCAAAACCTTATTGAGTTCATAGTTTGAATCTGCATTTTCTTTCTCTTAGAGTCTGTTAGAATCTGTCTTTATTTTGCATCAGAGTCTGTTGGTAGTTATTGAGTTCGTACTTGGTTTGGTTTCGAGTTTGTTATTTTCCTTTCTAAGAAGCGTCTGGTTTGTAATAGAATGTTTGTTAATGAAAAATTTCCAAAAAATTATCTTTTTGCTTTTTCCACTTACAAGGCAGAACTACGCCCGGTCTGATTCATGCGGGGACATGATACGTAGGCAATCTACATAAGATTCGACCACCACTAAAAAGGAAAAAAAGAAAAGGCAAAGTGAATAAAAGAAAAGGAAAAAAAAGGGACATAAAAAGAGAGATAAAGAAAGTAAGCCGGAATGACGCATGCAGTCGAAGCAAAGACATGTTAGAAATGGTTAAACTACCTAGGAACATTGCATTCCCCAACGTAAAATTGCAATATATGTTAAACTCTAATGCTAACAAGTTTGTTGTTTATCCAGAGAAAGATTTCGAAACAGTTAGCTCGTTAGAACGTTCTGGAAGATTACCATTACCACACAAGATCTAAAGGGCCCGTTCCAAAAAGCATGTCTGGTTCGGACAAAAGTGTTGAGGAGGAAAAGACGGAGATGCAAATGATGAAGGAGGAAGTAGACAGGTTGAGACAAGAGATAGCTGTGATGCACCTAGCCTGGGCTAGGGGACAAACATCACCAACCCTTCCCCCTACTCCTACCCTTTCACCGGCTCGGACTCCGGAACACCCTCCCACTGGTCCATCAACGAGCTTCCCCATTTCCCAATACTATCAAGGGGAAACTTCCTATAATCCCCAAGCTCCACCACCCAAACAAAACCCTCATCTGCCAACTGTTCCTGTTTTTGTGGTACCTCCACCAGCCACGCTGCAAAGATCATCCAGTGAGCCGTTGTTTCAGGCTCACGATAACCAGTATTACCCCTCTGAACCAACCTTTAAAGCACCCGATCCATACACTTACACCCCTCACCTCCAACTACCGGCAGAAACTGAGAGGCCGGCTAAGAATCCGGAGCAGGATGAAGTGCTTCATAAAGTAAAAAGCCTGGAACAATCCTTCAGGAATATGCATGGATTGGGCAGCCAAGTTAGTATGGCCTACAAAGATTTGTGTCCCTTCCCCGATGTTCAATTGTCGGCAGGTTTTAAGATGCCAAAGTTTGATATATATGAGGGACATGGTGATCCCATGGCACCTTTGTGTCCCTTCCCCGATGTTCAATTGCCGGCAGGTTTTAAGATGCCAAAGTTTGATCTATATGAGGGACATGGTGATCCCATGGCACATCTACGAGGTTTCTGTAGTAAGATGAGAGGGGCGGGTGGAAAGGACGAGCTACTGATAGCTTATTTTGGTCAAAGTTTAAGCGGGTCCGCACTCGAATGGTACACGAAGTAGGATCCTAGCAGGTGGTATACTTGGGACGATCTAGCACAAGCATTTGCAGGTCACTTCCCGTATAACCTTGAGATCGTCCCTGACCATCTCACACTGTTGAAACTTGAGAAAAAGCCTGGAGAAAGCTTCAGGGAATTCGGATTCCATTGGAGAGAACAAGCAGCAAGAGTCGATCCACCAATGAGAGAAGGTGAAATGGTGGACTACTTCTTACAAACTTTGGAGCCGACTTACTTTGGTCACCTGGTGACGTCAGTTGGTAAATCTTTCAATGAAGTAGTAAAAATGGGCGGTATGGTTGAAGAGGGACTCAGGTCCAACAAGATAATGAGTTATTCGGCAATCAAGGCCACAACTCAGGCTATCCAAAGCGGCACGGGAGGTGCGCTCGTGAAAAAGAAGAGAGAGGAGGTCGCAACAGTCAAAGCAGGTACTTGGTCCAGATCCAGAGGTCCTTACCCTCGCTACCAACCCAGACCTCATTACCCAAATTATCCACACACTCCATACAACCCTCCACAACCCAATTATCTACCACAAGAGCCACATTTTTCCGTCCATCACTCCCAAACTTACACCCAGCCTCCGGCTCGCCCACAATGGCGGGTGCTGGCTCCCCAAAACACATATCCACCTCCACAAAACACATATCCACCACCAAGGGCCTACAGGAATCCTTCAGGGCCAAGCTTCCGTGGAAATTAGGCTTTCAGGAATGAAAGGGTGCAATGGTCGAGAACATTCACTGCACTGGGAGAAACCTATACTACTCTATTCCACAAGTTGAGGCAGTTAGGCCTATTAAGTCCTGTTGAACCCAAATTGCCAAATCCCCTTCCCAAAAATCTGGACCACTCAGTAAGTTGTGAATATTGTTCGGGGGCTCCCGTGCATGATACTGAGAAGTGTTGGAAGTTGAAGACTGCTATACAAGATCTTATTGACACAAATAGGATCAAGGTTTAGGCACCAGAGGCACCCAACATCAATGAGAACCCGTTACCGGTGCACCATGAGGCCCACATGATCGAACTAGTGCACAAAGGAGGGAAGCCCAAGAAACCCTCACAAACGGTAATGATGATTCGTGCCAGTCTAAGCGAGAAGCCGACCAGTAGAAAGGCAGTGGTACAGTTGGGAAGGGTAGATGACAAGCCAGTTGTGGTAATGGGGAAAGGTTCGTCTGTTGTTGCGAAGAAGCCGGAGCCGGTCAAGGTAGTGCTGCAGGGAGTATCAAGCACAACAGTGTTAGTTATGAAAGGGGCCCGCGTAGAACCAATTGTTATCATGCTAGTAATGCAGTTGCCGATAACAAGTGAGAAAGTTGTGCCCTGGAGCTACAGTCAAGTGAGGTGATGCATAAGGGGAAGGATGTTGTGGAAGAAGTATGCGAGGCCCAGGGGTTAACTCGTTCGGGAAGGTGTTTTGTTCCCGTAGAATTGAGAAGGGTCAATCCTATAACAATAAAGAAGCCAGTGACGGAGGAAGAAGCAGAGGAATTTTTGAAGAAGATGAAGGCACAGGACTACTCCATTGTAGAGCAGTTAAGGAAGACCCCAGCCTAAATTTCGTTGTTATCCTTGTTGATCCATTCAAGCGATCATTGTCGGGCATTAATGAAGATTCTGAACGAAGCCCATGTTCCGGACAAGCTCTCAGTGAACCATTTGGAGAAAATAGTGCACAAAATCTTTGAGGTAAACCGAGTGACATTTTCTGACGATGTGTTGCCAATAGAGGGTACAGAACACAACAAAGCACTCTATTTGACTGTGAAATGCGAAGACTCGGTGGTCACTCGAGTACTGATTGATAATGGGTCCAGTGCCAATATTTGTCCTTTAGCCACTCTGAACAAACTGAAAGTTGATGATGATAGGATTCACAAGAACAGCGTCTGCATCCGAGGTTTTGATGGGGGTGGTACTGACGCAGTGGGCGATATCATACTAGAATTGACAATTGGTCCGGTCGAGTTCACCATGGAATTTCAAGTGATAGATGTGGCGGTATCGTATAATATTCTGTTGGGGTGACCCTAGATCCACGCAGCCAAATCAGTGCCTTCTACACTGCATCAGATGGTCAAATTTGAATGGGATAGATAAGAGATTGTGGTACACGGGGATGACGGTACACATGCCGTTAGTGATGTCATTGTGCCCTTCATAGAAACCGATGATGACAAGGGCCCATGGGTCTATCGGGTTTTTGACGCAGTCTCAGTAGACAAAATTCCTGAGGGTGGGGGCCTTCCACTTCCCAGAATCGCAGCTGCAACCTTCATGATAGCCTCGGAAATGTTAAATAGTGGGTTTGTACCACGAAAGTGTTTGGGGGTTGATCTGCAGGGTATTGTCCAGTCAGTTTCCTTGCCCAAGAACCTGGATACTTTTGGGCTAGGATTCAAGCCTACCGCAGCAGATGTAAGACGGGCCCACAAGTTGAAGAAAAGAGTCTGGGTCCTTCCCAATCCAATCCCGCGCCTATCCAGATCATTTGTCAGAGCAGGTACCAGAAAGTTGTCGGTCCCGAAAGTTCTCGGACCACTGATTGGGCCAGATGGAGATTTGAATGAAGGCTTTGAAAGGTTGTTCGCTGATGTCAACATGATAGAAGCTGGAAAAGGTTCCAGTAAGGCAGACATACAGTTTGTGGGGCCTAGGGCCAATATCAACAATTGGATGGCTACTCCCCTTCCTACCCGTAAGGAGTCTTGGTAGTGGGCTCTGATTTTTCTTTCTTGTTTTTAGATTATTCCAGGGTTGTAATCCAGTTTTGTTTTGTATTCGGCAAAGTGTGAAACTCTGTTATCCCGTATTTTAATAAAGTTAAAGCATTTTCTTCTTATTTTTGTTTTCTTCTTTTCTCTTTTTGAACAGTTCTCTTTATATTGGTTTTAATGACATGGCATGCACAACGGATCTTCAACCTAGTCTAAAAAATCAATCTGATTCTGAACTAATTATACAAGAGGTCGATTATGATAATGAATCGGAATACGATGAGGATGAAGCCTTCGAAGAGATAAATAGAGAGTTAAGCCAGTTTGAAGAGAAATCCAAGCCCAACCTAAATGACACAGAAGCCATCAATTTAGGGGATGCAGATGATATCCGAGAAACTAAAATAAGCATCCACATTGCACCAAATATCATGAAAGAACTAATCAAAGCACTTATTGAGTTCAAAGATATTTTTGCATGGTCGTATGATGACATGTCGGGGTTAAGCACGGATTTAGTGGTTCACAAATTGCCCATTGACCCGGCGTTCCCTCCCGTCAAGCAGAAATTGAGGAAGTTCAAGATAGATATGAGTGTGAAGATTAAAGAGGAAGTAACCAAGCAGTTTCAAGCAAAGGTTATTCGGGTCACTCGATATCCTGATTGGTTGGCTAATGTGGTGCCAGTGCCGAAGAAAGATGGGAAGATCAGGGTGTGTGTCGATTACTGCAATTTGAATAGGGCTAGCCCCAAGGACAACTTTCCATTACCCAACATATATATCTTGATTGATAATTGTGCCGGACGTAATATCGGGTCTTTTGTAGATTGCTATGTTGGGTATCATCAGATTCTGATGGATGAAGAAGATGCGTAAAAGACGACATTCATTACGCCGTGGGGGACTTATTGCTACCGGATAATGCCATTTGGTTTGAAGAATGCTGGGGCAACGTACATGAGAGTAATGACTACTGTGTTTCATGACATGATACACAAAGAGATTGAGGTATACGTGGACGATGTGATCATAAAGTCCAAGCATCAGGAAGACCACGTAGCAGGCCTAATAAAGTTTTTCTAAAGACTTCGAAGGTATGATATTAAGCTCAACCCGGCCAAATGTGAATTTGGTGTTCCATCTGGAAAACTGTTGGGATTCATTGTCAGTCGGCGAGGTATTGAGTTGGACCCATCAAAGATCAAATCCATCCAAGATTTGCCACCACCGAAGAACAAGACAGAAGTAATGAGTTTGTTGGGAAGGTTGAATTATATCAGCAGGTTTACTGCTCAACTCACAGCAACTTGTGGACCCATTTTTCGGCTACTGAAGAAAGATGCTACGATAGAATGGACGGCAGAATGTCAGGAGGCATTTGACCAAATCAAAGTATATTTATCAAATCCACATGTGTTGGTTCTACCTAAGCCGGGGAGACCGTTAATTCTTTATCTAACGGTCCTGGAGAATTCGTTTGGTTGCGTACTAGGACAACATGACATTACAGGAAGGAAGGAGCAAGCTATCTATTATCTCAGCAAGAAGTTTACAGTATATGAGGTTAAGTACACTCAACTTGAGAAGACATGTTGCGCCCTAACTTGGGTGGCCCAGAAATTGAAGCATTATCTGTCATCATATACTACTTATCTCATTTCACGCTTGGATCCACTGAATTCTAGAAGCCTATGCCCACAGGGAGGTTAGCAAAATGGCAAATATTACTCACGGAGTTCGACATCGTCTATGTGACGAGGACGGCCATGAAAGCCCAAGCACTGGCCGATCACTTGGCTGAGAATAAAATAAAATAAAATGAGAGAGTCTTATCGGTGAAAACCTCCACAGGCACCATAAGGCGACGCAAGTTGAGAGAAATAAAACGAGAGAGTCTTATCGGTGAAAACCTCCACAGGTACCATAAGGCGACGGGAGTTGAGAGAAATGAGAGAGCCTTATTAGTGAAAACCCCTCGAAGGGCACTATGAGGCGACAAGACAAGATTGGCGGGAAGGATCCGCAGTTGGCAAAGAGTTGAATGCCTATTTATCCCCAGCAGGATGAGGCCGTCCGAAAGATTGATTGATACGAATAGACTGGGTTGATTAATCCAAAATGCACGACATGATCGTTGGGATCGGTTATATCATTCAAATAAGTTCTTTTATTTCTTTTTCCCCAACATTTGTTCAGAAAGACTTCTTCTTTTTCTATTTTTTTGAAATCATCACTTTTTCATTTCTTGGTTTAAAGACTTTACCTCCCCAGCAGTTTGTTTTTGAAAAGTATTTTCAGAGCTTACTACCAGTTGTCAAAAATGGTGCAAAGCAAAATGCGAATAGGACAGGACAGAGATAAGGTGACAAAGCGAAAAGAAGTTGGTCGCAAGACCAAATGATGAATGGGTCTAGATCCCAAGAGGACCAAATTTCCAGGGAAAGTTGGAGAAAAACGGAAAAGCAATAGTTAAAAGGTTATAGGGATCCCCAGCAGATTTGTGAGATACAGGAACAACTCCGACAGATTCTCAACCAAGTTCCGCAATGGTCGGACAACACAGAGCGGGGAAGGGAGAGAAAATAAAAACCAACCACAGCAGGAATATCATCCCCAGCAAGTTTTGTAATAAAGTAGGGAAAGGAAAAAAGGAAAAAACCATCCCCAGCAGAAGTGGCACGACCACTCACCGCATTTTAAACTAACAAATTTTTCTTTGATTTGAAGCAGGGAAAGGAAATATTATTGACAGCAGGAAGACATGGCCACAAAGAAGATTATCAAACTAGGGCAGAAAATTTTCTCTCATTGCGAAATTTTTTTTGAAATCAGATAGTCACTTGGGAAAGATGGAAGATAACACAAGTTTTGAAGGAAGTGAAATCCCCAGCATTATACGGGAAAAGACGATACAAGTTTTAAAGAAAGCAATCTTGGAAGAAGCAAGATAACCCGAGTTTTAAGGGTAGTGATCTTTGAATCAATGTCATCCCCACCATTGTTAAAAGAAGGAAAGTAACTAGTCTTAAAGAAGGAAGATAATTCCCTAACAGTGTTATCCCCGACAGGTTTCAGAGAAATGAAAACACCAGCTTGAGGGAAGTAATTCCAGTGGAAGGAAAGCACCAGCTTTAAAGGAAGTAGCCTTTGAAGAAGGAAAATAACATAGTTGTGAATAAAACACCGGTGTTGTCCCCAGCAGTTTTCGGAGGAATGAAATACCAGTTTTGAGGGAAGCAGTTTGAAAGAGGATGATTCAAGTTAGAAGGAAAAATGGTTCGGGAGGTAGGAAGGAACAACAACAATAAAACGCATTGTTTAAGAAATAGACGAAGTCAGGAGCCCGCTTGGAGAATGGAGGTATTATCTTTAAATTGTTTATCGAAGTCAGGAGCCCGTCTGGAGAATGGAGGTGTTATTTTTAAGTTGTAGTTGAAGTCAGGAGCCCGCCCGGAGAATGGAGGTGTTATGTTTTAAATAATAGTCGAAGTCAGGAGCCCGCCTGGAGAATGGAGGTGTTATATATTTAAGAAGTAGTTGAAGTCAGGAGCCCGCCTGGAGAATGGAGGTGTTATATTTTAAGGTTTATTGAAGTCAGGAGCCTACCTGGATAATGGAGGTGTTATGTTTTAAGAAGTTGTTGAAGTCAGGATCCCGCCTGGAGAATGGAGGTGTTATATTTTAAGGTTTAGTGAAGTCAGGAGCCCGCCTGGAGAATGGAGGTGTTATGTTTTAAGAAGTTGTTGAAGTCAGGAGCCCTCCTGGGGAATGGAGGTGTTATGTTTTAAGAAATAGTCGAAGTTAGGATCCCGCCTGGAGAATGGAGCTGTTATTTTTAAGTTGTAGTTGAAGTCAGGAGCCCGCCTGGAGAATGGAGGTGTTATGTTTTAAATTATAGTTGAAGTCAGGAGCCCGTCTGGAGAATGGAGGTGTTATATTTTAAGGTTTATTGAAGTCAGGAGTCCGCCTGGAGAATGGAGGTTGTTATATTTTTAAGTCATTAACGAAGTCAGGAGCCCGCCTGGAGAATGGAGGTGTTATATTTTTAAGAAATTGTTGAAGTCAGGAGTCCACCCGGAGAGCGAAGGGTTACAACAAAGATCCCCAGCATAAATTAAAGTTCAGAAGTTGGAAGTAAGGCAACACTAGTCAGAAAAAGGCGGTTCAAGCTTCGAAGAAAAAATAATTCGAAACTTGTCACACCTCCTTTTTCCGCGCCCGGGAGGCGCAGGGGAGTTTTTCCAATTAAAGGACAATCGAAACGGGATTTGTTTATTTATTTCAGAGTCGCCACTTGGGAGATTTAGGGTGTCCCAAGTCACCAATTTTAATCCCGAATCGAGGAAAAAATAATGACTCTATATTACAGTCTGCGTACCAGAAATCCGGATAAGGAATTCTGTTAACCCGGGAGAAGGTGTTAGGCATTCCCGAGTTCTGTGGTTCTAGCACGGTCGCTCAACTGTTATATTCGGCTTATTTATCTGATTTTTAATACAATTATGAACCATGTGCAAATTTTATCTTTTAACCACTTTATTAATTATTATTATTAGGAATGTGAACGTCGCTTAAAACATGTCTTTGGACTGCGTCACATGAAATGCACCCACAATCCGGAACATATCTTATTTGACGTTTTGGGATTTGGATTTGGGTCGCATGAAATGCACACCCCAAGTTTTAAGAAAGTAAATTATTAAACACGCGCCTAAAAAGACTATCGCGTTATTATTTTTGGGAAGGCCACGAAATTCACTAAGCGGCCCTCCTGAATTCTAAGTAATTTAAAACAAGTATTTACTGAGGGCCCCGCAATTTGTATTTTTATTCGGCGAGGCTCATCTCATTCTTATTTTAAAAGGATATCCTATAGCAACTACGTTTCTTGTCGTGTTTGTCTCTATCAATCGAAAGTAGTAGATAGTCCTAATTAATTAATGCTTGCAAGTTATTTTATAACAGAATTCGGAAATGCTAAAATCAGGAACAAGGTTGCGTGCACAGTCAGTCGAATAAATAATCATGGGCCCAAATTCGACCCATGCGTGATGGGCCAAACCTGGGCCACTGCTTGCTCGAAGCAGGCCGGCTAGGCCTGTTTTGGCCTGAACTCGACCTTTATGGGGTTGAGATTGCAAGTTTGGTGTTCTTTGTCTTAACAGGTGGTTTACTAGTTATATGAGACCATCAATCCGAAAAGGAAGAACTTAATCCAGGATGTACAGTGTTCATACTTGGTATACATTACAACATATACTGCAAAGTAAACTAAAATCTGAGATGCAACCTATCTCATTGAACATATTATCACCTATCAGCATACATATGTAAGCTACCATTTAGCTAACTTATATTGATATACACTAGGCATACAGGCTGCTTCGATTGTCAACACAAGAATGAAAATTATCATACAATACATGATATCTAATATAACAGTATATATATGAAAATCAACTTCAAGTCTTTTTCCTTTTTTTTTGCATTCATGCTCAATGTTCCAATTACATTTGATAGTGCCTTGGTTATGTACCTGATGTAGAGGAACAGAAGAAGAAGGAAAAGGATCAGCTGAGTAGCACACAGCAAACAACAGCAATCAGCAGATTCACAGCAACAACACAGCAACAAACAACCAGCCAATAATGATGAAGCTCAGCAAAGAGTCGAACAACAAATGGACAATCCCAGTGGTGTCCACAGTCCACAGACAAACAACAATATTTCCCAGAACCAAAGAGAAACCAGCAAATAGTCGAATACCAAACCAGTGATCCCAGAAAAACAGAGTGGGAAACAACAGAGATAGCAGAGTGTTCAATGCAGCAAACACTAACAGTTCAACAACCAACACACAGCTCAGTCAATGCAGACGACAGAACTTGGCCAAGGCAGCTTGACCAATATGAGTTCTTATTCAACTTTCAGATGGTGTTTGGTTACAATCTATTTGGAAACTAACTTATGTTTTCAGCTTTCTTTGAACTCAGTAAACCTTTCTTTAGACTAAAAGTTTCAGCTTTAAGACTAAAAATTCCAGCCTTTTTTCTCTTTTCTGAAGACTAAAAAGTCCAGCCTAAGACTCAAAAAACTCCCCCTCTTAAGTTCTCGAATGACCTATTTATAAGCCAAATGTCCAAGTGCAGCTAGGCTGTCTCCCTGGCAATTGGCAGAATGCCCATACTCTTTAAAGCCCATGCCTAAGCATCTTTTGGTGCCAGCCCCTTTATTCCCCACGCCTGGTTTTTGTTTAATCAAGAGTTATGGGCATCATTTTCTTATTCATTTTAAGCCCCATATCTTGTGTCTTGTTCCCCATTGGTATTAGTTTAATCTTAAATTAGTACCCTACTTGTCAGCTCATTTAAACTAATCTTTCTGTCCTTTTTAACACCCCAGAATACCCCTGCTTAACCTTGATTATTACTGCCCTGCCTATTGAAGCATCAGGGCAGTTTTGAACTGATGAAAGTTCAAATTCAAGGCTGCCTGGGCTGAATATTTTCAGTCATTTTTACAATGCAAACAAACCATTTTAAACAATGCTGGGGCATTCAGTTAGTGGCAACGTTCAATTAGTCATGCGACATTATTAGCTCGTTTGATTCATTAGTTATAGAAAACTAATCGACGACATTTATCGAGTCGACTATACTAATTATAACAGGTAATAATCAGTCGTTCAAATAAACAACACATACGGGGACCTAAAGGGCTTCGGACAACTTGGTCAGTCACTAAGAACCTATATAAGTTATTCATGCGACGACTATATTAATCGGACATGCTTATCATAGGATGCATTCAAATCATACACAAAAAACCATCGACCAAATAAAAGGTCTTTACAGAGATGAAAGAAATCCGAATGAAAAATAACAACATAACAAACAAATACAACGGAATATGCTGACAACTTAATTAGAACTAAAACGAAAGAACGGAAAACTTACCCAAAAAAGGTTTGAAATCAAAACGACCCAAATTCTGATTCAACTTCGAACTCTTGAGGCCGAACAAACTTTAATCAGGGTGTTCTCACATGAGAACACCTTGATTAAGGTCTTTTAGACCTCAAACCCTTGTCCAGACCGGCCGGATTCCCCAGGTGCATGTGTTCTAAGGTCTGGATTTCCAGATCTGATTTTTAGGGAGTTGTGGGTAGATTCGGACCAAACCAAGCCTGGTTTGGTCACGAGGAAGGTCAGGGGGGTGTCTGGTATGAAGATGGGGTAACTTGGCATAGGTCCGGGTTCGACTCAAATCTTCAAATGAAGATTCGAGACGAACGAAAGTGATTCGAGGCAAATGGATAGTAGATCCATGTTCAGGAGAGTGAGGGGGTCTTAGGGTGTTCAGGAGTATGAGATCTCATCCATCTCCAACTTGTTCTTGTTGTCTTGCTTTCTTGTCGGCTAACGCTTTCTTCTGACGCCTTTATTTTGTGAACTTGGAGATGATGCTGACCCTTCACCTTTTCTGAATGTCAGTTCTCATCACTTTGCTTGATTTGCTGGGAACATGGCTTTCCTCCTTAAATCTTTCAATGGTTTCTTCAGCGGTATGACTTTTCATCAGAATCGTCATGTTGGGCATGCCATAGCGTTCTCAAACTGCTTCTTCTGAGACGTGTTCCTTCTTCCTTTTGAATGTGCGCTTGCTTTTGCAGCCTTCTGCTTCTTAGTGCTGTATTCCCGCATTATACTGGTGGGCGACCTAGAACTTAAATGTATTCCCGCATTATACTGGTGGGCGACCTAGAACTTAAAATGTATTCCCGCATTATACTGGTGGGCGACCTAGAACTTAAATGTATTCCCGCATTATACTGGTGGGCGACCTAGAACTTAAAATGTATTCCCGCATTATACTGGTGGGCGACCTAGAACTTAAAAGTATTCCCGCATTATACTGGTGGGCGACCTAGAACTTAAAATGTATTCCCGCATTATACTGGTGGGCGACCTAGAACTTAAAATGTATTCCCGCATTATACTGGTGGGCGACCTAGAACTTAAAATGTATTCCCGCATTATACTGGTGGGCGACCTAGAACTTAAAATGTATTCCCGCATTATACTGGTGGGCGACCTAGAACTTAAAATGTATTCCCGCATTATACTGGTGGGCGACCTAGAACTTAAAAGTATTCCCGCATTATACTGGTGGGCGACCTAGAACTTAAAATGTATTCCCGCATTATACTGGTGGGCGACCTAGAACTTAAAATGTATTCCCGCATTATACTGGTGGGCGACCTAGAACTTAAAATGTATTCCCGCATTATACTGGTGGGCGACCTAGAACTTAAAATGTATTCCCGCATTATACTGGTGGGCGACCTAGAACTTAAATGTATTCCCGCATTATACTGGTGGGCGACCTAGAACTTAAAATGTATTCCCGCATTATACTGGTGGGCGACCTAGAACTTAAAATGTATTCCCGCATTATACTGGTGGGCGACCTAGAACTTAAAATGTATTCCCGCATTATACTGGTGGGCGACCTAGAACTTAAAATGTATTCCCGCATTATACTGGTGGGCGACCTAGAACTTAAAATGTATTCCCGCATTATACTGGTGGGCGACCTAGAACTTAAATGTATTCCCGTATTATACTGGTGGGCGACCTAGAACTTAAAATGTATTCCCGCATTATACTGGTGGGCGACCTAGAACTTAAAATGTATTCCCGCATTATACTGGTGGGCGACCTAGAACTTAAAATGTATTCCCGCATTATACTGGTGGGCGACCTAGAACTTAAAATGTATTCCCGCATTATACTGGTGGGCGACCTAGAACTTAAAAGTATTCCCGCATTATACTGGTGGGCGACCTAGAACTTAAATGTATTCCCGCATTATACTGGTGGGCGACCTAGAACTTAAATGTATTCCCGCATTATACTGGTGGGCGACCTAGAACTTAAAAGTATTCCCGCATTATACTGGTGGGCGACCTAGAACTTAAAATGTATTCCCGCATTATACTGGTGGGCGACCTAGAACTTAAAATGTATTCCCGCATTATACTGGTGGGCGACCTAGAACTTAAATGTATTCCCGCATTATACTGGTGGGCGACCTAGAACTTAAAATGTATTCCCGCATTATACTGGTGGGCGACCTAGAACTTAAAATGTATTCCCGCATTATACTGGTGGGCGACCTAGAACTTAAAATGTATTCCCGCATTATACTGGTGGGCGACCTAGAACTTAAAATGTATTCCCGCATTATACTGGTGGGCGACCTAGAACTTAAATGTATTCCCGCATTATACTGGTGGGCGACCTAGAACTTAAAAGTATTGAAATTGTTTCCCCGTTCTTCCGAGAAAATTTTCGACAATCGGCAGAAAATTTTCTGGCCCGGTTTTTGGTGACTTCCATGGCGTTGCATCTTGATGCCATCATCAATTCTTTGTTCTCCTGCAATAGACAAAAGGATTTAGTCAGTTTTAATCGTGGTGGTAGAGGGTGCCTTTCTGGCGAGCAATTTTTCTCTCTTCCCCTTTTCTTGCTCTTTGTCCCCATAATTGGTTGGCGGGCAAAGTTGCCTGTTGGGGGTCTCTAGCCTGCTGGGGATTGGTTTTCAATTTATCCCCTTTTCTGCTTTCTCTTTAAACACATGATGTGGGAGTCTGCTTCTAACTCCCGAAACCACTCCCTTTTGGAGCTTACTTCTTCCAAAATTTCCGGGCACAATCACTGCATTGCCTGGGACCGGCCCTTAAGACTGTTTGTATTATCCTGCATTGGGATGAATTCCCCTTCGGTTTCTGGTAGTAAGCTTTGAAAAATCCTTTCAAGACACATTTTAGGAAAAGAAATAAAGATATGGAAAAGAGAAAAACTTTCTGAACCAATATTTTGTGGGAGGAGACAATCCAAAGAACTTATCTGGAGGACACAACTGGTCCCCGTGATCATGGCGTGCACCATAGATTCCGACCCAGTCTATTTGTATCAATTGATCTGCTCGATGGTTTGACTTGCTGGGGATGATAAAGGAGTGTTCATTTCGTTTCGAATGTGGTAGCTTTGCTGATCTGTCTTGTCGCCTCATAGTGCCCTTCGAGGGGTTTTCACTAATGAGACTCTCTCTTTTCTCTCATCTCCCGGCGCCTTATGGTGCCTGTGAAGGTTTTCACCAATAAGACTCTCTCATTTCATATCCCTCATCTTACATCGCCTCTCGGTGCCTGTGAAGGTTTTCACCGATAAGACTCTCTCATTTTATTTCTTTCGAGGATCCGGGGTGTTGTAGATACGACCCTCTCTTCCGGGGATTCTTTTGACTATCAACTCATTCCCAGTCTTACGATCCTCTTCTTTGCTGGGGATCAGTGTATTATTCTCGGCCTTATTTGCCGGATTTGGCATCTCTCGAACATTGATCGGGAGGTCTTTTGGATGTTGATGTTGGTTTTGGTGTGGGATTGAAGAAAGGCTACAAAAATGAAAACAATTTGAAGGGTGATGTGCTACAACTTTTGGAATCAAACCTTTGTTGGAACTTAAAACATAACCTCTGCCCCAGTTTTCTTGCTTGGGGAATTTATTTTTTATGCTTATGTTGAGCTATGTGCGTTACGCACATTGTGCCTATTATGCACACTATGTACATTATGCATCCTATATTTGCTATGATGCATACTATGACCGAGCCGTGAGGCGCCTACGTATCCTCTTTGAGGAATCAGGTCAAACGTAGTTCCCACGGTTTTATATTCCTTGATTTTTCTTTTCTTTCTTTTCATTTTCTTTTCCTTTTCTTTTTCTTTTTCTTTTCTTTTCCTTTCTTTTTTTTCATATCTTTCCCATTAGTGATTCCAAAAGAGGGGTATTGAAAGAATTGCTTAAGGCTCAAAGGGGGAAGCGAGGGTTAAAAGTGTTTGGATAGAAGAAAGAATTGCCTCCGTCATCTCATTATTCAACAAATGCCAAATACAAACAAATAAACCAAAAATTGCCATAATTAAAGAAGTTACGCATAATATCTCTTGACTGCATCTGAATTGATAGCCATGTCGACACATCTACCTTCGACATCTGTCAAACACAAAGCACCGTTGGACAATATTCTGGTCACGATATAAGGCCCTTGCCAATTTGGGGCGAATTTGCCTTTTGCCTCGACCTGATGTGGGAGGATCTTCTTTAATACCTGCTGCCCTACTTCAAATTTCCTAGGGCGCACCTTCTTATTATACGCTCTTGCCATTCTCTTCTGGTACAGCTGACCATGGCACACTGCTGCCAATCTTTTCTCATCTATCAGGCTCAACTGTTCCAATCGAGCTTTGACCCATTCATCGTCATCAATCCCGGCTTCAGCGACAATTCGGAGGGACGGAATTTCGACCTCCGCTGGTATCACGGCCTCAGTTCCATACACCAACAAATAAGGAGTTGTGCCTGTGGAAGTCCGGACGGTAGTGCGGTAACCCAACAAGGCAAAGGGTAATTTCTCGTGCCATTGTCTGGACCCTTCCACCATTTTTTGCAGTATCTTCTTGATATTCTTATTGGCTGCTTCGACTGCTCCATTTGCCTTAGGACGATATGGGGTGGAATTGCGGTGTGTAATCTTGAATTGTTGGCATACCTCTCTCATCAAGCTGCTATTAAGATTCGCACCGTTATCCGTGATGATCACTTTTGGGATCCCAAATCTGCAGATGATATGGGAGTGAACAAAGTCCACCACTGCCTTCTTGGTTACTGATTTGAAGGTTTTAGCCTCAACCCATTTGGTGAAGTAATCAATGGTCACTAGAATGAACCTATGACCGTTGGACGCTGCTGGCTCGATGGGCCCAATGACATCCATGCCCCATGCTACAAACGGCCAGGGTGCTGACATCGTATGTAACTCTGTTGGCGGAGAATGAATCAAGTCTCCATGTATCTGGCACTGATGGCATTTCCTCACGAAAGTGATACAGTCGTGTTCCATGGTGAGCCAATAACACCCTGTTCGAAGGATTTTTCTTGCCAATACATATCCACTCATGTGTGGCCCACAAACTCCAGCATGTACTTCTGCCATAACCGTTGTTGCCTGCCTGGCATCTATGCATCTCAACAATCCCAGATCCGGGGTTCTTTTGTACAATATTCCCCCACTGAGGAAGAAACCATTCGACAAACGCCGGAGGGCTCTTTTTTGGTCTCCAGAGGCATGTTCTGGGTATATTCCCATTCTGAGGTATTCCTTAATATCATGGAACCAGGGTTCGCCATCTGCTTCTTCTTCTATGGCATTGCAGTAGGCGTGCTGATCACGGACCTGGATGTGTAGAGGATCAACATACATTTTGTCAGGGTGGTGCAGCATTGATGCTAAGGTGGCCAAAGCATCTGCAACCTCATTGTGAACTCTCGGAATGTGTTTGAATTTCACCGATCGAAACTGCTTGCTCAGATCATGCAAGCATTGTCGGTATGGTATGAGCTTTAGATCTCGTGTTTCCCATTCACCCTGAATTTGATATACCAAGAGGTCCGAGTCTCCCAATACCAAGACGTCTTGGACATCCATGTCGGCAGCCAAGCGCAGACCCAGAATGCAAGCCTCATACTCGGCCATATTGTTGGTGCAATAGAAGCGTAGTTGAGCCGTAACAGGATAATGCCGTCCTGTTTCAGAAATGAGTACTGCTCCTATTCCAACCCCTTTTGCGTTTGCAGCTCCATCGAAGAAAAGCTTCCAACCCGGTTCCTCAGGTAATTCCAACTCATTCGTATGCATCACCTCTTCGTCAGGAAAATACGTTCTTAAGGGCTCGTATTTTTCATCAACGGGATTCTCTGCCAAATGGTCTGCCAGTGCCTGGGCTTTCATGGCCGTCCTCGTTACGTAGATGATATCAAACTCTGTGAGCAGAATTTGCCACTTTGCCAACCTTCCCGTGGGCATAGGTTTCTGAAAGATATACTTCAATGGGTCCAAGCGGGATATGAGATAAGTAGTATATGAAGACAGGTAGTGCTTCAACTTCTGAGCTACCCAAGTTAGGGCGCAGCATGTTTTCTCGAGTTGAGTGTACTTGACCTCATGCACTGTGAATTTCTTGCTAAGATAGTAGATGGCCTGCTCCTTCCTTCCTGTGTCATCATGTTGCCCCAGTACACAACCAAATGAATTTTCCAAGACCGTCAGGTAAAGGATTAGGGGTTTCCCGGGCTTAGGCGGGACCAATACGGGTGGATTAGACAGATACCCTTTGATTTGGTCGAAAGCCTCCTGACACTCTGCCGTCCAACCTACTGCAGCATCCTTTCTCAGCAGCCGAAATATGGGCTCACAAGTTGCTGTGAGTTGAGCGATGAACCTGCTGATGTAATTGAGTCTACCCAGCAAACTCATTACCTCTGTTTTGTTCCTTGGTGGTGGCAAATCTCGGATGGATTCAATTTTGGATGGGTCTAACTCAATCCCCCGTCGACTGACGATGAATCCTAGCAACTTTCCTGATGGAACCCCGAATGCGCATTTGGCCGGGTTAAGCTTGATATCATACCTCCGGAGTCTTTGGAAAAATCTCCTTAGGTCTGCTATATGGTCCTCCTGACGCCAAGATTTGATGATCACATCATCGACGTACACCTCAATCTCCTTGTGTATCATGTCATGAAACACCGTAGTCATTGCTCGCATGTATGTTGCCCCAGCGTTCTTCAATCCGAACGGCATTACCCGATAGCAGTAGGTTCCCCATGGCGTAATAAACGCTGTCTTTTCAGCATCCTCCTCGTCCATTAGGATCTGATGATAACCCGCATAGCAATCCACAAAGGATCCAATCTCGCGCCCTGCGCAATTGTCGATCAAGATATGAATGTTGGGCAGCGGAAAATTGTCCTTGGGACTTGCTTTGTTGAGGTTGCGGTAGTCAACGCACACCCTGATTTTTCCATCCTTCTTTGGGACTGGTACCACATTGGCCAACCATTCGGGATATCGAGTGACCCGAATGACCTTCGATTGTAACTGCTTAATCACTTCTTCTTTGATCTTTACACTCATTTCTGTTTTAAATTTCCTTAGTTTTTGCTTGACCGGAGGGTATGCCGGGTCAGTGGGCAATTTGTGAACCACTAAATTGGTGCTTAATCCAGGCATATCATCATATGACCAGGCAAAAACATCTTTGAATTCCCTGAGAGTTTTGATCAATTCTGTTCTGACATTCGGCTCAATGTGGATGCTAATTTTGGTCTCTTGGACGTTATCAGCGTCTCCTAGATTCACAGCCTCGGTGTCATTTAGGTTAGGCTTGGGTTTCTCTTCAAATTGGCACAGTTCTCGGTTTATTTCTTCGAAGGCTTCACCTTCGTCACATTCAGATTCATCGTCACAAATGACCTTTTGCATCATTGAGTCGGTTTCATATTGATTTATTAGACTAGGTCGAAGATCCGCTGTGCATGCCATGTCATTAGAACCAGTAAAAAGAGAACTGTTCAGAAAAGAAAAAGAACAAAAAAAATTAAAATGGGACAAAAGAAAAGAACTTTATTAAATTTGCGGGATAAAAGGGTTCACACTTTTACAAAACGAAAGTAAAATTTGGATTACACCCTTGAATAATCCGATCAAACAAACAAACAAACAAAACATTAATCAAAGCCTACTACCAAGACTCCCCTCGGACAGGAAGAGGAGTAACCGTCCAATTGTTGGTCTTGGCCTCAGGCCCCACAAATTGTATCTCTGCTCTGCTGGAACCTTCTCCAGCTTCCACCATACTGACATCCGTGAATAGCCTCTCAAAACTCTGATTCAGGTCTTCATTTATACCGATCAAAGGTCCTCGAATCTTTGGGATCGCTGACCCCTTGGCACTTGCTTTAACAAAAGACCTTGAGAGGCGTGGCACTGGTTTAGGCAGAAACCAGACCCTCTTCTTCATTCTTCGCGCCTCCTTCCTGTCTGCTGCGGTTGGTTTGAACCCCAACCCGAAGGTTTCCAGATTCTTAGGAAGGGAAACAGGTTGGACTATCCCTTGAAGTTCAACTCCCAGGCCTTTTCCCGGCACAAATCCATTACCCAGCATTTCTGATACCATCATGACTGTTGCGGCAGCTACCCTAGGGTGCGGGATGATTTCTCCTTCAGAAATTTTGTTGGCCGACCCTGTATCGAGAATCTGGTAGACCCAGGGACCCTTGTCATCAGTGGTCTCTATGAAAGGCACAATGGTTCCGCTCATGGTGCATGTTGTATCCTCGCCGTGCAACACGACCTCTTGTCTTTCCCACTCGAACTTCACTGTCTGATGTAGGGTGGAAGGCACCGCTTTAGCTGCATGAATCCAGGGTCGTCCTAACAGCAAGTTGTAAGATACCGTGGCGTCCAATACCTGGAATTCCATGGTAAACAGGACCGGACCAATGGTCAGTTCAAGTACAACATCCCCCACAGTGGCTGTTCCGTTTCCGTCAAACCCCCGGACACAGATGCTATTCTCCCGGATTCTTCCACGGTCAATCTTTAACTGGTCCAGGGTGGATAATGGACAAATATTGGCGCTTGAGCCGTTATCCACCAATACTCGGGTTACCACCGAGTCTTCACATTTGACAGCTAGGTATAGAGCTTTATTGTGCTCCGTTCCTTCCACCGGCAGGTCATCATCTGAGAATGTCACTCTGTTCACCTCGAAAATCTTGCTGGCAATGGTTTCCAGGTGGTTTACAGAAATCTCACTGGGTACATGGGCCTCGTTCAATATCTTTAACAGGGCCCGACGATGTTCCTCGGAATGGAGGAGTAATGACAATAGTGAGATCTGGGCAGGTGTTTTTCTCAGCTGCTCAACCACAGAATAGTCTTGTACTTTCATCTTCCTCAGGAATTCTTCAGCCTCTTCTTCTGACACTGGCTTCTTGGTTGCCACTGGGTTGGTTTTTCTTAACTCCACCGGAGCAAAACATCGACCTGATCGAGTCAGCCCTTGCGCTTCACAACTGACTTCTTCCACCTGTTTTCCTTGGTACGTCACCACTGCCTTTTCATATTTCCAGGGCACAGCCCTGCTGTCAATCATCGGCAGTTGGACCACCGGCTTTATGGTCACCCGTTCTCTACATACCCCTTTCAACATGACTGCCGGTGTGGGCAGGATCCCTGGTATTACCAACTTGCTTGGCTCGGGTTTGCTTGCTATGACGGACGGGCTCTTCCCCAATATCACTACCGGCTTGACGCCTTCTCCCTGCGACTGTACACTCGTTCCTCCACTGGTTAAGACTTCTTTCGGGGCGGCTTGGATCATCATCACTGTTTGTGAGGGTTTTCTTAATTCTCCTCCCTCACACACCAACTCAATCATGTGAGTTTCGTGGTGCGCTGGCAGTGGGTTTTGGTTGATGTTAGGAGCCTCCGGTGTCTGGACCTCGATCTTATTGGTGTCAATAAGATCCTGTATGGCATGCCTTAACTTCCAGCACTTCTCGGTATCGTGCCCGAGCATCCCTGAACAGTATTCACAACTGATTGAACGATCCAAATTCTGAGGCGGGGGATTTGGTTCCCGAGTATGGACAGGACTAACCAAACCCAATTGCCGCAGCTTGTGGAACACAGCGGTGTAGGTTTCTCCCAGTTCGGTGAAGGTTCTTTGCTTCCGCAACCTGTCATTCCTAGCATCTGGATTTCCCCGGAAACCTGCCCCTGAAGGGTTTCTATATGCCCTTGGTGGAGGGTAGGTGTTTTGTGGTGGTGCATATATGTTCTGGGGAGCCGGTGCGCGCCATTGTGGGCGAACCGGAGGCTGAGTGTATACCTGGGCTTGGTGTACGGAACAATGTGGTTCTCGAGGTGGATAGAAATTTTGTGGTGGGTTGTATGGGTAGTTTGACCTGTGAGGCCTGGGTTGGTTGTAATGCGGCCTGCCAGCCCGGGACCAACTGCCTGCCTCGATCGTGGCAACCTCTTCTTTCTTTCTTCTCAATGCACCTCCCGTGCCGCTTTGAATAGCCTGGGTTGTGGCCTTAAGTGCCGAATAGTTCAAAATCTTGTCCGACCTCAAACCTTCTTCTATCATGACCCCTATTTTGACCACCTCGTTGAAAGATTTTCCAACCGTTGTCACCAAGTGACCAAAGTAGGTTGGATCCAATGTCTGCAAAAAATAGTCCACCATCTCTCCCTCTCTCATGGGAGGATCGACTCTAGCTGCTTGTTCTCTCCAGCGGAACCCGAACTCGCGAAAACTTTCCCCGGGTTTCTTCCCAGTTCTCAATAACGTGAGACGGTCAGGGACTATCTCCAGATTGTACTGGAAATGACCTGCAAAAGCCTGCGCCAGATCATCCCACGTGTACCACCTGCTGAAATCTTGCCTGGTATACCATTCCAGTGCAGATCCACTCAGACTTTGGCCGAAATAAGCTATCAAAAGCTCATCCTTGCCTCCTGCCCCTCTCATTTTGCTACAGAATCCCCGCAAATGTGCCATGGGATCACCGTGCCCTTCATATAAATCAAACTTGGGCATCTTGAACCCAGCCGGGAGTTGGACATCTGGGAAAGGGCACAGATCTTTGTATGCCACGCTGACTTGATTGCCCAGCCCGTGCAAGTTCCTGAAGGATTGCTCCAGGCTTTTGAACTTTCTCAACACTTCATCCTGTTCAGGGGCCTTAACCGGCTTCTCAACCTCTGCCGGTACTTCCAAATGGGGATTGTAAGCCTGTGGTTCGGGTGCATGGAATGTAGGCTCAGGGGGATAGTATTGGGTATCGTGAGCCTGAAACAATGGCTCACTAGTCGTTCGCTGCAAAGGGGCTGATGTAGGTCCCACAAAAATGGGAATGTTGGGTGTTGGGAGAGGTTGATGGGGTGGTGGAGCTTGGGAATCGTGAGGGCTTCTTTCTTGATGATAGAGGGGATTTGGGCGGCTTGTGGAAGGGCCAGAGTGAGGGTATTCCGGCATGTGTCCCAGTGTCTCAGGGCTCTTTTGTGTTTTGGCTAGGGCTAGCTGCATTGCATGCATCTCTAGTCCCATCCTTTCAATCTTTTCCATTGCCTCTTTTAGCAACTGGCTCATCGGCCTTTCTTCCTCATTACTATTCTCTGAAGTAGTCATGCTTGTTGCTACCGGTCCTTTGGATCTGGTTTGGTATGAATGTGTTGCCAGAATTCTTTAACAACTAACTGTCTGGTATCAGACAACAACAAACTTTGTTAGTGTTAGAGCTTAACAGATTTGATCATAACACATAGAGGATGCAATGCACCTAGGCAGTTAACCGTTTCTACATGCTTTGCTTCAAACCACATGCGTCATCCCGGTTTGTTCATTCGTCTCTTTTTTTACATTTTCTTTTCTTTATTTATTAAAAGCGGTCGAATCTTATGGGGATTGCCTACGTATCACGTCCCCGCGCGAATCAGACCAGGCGTAGTTCTGCCTCAAAGCAAAGACACACAGTAATTCTTCTGGAGTCACTTAATTTCATTATCAAAATTTGCTATTACACAGTACTTAAAATAAAAATAGCAGAAGTACAGACTCCACGGTTTTAAACTTGGTTTAACGAAAAGAAAACAACATATGGGAAAACAACCAAAGCCAAATAAACAGGACTTGACCAAAACTAATTCTCCAATTTAAGGGCCCGCGAGGCATCATTCGGCCTTTTCGCGGCTCTAGGTGTAAGGTCTCTTTGCAGTCTCTTCAACTCGTTCATAATCCGGCGGACGCAGCCCATGATGGAAACAAGGAGGGTCTTCCGAGGTGTTCGCTCACATGCCAAGCATTTCATGTAGATGTAATGCCCTATTTCATCAATCCTTGCTCAAATGTTATCTCTTTCACTGAGCAACTGCCTGATTTGTTGGTTCTTTAACCCCAGTGCCTGAGCATCGTTGGCAAGTCGATCCTAAAACAACCCCATTTGTCTTTCCATGCAGGCCATTGCATCGTAGCACTGTCTTCTGTCGGCCTGGGCGTCTCGTTCTTGTTTGACGATCCGATCATGTAGAGTGGAGCTCGTCTCCCTTAATATTCTGACGCTCATTTCATAATCCCTTATGACCTGTTGCAAACGCTGCTTCCGGGCCATTGCGTACTTTGCCCCTCTGACCTTCATCCTTGTTATGCAAGCTCTTGATTGTTCTAATTCTTCTTGGCTTTGGATGACCTGATTTCTCAAACTTGCTATCAATCTTTCATCAGAGCGACGCTTCTGTCGGTCAACGTTACTCTTACTGGCTTGGCGAAGGCGGGCCTTCAAGGTTTGGTTTTCTTGGGCTAACTTGTTTCTTTCAGCCTGCTCCGAGGCGACTTGCACATTGTTCTCAAATACAAGCCTTTCAACTTGTTGCTTTAGCTTCCCGATTTCGACCCGGTAACCTTTCTCCCTTTTTAACCATCCCCATTGCTCTTGTGAATCATTGGTGAAGTGTTGGACGTGGGCCCTTTTAGCAGGTCTTTGCCGAGTCTGAAACCTTCTTTCGAACCAAGCATCGTACTTTGGGTCTACCTCACCTTTAGCTAGCTCTCGTACCATGGTTTTGGGCTCCAAGAATCTACATTCATGCCACAGTTTTCTAATCTTCCCCTCGGGGAATATGACTCCCGGGCTTAATTCCAAGGCATGCTTGCTCAGATTTTCATCATTAGGGACTACTTGAAACCTGCCCAGTTGTCGTAATACCCGATGAGGGGCATATGGCTGGATGCTGCGAAGCCCCATTAAGAGAACATGACATTCTTCAGCCGACATGTAGATAACCTCAGTATCAGTCAACCAACCAAATGCCCATTCAATTTGGTCAGATGTTGTTGACCTTAACCGTGTAAACCATTCTTCGACACCTTCAGGAAATCTGGCGCCTGTCATGCGCTTCTTGAATCCGCTGATACAATTCCTCTCGGTCAACCCGTGGTTCATGTATCCTACTCGGTGATGGAGGTGTTCCTGCATCCATAGCTGAAGTAACAGGTTGCAACCTTGGAAGAACGTACCTCCTTCTCGGCATATAGTTAGAGCCCGGTAGATTTCGGACAAAATCAAAGGAACCACAGTACTATTGGTTCTTTTGATTGCCACGTCGGCCATCCCTACCAGACCTATCTCTATCTTTTTGTCCTTCCTTGGGCAGACCATGACTCCCAAGAATGCTGTGATAAAAGCCAAAGTACGTCTTGCTTCCCATTTGTTTCTGTTCCCGCCGTGAGTTAGCCCAAGGTTCGGTTCCTCGAAACCCTGCGGGGTTCCGTAACGCTGATACAAGAAATGGAGATCACAACACCCTCTCGATAAATCGTCATGTTGTACCTTCCGACTAATGCTTAGTAGATCCAGAAACGCATGCGGGGACACTGGCCTTGGCGAAAGCAAATATTGCCCTCTTAACTTCTCATTCAGTCCCGCATATCCGGCAACTTCCTCAAGTGTCGGTGAAAGTTCAAAGTCAACAAAACGGAATACATTGCAGGTGGGGTCCCAAAATGGTATTAGAGCTTCAAGAATATCTGTCCTCGGCTCAACACCCAACAAATTTACAAAACCTCCCAATATTCTTCCTATTACCCCTTTGCTATCGGCTTCCAAGTCATTCCACCACATGTGGAGTTGTAGAGGGACCTCGCTGAGGGCTGAGAATGGTTCATTTTGCTCTGTGTTCATCCTGCACATTTATTAGGGTGACCTTTTAGGTGAAAACAAAAACCTTTATTTTGACTCTAACCAAAAATCTTTGGACAAAAACAAAAAATTTATTTATATACATGTGTATACATATATACATATATGCTTTATGGTATATCATTTTTGGTAAAAATGGAAAAAGAGTTGGACCCGATGAGGGTTGCCTACGTATCTCACATCCGGTGAGAATCAAACCGACGTAGTTCGGGTGATAAACTAACTGGTTTATTTATTTCTATTTTTTTTATTTATTTATTTATTTATTTTTTATTTATTTATTATTTTATTTTTTTTGTAAAAATTTCCCAACATTCAAAACCGGTCATCATGCATGTTTGAAGCAAATAAATGCACAAGCAGTGAGTAGGATGCATCAGGATGGCCTTTTCTATTTCAGGTTGCTATTCCTAGACGGACCCAACCCCTGTGTTGAGTCCCCTAAGTCAAATGCACATGATGCAAATAAACGTTCCTACTAGGGATCCGGCATGTGGCTTTGTTATACTAGGTTCAGAACCTGGGTGTTTGTTCTAGACCTGGCTTACCCGAGCGGACAGCTCGAGCCGAGGGGGGGCAGCGTACCGGGAATACAGAAGCTTCACCGGCTTAGCAACTTATCCGAACCTCGTTCTAAATTGGGATTTGACACTATACAGAAAAGAAGTCATACGAAGTATGCCCTTCTTCATGATTTAGAAGACTCAGAAAGTATAGGGGTTTCGGCACAGTTTATATACAGTTCAGATAATATTAAAGCGGTAAAAGCATCATTTAGCACATTAAGCATATATCATGTAAAAATCAGATAATAAATAAAGCCAAATAACAACAATTATTCTAAGCTCGAATTCTTAACCCTGAACCAGTGGTTCTGGGTAAGAATCCCCAGCAGAGTCGCCAGAGCTGTCACACCTCCTTTTTCCGCGCCCGGGAGGCGCAGGGGGAGTTTTTCCAATTAAAGGACAATCGAAACGGGATTTGTTTATTTATTTCAGAGTCGCCACTTGGGAGATTTAGGGTGTCCCAAGTCACCAATTTTAATCCCGAATCGAGGAAAAAATAATGACTCTATATTACAGTCTGCGTACCAGAAATCCGGATAAGGAATTCTGTTAACCCGGGAGAAGGTGTTAGGCATTCCCGAGTTCCGTGGTTCTAGCACGGTCGCTCAATTGTTATATTCGGCTTATTTATCTGATTTTTAATACAATTATGAACCATGTGCAAATTTTATCTTTTAACCACTTTATTAATTATTATTATTAGGAATGTGAACGTCGCTTAAAACATGTCTTTGGACTGCGTCACATGAAATGCACCCACAATCCGGAACATATCTTATTTGACGTTTTGGGATTTGGATTTGGGTCGCATGAAATGCACACCCCAAGTTTTAAGAAAGTAAATTATTAAACACGCGCCTAAAAAGACTATCGCGTTATTATTTTTGGGAAGGCCACGAAATTCACTAAGCGGCCCTCCTGAATTCTAAGTAATTTAAAACAAGTATTTACTGAGGGCCTCGCAATTTGTATTTTTATTCGGCGAGGCTCATCTCATTCTTATTTTAAAAGGATATCCTATAGCAACTACGTTTCTTGTCGTGTTTGTCTCTATCAATCGAAAGCAGTAGATAGTCCTAATTAATTAATGCTTGCAAGTTATTTTATAACAGAATTCGGAAATGCTAAAATCAGGAACAAGGCTGCGTGCACAGTCAGTCGAATAAATAATCATGGGCCCAAATTCGACCCATGCGTGATGGGCCAAACCTGGGCCACTGCTTGCTCGAAGCAGGCCGGCTAGGCCTGTTTTGGCCTGAACTCGACCTTTATGGGGTTGAGATTGCAAGTTTGGTGTTCTTTGTCTTAACAGGTGGTTTACTAGTTATATGAGACCATCAATCCGAAAAGGAAGAACTTAATCCAGGATGTACAGTGTTCATACTTGGTATACATTACAACATATACTGCAAAGTAAACTAAAATCTGAGATGCAACCTATCTCATTGAACATATTATCACCTATCAGCATACATATGTAAGCTACCATTTAGCTAACTTATATTGATATACACTAGGCATACAGGCTGCTTCGATTGTCAACACAAGAATGAAAATTATCATACAATACATGATATCTAATATAACAGTATATATATGAAAATCAACTTCAAGTCTTTTTCCTTTTTTTTTTTTGCATTCATGCTCAATGTTCCAATTACATTTGATAGTGCCTTGGTTGTGTACCTGATGTAGAGGAACAGAAGAAGAAGGAAAAGGATCAGCTGAGTAGCACACAGCAAACAACAGCAATCAGCAGATTCACAGCAACAACACAGCAACAAACAACCAGCCAATAATGATGAAGCTCAGCAAAGAGTCGAACAACAAATGGACAATCCCAGTGGTGTCCACAGTCCACAGACAAACAACAATATTTCCCAGAACCAAAGAGAAACCAGCAAATAGTCGAATACCAAACCAGTGATCCCAGAAAAATAGAGTGGGAAACAACAGAGATAGCAGAGTGTTCAATGCAGCAAACACTAACAGTTCAACAACCAACACACAGCTCAGTCAATGCAGACGACAGAACTTGGCCAAGGCAGCTTGACCAATATGAGTTCTTATTCAACTTTCAGATGGTGTTTGGTTACAATCTATTTGGAAACTAACTTATGTTTTCAGCTTTCTTTGAACTCAGTAAACCTTTCTTTAGACTAAAAGTTTCAGCTTTAAGACTAAAAATTCCAGCCTTTTTTCTCTTTTCTGAAGACTAAAAAGTCCAGCCTAAGACTCAAAAAACTCCCCCTCTTAAGTTCTCGAATGACCTATTTATAAGCCAAATGTCCAAGTGCAGCTAGGCTGTCTCCCTGGCAATTGGCAGAATGCCCATACTCTTTAAAGCCCATGCCTAAGCATCTTTTGGTGCCAGCCCCTTTATTCCCCACGCCTGGTTTTTGTTTAATCAAGAGTTATGGGCATCATTTTCTTATTCATTTTAAGCCACATACTCTTGTGTCTTGTTCCCCATTGGTATTAGTTTAATCCTAAATTAGTACCCTACTTGTCAGCTCATTTAAACTAATCTTTCTGTCCTTTTTAACACCCCAGAATACCCCTGCTTAACCTTGATTATTACTGCCCTGCCTATTGCAGCATCAGGGCAGTTTTGAACTGATGAAAGTTCAAATTCAAGGCTGTCTGGGCTGAATCTTTTCAGTCATTTTTACAATGCAAACAAACCATTTTAAACAATGCTGGGGCATTCAGTTAGTGGCAACGTTCAATTAATCATGCGACATTATTAGCTCGTTTGATTCATTAGTTATAGAAAACTAATCGACGACATTTATCGAGTCGACTATACTAATTATAACAGGTAATAATCAGTCGTTCAAATAAACAACACATACGGGGACCTAAAGGGCTTCGGACAACTTGGTCAGTCACTAAGAACCTATATAAGTTATTCATGCGACGACTATATTAATCGGACATGCTTATCATAGGATGCATTCAAATCATACACAAAAAACCATCGACCAAATAAAAGGTCTTTACAGAGATGAAAGAAATCCGAATGAAAAATAACAACATAACAAACAAACACAACGGAATATGCTGACAACTTAATTAGAACTAAAACGAAAGAAAGGAAAACTTACCCAAAAAAGGTTTGAAATCAAAACGACCCAAATTCTAATTCAACTTCGAACTCTTGAGGCCGAACAAACTTTAATCAGGGTGTTCTCACATGAGAACACCTTGATTAAGGTCTTTTAGACCTCAAACCCTTGTCAAGACCGGCCGGATTCCAAGGCTATTAGTGTTCTAGGTTTTGGATCTCCAGATCTGATTTTTAGGGAGTTGTGGGTAGATTCGGACCAAACCAAGCCTGGTTTGGTCACGAGGAAGGTCAGGGGGTGTCTGGTATGAAGATGGGGTAACTTGGCATAGGTCCGGGTTCGACTCAAATCTTCAAATGAAGATTCGAGACGAACGAAAGTGATTCGAGACAAATGGATAGTAGATCCATGTTCAGGAGAGTGAGGGGGTCTTAGGGTGTTCAGGAGGTGGTCACCGGCGTTCGTGCCGCCGGCTTTAATGGCGAAGGAGACTAGGGCGGCTGCTAGGGTTCGGGGGTTTCAGGTTTGAGTTTGGGGACGATGAAGGGTGGGGTTGGTATAGGGGGTGCGGGGTAAGGGCTGAGTTTATATATGGGGAGGTTGATCGGATCTGAGCCGTTAGATCATATGATCTCAACGGCTTGGATCTGAGGGTGGGAAATGAGACGGGGTCGTTTGGTAGTTAAACGGGGTCGTTTGGTTTAAGTGAGGGGTTGGGTCGGATTGGTTATTGGGTCGGGTTTGAACACGGGTTGCTGAAAATGATCCTGGACCGTTGGATTGGATTGATTGGAACGGCTGAGATGGATTGGCCTGAAACGGTGTCGTTTCAGGAGGTGTCTGGGCAACCGGATTTGGACTGGGCCTGAGTGCTGGTTGGGCCAGTTATTTTGTTTAATTTTTGGCCCAAACCGATTTCCTTCACTTTTGTTTTCTAATTTCATTTTTTTTCTTTTAAAACATAAAATAAAAATAAAAATAATAAATAACGAAATTAAAACTAAACAACAATGCAACATTTTAACACAATTACCACAAAAATTATTTAAGTAAGTTAAAAACCTAGAACAAACGATGCACACATATATATCTATTTTTGAATTTTCTTTTACTGACCCGAATTATGGTTTAATCATCCTGACATACATATTTTGTTTGTTAATGATTAAATGCAAAAATGGACAGATCCACAAATGACTAACAACACATGTCACGAAAACTCAAACATTTGTACAGCGAAACCATTTGTTACTATTTTTATTTTCTTTTGGAGCGATTGCTCGTAAAGCAAAAATCACGTGCTTACAAAACTCACAAGAAGGAAATAAGCAGTTCAAATTCGGAAATCAGAAGTAAGACAACAAGTCGAGCCAGAAAGAAAAAGAAACACCAGTCACCGAGACATCAAAGCAACAAGAGACACAAGAGCACGGTTGAAGATCTAGATAAGATTTTGTAATTCATAGACTATAGTTTAGTCTAGCTTCTTGTTTTCTTTCAGCATGGTGTAATAAGAAGGTCGGAAAGCAGTAATAACAGCATGCAACAACAGTAACAGCAACATTGCAGTCCCATGGTAGTCCCAGCTACCAAAACTTCCCGAACAACATTAACCTGATTCCCTTTTAGCCAGGGATATGTAGGAAACCTTCGAAGCAAAGGTTCGGTTAAATCTTTCAAAAATACTTCACAGGGAGTAGTCCAACGGGCAAAAATCGCTCGTATCCGCTCACTTTATCTTTGCACGAAAACTCTTCGTGATTTTGGACAAAGAGGGGCAGCTGTGAGCACGTGATTTTTGCCCTACGAGAACTACTCCCAAAAATTCAAAATAAAACAATTTTCCTTTATGTGCAGTGTTGAGAATTTTTGTGGCATTTTTGGATAATTATTTGTATTTGTCCGTGCATATTTATTTGTTAAATTAATAAAAAATACAAAAATGTTCACACTTGCATTTAGGATTCGATTCTACAATTAGGATTGATTAAGTTTGTTTTAACTAAAAAAAATCATAAAAATAATGTACGTTGCATTTTTAGCATTTAATGTCCAAATTATGTGATTTTATCGTAATTGCTATTTAATTGTGTGTTAATTGTTATTAAGAGTTAATTAGCACTTTTATAAATTAATTTAGTTCTATAGGCTAATTTAGGATTTTTAGAATTTTAGTTTTATTTTAAGAAAAATAAAAGAAGAAAAAGAAGCAATGGAAATAAGAAGAAAATTGGACTGGGCCACCTTTTAAATTAAATCAACCAGGCCCCAACCAAATAACCCCTTATCCAACCCAAAAACCCACCGACCTGGTCCGCCCCATAACCCAAGCTAACTACCCCACTTATATTCTTCATTCCCTAACAACAACAAAACAAAAAAACCCTAAAAAAAAAGAGAGACGCCCGCCCCCCCTTCTACTTCATCTTCTCCGTCCTTCACCTCCAGCCAAACCAGCTTTCTCCATCAACGACCACCATCGACGAGCCACCAAAACAAGCTCCAGCCAGTCTGCCATGGCTACTGCTTCTTCTTCTTCAACAGTCACTGCTCAACACACATACACACAGTCCGTTGACCATCTCAAACAGCCCCACCCCTCCATTCCCGTCGACGAACCACCATAACCCAACATCCAGCTCCACCATGACCATGTCCCTCTCCAAACCACCACACCTGAGCTTCGTCTTCAACACCCTTACAACCAGCAGCTCCGTCACACGCACACATACAGTCCGTCGACGAACCACCAAGCCGGCGACGAAACCAACCAGCCTTACCATCGTTACCACCCCAGCTCCCTCACGACCTGAAACAGTCGTCTCCCAGGCCGTCTCCAAACACTAGCCATCCGAGGTCATGCTCAGTCATATGTCGAGGCAGTACGTCGAGGTTCCATTCGAGTCCGTGTCTGTTAGTCAAGCGTCGAAACAGTGTTGCGAATGAAGTTGTGTTTCATCGGAAGTTCAACATTGTTCGACGTCGGATCGTTAGCATAAAGGTCAGCCATAGTTCGTTCACGGATTTTTGTTGTTTTTTCTTTGGTTTCGTTTTAATATGTGGTTTCATTTTTGATAAAATTTCGCATGATATTCCTACTGCATATTCGTTGAAATTGTGTGTGTGTGCGTTTTGACGACTTTCCTACTGTGAGTTCGATTGGTGCTCAAGTTTAGTGATTGAAATCTACTCACTTGTTCCGTTAAGTTTGTTCTGATATGAATCTGACTCTGTTGTTAATTCATGAACGTTGTCGATTAGGAGTTTGTTTGGCGAGTTTGTTTATTCAAAGTTTGATTATTAATTGGATAATTGATTAGATGAATCTAGCTTTGTTGAATTGTCTTAATGTCATTGATTGAGAGTTAGTTTCATGTGTTTAAATTAGTCAATTGTTAGGATTTCTCAATTAAGATTGGTTATAGCTGCTATAGTTTGGTTAATTGACTTAGGAGGATTGGATATAGCTGAATGGGTAGAATGGTAATTTCAGTAGCTTCAGGGGCATTTTCGGGATTTTAAGTTTTAAAAAATGATTAATTTGAGTGTTTTGTCCACTAAGTACTAATAATATTAAAATAATACATTGTTTAATACATAGTGGGGGACAAGACATATGGTAATGGGCAATAATGCATTGTTTAATATAGTGGGGGACAAAGCATGCAGTAGTGGAGAATAAGGGAATTAAATAAAGAAAAGACATGAAGTAGTGGGGAACAAGTGAATTAAAAAGAGGACAAAATATATAGTAGTGGGGAACCAGACATGCAAGTGTGGGGAGAATATTTTCGGATTAATTTAAGTGTTTCAAGGCAGATAAAGTTAATGGAGTTTGGCTATAAATAAGGGGCGCAAAATACAAGAAGAGGGGCTGGTTTTTGAAAGGAGAAAAAAGATTCTGAAAATCTGAAAAGAGTGCTGGAGAGTTTAAAAAGAGGAAAACAAAAAGAAAGAGAAGGTTTTTCATTGCATCCATTGGAGTAACTCGAATTCGTGACAGTGAACCTGATTCCTTTTTGAATGCTTAATTGGTTCAGTGGTCTACGAGTTCAGTTTTGGGTTTAATACACGCGTGGTTGAGTCTGTTTGTGGTGATGTTGGTTGTTGTTGTTTAGTCTTATACAAACTTTTGGGGCTGTTCTATCGAGCTTGTTTGGTTTTCTTCAAATTTTTCTGAGCCTCGAATTTGGTTTGAACTGCTGCTATTGGGTTGTTGTTGTTTTGCTGTGTTACTACTGTTGTTGACTGCTCCTTCATCTTCTTTTATTTCCATTATCCAGGTACATGTTCTAAAGCTCTCAAATTTAATGGAATGGCAGTAAAGAGTTGTTGGAATGGATTTCTGAATGTCTCTTGTTTCTTTGTGTTTAATTTAATATATAAGCAGTAGTTCACTTGATATCGCATAGCATGTATTAGAATGACTTTGGAATTCATAAACTGGACTGTTGAATCTATTTCTACAAATATGTAAATATCAATTGTAATTAATCTTAGTTTGTGATTACTAGTTATGAAATATGGTGTAGTTAATTCTTTTTTTCAGTAGTCGTGTAATAGTTTCAAATAGGTTATGCCACGAAACAGGTTCAAATAGTTCATGGAAATCAGCATGTTGGTTTAGTAGGGTTAGTTCTGAAATTGCGAGTTCGCTTGAGTAAGTAACATCAGTTTAAATAGCAATGTGAATAATGTTAGTAACTAATATTCTCAAATGTTAGTGATTGATGTTAGCCTAATGTCAGTTTTTTAAGCATTGACGCATTTCTTCGACAAGTCGTAAAAAGAGAAAAAAAATGGCTTTGTATTACACATAATTAGTTCCAATAGTTCAATTCATCTAATAATATTAGCTTAAATTAATCAAAGAATAGTTAGTTTGTTTTAATATTACTGGGTGTCAATCTCGTGTTCTATTCATAATCTCAACTTTAGTGTTATTAACTAATAGAATAAGGAACAATACAATCTCCCTTGAGTAAGCTCTGTTGCAATTTTCCGTTTGCATTTGTCTTAATCTAATAAACAATAAGAGGCACGAGCTCATAAACATGTAACTAATTAGGACCTCTTCTCTTTTATTTTAGAGACTAACTTAATAGAAAATGTAGTCACTTTAGGATTGTCCTTTCAAAATAAACGAGATGAGCCTCGCCTAGTAAAACTCACAGATTGTGGGGCCCTCACGATTGTATATATATTAAATACTTAGAACTCGGGATCGGCCGCTTAGCGAATTTCACGGCCTTTTTCCCAGAAGTAATAACGCGTTAGTCACTGTTAGGCGCGTACTTTTAATAATTTACTTTCTTAAACTCGGGTGCACATTTATGTGACCCAAATCCAAATCTCAACGAAGTCGAAATGTGTCGTTAATCACGGGTACATTGATTGTGATGTGGTTCGAGATGCATTTTCATGACGTTGCAAATTCCTTTAAAAAAATAATGAATGAGACGAGCCTCGACAAACAAGAATACACAAACTGTGGGGCCCTCAACGGACAGTTATTTCAAATGCTTAGATTTCGAGACAGGTAACATAGCGAACATTACGGCTTTTCTCAAAATAACAACGTGTTAGTATCTTTAGGCGCGTATTTAATAATGTTATCTTCCTAAACTCGGGTGCACATTTATGTGACCCAAATCCAAATCTCAACGAAGTTGGAACGTATCGAAATTTGCGGGTACATTTATGTGGCGCAATTCGAGATGCATTCTCACGACGTTGTAATTCTTTGAATAAATAATAACAAAAGCGGTAAATAGTTAAAATTTGCACGTAGGTTCATAATTGTATAAAATCAGATAATCAAGCCGAATATGACAGTTGAGCGAGCGTGCTAGAACCATGGAACACGGGAATGCCTAACACCTTCTCCCGGGTTAACAGAATTCCTTATCCGGATTTCTGGTGCGCAGACTGTTAAACAGAGTCATTTTTTTCCTCGATTTGGGATTCAATCGGTGACTTGGAACACTATAAATCTCCCAAGTGGCGACTCTGAAATAAATAAATAAATCCTGTTTCGATTGTCCTTTGATTGGAAAAACTCCCTTATATACTCCTTTCTCGGGGGTGTAGGTGAAAAAGGAGGTGTGACAGTCATGTAGACTTCTTCATGTAAGTCACCATTCAAATTTATGTACATCCATTTGATAGATTGACCATTGTTTGAGTACAGCAACTGCAATAACAGTCCTTATTGTAGTCATTTTGGTCACAGGTGAGAAGGTATCATGAAAGTCAATCCCTTTCTGCCGAGTATAGCTCTTTGCTTCTAGCCTTGCCTTGAACCTTTCCACTATGCCATCAGCATTGTATTTAATTTTGTACACCCATTTACATCATATAGGGACTTTGCCAGGAGGTAGATTCACTACCTCCCAAGTGTTATTTTGTTCTAATACCTCAATCTCAAGTTTCATAGCCATAGCTTGTGAGAAAGATGTTGGTTCAATGTCAAAAGAAAAAGAGGCTAGGTAGGATTGAAAAGTAGGTGAAAGATGAGAATAGGAAATGAACTGATGTATAGGATAGAGGGATAAAGTGGAAGTAGAAGTAGAAGGTAGGGAAGGACGTACATAGTCAGTCAGCCAGATAGGAGGCTTAGAGACCCTACCTGACTTACTAACTTGTGTGGGATAGGTAACTAGGATAGCACTTGAGTGTGAGTTTGATTCATCAGGAATGTCAGATGATGATTCTACAAGCAAAGTAGGAATAGAGGAGGAGGAATGAGTAGGGATAACAGGAGAGATAGCAGGAAAATTAGAGAAAGAAGCAGGTGAATCTATTGAATCATTTGAAGGATCAGGTATAGTGAATTCTGGTTCATTAAAGGTAGAAGGTTCTGGTTCTATGTTGGAAGGGAGGAATATATCTGAAACAAGATGACTAGGAGTTGGATTAGGAATCACTAGGAACCTGTGTTTAGAATATTTGAAAGGAAATATCCCTTCCTTGAAGACAACATCCTGCTAACCATAAATTTGTCAGTAGAAATATCATATACTTTATATCCCTTTTGTGTTGGTGCATATCCCATAAAGACTCCAGGTGTAGACTTAGGGTTGAATTTATCATGGAAGTCAGTCTTTATGGCATAACAAAGACATCCCAGTGTTCTCATGTGATCAAAAGAAGGAGATTTTCCATGGAACATCTCATAAGGAGATTTTCCTTGTAGAACAAAACTAGGAAGCCTATTTATGATGTAAGTTGTTGTTAGAATGCAATCACCCCAGAATTTTAAGGGTATGTTGGCTTGGAATCTTAAGGCTCTTCCTATTTCAAGAAGATGTTTGTACTTTCTCTCTATAGCTCCATTCTGTTGTAGAGTGTGCACACAACTGCTTTGATAAATTATTCCTTTGGACTTGAAAAGATTGAAACAAAGAGTATTAAAAAATTCATGTCCATTGTCTAACCTGACAAACTTGACAGTAGTGCCAAATTGGTTTTTTACAAGTTGAAGGAAGTCTTTTAAAATAACATACACATCACTCTTGGTCATAAGAGAAAGTCCATGTCATTATAGCATAGCCATTAACAGGAGTTAGAAAGTATTTGAAGCCATTGTAAGTACATACTTTATAGGGTCCCAAACATCAATATGGACTAGTTCAAAAGAAGAAACAAACTTAGAAGTGCTAATAGGAATTGACAATCTAACTTGTCTAGCAAGAGGACAAATAGGGCAATTACAAGTAGATGACTTAGACAAATATTTATTTATCTCAGGTATAGTTTTTAAGACTGTCATAGGGGCATGACCCAGTCTTTGATGCCACAGAAAGCTTGAACTTGGTTGATGTGAAACTGTAACACAATTGGAGAAGAATAGCAGGTGCTGAAGGATTGAAGATGTAGAGACCTCCTTTGAGTCTACCAATCCCCTTCACCATGCTACTGGAGAGGTCCTGAAAGATTCAAAAAATCAGGATAAAAGTGGACAACACTATTTAACTCTTTAGTGTATTTGGAGATAGACAACAAGTTATATTTGAATTCAAGCACATAGAGAATATTATGAATGGTTTCTGAGTTAAATAGGTTGCAAGAACCAGTATGAGTAATTTTGGTGCTATTACCATTTGGTAGATGGACTGAGGATGATTTAGGTTCAGGTATTTGGGTGATACTTGACAAGAGATTCAAGGATGATACCATATGATTTGAAGCACTTGAATCAATAATCCAACATCTATATTCAGTTAGTGATTTACCTGCCTTGTTGGCAACTTCTGCTGGCTGAGGTTCTTTACTTAAGAGTTTGAGAATTTGTTAATATTGTTCTGGAGTAAACCCCTGCACAGTTGGAACACTCTACATAGCATATGCATTTTCTGCATTCACATTATGAGCCATAAGTCCACCATTGTCATGTGTTCCTCTCCTCTTATTATTATTGAACTTAAAACCTGGTGGGTATCCATTGAGTTTATACCAAGTGTCCCTTGTATGTCCTTTCATCTTGCAATAATCACATAATAATATATTGTTCCTCCTAGGTCTCATGTTGGAAGCATTTGTAGTTACCAGTGCACTGTTGTCCATGCCTACAGGTGCACCTCCTAGAATCCCACTCTGTATAGCAGATCCAATACTCATCCTCTAACATTCCTATTGAACAATCATGGAATATGCTTGATCAAGTGTTGGTGTAGGATGCATCATCAGTATTTGACTTCTTTATGGTGCATACGTAACGACCCAGCCGGTTGTTTTGAGCATTTTGACTCCGCTTGGTTGTTTGATGGTATGAATAGTTTCGTATGATATATTATGACTTATATAAATCATTGATTTTGGTTTTCAGATTATTTGGAATTGATTTGGAAGAATGATTCTCAGCTAGAAGCTTTAAATTTGAAAGGGTTGATCACGTTTGATTTTTTTCATATTTGATCTCGAATTGGATTTTCGGAAGTTGGAATAGGTTTGTGGTGTAATTTATGACTTGTGTGCAAAATTTGAGGTCAATCAGACGTGATTTGATAGGTTTCGGCATCGGTTGTAGAAGTTTGAGGTTTCAAGTTTATTAAGCTTGAATTGTTGTGCGATTCATTTTTTGTTGTTGTTTGATGTTATTTGAGGGCTCGACTAAGTTTGTGTAGTGTTTTTAGGACTTGATGGTACATTTGGTTGAGATCCCGAGGGCCTCGGGTGTGTTCGGAGGTGAGTTTTGAGCCAGTCCAGGCATTTCAACACTCTGGTATTGTTCTGGTACTTTTGGAAGTGCAGACTGCATATTTTGGAGTGCTGAGGCGAAGGAGAGGTGCAGACTGAACATAAAAGTGCGGACTGCAGCAGAAATATGCGGACCTCGGAGGAGGAGTGCGGACTGCACAATTTTATGTACGGCCGCACATCAGGGAGTTCTGCAGATTCACTAGTCCAACTGTGGAAGCTTATATCTTTTGATCCACAAGGAATTTGGAGATGATTCAAAAATAAAAGTTATAGCCCTTCGTGTCTACTTTCCAGAAAGGTAAAGAAATCATCATTTGAACATTATTAAGAAAGTTATGGCAAATTTACTGAAACCTGAAAGTAGAAAAGTTGTGAAGTGCGGCCACACAATTTTTGTGCGACTGCAGGACTTGGAAAGGTGCGACCGCACTTGGAAATGTGCGGACTGCACATTGGAAGGTCAGAGGGCGTACTATATAAATGAGGCTTAGGGTATTATTTCACATTTTGGACCTTGACAGCTCGGTTTTTGACGATTTTTCGTATAATTTTCAAGAAATTCATCGGGGTAAGTGATTCTAACTCAGATTTGGTTAATATACATGAATATATCATTGTTTTTACCATTTAAATAGTATTTTGAGATGAAACTTGGGGGTTTTGGCCAAAAGTTTCATAATATGAGTTTTTGAGTTTTGAACATCGATTTGGAGTCGGATTTGAGTTAAACTAGTATAGTTAGACTCATATATTGAATGGGTTGTCGGATTTTGTGAGTTTTGTCGGGTTCTGAGGTGCGGGCCCAAGTGTGATTTTTGGACGGATATGGGATTTGATTTAGGATTCGGTCTTTATTAATTGTAATTGATTCCTTGGGGTTTGTCTGATGTATTTGAGTTGTTTTTGGCTATTTTGAGTCGTTCGATGGTCGCTACACATGAGATGACATTTTTGGAGCATCGCTTGGCTTGCTCGGTATTGGAATTGGCTTGTTCAAGATAAGTAACTCTTCTAAATTTAGTGTTGAGGGTATAAAACCCTGAATTACTTGTTGTGTGATTGGTATTGAGGTGATGCACATGCTAGGTGATGGGCGTGTGGGCATGCATCCTGTAAATTGTAACTCCGTTGTTTCTATGGCACATTATAGTGGCCCTACTTTGTTGATATCCATGTTTTTATCGTGTGACAAAGTAATTGAGCTATCAATCATGCTAGATATCATGTTTAGGATTTATGCTGATACTGTTTGGACCCATAGTGATCGTTTCTTGCTGTCATTTCACTAATTTCATTGCTATTTTATACTCAGTCATATTTATGCATTCATATCATATCTCAGTCTCAGTTGTTATTTATTGATACATTATATTATTATTGTCGGGCTAGCTTCATGACATTGTGAGTCTGTAAGTGAGACTGGAGATTGATGACTGAGTGAGGCCAAGGGCCTAATTGTGAGGTTATTAATACTATAGCATGTGAGTTCTCCGTGCGTATTCTGATATTGATACTATAGCACGTGAGTTATCCGTGCGGATTCTGATATTGATACTATAGGACGTGAGTTGTCCATGCAGATTCTGATATTGATACTATAGCACACGAGTTGTCCGTGCAAATTATAGAGCTTGGGATGAAGGAGCCCCTCCGGAGTCTGCACACCCCCAGTTAGCGCAGTCAACTATGCATGTGCATACATACATACATATTATATATGTATGTTGATCGGGTTGCATGCCGCAACGAGTATACAGTGCTGAGTGATTGAGTGTACTGAGTATTGAGCACGGTAAAAGATAATACGAGACAGTGAGGTTGAGTACCCTGAGAGTGTGAGTACATGAGTTCACCACTGAGAGGCATTACATTTGACATACGTACTTGAGATACATGCATAGAGATGAATTTTCCTTTTGTTGCCCGGTTTTGGTGACATTCATGATTTTTACCTGTATCTTGACATGTAGGCATAGAGATGTACTTTTCTCATGCTATCTGAAAATGAAATATTTACCTGATGAGAAGGTTTTTGGAAAAAGTTACAGTTTTCAAACTTACTCATATTTTTGACGATTTCGGTAAAGGATTTGGATTTTCACTGATATACTTGAAAAGCATAACTATGCTGGAAAACTATGAAAAGGCAGAGCATTTTATCTCTGAGCTACTTCTTTATTTACTTGCTTTACATTGTTATGAACTGCTATTGGTTATTGGTATTGGGCCCGACCTATGTTCCAGCTCGTCACTGCTTTCAATCTAAGATTAGGTTTGTTATTTATTGAGTACACGGGGTTGGTTGTACTTATACTACACTTCCTGCAAAATGCATGCAAATTTCGGATGTCGATGTTGCTGTGCATTGCGGGAGCTGGATTCGAAGATGTGACTGCGTCCCTGTTGTAGCTGCCTCGTGTTCATGGTAGCCTTAGATTATAAAACTCTGTTTATGTACTTTTCAAACAGAAGATGTATTTACTTCATATCAGCTTTGCAAACTCTATTATTAAAAGTTCATGACTTGTACTACTAGTCCTTGGGAATTATATAAGATTCAGATAGTTTCTTTGTCTAATTGTCTTATTAATATTATTAAAATTGGATAGTTATTAGTTGGCGTACTTAGAGGGTTGTGTTAGGTGTCATCACGACTAGTGAATTTTGGGTCGTGACAGCATAAGTCTCATTCAATCTCATTAAGAACTTCATAAATTTTTGCTAGTATAGGAACACAACAAATTGTATGGACTTCTCATAATCACAACCAGGAAATGGGATAATTAACTCAAATTCATCTCATAATCATTGTCGCACCTCCTTTTTCCCGCACCCGCGGGGCGCGTGGGGAGTTTTCTCCAATTAAAGGACAGTCGAAACGGGATTTGTTTATTTGTTTTAGAGTCGCCACCTGGGAATTTTGAGGCGTCCCAAGTCACCAATTATAATCCCTGAATCGAGGAGAATATGACTCTGTTTATTTTTCTGCGAACCAGAAATCCTGAGTAAGGAATTCTGTTAATCCGGAAGAAGGTGTTAGGCATTTCCGAATTCCGTGGTTCTAGCACGGTCGCTTAACTGTTTTTATTATTGGCTTAATCAACTTGATTTTATTAAATATTGATGTTATCTGATTTTACTACCGCTTATACTTATTATGATTGAGAAACCTTCTTTGAATCGAATTACGCGTACGTATATTCGTGTTGTAAATTAAAAAGATGCGGAATGGTGTCACGCGCACGTGTACACAATTACTTTTGACAATATATTTATTAAGCACATTTTTCGAGATTGCGTTGAATCAAAAATGATTATTTTTCTTGAATAATGAACCGTACATATCGGATTTTTATGAAATTGATTTAACGCTTTTAGAAAAATCCTTTTATTAAATAATCATTCGAAATTGCGCGTACGCATAATCCGAAATTTTGTTTTTAAAAGTATAATCAGGGTACGCGAACGTATCCCTAATTGCACAACATATTTGTAACGATATTATGGAATTTCCAAAAAAAATGTTTGTTATAGCACGAGAAACCTCGTCTTAAGATATTCTTTAAATTTTTGGAAAATAATCCACAATTTATTAAATATCGACCATTGATTATAATTTCCGAATATAAATCATATTCACTCCAATTATTCAAATTCAAAAGACAGAATAAAAATATGATTAATACTAACTTTAAAACAAATGTGACATATATAAATATGCCAACGAATAAATTGCATATGAAACCGAAAATAAATGATTCATAAAGGAAGGAACTATTTTCCGAGAATTTTCATGATTACTTAATGCAAATTCTATTTTTAATTACCATTGATTTAAGATGTTACCATTTGTGTATATACAACTCAACTTATTCTCACATACTCGTTTTAATCTTAATAGACCTAATTATTTGGTCACTTTGTTTTATGAAAGTAGATAAGCATCGAATTTATAGAAAAGGCATTATTATGCAAGTTAATTCAACAAAGTTACCTTACATACAACCTAACTGTTTGGCGTAAACATTCATAACGTTTTAACATCATGATGAGCTATACCAACTTACTTTACTCATATGATTGTACCTGTCATCATACCATATAATAACTTATACCAACCTAAACAAAATCATATTTGTTACAAGATATTCTACTAATGTAACTTCTTAATCATTACATTTAACTAATGGTATTATGGGATGTAATCAATGGCCCATTTTTATGCCTCACTCCCTGTTTTGACAATTCACGTATATCTATACCAATGAGATTTCGGAATAGCTAACATTATTACAAAACTTTATATGAATTTCAAAATAAGACAATTTAACTCATAGCTATCAAATTGAATTCACTATTAGTTAACTAACATAAAAATGAAATTAGAACTAATGAACTTGGACAATTGGAAAATAACATTTCAATTCAAGCTTCATTGACGGGTCATGCTGAAATCTCTTTCCAACTTAAAATTTAAAAGACATATACCTGAAAATGGAGGTAGAAGAAGTAAGTTTCAGCAGTTACAGCAGTAACACACTCAGCCAAATATCAGTATTCCCACAGATTTGAACAATAATAAGACCCGAAGAAAATAGATGCACAGTATAGTATTTTGAAAGACACTTCAGATTTTAACTGAACAGTGGAATCACACAAAGTTGAACAGATTCAACACAAGAACAACATTTCAGATTTCAGCTTTTCTTCAGTTACAAATTCAGTTTGTTTCTGATTTTCTGTTTCTGCTGCTGTATCTGTGTGTGAGTGTATATGTGAGTGTTCTATTTTCTGTTTCCTTTCTTTAAAATCTCAGCCCTCAAAATCTCTTAAAGATTTTCTCTTAAAAATTCTCTCTCTGTAAAAAAACTTTCTGAAAATTCTGTTTTTTTTTCTCTCAAAATTCTGTCTTTCTCACTCAAAATTCTCTTTTTTTTAACTGTCTGTCCAGCTCCTGTATTTATACAGGGCTGGTCTTAGGCAATTTAAGTGCTTCTTGGACCCCCTTCTTCTTTTTAAAAACAGAAAATCCCATTATGTAAAACCTTTTCCCTGATTTTCAGCAGCCCATTATCCCTTGTTCCTCATTAGTATCATTAACTAATAGCCACTAACATTACATTATAATATACTAGTACTAACACCCTGTTTTTTACTGTTTCATTCCCAGAAGTGCCCCTGAAATCTTGATGTTATTACTGAAAAATCAGAACCTATAGCAAAACAGATTCTAAAATCTGTACAAACTTAGTTATCTCCCTGATTTACAGCTAAAACCAATCCTATTAACCTCCTAACACAATTGCATTCGACCAACTTTTGCAAACTTGAATTCAAACTGGACATTACAGCAATATTATACTGAATTCAGAACTAACAACATATTACTGAAATTATCAAAACAATTCAGACTGGACCTAACACTGAACTAGAATCAAACACACACAGGATCATTGTCAATACTGACAATGTCCTGAAACTTTAATGTTCAGACAGTAACATATATACAACCTTTATTTTGACAGATTCATATAAACCAGGATGATTTAACTAACGAGTATTAGTTAAAAATGATTATCTACAGTATCTGTCAACAAACAGTACATAATAATAGAAACAGATAATTTCAATCAGTATTATGAGAATTCGTAATATAATTAATCGACGAACTTAATCGAGTTGATTACACACCTTGTAAACAATCACAACCAATAGAAACAATTCACATTCGGATCAAGTAGATAGGGTAGGAGACAGAAATGACAGAATTGATCAAAACAAATATGAAAAATTAAAAAGCTATTAAAACAGACAACAATACACGTAGAATACACAAAAGAAATAGAAAAATACCTCTGAATCTTCAAATTTATTCAGACACAGACTCAACTTGGATTCGGACATTTTTGAGGTTGAACAGACTTTATTCGAAGTATTCTCAGTTGAGAATACCTCGATTAAAGTCTCTTAGACCTCAATCCTTCACTCGAATCGGAAAAATTCCAAGATTGGAAAATTCTTAGGGTTCCAGATTTTGGATCTTAAATCCGAACACTTCTAGGCAGATTCGAAGCAAACCAACGGTATTCTAGGCACGAGGGAGGTCTAGGGGTCATTTAGTGTTAATTTGGAAGGAATCTGAGTAGGGTTAGGTTTCACTCGAATCTTCAAATGAAGATTCGAGCAGTTCTATGAAGATTCGAACCATGCTACTAACAGATCCGTGATGAGGATGGACAGGGGAAGCTCTGGTGTTATTTTGGAGGTCATCAGAGACAGTTGGTTCTTCAGGCCAAACTTCAATCGAAGATTCGAGACATTGGGGCCTGATTCGAGGTATATGTGTTATGGATTTGGAATGGGGAGGTTGAGAGGAGTCGAGGGTGTTAAGGTGGGGTGGTTTGGACTACCGGAACCGCCGTGAGGCGATTTCCGGTAGGCGGTGCACGGTGGTGGAAGGTGAAGTTCATTTGGTCTCTTGAAGGAGACGATGAACAGGGCCGAAGGGTGGGGTGTTTGGTCTGGGGGGCTGGGGTGTGGATTGGATTTATATACGAGTGGGGTGGATTGATCTCATCCGTTGGATCAATTAAGATTTACGGTTGAGATCAATTCACTTAACCAAACGTCGTCGTTTGGTTAAAGGTTGGGGTCAGGCTGGATCGGGTTAAAGGGTCGGGTTACGGGTTACGGGTAAGGGTAGTGTATCTCAACCGTTGGATGAATTGAATCCGACGGCCTTTGATGAAGGGTGATGAAACGTCGTCGTTTCGATTTGTTTGAATTGGACCGGACATGGGGCTGTTGGGATTGGGCTGTGAAGGGGATTAATTGATTTGGGCCTGGATTTTAATCTAGGTCCAATCTTTTACTAGTATGTTTTTTTTATTTTATTTTTCAATTAATTCATTTTCTAATTTAAAAATTATAAAACCATTTTAACTTCACAAAAATATATTAATTACTCTATAACAATTATTTAACACATAGACAAAAACATCAATCACACAGTGAAACATTTAAAATAGAACCAATGCGTATTTTTTTGCGATTTTATTTAAATTATCTTTTAAATGCATAATTAAATCCTATATGCATGCAATATGTATTTTACTTTATTTTTTGATTTATTTTGACAAAATAAACATTTACGGACATAACACAAACATTTAACACCACGCCAAATTCAAAAATTACACAGTAAAAGAAATTTATTTTATTTTTTGATTTATTTTGGAGTAGTTTTTCGTAAGGCAAAAATTACGTGCTCACAGCTGCCCCTCTTTGTGCGGAAACTTGAAGAGTTTTCGTACAAAGATAAAGTGAGCGGACACGAGCGATTTTTTGCCCGTTCGAATACTCCGTGGGAAGCATTTTTAGAAAGATTTGACCGAACCTCTGCTTCAAAGGTTTCCTACATATCCTTGGCTATAAAGGAATCAGGTCAATGTAGTTCGGGAAGTTTTGGGTAGCTGGGACTACCGTGGGACTGTGATGTTACTGCTGCTTCGTGCTGCTATTACTGCTTGCTGACCTCCTTATTACACCTCGCTTTAAAGGAAATACAAAATTAGACTAGACTATGGTACATGAATTATAAAAATCTTATCTAGATCATGCCCTTGCGTTTCTTGTTGTCTTGATATCTTGGTGAATCTTGGGCATTTGGCTTATTCCGTATTCCTCTTGGAACTCTTGTTGTTTCTTGCTGGGGATTCTGTTTGACTCCTGTGCTTTATTGATTCTAAGTGTGCTCCTTTCTCACATGAGTGGGCTTTTGGTTTCAACACTTCAATTGCATTCCCTCGTTCTTCAGGTGGGTGCCTCGACTGCTTCTTTTCTTTCTTCATCCTCATTTTCCAGGTGGACGCCTGACTTTTTTAATTCTTTATCCTCATTCTCCAGGTGGACGCCTGACTTCTTTAATTCTCATCCTCATTCTCCAGGTGGACGCCTGATTTCTTTAATTCTCATCCTCATTCTCCAGGTAGACGCCTGACTTCTTCTTTTTCTCATCCTCATTCTCCAGGTGGACGCCTGACTTCTTTAATTCTCATCCTCATTCTCCAGGTGGACGCCTGATTTCTTTAATTTTCATCCTCATTCTTCAGGTGGACGCCTGACTTCTTTAATTCTTTGTCCTCATTCTCCAGGTGGACGCCTGACTTCTTTTTTCTCATCCTCATTCTCCAGGTGGACGCCTGACTTCTTCAATTCTTTGTCCTTATTCTCCAGGTGGACGCCTGACTTCTTCTTTTCTCATCCTCATTCTCCAGGTGGACGCCTGACTTCTTCAATTCTTTGTCCTCATTCTCCAGGTGGACGCCTGACTTCTTCTTTTCTCATCCTCATTCTCCAGGTGGACGCCTGACTTCTTCAATTCTTTGTCCTCATTCTCCAGGTGGACGCCTGACTTCTTCTTTTCTTTGTCCTTATTCTTTAGGTGGACGCCTGACTTCTTCTTTTTCTCATCCTCATTCTCCAGGTGGACGCCTGACTTCTTCTTTTCTCATCCTCATTCTCCAGGTGGACGCCTGACTTCTTCAATTCTTTGTCCTTATTCTCCAGGTGGACGCCTGACTTCTTCTTTTTCTCATCCTCATTTTCCAGGTGGACGCCTGACTTCTTCAATTCTTTGTCCTCATTCTCCAGGTGGACGCCTGACTTCTTCTTTTCTCATCTTCATTCTCCAGGTGGACGCCTGACTTCTTCAATTCTTTGTCCTCATTCTCCAGGTGGACGCCTGACTTCTTCTTTTCTCATCCAGGTATTTCCTGACACAAATATTGTATTTGCCCCTGTTTTAAATCAAAGAAAACTTCGTTAGTTTAAAGCAGGATGGCTGGTTGTGGTATTCTTGCCGATGGTGATGTTTCTCTTCGTCTCTCTTTATTGCCTTGGAATGATTGAAAAGACTGTTTTGTCTTTGTAATTGATCCTTGACTATAGGATTTCCTTCTGTGTGTTTTCCTTCAAAACCTTTCAACTGTAATCATATGCCTCTTCTGACTTTGCTGATCCACTTTTGATTTCCTCTTTCTTACACCCATATTTTATCTCCCACCTTTCGTGGCCGTATTTTGTAACCTCGAATCTTGGTAGTATACCTTGACATTCCTTCTTATTTGTTTGGAATAAAACTTATCTTAAAGCTTGGAAAAAGTAAGATTATTAGTAACGAAATACGCTGATTTCGACAATTATAGAATGAAAAGAAATATCCAATTTTTGGATGACTGTTGGAAAAAGAATAAAGGACTTATCTGATTGGAATTACTGGCACCAATGATCAGGGTATGCATTTCGGATTAATCAACCCAGTCTTTTAATCAATCTCCTTTCAATTGTCTCAAGGAGTTTTCATCGATAAATTTGTCTCGTTTTTCACTTCTTCACTTCCTTTTCGCCTTATGGTGCCTGCGAAGGTTTTCACCAATAAGACTCTCTCATTTTACTTTTCTCTCAACTTTCGTCTCCTTATGGTGCCCGCGTGGGTTTTCACCTATAAGACTCTCTCATTTTTCTTTCCTTGTTTGTACCAGAGTGTTATGAACCACTTCATTTGCTTGCCTCAGCATTTTTCTAAGATTGATCGAAAGGTCTTTTTGGTATAAGGTTAGGAATGGAAAAGGTATTAAAAGCTAAATAGCTTTGGTATGGGTTTAAAATTACAACTCTTGGAATCTTTTCTTATTTCCCATACAATTCCTGCCCCAGTTTCTTGATTGGGGTCTCTTGATATTTCTTTTCCGTGCATATTGTGCATGTTGTTGCACCCTATGACCGAGCCGTGAGGCGCCTACGTATCCTTCTTTGAGGAATCAGGTCAAACGTAGTTCACTACATAATAGTGAAGATTTTGATTTTTATTTTTATTTTATTTTTTTATTATTTTATTGATTCCAAGAGAGGTTAGGAAAGAAACAAGTATGGCTCAAAGGGGAAGCAAATGGTATAGTGTTTGGACAGCAGAATAAATTGCCTTTGTCATTTCAATCTTTGAAATAGTGCTAAATACAAACATTCAAAAAGTTATGCATAATATCTCTTTACCGCGTCAGAATTGATCGCCATATCTATGCATTTGCCTTCAATATCTGTTAAACATAGTGCACCATTCGATAATACTCTGGTCACAATGAATGGTCCTTGCCAATTCGGAGCAAATTTGCCTTTTGCTTCAGCCTGATGTGGAAGAATGCGTTTCAGCACATGCTGACCTACTTCAAACTTCCGGGGACGCACCTTTTTATTGTATGCTCTTTCTATTCTTCTTTGATATAATTGACCATGACATACTGCGGTCAATCGTTTTTCGTCAATCAAGTTCAACTGTTCTAAACGGGTTTTGACCCATTCATCATCATCAATCTTTGCTTCGGCGATGATTCGAAGGGAAGGAATCTCAATTTCTGCAGGAATTACCGCTTCAGTGCCGTATACCAACAAATAAGGAGTTGCTCCTACTGAAGTGCGAACAGTAGTGCGGTATCCCAATAATGCAAATGGTAATTTTTCATGCCATTGTTTTGAACCTTCTACCATTTTCCGCAGTATCTTCTTTATGTTTTTGTTGGCTGCTTCTACTGCTCCATTCGCCTTGGGCCGATATGGGGTAGAGTTACGATGTGTAATCTTAAACTGTTGGCATACTTCTTTCATTAAGTTGCTGTTAAGATTAGCACCATTATCTGTGATGATCACCTTCGGGATTCCGAATCGACATATGATATTTGAGTGGACAAAATCGACCACAGCTTTCTTGGTCACTGATTTGAATGTCTTGGCCTCAACCCATTTGGTAAAATAATCAATAGCTACCAGAATGAATCTGTGCCCATTGGATGCTGCCGGTTCAATTGGTCCAATCACATCCATGCCCCAAGCAACGAAAGGCCATGGTGCCGACATTGTGTGCAACTCGGATGGTGGAGAATGAATCAAATCTCCGTGTATTTGGCATTGATGACACTTGCGCACAAAATTGATACAATCTCTCTCCATGGTAAGCCAATAGTAACCAGCTCGGAGGATTTTCTTTGCCAACACATATCCACTCATGTGGGGTCCGCAAACTCCTGAATGTACTTCAGACATGATAGTTGTAGCTTGTCTGGCATCTATGCATCTTAATAATCCGAGATCTGGTGTTCTTTTATACAAAACTCCTCCGCTTAAGAAGAATCCATTTGCTAATCGCCTGATGGTCCTCTTTTGATCTCCTGTGGCTTGTGCGGGATATATACCCATCCTGATATATTCCTTGATGTCGTGGAACCATGGTTCTCCATCAAATTCTTCTTCAACCATATTGCAATAAGCGTGCTGATTGTGGACTTGAATATGTATTGGATCCACATAAGCTTTGTCTGGATGGTGCAACATTGATGCTAGGGTAGCCAATGCATCGGCAACTTCATTATGGATTCTTGGAATATGTTGGAATTCCACTGATTGAAACCGCTGACAAAGATCATGTAGACATTGTCGGTATGGTATGAGCTTCAAATCTCGGGTTTCCCATTCTCCTTGAATTTGATGTACCAAAAGATCCGAATCTCCCATGACTAAGATTTCTCGGATACCCATGTCTGCAGCTAGCCTTAACCCCAAAATGCAAGCTTCATATTCAGCCATATTATTGGTGCAATAAAATCGTAGTTGAGCCGTAACAGGATAGTGATGCCCTGTTTCAGAAATGATTACAGCTCCTATTCCGACTCCTTTCATGTTAGCAGCTCCATCAAAGAAAAGTTTCCAGCCAGGTTTTTCAATTTGCTCCACCTCGTCGATATGCATTGTTTCCTCATCAGGAAAATAAGTCTTCAGCGGCTCATATTCCTCATCGACCGGGTTTTCGGCTAAATGATCGGCCAGTGCTTGAGCCTTCATTGCAGTTCGAGTCACATAGACGATGTCGAATTCTGTGAGCAATATCTGCCACTTTGCAAGTCTTCCTGTTGGCATAGGCTTTTGAAAAATGTATTTCAATGGATCCAACCTAGAAATGAGGTAAGTAGTGTAGGATGACAAATAGTGTTTTAATTTTTGAGCTACCCATGTTAGGGCGCAACATGTCTTTTCCAGATGAGTATACTTAACCTCATAAGCTGTGAACTTCTTGCTAAGGTAGTAGATGGCCTGTTCTTTTCTGCCCGTGAGGTCATGTTGCCCCAATACACAACCAAATGAATTCTCCAAGACCGTTAAGTAAAGAATCAAAGGTCTTCCTGGCTCTGGCGGGACCAATACGGGTGGTTTTGACAAGTACCCTTTTATTTTATCAAACGCTTTTTGACACTCATCAGTCCATTTGACCGCAGCATCCTTTTTCAACAATTTGAAAATTGGCTCACAAGTTGTTGTGAGCTGAGCAATAAACCTGCTGATATAATTTAACCTTCCCAACAAACTCATTACTTCAGTTTTGTTTCTTGGGGGTGGTAGTTCTTGGATGGCTTTGATCTTTGATGGGTCTAGCTCGATGCCTCGTCGACTGACTATGAATCCCAATAACTTTCCGGATGGAACTCCAAATGCGCACTTGGCAGGATTAAGCTTGAGGTTGTACCTGCGAAGTCTTAAGAAGAACTTCCTCAAATCCCCAACGTGGTTGGCCTGATGCTTTGATTTTATGATTACATCATCCACGTATACCTCAATTTCCTTGTGTATCATATCATGAAACACTGTGGTCATTGCTCTCATATAGGTTGCTCCGGCGTTTTTTAAACCGAATGGCATTACCCGGTAGCAATAAGTTCCCCATGGTGTGATGAATGCCGTCTTTTCTGCATCTTCTTCATCCATTAGAATTTGATGATATCCGGCATAACAATCCACGAAAGACCCTATATCATGCTTGGCACAATTGTCGATCAAAATATGGATATTGGGTAATGGGAAATTATCCTTTGGACTTGCTTTGTTGAGATTGCGATAGTCGACGCATACTCTAATTTTGCCGTCTTTCTTTGGCACAGGAACGACATTAGCTAACCAAACAGGATATCGAGTGACTCGAATGACCTTTGCTTCCAATTGTTTGGTGATTTCTTCCTTAATTCTCACACTCATATCAGGCTTGAATTTTCTCAGCCTCTGCTTGACAGGAGGCACCGTTGGATCGGTGGGCAATTTGTGGACCACTAAATCAGTGCTCAAGCCCGGCATGTCGTCATACGACCATGCAAAAACATCTTTGAATTCTATGAGTGCTTCAATTAAATCCTCTCGGATTTTTGGCTCGAGATGGACACTTACTTTAGTTTCCCGGACATTACTTGTGTCCCCTATATTGACATCCTCGGTATCATTCAAGTTAGGTTTGATTTTTTCCTCAAAGTGAATTAACTCTTTACTAATCTCTTCAAAAACCTCATCTTCATCATATTCTGATCCATAATCACAATATGTTTCTTGAATTAATATTTCGGAACCAGATTGATTTTTAAGACTGGGCTGAAGATTCCTCATGCATGCCATATCACTAGAGCCAGCGTAAAAAGAACTGTACAGAAAAGAAGAAAAAGAAAAGAAAGCTATTAGGAATGATAATAAAAAGGAAACTGCTTTTTATTGGATAATGAAAGATAACAAGGTTTTGCACGCTTCAAACCAACTGTAAGATAAATTTTGGGATTACAACCTTGAAACATCCCAAACAAACTGAAAGAAAATCAAAATAAACTACCAAGACTCCTTTCGAATTGGGAGAGGAGTGGCTTTCCAATTATTGAGCTTTGTTTCTGGTCCAACGAATTGAACTTCTGCGTTGCTACACCCTTCTCCGTCTTCCAGCATATTTACATCACTAAACAATTTCTCGAACCTTTCAATTAATTCCTCCTCAGGATTGACCTGGGATTTAGGAATTGTTGTTATCGGGCGATTTTTAGCACCGGTCTTGACAAAAGACTTCAACAGCTGTGGTACTGGTTTTGGAAGAACCCATGCTTGGTGTTTCAACCTCCTGGCTCTTATCACGTCATTGGCGGTAGGTATGAACCCTAAGTCGAATGTTCCCCAGTTCTCGGGGAGAGATACTGGTTGTACAATTCCTTGCAAAGATAAACCCAGACCTTTGCCGGGTATAAAGCCATTCTTCATCATTTCATAAGCTACCATGACTGATGTAGAGGATACCTTTGGATTCGCAAGGTATTTTCCTTCTGGAATTTTCTCTACTGACACTGTGTCTGACACTTGGTATACCCATGGTCCTTGGTCAATTTCTGCTCCCTCGACTGGTACAATGGTGCTGTCGTGAGCATTTAAATTTTCTTCTCCATGCACGACTATTTCTTGATGGTCCCATTCAAACTTGACAGCCTGATGTAATGTTGACGGGACTGCTTTAGCAGCATGGATCCATGGTCGACCCAACAACAAGTTGTAAGAAACAGTCATGTCCAACACTTGGAATTCCATTGTGAATTCAACTGGCCCTATAGTTAGCTTCAACACTATGTCGCCAAATGAATCTCTGCTTCCACCGTCAAATCCTCGTACGCATATACTATTCTTTTGGATCCTCTCCTCTTTAATTTTTAATTTGTTTAAAGTGGAGAGAGGGAATATGTTTGCACTGGACCCATTGTCGACCAATACCTGGGTTACTACGGAGTTTTCACATTTCACGGTGAGGTAAAGAGCTCTGTTGTGCTCGGTACCCTCCACAGGCAATTCATCATCAGCAAATGTAATCCTGTTTGTCTCAAAGATTCTGTTGGCTATTTCGCCCAAATGATTTACAGAGATCTTTTCAGGAACATGAGCTTCATTCAGGATTTTCATCAACGCCAAACGGTGTTCCTCTGAATGGATCAGTAATGACAACAATGAAATTTGAGCGGGGGTCTTCTTTAATTGATCCACAACAGAATAATCATGGAGCTTCATTTTTCTTAAAAACTCCTCCGCCTCTTCTTCCGTCACAGCTTTCTTTGTTGGCATTGGATTGTTTTTAGTTTTTCTCAGCTCTTCGGGAGTAAAACATCTTCCCGAACGAGTCAAGCCTTGTACCTCACACACTTCTTCCTTGATTTCTTTGCCCTTGTACATTACGGTCACCCGTTCATAGTTCCATGGGATGGCTTTGTTGTTGATGATTGGCAGCTGGATTACAGGTGCAATAATAACCCGATCTGTACGTGCTCCTTCCACAATTACGACGGGTTTGTTAGCAACCCCTGGTACTATCACCTTTGTCCTCTCTTGTTTCGCGGCAACTTTGTTCGATGATCCCTCATCGACTATCATAGACGGTTCACCACCATTCTTGTTATGCTTAGACACCGGCTTCTCCTCCATTAACTGCTTATCTGGCTTGGTTTCATGAGACTTGATCATCATGACAGTTTGTGACGGCTTCTTTGTCTCCCCATCAGCTTGTATGATTTCTATCATATTAGCCTCTTGATGGGCTGGCATTGGATTTCTATTGATATTTGGAGCTTCGGGGGTTTGAACCTCGATTTTATTAGTATCAATCAGCTCTTGTATTGCATTTTTCAAATGCCAACATTTCTCCGTATCATGGCCTGGTGCACCGGAGCAATATTCACAGCTAATGGTGTAATCCAGATTCTTTGGTGGAGGATTGGGTAGCTTGGATTGTATTGGTCTCAACATGTCTAACTGTCTCAGCCTGTGGAACAGACTAGTGTAAGACTCTCCCAATGGAGTGTAAGTTTTCTTTTTCTGTTCCCTTTCTCCCCTGAATGCTGGCCTAGGCCTGAAACCTGGTCCGGGATAAGCTCGGGGGTAGGTATTTGGTGTGACAGGAGCACGCCAATTGGTGTGAACAGGTGGCTGATTGTATGCTTGAGCGTGGTTAATGGCGAAATGAGGCTCTGAAGGATGATAGTAATGTTGGGATGAATCATGGTGGTAAGCTGATTGGCGAGGTCGTTGCTGATTATAGTAAAGCAGTGAACCCCTGGGTCCAGGCCAAATTCCTGAATCAACTACGGTTGCTTCCTCCCTCTTCTTTCTTCCGATTCCTCCTACCCCGCCTTGAATAGCTTGAGTAGTTGCCTTAATTGCTGAATAGCTCATGATTTTATTTGTCTTGAGGCCTTCTTCCACCATACCTCCCATCTTCACTACCTCGTTGAATGATTTTCCAACCGCTGAAACCAAGTGGGCATAGTAAGTTGGTTCCAAGGCTTGGAGGAAGTAGTCTACCATTTCGCTCTCCTTCATAGGAGGATCCACTCTTGCTGCCTGTTCTCTCCACCGAAAACCATACTCTCTGAAACTTTCATTGTGTTTCTTCTCAAATTTGGTCAAAGATAATCGATCTGGGATGATCTCTAGATTGTATTGGAAATGGTATGCGAATGCCTGTGCCAGGTCATCCCAGGTGTACCATCTTCCATGGTCTTGGCGTGTATACCACTCCAAAGCTGATCCGCTTAGACTTTGACTGAAGTAAGCCATCAATAATTCATCCTTTCCCCCAGCTCCTCGCATCTTGCTACAGAAACCCCTTAAGTGGGCTACTGGGTCGCCGTGCCCGCTGTATAGGTCAAATTTGGGCATCTTGAAGCCAAATGGCAATTGTACATTAGGGAATAAGCATAAATCTTTGTAGGCTACACTGACTTGCCCACCTAATCCTCGCATGTCTCGGAACGACTGTTCTAGACTTTTGACCTTCCTGAACATCTCTTCTTGTTCAGCATTTTTGGCTGGCTTGTCAATTTCGGTTGGGAGATCAAACCGAGGAGCAGGTGAATTGATTTCGGAGGCTTTGAAGGTGGGCTCCGGGGGGTAATATTGGTTGTCTTGGGCCTGAAATGTAGGCTCACTAGGAGATTTGTGAAATGTAGCAGGGGGAGGTGCTACAAAAACAGGAGTCATAGGTGGAGGAAGGTACGGAACTGGTTTTGGAGGTGGAGACTGTGGTGTCTGAGAGGTGGTGCCTCGGTAGTGCTGATAAATGGGGAAACTTGGGGATAATTCAGTGGTGATATTATCCTGAGTTTGGATCATTGATGGAGCAGGGTTATTTGGGTAAGATGGGGGTAACTGTCCTGTAGACCAAGCTTGGTACATTTCAGCCATTTGCTGCTTGAGCTTAAGCATTTCTTCTTTCATTTTCCCGACATCCATCTCTTCTATCTCCATACCTGTGTCAACATCTGGGATAGACATACTTTCGGGTATTGGTCCTTTTGATCTTGTGTGATAGTGATAATATGCCAGTATACTCTTTAGAGAAACTAACTGGTTGAATTCTGAAAATGGACAAACTTGTTAGTTTCGAGAGTTTAACACATATATAATCACACGTTGAGATGCAATGCTCCTAGACAAATAATCCCTTTCTATTATGCATTCGCTCGGTTGCTTGTGTCGTCCCAGTTTTCTTGAAATTGAAAAATTGTCATTCGCTTTTATTTACTATATATATCTTTATCGTGGTGGTCGACTCTTAGAGATTGCCTATGTATTATGTCAAACATGAATCAGACCTTGCGTAGTTCGGACCAAAGTATGTTTATTTATTACACAAAGATGGAATTACATTTGAAAACTTTAAGAAAATAGCTTGAAACACACACACTTAAATCAAAATAAAAGATACAATTCATAACATCTCACAAAATGCCCCACTTTCCACTTTTGTTCTCTAATATTGGATTATCTGCTCAATGTGGGGCTTGACCTGGATGGCCTCCCAGCGTACGATACATCCTTTCCAACTCTATTGCTAGATGACGAGCAAAAGTGGGCGCATGCTCTGTAAACCTTTCATAATCCATTCCTTGGCAGTTTACATAACTTTGAGATGTGAAGACTGCCAAGTCGTGGACTTGTGCCCTGAAACCTTGGAGACGTTGGTCTTGGTCTTGCAATTGCTGCTGACGAGTGGTGGCTATGTCTCTGACACGGTTTTCACGATCTAAAGCTGATTCTAATAGAGCTCGGAGTCTGGCCTGCTCTAATCTTGCTTGTGATCTTTCCCTGTCGAGGTCTGCTTGTTGGTATTCTCTGTTGCATCTTCTTGCCTCTTCTAGTTGTGCACGAAGCTGGTCTTCTGATCGCATCCAATAGTCTTTTTCCTTCTTGAATTGAGCCTTGTCTTTTTCGGATTGCCTATCCTGGCGTTCCTTGTTAGATCTGGCTTCTTCATTTAATTGTTGGATCCTTTCTTTTGCTTTGCTCAATGCCCTTTCGTTTTCTGCAAGAATGGAATCATAATCTTGCATTTTTTCGAAGAGATTGGCGATGGTTTTTTGATCTTTCCAGCTTCTCTTTGGCGTTTCAGAGACTCTTTTCATTTTTTGGAATCGAGCATGAAGATTTTCATTCTCACAAGCTAAACTCTTTTTCTCGCCTTTGGCTTCTTGTTCTTGCAAATCTTTCTCCAAACTGAGGCTTCTTAGATTTTCTTTTAGGGCATGGATAGTGCCTTTATACCCTTTTTCTTTTTCTCCCCAGATTAACCGCTCTTGGATTTTATCATTGAAGTTTTGAACATGGGGTCTTTTTGTTGGCCTTTTTAGCTCAGGTTCCGGTACATCATCCACGCGGGACCGCTTTTCGAACCACCTTGCATATCCAGGATTTATCTCACCCTTGGTAGCGTCTAGGACTTGAGTATCACTTTTCAAGTATCGGCACCCATTCCACATCTGCTGAAGTAGAGCTTCGGGAATAGTGGCTTCTGGGTGTAATTCGATTACTTGCATACTCAAATCTTCCTCATCAGGAACTATTTGATATCTCCCTAGTTGCCTTAGGACTCTTAGTGGTGCATATGGCTGAATGCTTCTCAATCCCAATAGTAGTAGATAACTATTTGAGGTTGACATATGTATTACTTCTCTCATCGGGAGCCATCCCAGAGTCCATTCAATTTGATTTGCCGTTAAAGCCTTTAGATGAGATACCCATGCTTCTATCCCTTCTGGAGCTTGGTAATTTTTTGTTCTTTCCTCATAGCTCTCGATGCAATTAGCTTTGTTCGACCCATACTGTATGATCTTGGGTTGTTGTTGGAGATGTTCAATCACCCACATTTGCAACAAAATTTTGCATCCTTCGAAAACTTTCGCTCCTGATTTGCATAAAGTCAAAGCCCGATAAATATCTGATAGAATGATGGGGACAAGGGTGTGATTTTCTTTAGTGGTGAGGATTTGCACAATTTTTGCGGTGCGAATATCAATTGTTCGCTCTTTATTTGGGAAGACCATGACTCCTAGAAAAGCCACCATGAAAGCAAATCGTCGGTGTATCTGCCAAGTGTCTTTGTTTTGCTTATTAGTAAGGCCTTTCTCATGAATTTCGAACCCATCTGACTTTCCAAATCTGGAATACAAAAAGTTGAAGGAACAACATCCATTGATGACATTGCTTTTCCTGATTTGACTGCTGATGTTCAGAAGACCGAAGAATCGATGTATTGAAGGAGCCTTTGTGAATATCAAGCTTTGATTTCTTAAACTTCCGTCAAAACCAACATAGCCAGCTACCTCCTCTAATGTAGGAGTAAGCTCGAAGTCAGAGAAACGAAAAACATTGTGAACAGGGTCCCAGAAAGTTACTAATGCCGTAATCAGATCATCCCGTGGCTTAACTTTCATAATGTCCGTGAGATTTCCCAAATGCTTGACGACCCATTTTTGACCGTCTTCGCCTAAATCATACCACCACATTTGAAGCTGACATAGAAATTCCTCCGTACTTGTGGATGAGGGGCTTTGCGTAGTGCTCATTTTGTATCTGAAATTTAATAAAGTCAAAATTTATTTTGGAAAAATTTATACTAAAAATTATTTTCGAATTTTTTTTTTATTAAATATTTTTATTTCAAAATTTAAAACTATATTTTTTTTCGAAAATTTTAAAACAACCTATTTTATTCCTTGCTTCTTACCATGATTTTATTTAAGCTGGTCAACAAGCATGTTTGAGGCAAATGAATGCACAATTAACAAGTAGGATGCATCATGATGGTCTTTTAATTTTGGGTTCACCTGTCCTAGACAGACCCAACCCCTGTGTTGAGTCTCCAAGGCCAAATGCATATGATGCAAATATTCGTTCCTACTAGGGATCCGGTACATGGCTGAGTTATTCTAAGTGTAAAACCTTAGGTTGATTGTTCTAAACCTGGCTTACCCAAACGGACAGTTTGAGCCGAAGCGGGGGCAACGTACCGGGAGCACGAAAGTCTGCCCGGCCTAGTTACTTGTCCCAACTCCGTCTTATTTGGTATGACTTTAACAGAAAGGTGGGTCACGCGCACGTGTACACCATAAATTCAGAAGACTCAGAAAGAAGGGGGTTTCGTAGCAGTTGTATATATTCACAATTCAAATAATATTAAAGCGGTAAAAAAAAACATTTAGCATATTAGCATATAAACAGTTGAAAATTATATAGTAAGTAAAGCCAATAAAAACAGATATTTTAAGCTCGAATTCTTTAAACCCTGAACCTATGGTTCTGGGTTAAAATAACACTTGAGTCCCCAGCAGAGTCGCCAGAGCTGTCGCACCTCCTTTTTCCCGCACCCGCGGGGCGCGTGGGGAGTTTTCTCCAATTAAAGGACAGTCGAAACGGGATTTGTTTATTTGTTTCAGAGTCGCCACCTGGGAATTTTGAGGCGTCCCAAGTCACCAATTATAATCCCTGAATCGAGGAGAATATGACTCTGTTTATTTTTCTGCGAACCAGAAATCCTGAGTAAGGAATTCTGTTAATCCGGAAGAAGGTGTTAGGCATTTCCGAATTCCGTGGTTCTAGCACGGTCGCTTAACTGTTTTTATTATTGGCTTAATCAACTTGATTTTATTAAATATTGATGTTATCTGATTTTACTACCGCTTATACTTATTATGATTGAGAAACCTTCTTTGAATCGAATTACGCGTACGTATATTCGTGTTGTAAATTAAAAAGATGCGGAATGGTGTCACGCGCACGTGTACACAATTACTTTTGACAATATATTTATTAAGCACATTTTTCGAGATTGCGTTGAATCAAGAATGATTATTTTTCTTGAATAATGAACCGTACATATCGGATTTTTATGAAATTGATTTAACGCTTTTAGAAAAATCCTTTTATTAAATAATCATTCGAAATTGCGCGTACGCATAATCCGAAATTTTGTTTTTAAAAGTATAATCAGGGTACGTGAACGTATCCCTAATTGCACAACATATTTGTAATGATATTATGGAATTTCCAAAAAAAAATGTTTGTTATAGCACGAGAAACCTCGTCTTAAGATATTCTTTAAATTTTTGGAAAATAATCCACAATTTATTAAATATCGACCATTGATTATAATTTCCGAATATAAATCATATTCACTCCAATTATTCAAATTCAAAAGACAGAATAAAAATATGATTAATACTAACTTTAAAACAAATGTGACATATATAAATATGCCAACGAATAAATTGCATATGAAACCGAAAATAAATGATTCATAAAGGAAGGAACTATTTTCCGAGAATTTTCATGATTACTTAATGCAAATTCTATTTTTAATTACCATTGATTTAAGATGTTGCCATTTGTGTATATACAACTCAACTTATTCTCACATACTCGTTTTAATCTTAATAGACCTAATTATTTGGTCACTTTGTTTTATGAAAGTAGATAAGCATCGAATTTATAGAAAAGGCATTATTATGCAAGTTAATTCAACAAAGTTACCTTACATACAACCTAACTGTTTGGCGTAAACATTCATAACGTTTTAACATCATGATGAGCTATACCAACTTACTTTACTCATATGATTGTACCTGTCATCATACCATATAATAACTTATACCAACCTAAACAAAATCATATTTGTTACAAGATATTCTACTAATGTAACTTCTTAATCATTACATTTAACTAATGGTATTATGGGATGTAATCAATGGCCCATTTTTATGCCTCACTCCCTGTTTTGACAATTCACGTATATCTATACCAATGAGATTTCGGAATAGCTAACATTATTACAAAACTTTATATGAATTTCAAAATAAGACAATTTAACTCATAGCTATCAAATTGAATTCACTATTAGTTAACTAACATAAAAATGAAATTAGAACTAATGAACTTGGACAATTGGAAAATAACATTTCAATTCAAGCTTCATTGACGGGTCATGCTGAAATCTCTTTCCAACTTAAAATTTAAAAGACATATACCTGAAAATGGAGGTAGAAGAAGTAAGTTTCAGCAGTTACAGCAGTAACACACTCAGCCAAATATCAGTATTCCCACAGATTTGAACAATAATAAGACCCGAAGAAAATAGATGCACAGTATAGTATTTTGAAAGACACTTCAGATTTTAACTGAACAGTGGAATCACACAAAGTTGAACAGATTCAACACAAGAACAACATTTCAGATTTCAGCTTTTCTTCAGTTACAAATTCAGTTTGTTTCTGATTTTCTGTTTCTGCTGCTGTATCTGTGTGTGAGTGTATATGTGAGTGTTCTATTTTCTGTTTCCTTTCTTTAAAATCTCAGCCCTCAAAATCTCTTAAAGATTTTCTCTTAAAAATTCTCTCTCTGTAAAAAAACTTTCTGAAAATTCTGTTTTTTTTTCTCTCTCAAAATTCTGTCTTTCTCACTCAAAATTCTCTTTTTTTTAACTGTCTGTCCAGCTCCTGTATTTATACAGGGCTGGTCTTAGGCAATTTAAGTGCTTCTTGGACCCCCTTCTTCTTTTTAAAAACAGAAAATCCCATTATGTAAAACCTTTTCCCTGATTTTCAGCAGTCCATTATCCCTTGTTCCCTATTAGTATCATTAACTAATAGCCACTAACATTATATTATAATATACTAGTACTAACACCCTGTTTTTTACTGTTTCTTTCCCAGAAGTGCCCCTGAAATCTTGATGTTATTACTGAAAAATCAGAACCTATAGCAAAACAGATTCTAAAATCTGTACAAACTTAGTTATCTCCCTGATTTACAGCTAAAACCAATCCTATTAACCTCCTAACACAATTGCATTCGACCAACTTTTGCAAACTTGAATTCAAACTGGACATTACAGCAATATTATACTGAATTCAGAACTAACAACATATTACTGAAATTATCAAAACAATTCAGACTGGACCTAACACTGAACTAGAATCAAACACACACAGGATCATTGTCAATACTGACAATGTCCTGAAACTTTAATGTTCAGACAGTAACATATATACAACCTTTATTTTGACAGATTCATATAAACCAGGATGATTTAACTAACGAGTATTAGTTAAAAATGATTACCTACAATACCTGTCAACAAACAGTACATAATAATAGAAACAGATAATTTCAATCAGTATTATGAGAATTCGTAATATAATTAATCGACGAACTTAATCGAGTCGATTACACACCTTGTAAACAATCACAACCAATAGAAACAATTCACATTCGGATCAAGTAGATAGGGTAGGAGACAGAAATGACAGAATTGATCAAAACAAATATGAAAAATTAAAAAGCTATTAAAACAGACAACAATACACGTAGAATACACAAAAGAAATAGAAAAATACCTCTGAATCTTCAAATTTATTCAGACACAGACTCAACTTGGATTCGGACATTTTTGAGGTTGAACAGACTTTATTCGAAGTATTCTCAGTTGAGAATACCTCGATTAAAGTCTCTTAGACCTCAATCTTTCACTCGAATCGGAAAAATTCCAAGATTGGAAAATTCTTAGGGTTCCAGATTTTTGGATCTTAAATCCGAACACTTCTAGGCAGATTCGAAGCAAACCAACGGTATTCTAGTCACGAGGGAGGTCTAGGGGTCATTTGGTGTTAATTTGGAAGGAATCTGAGTAGGGTTAGGTTTCACTCGAATCTTCAAATGAAGATTCGAGCAGTTCTATGAAGATTCGAACCATGCTACTAACAGATCCGTGATGAGGATGGACAGGGGAAGCTCTGGTGTTATTTTGGAGGTCATCAGAGACAGTTGGTTCTTCAGGCCAAACTTCAATCGAAGATTCGAGACATTGGGGCCTGATTCGAGGTATATGTGTTATGGATTTGGAATGGGGAGGTTGAGAGGAGTCGAGGGTGTTAAGGTGGGGTGGTTTGGACTACCGGAACCGCCGTGAGGCGATTTCCGGTAGGCGGTGCACGGTGGTGGAAGGTGAAGTTCATTTGGTCTCTTGAAGGAGACGATGAACAGGGCCGAAGGGTGGGGTGTTTGGTCTGGGGGGCTGGGGTGTGGATTGGATTTATATACGAGTGGGGTGGATTGATCTCATCCGTTGGATCAATTAAGATTTACGGTTGAGATCAATTCACTTAACCAAACGTCGTCGTTTGGTTAAAGGTTGGGGTCAGGCTGGATCGGGTTAAAGGGTCGGGTTACGGGTTACGGGTAAGGGTAGTGTATCTCAACCGTTGGATGAATTGAATCCGACGGCCTTTGATGAAGGGTGATGAAACGTCGTCGTTTCGATTTGTTTGAATTGGACCGGACATGGGGCTGTTGGGATTGGGCTGTGAAGGGGATTAATTGATTTGGGCCTGGATTTTAATCCAGGTCCAATCTTTTACTAGTATGTTTTCTTTATTTTATTTTTCAATTAATTCATTTTCTAATTTAAAAATTATAAAACCATTTTAACTTCACAAAAATATATTAATTACTCTATAACAATTATTTAACACATAGACAAAAACATCAATCACACAGTGAAACATTTAAAATAGAACCAATGCGTATTTTTTTGCGATTTTATTTAAATTATCTTTTAAATGCATAATTAAATCCTATATGCATGCAATATGTATTTTACTTTATTTTTTGATTTATTTTGACAAAATAAACATTTACGGACATAACACAAACATTTAACACCACGCCAAATTCAAAAATTACACAGTAAAAGAAATTTATTTTATTTTTTGATTTATTTTGGAGTAGTTTTTCGTAAGGCAAAAATTGCGTGCTCACAATCATTCAGCCTAGAAAAATACACTGACACACTAGAGATTCCTTGTGTCAAGGAACTTATTTCCTTGTTCATGTGATAAATTTTTGTGGCATTCACCTTATCAAATCTATCCTTCACAGATTTCAATACCTTTTGTGCATCTGAAGAGTACGCAATTCCTCTTCTAAGTACTGGTGCTACTGAACTTCTGATCCATGATTGGACTATTATATTGCATCGTTCCCATTGTCTTAACCTAAAGTTATCTTTCTCATATTGTTCTCTAGTACAAGTTCCGTCTATAAAACCTAGTTTATTCTTTACCAATAGTGACATTGTCATAGATCTACTCCATTCCGAATAGTTTTCTGTTACAATTAGTAATTTAGGCACAAATGAGATACCTGGTGTGTCCGAAGCATGTACATATAGCGGATCATTGCAATCGAGTGTTTGAGTGGTTGCATGTGATGATCCAGCACTCCCATCAGGAATATCGATGGCCATTTCAGCAAAAAATCGAAGAATTTTGAAGATTTCACAATCAGCAGACAATTTTAAAAGAGGAACGAAAAATTGGGGAAAACGGAGATTTAGAAGAAATGATTAGATGCTGGAGCTCGACTGTCAGAATCGCGTGGAGCCGGGCTCTGATACCATGTTAAAAGTAAACCCTAGGTACGCCATTGTTGAGCTCTTCATGAGCATCGACTTTCAGAGATGAAGGAAGAAGAGAAAGAGAGAAGATAGAGAGAGAACTAAGCTCATTTCTTCAACTAACTAAATGAAATGCACTGTACATACATATATAACCACTAACCGACCTAACTAACTCTAGTTACACTTATACACCTTCTAGAACAGTATTACTTAAATAGCCTTAGGTACAACTGCATTAAGCTACTAATTTCTACATTTCCCCTCAAGTTGAGAATGGAAAATATTTTTCATTCTCAACTTGGATACTAGAATTGCATGTTGCTGGTGTCTCAAGGCCTTTGTCAAGATGTCAGCCAGTTACTCATTACTTCTATTTGCTCAGTCTTGATTAATCCTTCTTGAATTTTCTCCCTAATTCAATAAACCAATCATCTACTAATAAAAATATATATATACTAAATAATATATTATTATTTAATCTCCGTATTATGATTCTACTCTATAATTGCAGCATAACTCATTCACAAACTGAACGAACCCTTAGATAAATTAATCAATGTCTTTAAAATTTCTTGAAATTAGAGCCAAAATTTAAACTGTGCATCAGACCTTGTCCGCACCTTAAGACGTGCTGAATACAAAACAAATAATTTGTATTCACCACATGCAACCCACTTCTGATAGTTACGTGCCCACTTTCATGTGGAGCTAGCACACGTTAACCGTTGAACTTAATAATTTTTGCTTAAATAGTATTCCTTTCGTTCCAAAATAAATAGTTTTTGGGCCCTTTTTTTATTTAAAATAAGTGATTTTTTCAGATTTTAAGAATGAATTAATTATTTTTTTTCTTACATTGCCCTTGGAGTAATAGTGTTGGAGTATGTGTTAGGAATATTTATGTAAAGATATAGTAAAGATTAATATGGTTAATTTCATTGCTAACTAATATTAAGAGGTGAACTTTTTAATCTGTGTGAAAATAACTAAAAAATTAGTTATTTTGGACCGAAATAAATATAATTTGTATTTGTATTAAAACTACATTAAAGATACACAAATATTAAATTAGAACACAGTTATTAATGGTTGAAATGCATTTTAAAATCCATAACCCATCCGTGTTATTGCAGCAATTTTCACTGTCATGGCGTAAATTTCCGTGCTTCAGATTTGCAAGGTGACAACTTTAACCCATCATTTTCACGACAACGATCGATAACTGGCTATGACCAACTTCCTTTTTCAACGGTTGATGTCTCCACTGTTTCTTTCAGAAAGTTGACAACACACTTAAGAGAAAAAAGTATTTGTTTTTCAAAAACATTATTTTTTTCTAATTTGAGGTGTTTGACCAAGCTTATTTGGGAAAAAAAATGCTTTGGGGAAGAAGCAGAAGCAGAAAAAAATAGCTTCTTTCCAAAAGTAGAAGCAGTTTTGACTTTTCTTCTTACCTAAAATACCCTTAACAAAATATAGTATATACCAAAATAACCCTTAAACCTAATACTTAGGATATTAATTTATAAATATTTCTTCTTATTTTTAGGAAAATCTTCTAATATATAATGACTTTAGGGGTGAATGTTTTTATATTTATTGAAGGAATTTTAATATATTTAACTTATATTAAAAGAATTAAGTACTTTTTAATTTTATTTTCATATTTTACTTAAATAAAATAATTTTTTTTTTTAATTATTGCATGTAATAACAAAAAATTGATATTATTTATTTACTTATATTTTTAATTATTAAGTAAATCTATTCATGTCCTTATTCGTAATTTGACACTTAAAAGCACTTTCTAAAAAGTTTGGCTAAACACAAATTATTTTTCAAAAGTGTTTTTCAGACTGATTAGTCAAACACAAACTGCTTCTCTCCAAAAGTACTTTTTTCAAAAGAACTTTTAGAAAAAGCACTTCTCAAAATAAGCTGATTTCTCCGGCTTGGCCAAACATGTTATTATAAATATATAGACTATACCCTTTTTATAGACATTCTCTACAGTGCATCTTCTAACTATTCTGCTTTCCTTAGTTTTGAGGTATGCCCTTAACATCTTCTCTTTCATATCAAGTGTAGTTCTCTTTTTTTTTTTTTTGAGGTTATTGTTGACTGTTAATTCTTGCTACTGTCACTACTTTGTTTTCCTTTTAATGATTGTTGGGTTTATGTTTTTCTTGAGTCGAGGCTATCAGAAACAACATCTTTACCTTACATTACCCTCCCAAGACGACCCCACTTGTGAGATTTCGCTGGTTATTGTTATATTGTTGCATGTTAATTCTGGGATTTTCTTGATTTTCTTTCAAGTACTTTATAAATGAGGTCAATTTTCTGTTAAATGAGTAGGTCTGCATATAGAACATTGAGTTGAATGAATGATACAAGTTTTTGCTGCCCCCTTTTATTTTTAATTTTTTAAAATGAATCTAATGGTGGCAAGAATCCAAAGATAGTCCAGATAATCTGGGATAATATTTCAATCTTTTCTTTCATACTCCATCTGTTTCAAAAAAGATTAGCATTATTTCCTTATTAGTCACACAAATATTACCCGTACATATAGCAAGGCTGGATCTTGATTATAGACTTGAGTGAGTAATGCAAGTTTTTGCTACCCCCTTTAATCTTTTTAACTTAAGAATCTAATGGTGGCAAGAATCTAAAGATAGTCCAAGATAATTTGTGATAAAATTTCAATCTTGGTAATCATGATTTAATATTTATTTTTCTTTAATTCCCTTGTCAATGTCTCTTATCTTTTTTATGGTTTTTGAGAATCTTGTGTGATTGTTTCACATTTAGAGCTTAGAAAGTGTATATGGTTTAACACAGATACATATAATCAATCATAGTTGGTATTGTTGACAATGAGCTTTAATTTGAGAACTTATGAATTAGGTTAAAATGGATCCAAGGTTCAATAGTTTTCCAACTTCTATGAATGGATTCAGCCTGGAGAACCAATCCTTACCCATTTCTTCGAATCGTTGGAAGAATAATGAGCCAAGATTTGAAGCTATTTATCAAGATCAGAAGCTAGTCAATGGTCCAAGATTTGAAAATAACTTTGTCCCAAACAATGTTGGTGGAGTTCAATCAGTTTCTAATGACCCTTTACCAACAAGCAGCAACAAAGCATTGACTTCTGATATTGGTGCTGAGGATGAATACAATGAAGACTTTGATTTCTCTGATACGGTTTTGAGCTATATAAATCAGATGCTTATGGAAGAAGATATGGAGGATAAGACACATATGCTTCAGGAGTCGTTGGAATTTCAAGCGAAAGAGAAGTCATTCTATGAGGCCCTCGGCAAGAAATATCCACCTTCACCTCAGCAAAACCTGTCGATTACTTACCAGAACGATGAGATACCAGATGAGTACTGCTCAGGAAGTCTGTATAATTTTACGAGTAATAGCAATGACAGTAGTGGTTACCTTATTGATCCAACAGTTATTAACATTTCCAATGATCTTGATTCCTCTTATGTACAAGGCCTTTCAGTTTGTAATGGTACTTACTCTTCGATTAGCTCATCGAGTAGCTTAAATAATATTGTAGATGGGTTCTTAGACTCTCCTGTAAGTCCTCTTCATACCCCTGATATATATAACGACAGCCACCCGATTTGGAACTTTAGGAAAGGAGTGGAAGAAGCAAACAAGTTCCTCCCAACTAATATTAAGTTGTTGGACAATGTGGATATTAATGACTTGTTGCCTCTGGAGAAAAGAGGGGAAAGTGGTTATGTGGCTGCTCGGGTAGAGAAAAGGTATGCGGGAGAAACTTCACCTACAGAGCCGAGAGGGAGGAAGAATCCTCATAGAGATGATAAGGATTTACTAGAAGAAGAAAGAAGTAGCAAACAAGCTGCTGTTTATACAGAATCAACAGTTCGTTCAGACGAGTTTGATATTGTTTTGCTGCATAGCTTGGGTAATGGGAAGGAAGCGTTGGAAGCTTATCGCGAGAGCTTGAAGAATGCTAGAATGAAAACTACGGTGCAGAATGGGAAATCAAAAGGATATAATGGAGGGAAGGGCCGCGGCAAGAAACACAGTAGTAAAAAGGAAGTCATAGATTTAAGGACTCTTTTAATAAATTGTGCACAGGCTGTTGCTGCTGATGATTGCAGAAGCGCAATTGAACTGCTGAAACAGATCAGACTCCATTCATCTCCTTTCGGAGATGGCAACCAGAGATTGGCTCATTGCTTTGCGGATGGTATGGAGGCACGCTTGGCCGGCACTGGTAGCCAGATTTATAAGGCCCTTGTCAATAAAAAAACATCAGCAGCCGATTTTTTAAAGGCCTATCACTTGTATCTCGCGTCATCGCCATTCAGGAAGCTTTCGGGTTTTGCCTCAAACAAGACAATCATGACAAAAGCAGGGAATGCTGCAAGGGTCCATGTCATTGACTTTGGTATCCTCTATGGCTTTCAATGGCCTACGCTTATTCAACGTATCTCAGCTAGAGAAGGTGGGCCCCCAAAGCTTCGCATTACTGGTATAGAGTTTCCTCAACCTGGTTTCAGGCCTGCAGAAAGGATTGAGGAAACAGGACGCCGTTTGGCTGATTATGCTCAGACCTTTAATGTACCATTTGAATACCATGCAATTGCAAAGAAATGGGAAACTATCAGACTTGAGGATCTAAAGCTTGAAAAAGATGAATTTCTTGTCGTCAATTGTTTGTATAGATTTAAGAACTTGCCTGATGAGACCGTGTTAACTGACAGTTCGAGAACTCTTGTTCTCGATCTTATAAGGAAAATCAATCCAGACATTTTCATCCATGGGATTGTCAATGGGGCTTACAGTGCCCCATTTTTTGTCACGCGATTTCGTGAGGTCCTTTTTCACTTTTCTGCACTTTTCGATATGCTGGAAGCTAATGTACCACGTGAGTCTCCAGAACGAATGTTAATTGAGAGAGAGATCTTTGGGAGGGAAGCCCTGAATGTCATAGCTTGCGAGGGGTGGGAAAGAGTCGAAAGGCCAGAGACATATAAGCAATGGCAAGTTCGTAATCTAAGGGCAAGGTTTACACAGATACCTTTTGAACGGGAGGTCATGAATCGGGCAATAGAAAAGGTGACATCAAGCTATCACAAAGACTTTGTAATCGACGAAAATAACAAGTGGCTATTGCTAGGGTGGAAAGGGAGAACAATATATGCATTATCTTGTTGGAAACCTATTTAAGAATCTGCAAGCTATGTTGCTCGGATTCTCCGAAAATGTTTCCGGGTGCGTGTCGGATCCTCCAAAAGTAGTATACTTTTGGAGGATCCGACAAGGGTGTGGCAGCATTTTGGAGAGTCCACGTAACATAGTGTGCAAGACATGTTTTTAACATGCTTTCTTTTGAACATAAAGTTGTCTTTCCACATATTTGGAGAAATCAAACAATACAGAGGTAAATCTCCTGACCTATTTCACATGTTCTCTTCTTGTTCCAATTCATCTTTAACATTAAAAAGTGACTGAATATGCCACCCATGCAGGTAACGGGCAAGTTCATGCTGTTGTTAAAGCTAATAAATATTTGCTCACACGAGCGACACAATGTTTATTTCGTTGCTAAGATGATCATTCAAGGTGAGGCTTCAGAAAATATTCTTGCCAACCGATGATGAAGTTGAATTATCAGCATATAATCGTTGCTGCAAAGTGTGTAGCACATACCTGCTACCTTTCACCTAACTCTGGTCATCATCGAGTTTTAGGCAGATAGGAAAAGATTACCTAGTAGTATTTTTTGTATCTATTGGAACTTAATTTCTAGTCTCTCAAGACCTTTTATCACATTTCACTGCTACACCCTGGGGTGCCTTATGTGCAACGCGTTGTTATTAAACATTATTATCTTGTCTGTTTTGCTTCTTTATCCATCATTTGGATTTCCATTTGAAAAGAGAACAAGTTTTGCATAGCCTTGTATTTAGGCTGTCAAATGGTGTGTTAACTGACAAATAGCATATACAGAATTAGATGCAATAGATCACTTCTCTTCTTAGTTCAATCCCAATGTTCATTGTTTTTTTCACGAGCATAATTTCTGCCACGGCATGCAACAATAATCTGAAAAATGGCAATAAAACTTCTCAAATATTAATCAACTTCATCTTTTGGATTGTCAAGGTTCAAAGTGCTTCTTGGTTCGTAATTTAGAATTTTAACTTATCACAGTTTACAAGAGAATAATTAGCTACCTCCTTGTAAGTAGACTAACTCGTTTATAAGAAATGCCCCTTGTATTATCTACAATCAATTCAACAAGTATTACTTCACATTTTCTCTTTCCATACGGTATCAGAGTCTTACTTATTTTTATAATTGTACTAGTCTCGACTCTTGGGTTGACTATTTCAATGCCATCACTCATTATTTCGATGATCTAGGGTCACGGTCTAGTGTTACGGTCTTTTCACGTCAAGAGAATATTGTGTAGAATACTCTCCACTTAATTGTAGAATAATCACTACTATTTTAAATTTTGCATAGAAAATGTACTAACTTTCTTGCAGGGGCGGATCTACCTTGTCGGACCGGGGTGGCACGCCACCCGCATGCTTCGACAAAAATTCTTAATATATATGTTGATATCTATGGAAAGTAAGCTATATATATATAAAGTGGCACCCGGATTACACAAACAGCAAGCGGGTGCCATGGTTTTGACTTGATTTTGAAGTCTGTAATCTACTGCATGGTTCTGGGTTCAATTTGCTGCAGTAGCAAATTTTACGTTTCTTTGTTTTAAGATCTTTTTCCTACTTATTAACCCTAGATTTCCCTCTTTTTTCTTCCGGTTGTTTGCTACTAAATCCCTCTATATTCTTTCTTTGTTTAAATTTCTATACATTAGTATTCATTTTGCTCCCTACAATTATATCTTATTTCATAAGCAATTTCTTTTGATACGTAATTTTAAAATTCTAATTAATATATAGTTTCTCTCTTTCTAGTGATACAACATTAATTTATATATTGGAGTATAATTTTACAGTATCATTTGTTGGATTTTGAAAAAAATATCCTGATTAAGAGAGGTTTTAAATTGATTTTCATAGATTGATAACTTTAAAATTTTGCCTTTGAAAATAATTCTCATATGACTCAACAATTAAATTGAAAAATTAACCCAAGCATAATGATTAATTAATCAAATCAAACATTATATAAGCTACTCTTTAAGAAAAATTTCTAATTGCATGCGTACTTTCATGGATAATATCTTTTCGTACTTTTATCTGGAAAATAGTAAATCAAGCGTAAAAAAATTGAACTAAAATTGAACTTATTTGCATTTTTTAAATAAAAGACGTAACTGGATTAACCAAAAATTAACTGAATCATCCATTCTTCCTATTCGGTCTTTCTGGCTACTATATATATAGTGGCACCCGCAACCTTCAAATGTTGGATCCGCCTCTGCTTTCTTGTGAGTAGACAAAACTTTTATGTAAAGAGCTTCTCTCTTGAATTGAATACTCCCACCTTTTCTTTTCTTTTTTCATACAAAATTTTTATACAAAAAAGTAGTTTTTTTTAAATATATAAGCTATTGAATCCCCTTAACACATGGGAAAGCTTCGGGGTGTAGCATTTTTTTTTTTTGGGGGGGGGGGGGGTCCCTTTTGATGGTTCCTCGTTCCACCACAGTTAACACAACATTATTGACCTAATAAACTAGTAATTGATTAGAAACTAAAAGCTACACCTTTGCATATAAATCAAAGTTTAAATTGGCTTTTGAACTTGATAGACATGCTTTGTACTTCATATATTACATTTGATTTCAGTTTTTTTTTCAATAATTTTTTTTTCTATAATTGTTTTTTCTTCACTGCACCTTTCTTTACTAGAACCCATCCTTTAAATGCACATTTGCGCTTTACACTTAAAGCCCCGATGTACCTTGTGTCTTTTTCAATGCCTTTTCGCGCGTTTTCACCTTTGACAACACTGATTGGGACAACCTCTGATCCCTCAGAAGAGGATTGATTATCTTGTGCTGTCTTGTCCTTAGGGATATCTTTAATTTCTCTGTTCTCTTCTTCGAATCCTTGCTTGAACCTGTTATAGTTTGTAAGCTCACTATTCTCAAATGAGCGTTCACCCAATACCTGGACCAGATCTTCTTGATGAAGGACCTCCTTTTCAAGTAGCAATTCTGCAATCTGAGCTACATGTTCTCTGTGTTCCTCTATAAGCTGTAGGGTACGATCATATGCTTTGGCGACCCATTCTCTAACTTCATCGTCAATAATTGCTGCAGTCTTGCTACTGTAGGGCTTTGATGTCTCAAATGTATCATCTCTTAGCGGAAAAGAAAGAAGACCAACCTTGTCACTGAAACCATAGACAGCTACCTGAGCATATGTCATCTTGGTTACTTTCTCCAAATCATCTTGAGCTCCAGTTGAGATCTTTCCAATCAAAACCTACTCAAAAATTAAAATCCATATCAACATTGAAAAGATCTGATTTAGTGGAAGAAAAAAAGGTAGAAAATTCGGAAAAGGAATAGGTAGAAAAAGCAAGTTGCTATAAAGATTTAAAGAGATTGCATTTTCAATAAGGTACGTAGTGACTAATCTTGTCCAACAACGAAGTATTATATGTGACGTTTTTTAGGTTATTGATTCTATGAATATCCAGAGTTGTCATATTAAGGCCTACTACTTCATTGAGCAGCTTTCTATGAGGTTGAAAAGCAGAAAATTGAATATGCCCAAACTCATTAGGAATAGTTTAGGATGTATGCATTTAGGCATGTTACTGTGTAAAAGTTGGTGGCATGACACAGTCTTTTTGCGTCTAAGAAACTTCATTCATATTATGACAGCAAAAAGGGTACCTAAAATGACATGCAACAAACCAGTTTGATGACTATAAAATATTCTAGCAGAACTGTAACACAAGTAATTCATGTCACAAAGGATTCACCTTCTAGAGGATAACTATTTCGTTAAGTGAAGGGGCAAGAAGATTATAAAAAAAATGGTAATTTCCTAAAGAGAAGTCACAGGAGTCATTTCTTGAAGTACGACGCGGGGCTTGTCCGAGACCATATAAAGAGACAACAGCCTATTTTTTCAACCTATGTGGGACGTTCTAACAGTCTTTGGCAGGAATGGTTTGCATATGCATCCAGCACGATGAGATGTTTCCAAAAGATTAACTGATAATGATGTAGGGAAAACATGTGAAAACAAGGAGACAGTTGATAAATATACCTGCTCAGCAGCTCGGCCACCAAGAGTCATGCATGTCATATCAAATAGCTGCTCCTTAGTCATTAAAAGATTTTCATTGGGAACATATTGAGCAAATCCTAATGCTGCTGTTCCACGAGGAATAATTGTCACTTTAAGTAATGGTTCTGCATGTTCCAAGAACCAACCAGCAACAGCATGGCCGGATTCATGATACGCAATTGTCCTCCTTTCCAGTTTGCTTATGACCTGCAGAATGCACAAAGGTAGCTTTGCATAAGTATATCGTGTTGTCCAAAAATAACTTTTTTGCCATTTACAAGTTCTTACTAGAACCTACTGGACTGCAATTCATAACAGCATCTTAAGAAAAAGAGTGAGGAGATTGGATACCTTGTTCTTCTTCTCTAGACCCCCAATCACCCTGTCTATTGCTGCCTCGAAATGATGCATTTTGATTGTGGTACTCTCACTCCTAGCAGCAAACAAAGCAGCTTCATTACAAACATTCGCAATGTCTGCTCCAGCAAATCCTGGTGTTAGAGCAGCAAACCTCTGTGAATAGAACGCTGCCTCCTGGTCAAGTTTCAACTTGTTCAGATAGATTCTGAAAATCTGTTCACGACCTTTTATGTCTGGCTTGTCAATGGTAATCTGGCGATCAAAACGACCAGGCCTTAACAAGGCTTTGTCTAATATATCAAGTCTATTTGTGCCAGCGAGTACAACTACACCAGATGTGGTTGCAAATCCGTCCATTTCTACAAGCAGTTGGTTTAAAGTACCCTCACGTTCATCGTTTCCTCCAGAATAGCGTCCCTTCCCTCTTGTTCCACCCACTGCATCGATCTCGTCGATGAAAATTATACTAGGTGCACAACGTCTTGCCTCCCGAAATAAGCTCCTAACTCTAGCTGGACCAACACCAACAAACATCTGCACAAATTCTGACCCAGAAATCGAGAGAAAAGGTACGCCAGCTTCTCCAGCTGTAGCTTTAGCTAAAAGTGTCTTTCCAGTCCCAGGAGGACCAACTAGAAGAGCACCCTTAGGAATTTTGGCTCCTAGCTCCTCGTATTTTTTGGGATTCTTAAGGAAGTGGACGAAGTCCATAATTTCTTGCTTAGCCTCGTCACATCCAGCCACATCCTTGAAGAAGACCTGTACCATAAAAGTGCCAGTTGACTTTAGTTTCCAACTAATCAGGAAAAAACAAATTCTCAGTGAAAAGACTGCTGTTTTTTGAAGCTGTCCAATAATGGGAACTAATTCTCACCTTATTCTTTGCATTTTTGTCCATCTTTGTGAAATGCGCTTTACCAATATTAAGTATTCCACGAGCACCTCCAAAATCCATATAATAAAGGATAGCTAGAAGCAACAGGGTTAAACCACACTTCATCAGTTCTGGGAACCAATCCAACTCATTAACATATACCACAGAGACAAAATTATTAGAGTCTATTCCCCAGGCTTCTTGTGCTTCCTTCAGCTTCTGCTCAAATGACTCAACACTCCCAATGTTAAAAGAGTATTTGTGGTTGCTAATGTTTCTATTACCATTTGTACCACTTGTAGGACCTTGAACGGTGTCATCATCAGTTTGATTATTACCAGGTGAAGAACTCCTTACATAAACTCTGGCTACATCTTTGTTAGCAACGACAATTCGATCAACAAGACCAGGTTCAAGTAGCTTGTTTTTAAACTCTTGGAAGCTAATCTGAAAATTTACGTAAAGTGAAGTGACCATGAAAAGAGAAAATACAACCATCTAATGAAAATAAGACAAACACTGCCCTCCCAGAAAATAAAATCCTGCTAAGTCACCAGTCACAAATGAAAAGATTTAATATATACAGAATTTTTGTTGCTTCGTTAATTTCATACATGCACTGTAAAACCTTTTTTTTTTATAAGGAACATGCAGTGTAAAACCTTGAAAGAAGTTCTTCATCATAATCCACTTTATAATATTTTTACTTTTATAAATATTAATATACACAAATAATTTAAGAAGAATAAGTTCGAATTGGCAATGTATAACAGAGATGCAAGGGTCACATGGTTGAATGACATAGCATGAGTACTTAAGTTTTATTTAATGTTATTTGTTTTGTTTTTTTCCGATAACTGCGGTGTATGGGCTAGCTTGCGCGGGCTTCGACTAATTCCACCGAATATCTGCCACCTCCCACCACCAACAGGTACGAGATAACTCTGTCCACCAAGGCTTGGACAAATTGGAAGAAATCAACTAGTATTTGACATTTGGTTTTAAATTATTGTTATTTCAATAACATCTAAATGAAGTTGATTTCATCTCAAAAACCAAGTCCAAATCCGATTCTTCAAAAGCAAACTAACAATTTCATTCATAAAAGTTTACAAAAACCTAATTTTCCAAATCAAACCCTATATTGAAACATCCTCTACCCCAGTGTCCTCATTTACTGGTAGACATACAGTTAATTGGTCTTTCATTTCCATTTCATCCACTAGGCAAATCCACGATTAGATGAAAATTGGTCATAACATTTTATCAAATAGATTACATTCCAGTCTACATTGGTCTCACACTCCTTAATTAAGGCACTAAACTCATCCTCTAATATAAGAAAAAAGAGCTGAAACAATGAGAGTTAGAACTGTACAACAAACTGTTGGGTAGAACTAACCTCCTCCGGTTCGAGATAAATCAGAAGTAATATTGATGACAAAGCAAAGCCAACAAATAACAAAAAGAGTATAAGTTGATATTTCTTCATGGAGTTCACCTGGGCCTCCTTGCTCAGTTACACATTCCTCTGCCAAAGATTAAACCAAAGAACAAGTTTTCAGTTTTCAGCATAGATAACCCAAGGGAACAAAACATACAAATAAAAAGGAAAAAAAAGAATTTAGAGATCATGTCAGGTGTTGCGATTCACTTATTTCAAACTCCACCAAATCAATCAACTAAGCCTCAATCCCATACTAATTGGGGTTCGCTATAAATGCTTTGTAATTGTTCTACTTTTGAGCTTCATGTTTTAAACTCATAAAAAGTGTCTAATATAACCTTTGAAGGATTCAAAAGCATATGCTTTCACATATAAAGGTTTTCACGCTGACAAAGTTGTAATTCGTGGTTCTCTCAAGTAGTTTACGATCACTTTTACACAGTGTTAAGACATAGGAGGTGACACAATTCAAGTTTTTTTTTTTTTTGAATTGGTAACTTTTGTATATATTAATAACATCAGTACATAGGTTGCACTGAAAACCAAATTTACATGAAGAGGATAAGGAGATGTTCTGATTTGAGACCTAGCAAGATCCTAGTATGTCTATGATTGTCAATGTATCTTTTGTGTAAATCTGTTTACACCAAAAACAAAAAAGAAGAATACAATTGAGTTTGATCTTCTGTACTGGATTGCTTCTATCTTCAAAACATCTAGCGTTCCTTTCCCTCCAAACTGTCCACCAGATACAAGCCGGGACAGTCCTCCATCTATCTCTACTAGTTGCTTCAGCTCCAGCTTCTTCCCAGCTATAAAGGACATCTTTAAGCCTGTATGGCATTGACCATGAAATGCCCCTAAGACTAATAAAGATTTTCCATAGTTGGTCTGTAATCTTGCAATGTAGAAATAAATGGCTAACAGTTTCAACATTTTTCCCACATAGAAAACATCTTGAACACAGAAAAATTCCCCTTTTTATGAGATTATCCTGGGTTAATACAGCCTCCTTTGCTAGTAGCCAAGAGAAGCATGCTACCTTGTATGGAATCTCCATATATGTTTCCATGGCCATGCGTCTACTTGTTGATTATTATGATTCAAAATCTTATATGCATCCTTCACCTGATAAAACCCTCCGTTGTGCCTCTGCCACCAAAGTGAATCAAACCCTTCCTGTAAACCTTTAAATGCTTCCAACTCTTTGTAAAGGTGAGTTAATCTTGTTATCTCCCAGTCATTGAGAGAGATTTCTCATCCTTGATGACTCCTCATATCAGCTACTGTCCTATGCTGGTTTTGTGCCAATCCAAACATATCGGGGTATCTTTCCTTTAAGCTTCCGTGTCCCAATCAGTTATCATTCCAGAATGATGTGTTCCTTCCGTTGTTCACTCTTATGGAAGGGTGATTCTTCATTATAGGCCAAAGTTCTCGGATGGATTTCCACACACTTACTCCATATGATGTTCTGACTTTTTTTGACACCCAGTTATTTTCCTCACCGTACTTAGCTTTGATCACTTTGCTCCATAAAGATTGGGGTTCTTGAGAGTACTTCGATAACCATTTCATTCTAAGAGCCTTGCTTTGATTCTTCAAATTCCTAATTCCTAAACCACCTTGTTTTTTAGCCATTTCATTCAAGTTCACATTGTCAAAATCTACTGCTAACTATTTCAATTTGGGAACTCTTAGCAGAAAAGCAAAAGCAGCATATAGCAGAATACCCAATATCTCAACCAGCTTAGAGAAAAGAGGCAATTCGAATCCCCATCCTTCTAATTTCCTCCGTCTACTTTCTACACGCCACGCACAAGAAATGCACACTCAAATCATGCCCCACTTTTTGATATCCATCACCATTCATAGATAAAATATCCTCATCTTCCTCATTTGTGGAATACCATAAAATGGTTTAGATCTTTACAGCCCCATCCCACTTTGTAGACTTAACCACAATTCATGGATAAGTATCCTCATCTTCCTAATATTCCAGAATTGTATAAATGATTTTAGACCTCCCAAACTATCTCTAATCAATTTCTTACTAGTTTTGCGCAAAGTTCCACAACCGATCTCTTCAAACTACATCTACACATTCTTTTTTTAATAAGCAAAGAACATCTCGACATTATCTGTAATAATACAAAGCTTATATAAATATATGTACATTTTGATATGATATCCAACGTTTTTAAATATCATATCTACTATCAAGCACACTTCTGTTAGCTCATTTCAAATCATTTTACTCCACCATATGATCTCTAACATCAAATGTAACTGATCAATGACAATCACACAGGATAATTAATTAATTTCTAAAATGGTTATCCAACTTAGGATTTTTTCTTACAAAAGTCGCTAAACTAATTTAGTCACTTTGAAATCACAAAACTTGTGGCTGCTCACTCCAAAATTAAATTTGGCCGAAAATCCATGGAGCAACATTAAAGCTTTCTCCGTGTGACCTATAGATCAGGGGTTCAAGCCGTGAAAGCAGCCACTAATGCTTGCATTAGGATAGACGGTCTACATCACACCCTTGTGGTGCGGCCTTCCCCGGATCTTGCGATGCTTTGTGCACGGGCTGCCCTTTTTTAAAAATCCATTAAATCTTTACCAAAAAGCCAGTAGGCATGCCAAATTAGCTAAAAATACCAATGTGGATTTCCAAAGCAACTAGAACCAAATATTTAGTTATTTACCCAGTCAAAAACTAAAAAAATAAAAACTACTCCAACCCGTTTTTAAACACAAACCCAGATACATTTTGGCTATAGAAGATGCCAAATTTAAGAGATAATGTTGCCTAGTGAGATTATTGATGATCTTGCCTTGCCTGCACGGAGCTGCTGGAATCTTTTTGAAAAAATTCAACTTCTGGACAAGATGATGTTTAAGCTTAGAGATTAAGGTAACAGATTTATTATATATTCATAATTTCAGCGTATGCTTGACTTGCTAGAAAACTACTGTAACTATAGGTTAAAGATGCAAAGTAGCTCGTTATATTATGTTAAAACCTAATCTCATATTCACCATTATTTAGCTGAGAATTTGATGCACTTACCTGTAAATGTTTGCAGAAATGGCGATATGAACGGATTAATGGAGAATTTGGCGGGGCAGAAAGACTATCCAATTTGGCATATTTTGCTCTAGTTCTTGTGTTTTATGTGTTTGATTTGATTTGATTGGCTACTCGAAAAGTCACGTAGTCAATTTATTTTTTAAGTATAGGGATTTTAAAATAATTTGTCAAGACATTCCATACACTTACGTGATACTAATTTTTTTAAGAAGTTTCAAAAAATAAAATTTTAAATAATTTAAAAATATTTTAACTTGAAATTTTCACTTTACTTTAAGTGACAAGTCTTTATTGTCACGCAATTATTATGACATGCTTAATATCATAACATCTTGTTTGGAGAGTTATTACCTATTGTATTGTATCGTATTATTATTTTACATACAATGTATGTTTTGATTGTTACTTAAATTTTATTGTATTGTATCGCTAAATCCGTCGTTACATAAAGATAAAAAGTGTCACTTTATGTGGAACGATTGATTTGGTATGATCGAGTCGTTTTTTTTTCCTCGTTTCGCCCTTCAAATAATCATATTTTTTCTTTTACACTATCTTTTTATATAATAATTCTACTTTGTACCTTACTTTTTCTTTATAATATTGCAAGTCTATTCTTTTTATTGTTGGTACATGACATCATGAAACGACGACAAATAATACAATCTATCCAAACATTATATATATCAAAATAATACATTACAATACAATACAATACAATATAATACAATACAATATGATACATGTCACACCTCCTTTTTCCGCGCCCGCGAGGGTTCGTGGGAGTTTTTCCAATTAAAGGACAATCGAAGCGGGATTTATTTATGTATTTCAGAGTCGCCACTTGGGAGATTTAAGGTGTCCCAAGTCACCAATTTTAATCCCGAATCGAGGAAAAGAATGACTCTGTTTAACAGTCTGCGCACCAAAAATCCGGATAAGGAATTCTGTTAACCCGGGAGAAGGTGTTAGGCATTCCCGAATTCCGTGGTTCTAGCACGGTCGCTCAACTGTCATATTCGGCTTATTTATCTGATTTTAATACAAATATGAACTTATGTGCAAATTTTATCTTTTTACCGCTTTTATTATTTTTTAATTATTTTTACAAGAATGTGAACATTGTTTAAAAACATGTCTTTGGATTTCGTCACATAAAATGCACCCGCGATCCGGAACGTATTTTTATTCAATGTTTTGGGATTTGGATTTGGGTCGCATAAATGCGCACCCGTGTTTAAGAATGTATTATTATTAAAATCATGCCTAAAGCGATTAACGTGTTATTATTTATGGGTAAGACTGTGGAATTCACTAAACAATCCATCCCGAATTCTAAATACTCAATTAAACATTTATTGAGGGCCCCGCAGTTAGTGCATTTTATTGGGCGAGGCTCATCTCATTTTATTTTTAAAAGGACAGTCCTAAAATGCCTACATTTTTTATTGAAATTTGTCTCTACAAAATAAAGGAGAAATATCTTAATTTATTTACATGTTATTACCTAGTTACATTATACTAGGCATGTTCTCAGTTTGTCAAATTAAAAAAAAATAGCAATTCTAATTTTAATCCTAGACCATTTACATGCTGAAATTAACCAATATTATTTAACTAAACAATATTTCTACCAACTTCCTACTAGATGGCCTATTCGTTTGATTTTTGACTCGACGGAATTACTGCACCATTTATTTATTTTCAGGCAATAGATGTAGATGGTTCATTTGTTAAGCTATCGTCGAATGTTCCACTATATGTATTAAATATCTACATGATTCTGATTTTTGCAAGTTAAATAATTTATACATACAAATAAAATTCAGAATATAATTAAATATAATTCAGAATTTCAACTCTTCATTTTTTTCGTATTCATGCTTCATATTTCGGATTAAAATAACCAGCGTGTCAGTTGTGTACCTGATATTGGAAGCAAAAGAAAATGAAGATGAGAATTGACAGCAGTAATAACAATACAGCACAGCAGCAACAATCCAGCCACAGTAACAACCCAGGAACAGAGTTTGCAAACCGATGGAGTATTAATCCCAAAACAAAAAAAATCTTCAAGCTTTGATGACACAACAATTAATTCTGATTTCAAACAATGAAAGAAAACAGAATATTTTTTTTTTAGTTTTTTTTTTATATTTGAAAGCTTAAATATTTTTCGGAATTTTCTATCTCTTAAATGTTCAGCCCTTTTCTCTCTCTTATTTTCAGATTTGTTTCTCTCTCCCGTTTTTTTCCTGTCTGTGTATTTCTCTTGTCCTCCCTTTTTATTCTGATTTCAAGACTTCTTATAACCCCTCTCATAAAATCTTTCCATTAATTAAAATCAACCCATTTTCTCTACCAAACCCATTATCTTCCCACTCATTCCCATTACATTAAATAACATATCACACCACCCCATTTCATTTTGTCCCCCATGCTTTATTTAAAATAATGCAAGATTCCCCTTTAAATTAAATCTTGTCCCCCCTTTATATTAAATAATCATATCACAACCCACCCCATTTCATTTTGTCCCCCATGCTTCAAATAAACAATTACAAAATGTACAATTCCTAAACTACCCCTTCCGACCTTACTGAAATTACCAAACTACCCCTGAACGTATTACAAATTTACCAAACTACCCATCAGCTATAACACATCAATTAATCAAACTTAACCAAAATATAGACAATATGATCAATTTCTAACAATGTTCAAACAACAATATGAACACGGATGAACATCATAACAACAATATCACATGAACACGATTTTAACAACATTTCAACAACAAATCACATGAACACAAATTGAACAACAAAGAACAACTAAAATTTGATTGAACAATATTTTAGCAACAAACAATCCTATTTTCGGATTCAACACCAACAACAAACAAAGTATGAAGATTTCTAAATTCAATCATATTGAACTTAAAATCAACTCTAACAACATTACAACAAACAATTCTTATATTAAACTTAAAACAAGATTATGAGACAAATTCAAGAAATAATCATAAATGATAAACAAGAAATCAAACTATACAAAATTCGGATTCAAGATCATCCAAACAAAGTATGAACATGAATGAATCTATTTTAACACAACAAACATGACGGATTAAACGATTAAATCAATATATTCCTTTAACACAACTAAATTCTTTAAACAAATAACAAGATCGACGAAGAAACAATTATGAACTTAAACTTGAACTTAACAATACTAACAATTTCTAACAATACATAAACACATGAAACAAATTGAAGAAATAGTTAATTAAATTTCAATTTGAATCTAACAAACAACAAACTAACAAATATTCACTTAAACAATAATACAAACATGAAATGAATATGAAAACAACTAATTAAACTTCTATTTTGAAATCTGAAAATTAATTTTAACAAAGCACATGAACATGAACAAACTAGAAAAAATGATTTCAACGATAAACAACGAACAAAACAAGAATCAAATATTTAACGATTTTAACTTTTAGAAATATAAAAACGAAATATGGACAAAATAAAACTCAAAAACAACTAACCGGAGATGAATCAACGAAGAACTTTGATTGTAAACAAATCTGTCCGAGCCTCGACCAAAGCTCGAACAAATGACGACGAAGACGAAGAGAAGATGAAGCAGCCCGTAGCTACTGCCGCGACGAGCAGCAGCAGCAGTCCGTCCAACACCTGCTGCGACGAGCAGCAGCAGCACAACGTCAAGACAGCAGCAACGACGGCGACAGGCAGCAGCACATCGCGGACAGGCAGCAGCACATCGCGGACAGCCATGGACGACGACATGGTCGACGTCGAAGCTCGTCCATGGCTGTGTTCGTTTGGCTGTTTGGTTGAGACAGAAGCAGCAGCAGCTGGTCGACCATGGCAGCAGAAACGGCGAGGAGGATGACGGGAAGACGACGCACCGGCAGAAGCAGCGGGGAGCAGAAACGGGCAGCAGTGCACACAACGGAGGTTTGACGAAGAAGATGAAGCAACGGAGAAACCATGGACGACGTCGACGGAAAAGATGAAGACGTGAAGATGGAGGGGAATCCATGGTTGGGGTGTAAGGGGGGCAGCCATGGTTGTGTTTTTTTAGCTTGGGGAAGATGATGAAAAGAGAGAAAGAGAAGAAAGGGGGGGGGGCGGATTGGTTAGGTCTTTTTAGGGTTTTTTTCTCTTTTTTTTTGTGTTGTTTGTAAGATAATAGGATGTTGTGTTATGGACTGGGTCGACCCAGTTCGAAATGGACTGGGTCGTAGGGAAGATTGGGCCATTTTTTTGGGCCTATGGCTTGAAATCGAAGAAGAGGCCCAATTCCGACTTTCTTTATATTTTCGCTCTCTTTTCTTCTTTTATTTCTCTAAAACTAAATTATAAAAATACTTAAACTATTATTAAGAACTAAATTAAGTTATAAAAGCGCAAATTAACTCTCAATAACAATTAACGCACAATTAAGTATTAATTAAGCATAAAATTGTATATTTGGACATTAAATGCTAAAAATGCAAACGATGCCTATTTTTGTAATTTTTAATTTTTGTAAAACAAATTTAATCACTAACAATTGTAGAATTAAATCCTATATGCAAAATGCGACATATTTTTGTATTTTTTATTAATTTAGCAAATAAACATGCACAGACAAATACAAATAATTATTCAAAATATCACAAAATTGCACATCAAAGAAAAATCATTTTATTTTTGAATTTTTTGGGAGTAATTCTCATATAGGGCAAAAATCACGTGCTTACAGCTGCCCCTCTTTGCCCGAAGACACGAAGGGTTTTCGTGCAAAGATAAAGCGAGCGATTTTTGCCCATCCGAGTACTCCGTGTGAAGCATTTTTTGAAAAAGATTTGACCGAACCTTTGCTTCAAAGGTTTCCTACATATCCTGGGCTAAACAGGAATCAGGTCAATGTAGTTCGGGAAATTTTGGTAGCTGGGACTACCGTGGGACTGCATTGTTACTGTTGTTGCATGCTATTACCACTGCTTACCGATCTCCTTGTTACACCATGCTTAAAAGAAAACAAGAAGCTAGGCTAGAGTACAATTTGTTTTTGTTGCCTTGCTTCCTTGTCTGCTTGCATTTCTTCCGGTGCTTTTCTTCTTTTGACACATGTACTTGAGTTTGTACTGTGACCTCTTGTTGCAACCTTCTGTTTCCTGGTGTCGGGGAATTTTATTGTTTCCTGCTGGGGATTCCTATTGTAACCCTCTGTTTTATTGTCCTCTGACTTGATCTTGAAATGTATGCCTCTGTTCTATGGGCGGGCTCCCAACTTCAATACTTGAAATTAAAGACTGAAATGTATGCCTCTGTTATCTGGGCGGGCTCCCAACTTCAACTCTTGAAATGTAAAGACTGAAATGTATGCCTCTGTTATCTGGGCGGGCTCCCAACTTCAATGCTTGAAATGTAAAGACTGAAATGTATGCCTTCTGTTATCTGGGCGGGCTCCTAACTTCAATGCTTGAAATGTAAAGACTGAATGTATGCCTCTGTTCTATTGGTGGGCTCCCAATTTCAACAACTGAAATGTAAAGACTGAAATGTATGCCTCTGTTATCTGGGCGGGCTCCCCACATCAACAACAACTTTTAAAAATAAGCGCCATTCCTCTCTTCAGGCGGGCTCCTGACTTCAACAACAACTTTGAAAATAAATCGCCATTCCTCTCTTCAGGCGGGCTCCTGACTTCAAACAATACATCGCCATTCCTTTCTTTAGGTTGGCAAGATTTCAACAACTTTTAAAAACGCCTTTCCTCTCTTCAGGCGGGCTCCTGACGTCAAACTTGAAAAGTATGTCTCTGTTCTCCAGGCGGACTCCTGATTTCAACAACAACTTAGGAGGAAATGCCTCTCCTATGGGTAAAATAAACTTAGGAGGAAATGCCTCTCCTTTGGGTAAGACTAAACTTAGGAGGAAATGCATCTCCTATGGGGTGAAACTAAAAGAAACTTAGGAGGAAATGCATCTCCTATGGGTAAAACTAAAACAAACTTAGGAGGAAATGCATCTCCTATGGGTAAAAACAAACTTAGGAGGAAATGCATCTCCTATGGGTGAAACTAAAACAAACTTAGGAGGAAATGCATCTCCTATGGGTAAAAACTAAACTTAGGAGGAAATGCATCTCCTATGGGGTAAAAGTAAACTTAGGAGGAAATGCATCTCCTATGGGTGAAACTAGACTTAGGAGGAAATGCCTCTCCTATGCGTGAACCATTTCCTTCTTCCTGAATTATTTACTTACCTGTGTTGTCTTCCCTCGAAACTGCTGGGGATTATTTTGCTGGGGATGACTTTTCCTTTTCTTCCTTACCCACTCTGGGTTGCCCGAAACTCTGTCGAGGATGCTTCTACATCTCGATGATCTACTGGGGATAACACTGTTGTGGATAACTCTGCTGAGTAAATATGTTATCTTACTCCTTCCAAAATTACTTCCTTTTGAGTAGGATGTTTCATTCCTCTGCAAACTACTTCCCCCTTTTTCTTTCTTTTTTCGTTTTTTTTTTTTTGAAATGAAAAGACTGAATGTATTCCTCTGTTATATGGGCAGGTTCCCAACTTCAACCAACAAATCACCATTCTATTTTTCAGGGGGGGCTCCTGATTACTTAAAATTTGAATTGTATTCCCTTATTCTCCAGGTGGGCTCCTGATTGCTGATACTTCCATTGTATTCCCTTATTCTCCAGGTGGGCTCCTGATTGCTGATACTTCAACTGCTCTTCCTTGTTCTCCAATTGGACGCCTGATTGCTAATACTCCAACTGCTCTTCCTTGTTTTCCAGGTGGACGCCTGATTGCTAATACTCCAACTGCTCTTCCTTGTTCTCCAGGTGGGCGCCTGATTGTTGGGGATAATACTACTGGGGAAGTCTCCTTTCTTCCCCTCCTTCAAATTCAATTTTTTTTACACTGCTGGGGATAAAAGTGTTATCTTCTCGGGATAACGTTGTTGAGGATAACGCTGCTGGGGAATTTTATCCCTTCAAGTCGATGATTCATTCTTCTGGAAGCTGATCGGGATGATAATGTCTTTTTGCTTTTTTGAGCACAAGTGTCATCCCTTTATTCTGTCTGCTGGGGAATACTTCCTCCATTTAAACTTATTATGTTGGGGCAACACTGGTTCAAACACCACTTCCCTTGAGACTGGTGCTATCTTTATTCTTCCTCGAATGGGTACCTGACTTCCAGAAAATTTTCCAAATGAAAGGAAAATTTTCTGCCCCAGTTTGACAGTCTCCCTTATGGCATGCATTTCTGTCATCAATGCCATTTCCTTTACCTGTTTCAAATCAAACAAAATTTGTTAGTTTAAAACGTGGTGGTTGGTTGTGATACTCCTACTGGGATGGCTTTTCCTTTTCTCCTTCCTTGCTCTGCGCTCCACAACTTGTTGGGGATGATATTATTTGCTGGGGATAATCCCTTTCTGCTGGGGATATCCCTCTTCTTTTGTGGCATAGCTCGGAAACTGGCATTTCCCCGACCTTTTAGTCTAGTATGAATTTCCCACACCATGCTCATTGCTCTCCTTGCTTTGTCCACGGGCCTCGGCCTTGAGGTTTATAACCTTTAATTTCGGCAAGGATATCCCTCTTGACACTCGTCAATCCTTTTGTCGATTCCCTTTTGCTGGGGATATCTTTTTGACACTGGCCTCGCGTTTGTTCCTGCTGACCATACCACTTGGATGTGCTAGTCAGATCTTATCTTGCACAATTGGAAAGCTGATGGCATATTTTGAAGTCAATTCACACTTGTTCTGACCAAACAGACTCTATTGGGGATTTTCTATGAAAGGAAAAAGATAAAAGGGAACAGAATAAAAAGACAAAGGAAAAAATGACTCTTTAACAAAAGAAACTATAAATAAAAACCTATCAAATGCAGATACCGACTCTAATGGTCATGACATGCATATGTGGTCTATCCTCCGTTGTCAATCATTTTTCGAGATCTTCAATTGGCAATTCCCATCTGATTCTCAATCTTCTTCGACTTGTAGTGCCCAAAAGGTTTTCACTATCAAGTCTCTCTCATTTTGTTTTTTTTTCTCTCAGCTTGCATCGCCTTATGGTGCCTGTGAAGGTTTTCACCGATAAGACTCTCATTTGTATCACTTTCCAGTTGGGGATTTGGAGTGTTGCCAGTATGACTCTCTCTGTTGGAGATTAGAGTCCTTTCTGCTGTGGAACGGAATGTTATGTTCACCGGTAAGACTCTTCATTTGTCTGTCTTGGCATCTTTTGAAGACTGATCAAAAGGTCTTTCTTTGGACCGTAATGTGGGTTTTTGGATAGGGCTAGAAAAAAAGGGTATTAAATGCTCAAAAAATGCATTAATTTTGGGTTATTAGTTACAACCTTCGGAATTAGATTTATTTACAACAAACGCAACCTTTGCCCCAGTTTCTTGCTGGGAGATATTTTAATTGATTTTTTTTTCATTTTTCAAAACTATGACCGAGCCGTAAAACACCTACGTATCCTCTTTGAGGAATCAGGTCAAACGTAGTTCCCAATTCCTCTTTTTTTTCATTTGACTTTTTTTTTTTTTTTTTTTTTGGTTACCATTTTTCTTTTCTTTTCTTTTTCGTTTTTTTTTTTTCATGTTTTCATGCCATGCTCGCGTTTTCTAGTCGTTTTTACTGATTCCGAACGAGGGGTATGAAAGAAAAATAAGTAAGGCTCAAAAGGGATAACGAAGGATAAAGTGTTTAGGTAGCAGAACAAAATGCCTTTGTCATTCCAGTCTTCAAAAACATGCCAAATGCAAACAACACAACAAACAATAGATTTATAGTCTCTTCCGACGGTGCTGGGCTTGACAATTATGTTAAACATTTGCTTTTCCCTTTGTTATTTCTAAAACATCGTTGGGCGACACTTTCATTATCATGAATGACCCTCTTGATTTTAACGGTTTTCTTTGTGTTTAACTTGCCCCAGTTCCACATGACTCGGGCTTCAAATAATCCCAAACCGTTCTTATTTCCTTTAAATGGTCTGATCGCCTTTCCAGGGTTTTACGATTAACTTTTAAGGTTTGGCCCAAACTGTGTGCGCATGTCATGTCACTAGAATCGGCACTGAACAAAAATGATAAAAGGCCTAAACAAAGAGATGACTGGAAATAAAGAAAGACCGAATTTTGTATTAGACTACCGGTGAAATGGTTTAAATAACAAAACAAACAAAACAATCCAGAACAAAATCCTAAAACAAACTGGACAAGACAATATCCGACTTATAACCCTAATAATCCGAACAACATAAATGTCAACAAAATAAGCCACCACAAGCTTCTCTCTTGTTAACCAAGGAACAGAGCGTCCTTCCACTTTATCAAGACTGGCATCTTAGCCACTGAGCTTTGCATCGATACTGCCAAGACCATTACCAGCTTCAATATCATCAACATTCGTTGGCAAGTTCTCGAGGGGGCTCGAGTGCACCATGTCACTGTTATTAATCACAACCCGCCCTTCTTGGATCATTTTCTCTACTTCCCTTCTCCAACTATGACAGCTCTCAATGTTGTGCCCTATGACATTGGAGTGGTAGGCGCATCGCGCTGCCGGATCAAAGCTCCTTGCAAGTGGATTTGGAGTACATGCGGGGAGTGGCTCAATCGAGCCAGCATGCTTTAGCCTTTCAAACAGACTTGCATAAGATACTCCGATAGGGGTGAGAGCCTTTCCTCGTTTCAGCAACCTTTCGTTCCTAAATGCTTGATTGGGCCGGAAACCTGATCCAGGGGGCTTCCGGTAGGCTTGTGAGGGTGGATAGGCCTTCTGTGGAGCTGGGTATTTGGAAAGTGAAGCCCGTCTTTGGGAATCTCGTGGAGAGAAGTAGCATTGGGGAGGGGAGTAGCGTGGACGAGTGATGGAGCTACTCGGGTAGCTAGGAAAGCTGTCATAAGTGGGCTGGGATGGAGAGTATGGGGGATGGGTAATGCCAGAGTTTGAAAAGCTTGGCGGTGGTGGGGGTGGTGCTTTCCCAGTTATCCATGCCTGATACATGTCTGCCACATGTTGTCTCAGCATTTTCACTTCTTCTACCAACCCGTTGTTCTGTTCGACCAATTGTTGTCGGTCATCAGTACCGACCCACCCTGTTCTGAGGTTCTGTGTCATTTGCTTTGCAGGGAGGAGTTACCACAACCAACCACTTTTCTATATATGAACACAGCAAAGGGAAGCCATCACGTTAGTGTCAGGGCATTTGACAGATAATCATATATTAGAGATGCAATGCACCTAAGCAGTTAAACCGTTCTATCAGAGATGCGATGCACTTGCGCTTTCCTTTATTTTTCTTTCTTCCCTTTTTTTCTTTTTCAGTGGTGGTCGAATCTTATGGAGATTGCCTACGTATCATGACCCCGCATGAATCAGACCTTGCGTAGTTCGGACCAATAAAGATAAACAATACTCAACATTTTTTTTTAATTTTCATATTAAAACAAACTGGGTTTCAAAGGTTTAAAGATGACCTACAAACTTGAAAATCAAACAACCCGCATATTCTAATCAAAAGATTTACAAACTCAAAAACAAACGGCCAGCTTCCTTTCCCCGTTTATCAAATGCAACCAAATGACTATTTTTGCAAATGTGGCCCCTTCCAATTCTCACATGAATTTTGAGGCTGGGGAGGATTATTTTATGAGACTTCACCAACTTGTCCATTCTTTTACGAAAATAACCTTTCGACAACTGAAAGATACTCTAAGGCTATTTCGGCAAGAACGGTTTAAGACGCGGCCGAAGCTGGCTCGGCTTATTATGACAAAATTCAAACGGTATTCACCTGACCGCCGACTCTTTGTTTTTTTTTTCTTTTAAAATTATAATAAAAACCTGGTGTTGCAAACACGGCCCTTCAGCGCCTCGGGGACGAAGATTTATAGGGCTGTGTGGGTCAACTAGACCAAAAATCCTAAACATGACCCAAAAGTGGCTGTTTATGCAAAGTCAGCCTTCCGGCGTTCCTTTCGGGAACATTCGGCTATTTATGACATAACAACATCACCTGACTTATTTATGACTCTTTTTATCGTTTTTCAAATTAGAAAACCCAATATTGCAAACACGGCCTTTCAACGTCTCGGGGACGAAGATTTTTAAGGCTGTGTGGGTCAACTGGACCAAATCTTAAATATGACCCAAAAGTGGTTGTTTATGCAAAGTTAGCCTTCCGGCGTCCCCTTCGGGAACATTCGGCTATGTCTTGATAAAACAGCGTCACCCGACTTCTTAGAAATTTGACATATATATTTTTGCTATTTTTTTTTTTTTGTTAAAGAGGAAGTTGGACATCACCCGACTTATTTATGACAAAATTAAAAATCTTGACATGTGTTTTTTTTTATTTGTTTTTGGCTTTTTTAGCAAAAGGGGGTTGGACCCGATGAGGGTTGCCTACGTATCTCACATCAGGTGAGAATCAAACCCGCGTAGTTCGGGCCTCGCGAATAAGTAAATGAACTAATATATTTTTTTTTAATTGGAACTGTGAAAGAACTGCTTAAAAGGAAGAAAGGAAGTATATATATATATATTTATTTATTTTTGATTGATTTCTTTTTGAAAGAAAGACTTGTAAAAAAAAATTCCTTTTCTTTTGATTTGAACTTTGAGAATTTCAAAAGTAAAAGGAAGTTTTTTTTTTTTTTTGAATTTCCATTTGTTTTTTTTTCTTATTCTGAAGAAAAAAAATAAAATATTTTTGGAATTTTACTTTTGATAAAAGAAATGCTTCTAAAAAATATTTTTTGAATTTTGAATTTTATTTTCAATTTTGAAAGAAGTATCAAAATATTTTCGGATTTTTTTTTTTAAAAAAATATTTTTATTATTTTTGTTTTATCAACAATGGAAAATAAAGATATTTATATTATTTTTTGCAAGACATATCTTTTTTGGAATTTTACTTTGAATTTTCTTGGCAAGACAAATACTCTTTGCAACAAATAAAGATATATATATCTTTTGGAAATAAAAAAAAACTTTTCGGATTTATATATATATATATATATATATATATATATATATATATATATATATATATTTGCGACAAATAATGAAAGACTTTTTTTTTTGCATTTTCATAAGCAAATAAATAATAAAAAAACATTTTAAAAATAAGACTCTTTTTTATTTTCATTTTCATGGCAAGACAAACTATATATTTTTTCTATTTTTTATTTTTGAAAAACAAAAACAGAACAACGACTTTTTTTTTCTTTTCTTATCTTTTAATAAAACAAACTAATAAGACATTTTTTTTTCATTTTCTTAAAATTTCGGCAGAGTTTTGACAGTATTTGGGCATTTGTTTTCTTTTCAAAAATAAACAATCAATTCCCTAACCGCTATTTCGTTTTTTTTTAATTTTAAAATATTATTCCTGATATTCACAAGTCAGTCAGCACACAAGTCCGAATCAAATAAATGCGCAAGTAGTAGCAAGTAAGATGCATCAGGATGGTCATTTTCATTTTTGGTACACCTGTCCTAGACAGACCCAACCCCTGTGTTGGGCCTCCAAAGTCAAATGCAACGTGATGCAAATAAGCGTTCCTACTAGGGATCCGGCATGAAGTCACGTTATTCTATATTCAAAACCTGGGTCAGTGTACTAGACTGTGTACCCGAGCGGACAACTCGAGTCGAGGAGGGGGCAACTTACCGGGAACCAAAAGGCCATCCGGCTTCGTAACTTGTCCGACCTCTTTCTTATTTCAGGGTATAACACTAACAGAATAAGGAGTCTCAACCAGTAAGCACATCCCCGGAGGTGAAGAGAGAAGGGTTCGGCACAGTTTATATATACAGTCAAATAATATCAAAGCGGTAAAAGCAGCATTTAGCACATTAGGCTCAAACATGTAAAAATCAGATAAAGCCAAATATAACAATTTATCTAAGCTCGAATTTCTAACCCTGAACCAGTGGTTCTGCGTTTAAAAAAATAAGTTATCCTCAGCAGAGTCGCCAGAGCTGTCACACCTCCTTTTTCCGCGCCCGCGAGGGTGCGTGGGAGTTTTTCCAATTAAAGGACAATCGAAACGGGATTTATTTATGTATTTCAGAGTCGCCACTTGGGAGATTTAGGGTGTCCCAAGTCACCAATTTTAATCCCGAATCGAGGAAAAGAATGACTCTGTTTAACAGTCTGCGCACCAAAAATCCGGATAAGGAATTCTGTTAACCCGGGAGAAGGTGTTAGGCATTCCCGAATTCCGTGGTTCTAGCACGGTCGCTCAACTGTCATATTCGGCTTATTTATCTGATTTTAATACAAATATGAACTTATGTGCAAATTTTATCTTTTTACCGCTTTTATTATTTTTTAATTATTTTTACAAGAATGTGAACATTGTTTAAAAACATGTCTTTGGATTGCGTCACATAAAATGCACCCGCGATCCGGAACGTATTTTTATTCAATGTTTTGGGATTTGGATTTGGGTCGCATAAATGCGCACCCGTGTTTAAGAATGTATTATTATTAAAATCATGCCTAAAGCGATTAACGTGTTATTATTTATGGGTAAGACTGTGGAATTCACTAAACAATCCATCCCGAATTCTAAATACTCAATTAAACATTTATTGAGGGCCCCGCAGTTAGTGCATTTTATTGGGCGAGGCTCATCTCATTTTATTTTTAAAAGGACAGTCCTAAAATGCCTACATTTTTTATTGAAATTTGTCTCTACAAAATAAAGGAGAAATATCTTAATTTATTTACATGTTATTACCTAGTTACATTATACTAGGCATGTTCTCAGTTTGTCAAATTAAAAAAAAATAGCAATTCTAATTTTAATCCTAGACCATTTACATGCTGAAATTAACCAATATTATTTAACTAAACAATATTTCTACCAACTTCCTACTAGATGGCCTATTCGTTTGATTTTTGACTCGACGGAATTACTGCACCATTTATTTATTTTTAGGCAATAGATGTAGATGGTTCATTTGTTAAGCTATCGTCGAATGTTCCACTATATGTATTAAATATCTACATGATTCTGATTTTTGCAAGTTAAATAATTTATACATACAAATAAAATTCAGAATATAATTAAATATAATTCAGAATTTCAACTCTTCATTTTTTTCGTATTCATGCTTCATATTTCGGATTACAATAACCAGCGTGTCAGTTGTGTACCTGATATTGGAAGCAAAAGAAAATGAAGATGAGAATCGACAGCAGTAATAACAATACAGCAGCAACAATCCAGCCACAGTAACAACCCAGGAACAGAGTTTGCAAACCGATGGAGTATTAATCCCAAAACAAAAAAAAACTTCAAGCTTTGATGACACAACAATTAATTCTGATTTCAAACAATGAAAGAAAACAGAATATTTTTTTTAGTTTTTTTTTATTTGAAAGTTTAAATATTTTTTCGGAATTTTCTCTCTCTTAAATGTTCAGCCCTTTTTTTTCCTCTCTTATTTTCAGATTCGTTTCTCTCTCTCCTTTTTTTTTTCTGTCTGTCCCCCTTTTATTCTGATTTCCAGACTTCTTATAACCCATCCCATAAATCTTTTAATCAATTAAAATCAACTCATTTTCTCTACCAAACTCATTATCTTCCCACTCATCCCCATTATATTAAATAAACATATCACACCACCCCATTTCATTTTGTCCCCCATGCTTCATTTAAAATAATGCAAGATTCCCCTTTAAATTAAATCTTGTCCCCCCTTTATATTAAATAATCATATCACAACCCACCCCATTTCATTTTGTCCCCCATGCTTCAAATAAACAATTACAAAATGTACAATTCCTAAACTACCCCTTCCGACCTTACTGAAATTACCAAACTACCCCTGAACGTATTACAAATTTACCAAACTACCCATCAGCTATAACACATCAATTAATCAAACTTAACCAAAATATAGACAATATGATCAATTTCTAACAATGTTCAAACAACAATATGAACACGGATGAACATCATAACAACAATATCACATGAACACGATTTTAACAACAAAGAACAACTAAAATTTGATTGAACAATATTTTAGCAACAAACAATCCTATTTTCGGATTCAACACCAACAACAAACAAAGTATGAAGATTTCTAAATTCAATCATATTGAACTTAAAATCAACTCTAACAACATTACAACAAACAATTCTTATATTAAACTTAAAACAAGATTATGAGACAAATTCAAGAAATAATCATAAATGATAAACAAGAAATCAAACTATACAAAATTCGGATTCAAGATCATCCAAACAAAGTATGAACATGAATGAATCTATTTTAACACAACAAACATGACGGATTAAACGATTAAATCAATATATTCCTTTAACACAACTAAATTCTTTAAACAAATAACAAGATCGACGAAGAAACAATTATGAACTTAAACTTGAACTTAACAATATTAACAATTTCTAACAATACATAAACACATGAAACAAATTGAAGAAATAGTTAATTAAATTTCAATTTGAATCTAACAAACAACAAACTAACAAATATTCACTTAAACAATAATACAAACATGAAATGAATATGAAAACAACTAATTAAACTTCTATTTTGAAATCTGAAAATTAATTTTAACAAAGCACATGAACATGAACAAACTAGAAAAAATGATTTCAACGATAAACAACGAACAAAACAAGAATCAAATATTTAACGATTTTAACTTTTAGAAATATAAAAACGAAATATGGACAAAATAAAACTCAAAAACAACTAACCGGAGATGAATCAACGAAGAACTTTGATTGTAAACAAATCTGTCCGAGCCTCGACCAAAGCTCGAACAAATGACGACGAAGACGAAGAGAAGATGAAGCAGCCCGTAGCTACTGCCGCGACGAGCAGCAGCAGCAGTCCGTCCAACACCTGCTGCGACGAGCAGCAGCAGCACGACGTCAAGACAGCAGCAACGGCGGCGACAGGCAGCAGCACATCGCGGACAGGCAGCAGCACATCGCGGACAGCCATGGACGACGACATGGTCGACGTCGAAGCTCGTCCATGGCTGTGTTCGTTTGGCTGTTTGGTTGAGACAGAAGCAGCAGCAGCTGGTCGACCATGGCAGCAGAAACGGCGAGGAGGATGACGGGAAGACGACACACCGGCAGAAGCAGCGGGGAGCAGAAACGGGCAGCAGTGCACACAACGGAGGTTTGACGAAGAAGATGAAGCAACGGAGAAACCATGGACGACGTCGACGGAAAAGATGAAGACGTGAAGATGGAGGGGAAACCATGGTTGGGGGGTGTAAGGGGGGCAGCCATGGTTGTGTTTTTTTTAGCTTGGGGAAGATGATGAAAAGAGAGAAAGAGAAGAAAGGGGGGGGGGGGGGGATTGGTTAGGTCTTTTTAGGGTTTTTTCTCTTTTTTTTTATGTTGTTTGTAAGATAATAGGATGTTGGGTTATGGACTGGGTCGACCCAGTTCGAAATGGACTGGGTCGTAGGGAAGATTGGGCCATTTTTTTGGGTCTATGGCTTGAAATCGAAGAAGAGGCCCAATTCCGTCTTTCTTTATATTTTCGCTCTCTTTTCTTCTTTTATTTCTCTAAAACTAAATTATAAAAATACTTAAACTATTATTAAGAACTAAATTAAGTTATAAAAGCGCAAATTAACTCTCAATAACAATTAACGCACAATTAAGTATTAATTAAGCATAAAATTGTATATTTGGACATTAAATGCTAAAAATGCAAACGATGCCTATTTTTGTAATTTTTAATTTTTGTAAAACAAATTTAATCACTAACAATTGTAGAATTAAATCCTATATGCAAAATGCGACATATTTTTGTATTTTTTATTAATTTAGCAAATAAACATGCACAGACAAATACAAATAATTATTCAAAATATCACAAAATTGCACATCAAAGAAAAATCATTTTATTTTTGAATTTTTTGGGAGTAATTCTCATATTGGGCAAAAATCACGTGCTTACAATACATTATAAAACGATACGTAATAACCATCCAAACAAGCTGAAAGTTAAATGAAACGATACGTAATAACCATCCAAACAAGCTGAAAGTTGTAAAAGTGTTATCACCGTATAAATATTAGGTAACACCACATGTTTAACATTTTATCTGAATACTATATCATTTATAAGATCAAAAGTTTCAAACAAATTCTTTCTTTTTTAAAATTTCTTGACCAGTTTCATATAAAATGAAAAGGAGTAATTTGACCGCTTCAGGTCATCGTGCGTGCTTACGGTCTAAAAAGAATATAATCGAATAATCAACTATTTTACGCTTTAATTCGTTGTGTTTTACGATTCATTTGCTAGACTTATCATCTTTGTGCTTTGATCTAATACCTTCAGTCTACTATTGGCCATTCTTCTCGGTGTGACATTCATTTCTTTGAGTTCATATTACTTCGTGACGCCAAGTTTGACTGATTGTTTGATATTAAATTAAATGGAATTATGGGAACGATCACATTTTGAAATATTTTCATTTTGACTAACTAAATTTGGGAAAAGATAATGGGAGATTGTTGTTTGAAATTCTGGAGCACCGTTTTCTTTTTCGTTGCAATTTGTAATTTATTAAGACTTTATTACTAATAAGTTGTGCAATTCAGTAACTTTTGATGCGTTTTTCATGCAATTATAACTTACTCAATGGCATATTAAAGACCATAATTACTGCTCAATTACTGTTGTTCGTCATTTTCTTTGTAATATTTAGTTATAGTATCTACAATAATATGTACAATATTACTTCTTATATGAATATAGTTTCTACAATAATATCTGCAATATGACTTCCTCGTGAAATTATTCATTGTGCTTTCCTTTTAATAAGATTATTATAATTATATAGATACCAGTGGCAGAATCAACCCATTTATTTGTAACCCGAACTCCTCAAATATAGGACATCATAGATCATGAATATATAGGATCCTAACGGTCCCCTACTATGAACCGACCCACATGGGCTTGTATATCTCTCTGGTCCCGGACTTAGGGACCGGGTCCTAAGTGGGTCGGTTCAACCGGTCCCCAACGGCTAGATTTACAAAAAAAATTCCCACTTAATCTTCTGACCGTTACCCATTTAAAATGTAGTCGTTATTGCTGCCAAAATAGTTGTTGGCTATTTATAAAATAGCCATTTAACCTCCCCAACTTTGTTTTAACCCCAAACTTTTTATAATTACACTTTTTCCCTATTTTCAACTATAAATATCCCCTCATTCTTTCATTTTTCTTCACCAAATCATCAATCTCTCTCTCTAATTTTCTTCTAAAATTGGTTACTTTGTTGTTGCAACTTGTGTGAAATATTGTGAAGTTGGTGAATTGAAGTATTCAAGTCTTCAACGATAATTAATTTTCAACAAGTTATTCGTCAATTCAGTAAACTCGTTCCAACTCTTTAGTTTTAATATTATAGTTTTTGTTTGTTTTATTTAATTACTTTGTATAATTATAACTAAGATGGCCTATTCCTTAAAAAATGTTTAGTAAAAAAAAGGGAAAATCCAAGAGTGGTGAATCTAGTGGTCAATCTATTCCTCCTCTAATTCTCCGGCCTCCCCTACCCAAACCTCATACCCGCCATCCACCTGCTCCTATTCTTGATAGTGATAATACTTTATTACAATTTACGAAGAGTCAATATGTGCATAATGTTGGAGGTGGTGAAAACTTAGATCATAAATATATGAATTCTCTTTACGGTAATCCAACTATTGATGAAGAACATGAGCAAGAAATAGATTTAGATGAAACACAACCGGATGATGATACACCCACTAGTCTTGTTGCTCAAATTAGCCCAACTAATCCAAATGATGCCCCAGTTGACCCCCATGTTACTACCCCTACTTTTTCTAGACAACCTTCTAAACGGGCCGAAACATCTCTTGTTTGGCCTTTTTTATTCAAATAAGAAAAAAGAATAAAGCTAAGTATAAAACTTGTGGCAAACAGATGGCTTTTAACTATATTGATCGGGGGGGACGAGAAGTTTGAAGAGACACATAATGATGCACCCTCAAGATAAAGCTAAATATTTTCAAATGAAAGTTGCGGTCGGGGGTCAAGTCCAACTAGTCAGCCTGACCCTAGTACCGGGTCAAATCAATTTCAACCGGGAATTAACACTATTACCAGTAGTATTTTATATTATGACCCAAGAAAAGATAGGGAAGAATTGGCAAAAATGGTTACTGTTATGTGCTTACCTTACAGTTTTCCGTCTAACCCCCACTTTGTGCATTATATTAGAAAAGTTTTTAATCCTACTTATAAAGGATACCTCGCACAACCGTAAAGAGCGATATTTATAAATATAAACATGAATATGAACAATATTTGCGCTATTTATTTACTCATATTAATTGTCGTGTTGCTATTACTACTGATATTGGTAGAAGTGGTAATGACTGTGATTATCTTACTATTACAAGTCATTGGATTGATGAGGACTGGATAATGCAAAAGCGCATTATTGCTTATAGAATAATTAATTTACGTCACACATGACAGTTTATTTCTAGCACGGTTACAGATATTTGTATATATTTTTGCATTAGTGATAAAATAATGTCAATTTCAATGGATAATGCTACTAGTAACACTAATGTTGTAGCCTTGCTTATCACTACACTAAATCCTGCATTTGGTAACACTTTTCATGTTAGATGTATTTGTCATATTTACCATTTAATTGTAGGTGATGGTACGAGAATTTTAAATGTTGAAGTTGAAAAGGTTAAAATGGCTCTTAACTGACTTTTTTATTCAAACCGTAGAAATAGACTTAGAGAATATTTTAAAAGATGCGATGAATTTGGCCTAAGAGAAAGAAAGGTTCCTAAACCTTGTCCAGCTAGATGGAATTACATGTATGAAAGTTTAGTTGTTGCATATGAATATAGAAACCCCATAAACTCAACGTTAATGCTCATGTAAGTGATGATGATGAACACCTTACAAATGTGGATTTGGCTAATGTTAAAATACTTGTAGATTTTTTAGAAAGATTTCATGTTGCTACAAATGAATTTTCTGGACAATATTATCCTACTATTTCGAACTGTTTAGTTTATCTTGCAGATCTTGCAAATTTGTTTGCTTATTTTTTAGAGGGTGGGAAAATTTATGAAGTAGCTATTGATTCTATGAGAAAGAAATTTAAATTTTTTTTTACCCTATTCCCCGTATTTATGGTATTGCTGCCTTGTTAAATCTTACTATAAAATTAGGTGGTCCTCAATATTGGTATCGATTTATTTATAATGGTTTAGCACTTGAATCTGAGGAGTTGTCTACACTTTTGGACGCACAAGCCTCAATTAAAATAAATGCTTTAACTATTTATAGTGCTTATCAAATTGCAATAGATAATGCTAGACCAGATATTCCAACTCCTTCTTCTTCTAGTTCTCAATCATCTAAAAGAACTGTAGGAGTAAGAGCACTTAGTGCTTGGACCGAGTTCAGGGGTTCTCAAGGTTGTACCACTAGTGATTGTTCACAACTAAATGAGCTTGAAGTTTATTCGTCACCGGGACTTGAGGAAGTGAATCCCGACGGCTCATTTAATCTTTTGGAATGGTGGAAGGACAAAGAAAAACACTTTACGATCCTTTCAAGGATGGTCCAAGACATTTTAACCATTCAAGCTTCAACAGTGGCATCGGAGAGTGCTTTCAATCAAGCAAGACTTCAACTCGGTGATTATAGAGCGTCTATGAGGGAGAGCTTGGAAAAATCAGTACTTTTCAGAGATTGGATCCGTTCGGAACGAAGAAATTTTGGACTTGTTGAATCACAACCAGAGGTAGACGAAGCTTACGAAGAAATGCTAGCTGAACTTGCGGAGGATGCAGCTTCGCCCGTAAGCGGTGATGAACAACCTTCTTTTCCGCCACCACCAACGGAAATTCCTCCGAGCCTTGATGGATTTATAAAATTTGTAAGAGATACCATGTAAAATTAATATGTAACTTGTATTTTGGCAGATCTTGATTAGTTTCTTTTTCTTCTCAATGGTGGTATTAGCACCTTGATTGTGCTCATTCCATTGGGAGGGAGGGGAGGAAGCTAAGAAAGATTGGGCCATGTTTTCTTAATGTCATAATAATAAAAATTATAACGCATTTCTTTGAATATCTTTTTACAATATTTTGTGTTTTAAATTTGAATTAAATTTTTTTAAGTCACAACTATATAATATAATTTACAAGAAAATACCTTAGATAAAAAATTTAAACAAATAAATAGGCCCACTTATTATTTATATATATAATTTACAAGAAATTGCCTTAGATAAAAAAAATTTAAAAAATAGTCAAAGGCCCATTTAGGACCGGGCCCGCCCCACATAGCCCGGGATCATTAGTTCGTGGTCCCGGTCCTGGTTACACCTAAAAGCCCACGAAGTTCGGGACCGTTTAAGTCCGGCCCACGAAGCCCAAGCCCACATAGACCAGCCCGTTTAGGACTGAAGCCCACATAGACCAGCCCGTTTAGGACTGGTCCCGGACCGTTTGCCACCCTTAAGGAGAACTGTCAATAACAGAAATCGGAATGGAAAAATTGCGACCCCCGCCAATATCGAAACTAAGAGATCACAAATTCTCCAATTATTTGAGAAGAGACAGTAATTATCTTTTTATCCTTTTTCATCTCTTTGCGATAAATAGTTCATGGAGTACACAAATTCGGAAAGACCATGTTTTTATTATTAATATCAAGACAAATAATTTATAGAATTATCTAAAATTGAAAGTTAATACCAGAGAGTCGCTACCCTGCAATGTCAATTACAAATCACAACCCCACAACTATACAGGGACAACCTCCGGTACGACAGGCGATCCATTATCTTCCGCAGTCTTTTCCTCGGTGCTATCTGTAGTTTCACTATTCTCTTCTTCAAATCCTTGCGTGAACCTATCGTAGTTTGTGGGCTCACTACTCTGGAATGGACGTTCACCCAATACTCGGACCAGATCTTCTTGATGGAGGACTTCCTTTTCAAGTAGCAACTCAGCAATCTGAGCCACATGTTCTCTGTGTTCCTCTACTAGTTTTACAGTATTATCATATGCTTTGGCTACCCATTCTCTAACTTCACTATCGATAATTGCTGCTGTCTTGCTACCGTAGGGCTTTGCCTCAAACGTATCATCTCTTTGTGGGAACGAAAGGAGGCCAACCTTGTCACTGAAACCATATACTGCTACCTGAGCATAAGTCATCTTGGTGACTTTCTCCAAATCATTTTGAGCTCCGGTGGAGATCTTCCCAATCAAAACCTACTCAAAAATTAATATTCATAAGAACATTGTAAAAATCTGATTCACTAGTCAAAAAAGGGTAGAAAAGACATTTAAAGATACACTGCCTTTTCAGTAAGGTAGTGACGACATATTGCCCAACAACTATCATAGGCAGAGTTGCTCCACCGAAAGGTATTTGTTCTATACGACCAGTGTCATTAAATCAAGATGTACTACTTCATTGAGCTTCTTTTCATTGAGGCTGAAAAGTAGGTAATTGGCTAGGACCAACCCCATTATGATTACTTAGAATATATATGCACTTAGACATATTACTCTGTAAAAGTTTGTGCACGACTAGAAAACCAATCATTCATATTATAACAGAAAGTTCCATCATGCAGCTTAGATGCCTAGTAATAGTCCTTTAATGGTTTTCTATATGCATCCAATCAATGTGGTGACAGTGCTTTCAATAAATTAAGTCTTAATGCAAATAGGGTAAACATATGAAAGTAAGAGAAAGAGTTGATAAACTTACCTGCTCAGCAGCTCGGCCACCAAGAGTCATGCATGTCATATCAAATAGCTGCTCTTTAGTCATTAAAAGGTTTTCATTGGGAACATACTGAGCAAATCCAAGGGCTGCTGTACCACGAGGAACAATTGTCACTTTAAGCAATGGCTCTGCATATTCCAAGAACCAACCAACAACAGCATGCCCAGCTTCATGATAAGCAACTGTCCGCCTTTCCAGCTTGCTTATGACCTGCAGAAACCACAAAGGTTTGCTTTGAATTATCTTATATCATCCAAAACAAATATTATTCATCCCATTCACAAGTCCTTACTAGAATCTAAAGACTGTTGGTCAGCAATTTCCAACAGCATCTAAAGAAATTGAACCAAAGCATACATCACCCAGGTCAACATTCACCAAAGTTCCCTTTTTATTTTGGGTAAAAAGAAAAGACAGAGAAGCAAGAGGAAAGAAAAGGAATTGAAATGTCATCTCAATCCAAAAGGAATCGAAATGTCATCTCAACCCAATATAAAGTAAGTTGAAGGGTGTCGAAGCAGAGAACATCATGCGCGAAATTCACTGCACTTCTTAGGGGGTGGGTGGGGGTGGGGGAAATGCAACCTAGACAAGGTTAAGATCCTCCGGGTAGCAGCAAATGACAAAGCTCAATTAGCACTGACAAGATTCAGTTGGCCCCAAGAGAGTTCAAAATGAATATATGTAAACCTCTGATGTGATGACCACATAAAAAAGGAGGGGGCCATTGGATGACAGATTATTCAAAGAAGTGCTCGAGTGGTTCAAAGTCACATTACAATCTTGCAATACTGGACAGGTTGATTTAGTTCCTTCCAATGCTGTAAACATCTGCCCCTAAAATTTTAAAGTATCCCATCTTATGCCACAGTGGATTACCCAGGACTCTAGAAGACGTTCACCCACCTCACAATGCTCTTCTTATGACAGCAAGAACTCAACAATTTGATCGAATTACAATACAAACCCTAATATGATTCGGTTAAATATTTTACTCGTACGCATCGTAAGACAGGAAAGAAATTTACTTGCTAAAAATGGAGGTATTTTTACTAAGTTCAGATGGTGGATCATAATATCAACATCTCAACGTCCTATGCTTTTCTAGGAGTTGTTTAGCTTTTCAGAGATTTATGCGTCAACAGAAAATATAAAGAACTTTTAGTACTTTTTATTTATTTATTATTATTATATTATTTTTACTTTTATTTATAATGTTGACCTGAGATGAGTTTAAATAGAGTAACATGGTACGTGAAGATTCATAAAGCCGACGCCAACTTGTTTGGGACTGAGGCGTAGTTATTGTTGTGATTGTCGTAGTCTCCTTACGAAACGCTCACCACAACCCAAACTATATTCACTTCTCATAGCTACTAAGCAGTAGATCCATAATGTTCCAATATCGATGCATATTGGACCAATGTACTTCTCAAGGAATCCTAACATTTTCATACTGAAACAAATGGCTTTCATATCCAAAACGCAGAACAAGATGAACAAAACATCATAGAAAATGCTGCTGTTGTAAAGAAAAGACTGAATATTTCCCTATGTTGCTATGGAAACATGAGATAAAGTACATAAATGGAAGGGGGAAAAGTGAGAAGACCAATACCTTATTCTTCTTCTCTAGACCACCAATCACCCTGTCTATTGCTGACTCAAAATGTTGCATGGTAATTATCGTACTCTCATTCCTAGCAGCAATTAGAGCAGCTTCATTACAAACATTTGCAATGTCTGCTCCAGCAAATCCTGGTGTTAGAGCAGCAAGTCTCTGTGAATAGAACCTTGCCTGCTGGTCAAGTTTCAACTTGTTCAGATAGATTCTGAAAATTTGATCACGGCCTTTGATGTCGGGTTTATCAATGCTAATCTGGCGATCAAATCGACCAGGTCTTAACAAGGCTTTGTCTAATATATCAGGTCTATTTGTGCCAGCAAGTACAACTACACCGGATGTGGTTGCAAATCCATCCATTTCTACAAGCAGTTGATTTAAAGTACTCTCACGTTCATCATTTCCTCCAGCAAAGCCTCCCTTCCCTCTTGCTCGACCAATAGCATCAATCTCATCAATGAATACTATACTAGGTGCACATTGTCTTGCCTCCTGAAATAAGCTCCTAACTCTAGATGGCCCAACACCAACAAACATCTCCATAAATTCTGACCCAGAAATCGAGAGAAAAGGTACACCAGATTCTCCTGCTGTAGCTTTAGCTAGAAGTGTCTTTCCAGTTCCAGGAGGACCCACTAGCAGAGCACCTTTAGGAATTTTGGCTCCTAACTCCTCGTACTTCTTGGGATTCTTAAGGAAGTGGACAAACTCCATGATTTCTTGCTTAGCCTCGTCACATCCAGCCACATCCTTGAAGAAAACCTGTACCAAGAAAGTGTTGGTAACTTTCCAAGAAATAATCATGAAATATCATGGCATGTATCATTTTTAAAAATTTCCATTTCAAAATGCTGCTATTTTTGAAGCTGCACAAATAATAGAAACTTATATTCTCACCTTATTCTTCGCATTTTTATCCATCTTGGTGAAATTCGCTTTGCCAATATTAAATATTCCACGACCACCTTTTCCGTCAGAGCCTCCTACTCCTATGCCACCCTGCACTCTTCGCCCCATATAATAAAGGACAGCTAGAAGCAATACTGTTGGACCAAACCTCATCAGTTCTTGGAACCAATTCAATTCATCAACATATACCACAGGAACATAATTGTGAGGGTCTATTCCCCAGGCTTCTTGTGCTTCCTCAAGCTTCTCCTCAAATGACTCAACACTCCCAATGTTAAAATAGTATTTGTACTGGCCCGTGTTTCTTCCACCATTCGTACCGCTTGAAGGACCTTGAACAGTGTCATCGCCTGTTTGATTAATACCAGGTGCAGAACTTCTCACGTAAACTTTGGCCACAGATTTGTTAGCGACGACAATTCGATCAACTAGACCAGCTTCAAGTAGCTTGTTTTTGAATTCTTGGAAGCTAATCTGAAAATTTACATGAAGCGAAATAACCATGATAAAGAGAAAAAAGATTCAGAAGACGATCAACTGAGGTTAATGGCTCATGTATCTCATCATAGGACAACAACAACAACCCAGTGAAATCCCACTAGTGGAGTCTGGGGAGGGTAGTATGTACGCAGACCTTACCCCTACCCGAAGGGGTAGAGAGGCTGTTTCCGAAAGACCCTCGGCTCAAGAAGACAAAAAGACAAAAGGAGACAATATCAATTAAAATCGTGCACTATTTTCTTGTTCTAGATGTATTGCTCTACTAAGGCAAAGATTTGCCGTACAGGGCAAACAGGTAGTAAGGTCTCTAAATATAAAGCATTTGAATGAAAAAACATGAAATTATCCGTGAACCAGTATATGGTATAAGAACATCAAATCTTTCATTCATCAGTCAGACTATGTAAAAGACAAGCTCAACTTTTCCATTATCAATATACAAGTTAATCCATTTATACGCGTGGGCCGTCTGGGAGAGGGGGGAAGGGAGGCAGAAGTAATGGTTGCAGACCAATAGAACAATATTATATGAGAAAGCTGCAACTCCATTGCAGAGTTTATCAATAAATATCTAGTTACACTAAATCTAAGTCCTTACTGCATTCATGGTATAACACAGTATCTCCATTGATCACTAACAGGCTCAGCAAACCTTTTTTCTCAATCATGGTTTTTGTGAAACCTTACGTGGAGTTCGGATTTTTTTCCATGTTTTCCTAGAAAACTGCAACTTTTGAAAAACAATTTTTAGACAATAACTGTGTTTGAATTGTTTCTGGAACGAATAGCTGTTCTGTAAACAATGAAAAGCACCTGAAATCTGTTTCGGTTTTTTAGGGAACTTTCTGAGTTCTTTGTAAAAACAAGTCTGTTTATAAACCAAATATAGTTGTTATAATATAAAACATCCATTGGGAAAAAACTTATAATCAAATGATCTCCAAACCCAAGAAGATTGAAAGTGATACCTTCCACAACATTCAACACTAATGCAGAATAGTTAATTCCATCACTCTGATCTCCGTCAAAACAAAAAAGTACTTAACTCATTCGATCTTTTTGAAATGGAATTCTTCTGACAGCAATATCAGTCAATCTTTTAAATGGCATTAGGATTTTAGAAAGTCTTGGGACAACATTCCAAAAGCAAAAGCTAACATGTGTTTGGAAAGAAAACAAAGTGAAACCAAATTATTTAGGATTTGGAAACATATAGAAAATGTCATTTCAAACACCAACTCCAAAACTAATTCTTCTAAACCAACTCACCACTTCCGTCCATGAAAGTTCCAAAACCAATTCCCCAAAATCAATCCCTACCTTGAACACCCTCTATCATAGTATCCTCATTTACTAGTTAGTAAAGTTATTTGTTCTTTCATTTCCACTTCTCAGTAGAAGGCAAGCCATGATTGCAAAAAGTTGGTCCTAACATAGATATCAGCACGATCACAATCAAGTACACATGGAACTCAAACTCCATAAGGCACTAAACTCGTCCTTGAAAAGAAAGAGAAAGTGGCTGAAACAATGAAAACTCGAACTGTAGAAGTGTTGGTTAAGACTAACCTCCTTTTGTTCACGAGGACCGAGAAGTGTCGATGACAGAATAAATCCAATAAATAACAAGGGTGTGAGAATATTTTGATATTGCTTCAGGAAGTCCTGAGGGTTTCCTTGCTCGCCTGTACTTTCCTCTGCCAAAAAAGAAACCAAAATTAATTTTTCACCATAGACAGGCCAAAAGAGAACACAACAAGAAATGGGAAAAGAATGTGGAAGTCATGCTAGCAATTGTTACTTACCACTTGTTTCATACTCCATGATAGAGGATGCAACGATGCTACATTTTTTAGACTCATAGCAACTGTGTAATCTTAACCTCCTAGAAACTCAGCACCATAAATTTCCATATACAAAGATTACTTTCGCACTAAAGTCAATTGAATATCTCTTCGTCCACTGGAAGTGTTTAATTAGAGAGCTTCAGTTCAACTATATGAAAAATAAAGAGAACATTGTCCCTTGTTTTAAATTAATGTAAACAAATACATTTTTCTTATTCATTTAAAAGACACTGCTAACCTTTTAAAAAGATATTTAATTTATCAGCTCATGAACTAAAGTTCTGCAGCCGCAACTCGTAATAGATCTTTTGACACAAATGAAGGGAAGAATTAAGAGTGATCCAAAAATAAACTCTGGAAAAGATTTGTCTAAGGATATTGAAAAAAAGAACTATTCGCTGAAAAGGATAAAAGAAAGAAAAACAAGAAAAAGAAAGGGAAGACTCACAGAGTATTGTACTCAATCAGATTATCAATGATGCAGATTAGATCATTTTATTTTTCGAGAGTAAGTTCTGAAGCTGACCCTGGTTAGTTGCTAGATGAGTATTAATTTCTAACTTCTAAAAGATAACTTATTTAACATGCGGTCAGCTAGCTTACCTAACTGTTCTTGCCCAGGTTCGGTTATTTATGCCATGTCGATGAGTGATATATGCGAAAGTAATGATATCTCTCTTCTCAACATCAATAATAAATACATTCTTATTTTTCATAAATAGAGGATTATCTGCGAAACCCTCTTAGATAACATAAAACAGCATTTTTAAAAGCGATAAGCACAGAAGAGTGACAAGATCCATGTGGCTTGAAGCGAAAAGCATGAAGTGAAGCACATGCTTCTTTGAAGTGAAGCATACATTTTGCTGAAAACTAGGAATACCAATGAATTTAATTTTGAAGGGAGTAGTATAACAATTAATTGATATTGAAAAAAAAATTCAGCATCCAATGGCCGATAACAATCCAATCAAAGTTGAGAATCAATGAACTCGCAGAACGTTAATATTCTCACACTTCCCTAAACTGCATGACTTCACCCATGAAGCAATAACTCTTTGCTTCGCATCGCTTAAGAGACAAAGTGACGCCTTTTACTAACACTGACATAAATATATCAGACATTCTGCACCATCAAATTAAGAACATATAGACGGTTTTGAAGTGAGAGTTGCTATTGAAGACATCCAATTCCCAGTATAATTTTGGACACATAGCAAAGCATGTAATCTCAACCTCCAAGAAATTCAGTACCATAAACTTCCATACACAAAGGTTGCCTTCGCAGTAAGAAGGCTTTAATCCATGATTTGCATATGCAGTGTAGAGTCACTTTTACACAGTCCTTAAGACAAAGGACCAAACAAGGGATATTGCAGAATATCAAAATCTACTTCGACACATTCAACTAGAGTAAATAAGGCGCTATTCCACTAGCTAATTTCCGTCTCTATTCATAGATAGGTATTCTCATTTTCCTAAACATTTGGAATAGTATAAATGAGCTATATCTCTAACACTTTCTCTCACCAATGATTTTAGTAATCCAAAGTTCTACTTAATCATATGCAACATACTTTAGAAAACAAAAACTTAGCTCGAACTGAAATATTCCCTATATTTACACATTCTAGTAAAGTCTAACAACTTACCATAAATAATTTTGCTTTATCATATGTTACTGAACATCAAATGCACAAACTGTTAATTCATTGCACTACATACCTTTGCCCGCCTTTTGATTGTTCCCTTTTGGGACTTCTTTCTTATTCTTTGGATAATAGTTCTCATAGTCTACAAAATCAAAACACAACAATATGAATCCATCACCAAGAAAAAGTTTTTATTTTTTTAAAACGGAAAAAAAAAGTGTAAGGAATTATTCTTACTTTTATTCTTTGATCCTTGGCTGCAAAAAAACCTCCGGAGTCTCGGCTTTGCAAATAGTGAATCAAGTTCCGACAAATATGCCTTATTGACACCTTGTTTTCCAGCTCCAATAGATGTCAAGTAGCTTCTCACAAACCCTAACCCGCCATTGACGCGTGTAATGCACGCATCACGCGATGCCACTTCATCCAAAATCACTCCTCTCACACCAGACACTAATCTCTGCTCAATCAAAAAAAAAAACGTATCATACTAATAATATTAACATAAATAAACTCAAAAAATACGAAAAGATTTAAAATTTATGAAATTGCAGCTTACTTTATTAATCGAAGATTTTGCGAGAGAGCGATTAATACGTGAAAGAATCATCTTTTAGATGATCCGAACATGAATTTCTGCACAAATTTCTATTCTAATCCCTAAAAATCTGATTTAAATCACAGAGGAATCGATTGAATAAAACCTAAAGAAAAATAATTTAATTTCAGGTAGCAGAGTTTGAAAAGGTAGTTTCCGTGTTTTTAATGCATATGGTGTGACCTATAATACAGTTTGCTGAGTTTGAAAAAAGGTTGAGGAAAATCAAAGGAAGTAGGACGGAGGAGGGACAGGATAGAAGAAGTTGGAGAAAACCGGGAACAAAAACCGACTCGGTTACGTGGTTAATTATGGACCGGACTTCCTTTTATGGGCTTTATTCTGACAGAGTACTTAGGTTATTTGGATGTTGAGGAAAATGTTCGTGGGATAGGGTAAAAATTGTACGATGCTAGCCACTTTTGGACTGGTTTTTGAGAAGTAGCCGGTATTTAAAAATTTGTCAAAAAGTAGCCACTTGTGATGCACGCTTGGAAGATGTTGAGATGGATGTGTGGTCATACTAGGAGAGATATGTTTCGGAATGAAGAGATTCGGGACAAGGTAGGAGTGATCTCCGTGGTAAACAAAATGAGGGAAGCAAGCTGAGATGGTTCGAACATGTGAAGAGGAGATGCATTGATGCCCTAGTGAGAAGGTGCGAGAGGTTGGTAATTGGGGGGTCTAAGCAGAGTTAAAAGTAGGCCGAAGAAGTATTTTGGGGAGAAGTGATTAGACAGGACTTGAAGATGACGCATCTTCAGCTTACTAAAGACATGACCTTAGATAAAAGGATACAAAGGGTGATGATTAGGGTAGAATGTTAGTAGGTAGTCGAGATTGAGACATCATATCTATCCAATATTTTTCATATCAATATTATTCTTATCATTCTCGTATTATCTTATTCTTTAATTTCTATTACTACATGTTATCTTCATTGCTACGATATTCATATTGCTTTGTTGTTTTGTTGTTGTCAATGTGCTTGTTTGTAATGATTCGACCGACCGTTTTGAGAGTTGTAGCCCCATTTTTCTATTTCCTACTTCTTTTGTGTTCTACAACTATATTATAACTTACCGGATTAGTTGGTTTGGGTCCGGAGTGATTTTGGAGTGAATTGAGACACTTAGTCTCTTAATTGGAAGTTTAAGTTGGAAAAGTCGATTGCATGTCGATTTATGTGCAAACGACCTCGAATTTGAATTTTGACGGTTTCGTTAGCCCCGTTAGGTGATTTTGGACTTAGGAGTTAGGAGTGCGTCCGGAATGTGATTTGAGGGTCCATAGTAGAATTAGGTTTTAATTGGCGAAAGTTGGAATTTTGGTAAATTTGATCGGTAGTGAAAATTTTGATACCAGGGTCGGATTTGATTTCTGGAAGTTGGAGTAGGTTCATGGTGTCATTTATGACTTGTGTGCAAAATTTGAGGTCAATGGAACGTGATTTGATAGGTTTCGGCATCGTTTGTAAATTTTGGAAATTTCAAAGTTTATTAGGCTTGAATCCGAGTGTAATTCGTATTTTTGATGTTGTTTGAGGTGATTTGAGGATTCGACTAAATTCGTATGATGTCATGGGACGTGTTGGTATGTTTGTTTGACGTACCGAGGGCCTCGGGTGAGTTTCGGATGGTTAATGGATCATTTTTGGCCTTGGTGAGTTAGCTGATGTTTGTTGCTGCAATCTTCCTGGTTTCCTCTTACGCGTTCGTGAGAGGAGCCTCGCTGTAAACATATAATTTTTGACCCTCCCAAGATTTTACACATTTTTAGCTTAAATATTTAGTTTAGGCCTAATATCGCTATTTCAATTAGTTTTGACTCTTTTACTTTATTTTATGACAAAAATAAAAATTACAAAAATATTTTTTTCTTTTTAGTTGCTTTTAGTTTATATACCTTTCGTAAAACTAAAAACAATACAAAAATAGTACCTTATTTTTATTTTTATATGATATTTGAAAATATCAAAAATAATTTTGTTTTAACGGTTAATTTTATTTTAATAATTATTTTTACTTAAGTAGGGCTTATTAATATTTTTGGTAATATTTCTATATGTGTTTTTTTATTTAATAGGCAAGACTTGATGTTGGATGGATAGATTTTTAGTTAATTAGGCTAATTTTAAGCAAATCTAGATATAAAGGCCCAAGTTTCCAGCCCATTCCCTAAGCCCAATACCCTTAAATCCACATAATAACCTAGTCATAACCCATAAAAAGAGGACACCCTTTTTTCTTCAGAAGAGCAGTGCCGAAGAGACCAAAAAAGAGGACCCCCATCTTCTTTTTCTCCATTCAACACCAGAGACCTTTCCTTTTTCTGTATCTCCAGACCTCCACGCCAACCAACCATCCTCAACACACCTAAACCAGCCGCACACCCTCCTGATCTCTTTAAATCGCCAGCCCTTCTCCAAATAACCAGCGACCAGACCTCCCTCTGTACCTCTATCACTGTCGCGAATTCCTCCAACAGAACAGCCGCATCGTTCCCCCTTCTAGTTCAGATCGAGCACATACACATAGGGGGAACATGAGTGAAAAAGATTAACTAAGGCTTGGTTTTGGTTTATGATTTATGTTTTCTGACTTCTTCATTAAATTTCTTTTATATAAAAAGAATTCAGTCCAATCTAATTTCAATTTGATTTCAAACTGAGAAATACAAAAAAATATGTATATATTTTCATTTTTCTTTTCACTTTCGGTTCTGGAATTTGACTGAGGAAGAGTTGTTGATTGTCGAGTGATATTTGACTACCGCTGTTCGAAATTAAGTTTCGAGGTTCCGTCTCGGATCCACGGCGTTTTTCTTTGGCTGTTTTGGTTTGTCGATTAAATTGCCATCACCGGACTTGCGTGTAATTGTTGTGATCAAGTAGAGATACGTTGAATAAAGTTACTACTGAGGTCCCTTTCTATCCTCAATTGATACTTGTTTCACGCCATGATCTATTGATATTGTTATTATTATTTGAGTGTCTTGCTGCCATGTTTTATTGTTTTGCTCTAATTTCCCTTATGCCATGTTTTATTGTCTTGCCTTAATTTGCTTTGTACTGGTTTACTGACTTCTTTTGGTTATGGTTAATCAATAGAAATACAAAGATGGTATGAGTTGCATAGATCAATTTGAACTAATTGGGGTTGAGCTCAAACTGGATCAAGAATATTGAGGCAACCAGATCACAATTTGATAAACTAAGTCCAGAAATTGAATTAGGCCACGAAAAATTTGCTCTTGAAACACAAAAGTAGTCAAGATCATGGGTTGAATAAAAAATGAAATGAATAGTATGGGCAGAAAGATGAATTTCATGGATATTTGGTTTTTATATATATATATATATATATATATATATTCATTTATTTCTTTACTTTTGAGATCGCTAGTAGCATACTTAGGCCGTTAATATTCATAAACATCGTAGCTTGCTTTAGGCGCGATCAATAATAAATTATCGTGGACATGGGTACGGTTCTCGTAGCATGGTCGCGATACGTAAATCTCAATTCGAGTGTGCATTTCATGTGACCCTACCATAATTTTGAATAATAACTAGTAATTAATAAATTAAACATGTTGTAGATCGTGGGTACGATTTTTGTGACACGATTCATAATGTGTACCAAACAAATAAGTGTATGACAATCGTAACTTGTTCTAGAATAATTCCATAAATAATTAACACGGTCCAAGGTTAAAAATACATAATAGGTATAAAATATGTAATTAATCAGATAATTAGGCCAATAATAATAGCTGAGCGACCGTGCTAAAACCACAGAACCCGGGAATGCCTAACACATTCTCCCGGGTTAACAGAACTCCTTCCCTGGATTTTTGTGTTTCGCGGACTGTAAAACAGAGTCAAATTTCCTCGATTCGGAATTTTAAACCGGTGAGTTGGGACACCCTAAATTATCCCAAGTGACGACTCTGAGTTTGAATAAATAATCATGTTTCGGCATTGTCACTTTAATTGGAAAAACTCCCCTATACCCCTTTCGGGGTAGAAATAGGAGGTGTGACAACTTTGTCGACTCTGTTGGGGAACAAGAACCCAGAATCCCTAGTTCAGGGTTCAAGAATTCGAGCTTAGGATAATTGTTATATTTGACTTTATTTATTATCTGATTTTTTATGTGTTTGGGCCTAATGTGCTAAATACTGCTTTTTACCGCTTTGATATTATTTGAACTGTATATAAACTGCTGCGAAACCCTTCTCTTCTAATATTCCAGAAAGTGCATGCTGGCGTGACTTCTTTTCTGTTAGTGTCATACCCTAATTTAGAACGAGGTTCGAACAAGTTACAAAGCCGGATGGCATTTTGGTTCCCGGTACATAGCCCCTCTGGCTCGAGTTGTCCTCTCGGGTAAGCCAGGTCTAAAACAATACACCTAGGTTTTAAATTTAGAATAACACAGCCTCATGCCGGACCCTAGTAGGAACGCTTATTTGCATCATGTGCATTTGACTTTGGGGACTCAACACAGGAGTTGGGTCCGTCTAGGACAGGTGTACCAAAAATAAAAGACCATTCTGATGCATCTTATGTGCTACATGTTGCAATCTTCAAGGGTAAAAGGGGTCATTTGGCGAACCAATGAGGGTTGACGATAAATGAGAAAAAAGAGGGTGAAGTATAAAAATAAAGCAAGTAGGACCCATTTATGTTTTTCTTTCACATTTTTTAAGAAAAAGACAGGAAAAAAACATGAAAAATCCAACAAAAAAAAATTGCACTTTCCCATCATTTTTCAAAAAAAAAAAATCAAAAAAATCCAAAAAGAGTTTACATGTTTCATCATTTTTCAAAAAAAAAAGGACAAAAAAAATATATTGTCTCTAAATTATTTGTTAATTTTTAATTCTCGCCCGCATCCAATCCTCTCGAACTACGCATACCTGATTTTTGTCTTTCAGGGTGTGATACGTAGGCAGCCCACATAGGTTTCGGTCTTCCTAGTGAGTCTTAGGTTCTTGGTTTCGAGGGTCGTAGCCAAATCTTGCATGTCTAGCTCTTGTTGGCCACATTGGTCATTTTACAAAATATGGCTATATCCGCAAAGTAGTTTTTGTTTAATTGTGTCTGGAGAGTCTTCAATCCACAATTATGTGTCTCTTAACTTTAAGGCCCATCCTTGTCGAATTTGCATGTCTAGCCGCTTTTGGGTCACATCGGTCATTGCTGTAAAATGGGGTCATTTTCACAAAAGTGGTTCAGTAACCCAGTCTTAGAGTTATAAGTCCGCAACAAGATGTTCTCTCCGTTTAAGGTCCATTGTGTTGAATTTGCATACTTAGCCATCTTTTGGTCCACATAGGTCATTTTTACAAAATGGGTCATTTCTATAAAGTAATTTTTTCATGTCTTAGAGGTCACCTTTGTTGAGTTTGCATTTCTAGAAACCTTTTGGCCACATAGGCCATTTTGCAAAATAGCTTCAATCATGCCATGCGTGTGTCCGATAGGAAGTTTTATTGTCTCACGTAGTGTTCTAAATCTTTAACTCTATTTGGTTTTAGTTTTCTCATACAGGTGTGGAATTGCTTACCGGAGTTTGAGAATGACAGACACCCTAGGACCATCCAGTTAGGATCGCTGCATTCAGGAGCTGGCTAAAGGAGACTTTTTATATTCTGAGTCCGATTTTTATGTTGTCTTGTACTTTATAGTCATGTTTAGCAGTACTAATTCTTTTAGTTGGTGTCAGAGTTTGTCGTAGTATAGTTGAGTTTGTCAAGTCTTCCGTTATCGTATTTCCTGTTTTATATTTGAAAATCGGAAAAAGTTGTAAATGAATAATCCATTTTTTTTTTTATTTTTTTAGTTACTTTTCCAAAACTACGCTTGGTCTGATTCATGAGGGACATGATACGTAGGTAACCTACATAGGGTTCGATCGAATCATTTTAAAAAAAAATTAAAATTCAAAGAAAAAAAGAAAGGTGAAATTATGGGATGTGAGAAATGAGAGGGAAGAAAAGAGTGATAATTAGAAGAAAAAAAAGAGGAAGGAAAATGAGCATGCCAAGAAGTGCTAGAAAAGAAAGAAAAGAGAAGGTTGAAATGAACAAAATTGGGATGATGCCAAGTGACCTTGTGACCCTCGAAGTCATTCTAGAACCGTTAATTGTTGCTAGGTGCATTGCACGCAATGTGATATTTTTTAGCTGTTAAATGCCCAAATGCTAATAGGATGACCCCATTTTGTTCCTTTTGTTATCTTCATTAAGCAGAAGGGTGGTTGGTTTGTGGTTCTTAAGTAACTCATCCATACAACACAAGGTCAAAGAGCAAGGTAGCCATGGCTAGCAAAGACTGGGACACCGGTGTTATTGATCCGTCTAAGGAGATTGTTGAGTCAGAATCTGAGTTGAAAGAAGAGGTCTTAAGGTTGAAAAGACAGATGGCCGAAATATACCAAGCCTGGATTAGTGGGCGTCCTCCACCATTATTTCCCACTAACTACCCTGAAAGCCTTGTCACCATTCCGCCACTGTCACAAATCCAGATTTCCACTGCTGCTGATATCTCCCCACAACCTTTTTACACTCCACCCGCTAAAACCATCTCATATCCTGCTCCTTTGACCACTCATGTTTTTATATCTCCACAACTATCTCTTCATTAGGCAGGATTTTAGTGGCCCAAGCACTTATTCGTTGAGGAGAAACTGATCCAATTCGGAGCTGCTTTACAAGCGGCATTGCCCTTCTTCACTCACGCGATATTGCTGGATCGGGCTTTTGCCTATTGTCCAAGATTACCCACTGCTGCCCCTCATGGGAGTCCGGGCCGTGTCTCAGTCCCAGTGTGGTTGATCATCTAAAATGTCCCTTGCTTGCGAACTTCTTTAGTAGGGTGGAGGTGCAATTCCTCACGTTTACCGTTGTCCCCAGACTTCACTCTTTCAACACTTGTATACTTTCTAAAGATTCAGGCATGCCCCTATCCCTGTCTCCAAGTGTGTGATCCACCGATTCACTGAGTGACTTTTTCTTACCGTTGTGCTTACGTCCCTATCTCTTAAAGCCCTATCAGACTTCCCTTGCCAGTTGAAGAAAGAATAACGGCTGTGTTATGAAAGAAAGCGGCAGACAGACTAATTTGGCCGACATTCCCTATTTGGGACACATAGGCTATTACAGACGCATCAAAAAAGACTTTTCAAAGTGCGAAATCCCAGAATGGAATCATTGCAGAAGAAAGGTATAACGCTTGGGAACCGAAACAGGATTAAGCCTTTAAGCATGCACTTTTCCTCAATCCTCTAGCGAGAATGTGTTCAAAGTCCCCGATACCCAACACTATGCCCCAGAACCAACTTTCATGGTCTCGGATCCATACTTTTACGCTCCTAATTTTGAACCTCCCAGTGAAACTTTAAAAAGCCTGCTAAGACGGTGGAGCAAGATGAGATATCCAGGAAGGTGAAAATCTTAGGGCAGTCTTTAAGAAACATGCAAGGGATAGGGAGCCAGATGAACATGTCTTACAAAAACTTGTGCTTGTTTCCTTACGGTCAGTTGCCTGCTGGGTTTAAGATGCTAAATTTTGATTTATATGATAGGCGTGGAGATCCAGTAGCCCATCTAAGGGGTTATTGCAGTGAAATGAGAAGTGTTTGTGGGAAATATGAATAGTTGATGGCATATTTCAGTGAGAGTTTGATTGGGGAAGCCTTGGAGTGGTATACTTGTCAAGATGTCAGTAAATGGGATGCATGGGGTGACATGGCTCAAGATTTTATTCGGCACTATCAGTACAATGTAGACATTATCTCAGACTGCTCCTCCCTATTGCAAACAAAAAAGAAACCCGAGGAAAGTTTTAGGGAGTTTTGGCTCAGATGGAACGTTGCTTGAGTCAGTCCTCCAATTAATAGAAAAGATGTTGCTGAGTCCCGCCAATGAAAAGATCCAGTGGGCATTCCTGCTAAACGCTTCTAGCCTCAATACCAACCCCATGAACATCCTCATGCTCCAGATAATCCTCACCAATGCTACTTTCCTCCATAAAATCCCCAAAGTCATACCTCACCTTCTCAGTACTCTATCCACAATGCACCGCCATATGCTCCACACCCAAGAGACCCGCAATGGCCTGCACCACCTCCACAAATATCTTGCCCACCTCCTTAAGCATGTCAATCACCTACCCGCAAGAGGTTCCAACTGAGGCCGAAGTACAAAATGAAAAGGCAACATCAAAGAGAAGAGTCTTTCACTCCTATTGGAGAATCATATGCCAGTTTGTTCCAAAGATTGAGGCAATTGGGCATGTTGAAACCGATTCAGATAAAAATATCGAACCCCCTTCCAGAAAATTTTGATTATTCTCAGAGGTGCGCATGTTGCTCAAATCCCCCGGGGTAAAGCATAGAAAAGTGTCGGAATCTGAAATGCACAATCCAGAAGCTTGTTGATGCATGTGACATTGTCATGCAAAATCCAGATGCATTAGACACTAGCCAAAGTCCATTGCCTGTTCATAATGAGACGCATATGGTGGGCATGATTTGTGTTGAAAAGGAATATAAGAACATTTCTAAGCTCCTTGGAGGGCCACTTACTGCGAAATTTTCAGGGCTATCAGTCTCGGTTCCAAAAGTTGATCTTAAGAACGAGTCGGCAAATGGGACCCAAAAGCTATCTGTTGAGGTCAATGTGATTGAAATTGGTAATGGTCTTGGTAATATTGTTGTAGAACTCAGAGGCTAGGATGTCGAGCTTGGTAATTGAAAAGATGATCCTTTCTTGGCTAGCCAGGGGAGTCCTGATGGTTTATTTTGTTGTCATTTCTGTTGTCCGGATTATTTTAGGGTTGTAATTCGGATATTGTCTTGTGACTCAAACCTTTCTATCCTTTTTTGCCTAGCTCTTTTAGTCGTAGTAACTCGTTTTGTTGTCTAGGTTTGTTCCAGGGTTGTAACCCAAGTTTATTTTGCTTGTTTTGTTGTTCAAACCTTTTCACCGTCTGTCTAATGCAATTTTCTGTTATTTCTAGTCATTTTTTGTTTAGTTCTCTTCTCCTTTTATAGTTCTTTTCATGCTGGCTCTAGTGACATCACATGCACGCATAATTCTAGGACTGGTCTTAAAAGTTAGTTTAATCATGAAGCAATAATATAATTTTGAAGATGATCGGGACATTTGAGGGAAATAAGTACAGATTTGGATATTTTGAGATCATTTAAAGCCCGAGTTGTGTGAAACAGGGGAAAATAATTTGGGAAGTTAATAGGATGACAAGAATTCATTAAAGGAGAGTGCATCCCAGACAATTTGAAACAAGCAACTTTGAGTTCAATTGCATCTCAAGTTACAAGATAAAGTCAAGAAAGTTTTTTCCGAATTGACGGAGGATATCCATTGTGAAGAGGGAATCACCCAACAAGGGTTCTGTACTTGACAAGGCATTAAAAAGATGTCACGCCCCAAACCTGGGAGGCATAGCTGGCACTCGGTGCCGCACTGGCCCGAGCGAACCACTCTCCAACTCTTTCTTTTTTTTCTTTGTTACTATCATAGGCAATATGGCCACAAATCGTAGTGTATAACTATAAGTTGGCAAATGTTATATCAATGAACCATCGTTCATAAACATGAATACATATGGGCTGTCAAGGCCTTTAACATACCATACATACTAAACCACTGTCTACAAAACCTCTAAGATTTTTTGACATAAAATAGGACAGGGTACCGGCCTACCCATAAGTCTAAAAACTCTGACATGATGACTTGCGCACTCGGTTGGACTCCGAATGAGGTGGAGTCTTACCGATCCTTCATTGAATGCCAATCTCGTCTACTATGAGGGCTCGTCAACTGATTATCTATACCTGCAGGCATGAATGCAGTGTCCCCAATAAAAAGACGTCAGTACGAATAATGTACTGAGTATGTAAGGCATGTAAATAAGTATATAAAGGACATGGAAGAAACATGGAGTAAAGGACTCAACCTGTATATCTGGATAGATCTGTAAATTATGAAATATTTATAACGTCATGCATATGCATGTGAATGTCATGTAATGCATAGGTCTGTATGTAAATATTATCATCAAGCCTCTGAGGGCATTCTATCATATTATTTCAGCCATTATGGGCAACATCATCATCGTATACCAGCTGATCATGTGGTGGTGCGTATATAACGCCGTGATCTTTTCCCATATCCCATATACATATATATACATATATACGCGTATATAATGCCGTTTGAGTCATATTTCAACCACTGTGGGCAATAACATCATCGTATACCAGCTGATCAGGTGGTGGTGCATATATAATACCGTAATCTTTTTCCTATATCCCATATACATATATTTACATATATATGCGTATATAACGCCATCTGGTGCCACTGTGGGCAAAATTATCAATGTATACCAGCTGATCAGGTGGTGGTGCGTATATAACGCCGTAACCTCTCCCATATCCCATATATATATATATATATATATATATTCCATATACATATATATACATATATATATATATACGCGTATATAACGCCATCTGGTCATGGATAAATGTGCATGTATAAATGCATGAAATGCATATGAAATACGTTAATAAAATCTATCAGAACGTCATAAGACCATTATGCCTCTGATTAATATCATGAAATAAACTTTACCAACTTACATATTTTTTAGACTCATGAACAGACGATAGAATAATAAGACATATGTGAATTCCAATATATTGATAAAAAGTCTATTTTTATAATGTTGCGTTAAATATGAAAAGGGAAAAAATTGCTAAGCATAACGATAACCACCCTACACCAACAAAAGTTCAATATGTTCCTTCCTAATAGATAGCAATAAATTTGACATGCTTAGTGCACATTGCATAAATCCAGTAGTAATCTGTTCTATGTAATAGCAAACCCCTCAATTTCTATTTCTTTTAAAATATTTTGCAAACCTTTCCTTTCTCCTTAAACATTTCAAGTGTTTATTTTAGACGCAAAATCAATTACTATGGGACCTGGTTGAATTACAACTTGGTGTTTATTATCTTTGAAGAAAATGATTTAATATAATCTTTTATAATTTGTAGTGTATCAAACAACAAATTAACCATACTATTACAGATTCGTCAAAGTAGTAAGGACGTACTATGAAACTAGAAATGAATAATATAAACATCCTTAACTGCTAAGAATAGAACCCTTTATGGAACATCATTACGTTTACGTATCGTTACTTGGATCATGCCAAAAAGATTACATCAAGTCCTTGAACATTATGAGAAGAACATGAAACCTTTAATGTTACTCGTCCATTATCTTTTCTAGGCTGTAAATGGTAGGATATGACTGTACGATGCATTAGTTTTTCATTCCATTTCACAAAGAAACGCAAGAAACCACCGGGTTTCCTTACTACCTTATCCGAATTAATCCATGATGACAACTGAAGGCTCTGCAAAATTCTAGCCTCTATTTACAGTTTCTACTCCACCAAACACCTGATTCCTCCTCTTCTCACCCCAATCAAACGTAGTATTTGACGTTTATAAGTTTAAGACGGAGGGGGGGAGAAGAGCTATTAAGCTTTACCCAAATATAATGCATAAGTTACACTAATAGGTCCGACAGCAGCTCATCCAAGTTGTTGGTTTCACTATTTAACAGGTGCAGAAACATGGCACTAAATTGCCCATGCACCTAATAGTTTTGTCATTAGCCAACTTAAAGACAATCATTTAGGTTCCATATCTACTTCAAGCAGTGACTAGTTGAATTAAGAAATTATTCTCTAAAAAGAATATGAAAGGAGCAACAACAGAAAAGGGACCCCTTACTCATTAACACTTGGTTATGTAGTTGATAATGATACCCAAAGCATGGACCATCACTTGACATGGAACTTTAGAATAATACTCCCTCCCTCATTTCTTTGCTCATGAAGTCCTAACTGATAAGTGATGCCTCATTAAATTCTCAGCCCGTTATATATAGCACTCTAGGTCACCATCCAAATGAAAAGATTGACTTCATATTTTGTTGTGTTCTCTAACAGGTGACACCTTTTTAAATGACTAATGAGTCATTATTAGAAGGTGAGGGGTCTACCACGTGGGAATGAGGTGGGAAAATTTAATATTTATCCAGTTATTAGGTAATTAGGTAATGTCCCATTGCCCAGTAATTAACAAAATTACCCACAAAATTAAGAAATATTTCAAATTACTTAAAATTCTACTTATTTGTAATACACTTTATACATCGTACTATTACGGTCTTGTGGTACCATGTAAAATAAATTCATACACTATTATTTCATTAAAACATCTATGTAAAAATACATATATTTTCTCAACTTATAATTTTCCTAATCTCATATAAAGAGTACAAATTTTTCGTACGTTTAGTTGTTAAAATGGTAAAAAGATAACCTTTTTTTTATGTGAGAAAATAATTTCTATCTTTACAATAAAGAAAATCTCATAAACTTTCTCATATTATGTGTATATTTTAAAGCATATTCGAAAGTAGTAATATTAATAACTATATAAAATCATATTTTCAAGCCATTTTTTTTCTTTTACAAAAAATGTTCCACTCAATATACCATATCAAATATATATATATATATATATATATAACGGTGTCAAGGTTGGTAAACTTACGGGGTGTAACATCCTCCCTCCTTTAGAATATTCATCCTCGAATGTTAACTCTCGGAGACTTACAAAATTTTCACTACGGTCTCCTTTGTATACCAAACTAAAACCCAACCTCGATCTGAAGTCTCGACAATTCACAATATTTTCTACTTGAGTATCTCACATTGTCTTCACCTTTATCTTACTTACCTTTCAATCTCGCATCATATCTTCTGTTTCTTTTATAATCTCCCTTCCACATTACGCATTAAAGCTCTACTACAATACCTGTACCTATAGTGCATACAAAATCTCGCGACAACTTCATACTGATTTCTTATGACTCAACTCTATGGCACGATCTGGAAACAAAAGAAGGGTAACATTTCCTAAATGCCCTATAGCCTCTCAATTATAAATATGGAGCGCAACACACTCATAAGTGAGACTCTACTAGGCGTGACTTTGTAGACTCCCTAGGACACGAATTGCTCTGATACCACTTTGTCACGCCCCAAACCCGGGAGGCGTGGCTGACACTCGGTGTCGTACTGGCCCGAGCGAGCCACTCTACAACTCTTTATTTTTTTTCCTTTGTAATTATCATGGGCCAACATGGCCACAACTCGTAGTATATAACTACAAGTGGGAAAATGTTATAGCAATGAGCCATCGTTCATAAACATGAATACATATAGGCTGTCAAGGCCTTTAACATACCGTACATACTAAACCAGTGTCTATAAAGCCTCTAAGATTATTTGACATAAAATAGGACAGGGAACCGACCTACACATAAGTCTGAAAACTCTGACATGATGACTTGCACACTCGGTTGCACTCCGAATGAGGTGGAGTCTCACCGATCCTTCGCTGAATGTCAATCTCATTTACTATGAGGGCTCGTCAACTGATTATCTATACCTGCAAGCATGAATGCAGCGTCCCCAACAAAAGGACGTCAGTACGAATAATATACTGAGTATGTAAGGCATGTAAATAAGTATATAAAGGACATGGAAGAAACACGGAGTAAAGGACTCAACCTGTATATCTGGATAGATCTGTAAATTATGAAATATTTATAACGCCATGCATATGCGTGTGAATGTCATGTAATGCATAGGTCTGTATGTACAAATTATCATCAAGCCTCTGAGGGCATTCCATCATATTATTTCAATCACTATGGGCAACATTATCATCATATACCAGCTGATTAGGTGGTGGTGCATATATAACGTCGTAACCTTTTCCCATATCCCATATACATATATACGCGTATATAACGCCATCTGAGTTATATTTCAACCATTGTGGGCAACATCATCATCGTATACTAGCTGATCAGGTGGTGGTGCGTGTATAATGCCGTAACCTTTTTCCCATATCCCATATACATACATTTACATATATACGCGTATATAACGCTATCTGGTTCCACTATGGGCAAAATTATCAATGTATACCAGCTGATTAGGTGGTGGTGCATATATAACGCCGTAACCTCTCCCATATATATATATATATATATATATATATATATACATATATATACGCGTATATAACGCCATCTGGTCATAGGTAAATATGCATGTATAAATGCATGAAATGCATATGAAATACGTTAATAAAATCTCTCGGTACGTCATAAGACCATTATGCCTCTGATTAATATCATGAAATAAACTTTACCAACTTATATATTTTTGAGACTCATGAATAGACGATAGAATAATAAGACATATGAGAATTCCAATATAGTGATAAAAAGTCTATTTTTATAATGTTGCATTAAATATGAAAAGGGACAAAAACTGCTAAGCATAACGATAACCACCCTACATCAACAAAAGTGCAATATGTTCCTTCCCAATAGATAGCAATAAATTTGACCTTGAATGCTTAATGCATATTGCATAAATCCAGTAGTAATCTGTTCTATGTAATAGCAAACTTCTCAATTTCTATTTCTTTTAAAACATTTTGCAAACCCCTCCTTTATCACGACCCAAAATTTCACTAAGGGTCGTGATGGCGCCGGACACCGCTGTCAGGCAAGCCAACCAAAATACTTGATTAAATTCTCGTTTTAATAATTTTAAAAACTATGATTTTTCTTCAATTTTACTAGTAAAAGATAATCATTTCAAATCAAATATGGATGTTAAGAAGTTAATGCAAGATACCCCATAATCATCCCAGAACCCGGTGTCACAAGTGCATGAGCATTTACTAGAGAATGCAATAAAATACAGTAACTGTCCGGAATACAAGTGGACAGAAATGAAAAACACAGTAAAATACTCTGAAGGGGACTCTGCTAGCTGCGGTTGTCTCGATAAATGTAGCTTACCTAAGTCTGTGTCAACCATGCTGCTATGCCACTAAGCCACTAGACACACTTGAACCTGTGCAACAAAAATAGACAGCAAGTGTAGTATGAGTACGAAAACAACGTGTACCCAATGAGTATCCCGTCTAATCTCGAAGAAGTAGAGACGAGAGGTCGACTTCGATACTTACTAGTGATCCAATGATAATATAGTAAAAATTGGGTAGAGATCATGGATTTTATAAAGCAATTATAAACTCATAAAGCCAGATAACAGGTAGACAACTTCTCAATAATAAAAGGGTTTCCAAAGATTTACTTTTCATTATCTTTATCCATTTATCTCTAGCCATGAAAGGCAAGTATCAACATTAAAAATTCTTAGGCAAACAATATAAGCATGCGCATATCATGCCGAGGTCGTACGACCCGATCCAATATAAATGTAAAATATGTACTGCCGAGGGTCGAACGGCACGAACCATAGATGTATCTATCACCCCACTCGCGAATCATACATGCGACACGGTCAACATAAATAAATAAATAAATACCCCACTCGCGAATCATACATGCGACTCCGGCACACATAGATACACACAGTCAAACAGCCAATTAAGATTTTATCGGGGAATGTTTATCCAAATAAAAACCAATTCTCTTTTACTGATTTAAGAAAATGAAGTTTAATCCTTTTAGAAATTCGTTTACCAATTCGATAGGATTTAAGCAATTTAAATGGTTATAAGATTACAAATATTCCAAGTATAGCATGCTTTTGGGTCCTAGACTACCCGGACTTACATATAATAGTAGCTATGCACAGACTCTCGTCACCTCGTGCGTACGTAACCCCCACAAATAGGAGCACATAACCAATTATATCACATGTGGGGACAATTCCCTCTTACAAGGTCAGAAAGGAGACTCAACTCGCTCCAAAGATCCATAACCGGCATTCCACGTTCTTCCGAAGACTCGAATCGATGCACAATGCTCCAAAACTAGCCAATAGTTATGCAAATCCATTAATATATGTTCAATTACTCATTGCAATCCAATTTATAACAATTCCTAACCCCGATCGAAAAGTTGACAAAATTGCCCTCTGGCCCACGTGCCCAGATTCCAAAAAATTTCGAAGATAAAGTTTACCCATAATCTCACGAACCTAAATGTATAATTTGCTCTCAATTTCATGCCCAAAATCGTGGTCAAAATTCAAGAATATCAAATTTCTAGGTCTTCCTCAAAATTCCCAAATTTTTACAAATTTCCTTATTTAAATCCATATATAAACCTTGTATTTACTCAAAACTAGTAGAAATCACTTATCTCATGCTTGGTGATGAAAATGGCACTCCAAAGTTGCTCCAAAATTGGCTCCCATGAAAGCCAAAACCCGTTTTAAAACACTTCACTGCCCTGGCGACCCTTCTATGCGATCGCATAAGCCAATCCCAGGGCCTCCAAATTCTTGCACAATGCGATCACAAACACACCCCTACGATCGCATAAGCCAAAACCAGCAGCCTCCAATTTCTTCCTATAAGCGATCTCACATACACCCCTGCGATCGCATAAGCTAATACCCGCTGCCTCCAAATCTTGCACTATGCGATCGCAGACCCACTTACGCGATTGTATAGAGTAAAAACCTGCTGCACTCACACCAGAAAACCAACAATCCTCACAAGGCAAGAATCGACCCGTTGAGCATCCGAAACACGCCCGAGGCCACCGGGACCTCAACCAAACCTACCAACTAGTCCTAATACCTCATTCGAACTTAGTAGAGCCTTGAAATCACCTAAAACAACATCAAAATCACAAATCGCAACCCGATTCAAGCTTAATGAACTTACAACTTCAAACTTCTATATTCGATGTCAAAACCTATCAAATTACTTCCGATTGACCTCAAATTTTTCACACAAGTCACATTCAACATTACAGACTAACCACAACTCCCGGAATTGGAATCCGACCCCGATATCAAAAGTCAAACTCTCAGTCAAACTTCTCAAAAACCTTCAAATTTCTATCTTTAGCCAAATGACTTCAAAATGACCTACGGACCTCTGAATTCACTTCCGATCGCGCTCCTAACTCCAGAATCACCATACGAAGCTACTCCCAGACTCGGAATCCTAAACGGACATTTATAACACTGAAATGCACTTCAACCCAAACTTATGAAATTTCTTCCAAAATGCTAACTTCCACAATAAGCGCCAAAATGCTCCCGAGTCATCCAAAACCCGATCCGGGCATACGTCCAAGTCCGAAATCATCATACGAACCTACTGGAACCTTCAGATAGCGATTTCGAGGTTGTTTACTCTGAATCCAATCTTAGTCAATTCTTTCAACTTAAAGCTTCCGAAATGAGAATTCCCTTTCCAAATCAACTCCAAATTCCCCGAAATTCAATTCCGACCATGCGCACAAGTCATAATACCTGAAGTGAAGCTGCTCATGGCCCCAAACTGCTGAATGACACGCTAGAGCTCAAAACGACCGGTCTGGTCGTTACATTCTCTCCCACTTAAACATACGTTCGTTCTCGAACGTGCTGGGAACTACGCTGGAGTTGTCCAAAATCACTGTTTACCACTTCCAGCACCTACCCGTGCTACCACAACTCCGTCGAGCACATTAGCTCGAGCAAATATGAAGATATCCTCTTTCATTCAAGCAAATAAGCTTAGAGTCCAATTCCAACATCCGGAATTCTGCCAGGCCTGTTTCGAATATATGAACACCGCATCAATCACTACACGAGGTACCAGAACATGACTATATGCCTTTGCTGAATTCTCACCATGCACCACATCATTCACGGGACCATAATAACATTCTCTAATCATAATAACCAACATACCCTGAATCTAATGCTCACAATGCACCTCATGATAGATATAAGTCTTGTTCCAACTCTCGCAATACTGCCACGTTGGAAGAGATGTGTAGAAATTCATAACCAACTGCCGAGTTAATAAATCATCGAGTTTATACTTCTGACAAGAACCATTACCTCATTCTGAATCAATAATGATCTTTACTCTTTAATTTACTTCATATAATCCAACTGCACTGATCCTAGATCCAATAATTTTGTCTCACCCAGTACGAACTGCTCAGGCAATAAGCCACCCAGATATGACAAAAAGTCTCATATGATGCCACAATATGCCAATGGGCTACCAACTCGAACGCGACACAAAAGGAAAACGAACTCTGAAAAGGAAATCCAATTACCCCGCTCGCGAATCATACATGCGACGCGAGCACACAACTAATATGAGTTTTCCTCAGAAAAATAGGAAACAAAACACATAAAAATAGATATAGGGAACTATACAGAACATCACATTGTTGCAGCGCGCAACCCGATCCAAACAACATACCCATGGCGGCGTGCCACCTGATCCACACATAAAATTCACATAAGGAGATACACACCGAGCTAGATTGCTCATTACATCAAAATATCGATTGTCGGTCACCAGCACGTCAAGTGCATAATACCATCCCTGGGGAGACATATAGCGCTATAAGCTACAAACTCAAGCACAACTGAGGTGCGATATACGATCTGAATCTCAAGAGCCATTCTGCTCATGTAACATCATCTCTACGCAGAACCTCAACACATAAAAAATTCACCAATCTGTCTCACGACTCACACGGCACAATATATCATTACATGAAATAGCTGACGACTGTGAGCACGTAATTTTTGCCTCATACGAATTACTCCAAAATAATTCCCAAAATTAGGTCTTGTCTTTAATTATGTGTGATTTTCCTGATTGTTTGAATATATTTGTGGGCATGTTTAATTTTATTAATACATTAAAAATACAAAAATATAGCATTGGCATTTAAGATTTGATTTTTACATTTTTTGGAATTAATTAATAATTAGGTGTTTTACAAAAATGAAAATTCAAAAAAGATAATAACATATTTTTGTAATTTTAGTCAAATTGTGTGATTTTCTTTTAATTTGGCATTTAATTATTTGTGACAATTATTAGTTAGAGTTAATTAGTATTTTTAAGTTAATTTGGTGTTTTATAATTTAATTAGGATTTTAGTTTTAATTTCTTTTTGAAAGAAAAAGAAGAAAAGAAAAGAAAAAGAGTTAATAAAAGAGAGGAAATCAAATTTGGGCCAAAAGATCCCCAAGCCCAAAACAAAACCCATCCAAACCCACCCCAAACCAGCCCAGACCCGTCTGCCATACCCGATCCACCCCTACTAGAACCAAACGACGTCGCTTGGACACGTTTTGATCAGGGCCATCAATTTCATTTGATCGAACGGCCCCAAAGCTTTGCCCATTACCCGACCCCGACCCATTTCATCTGAGACCGATCCGGTCTTTAAATCACTCAAACGACGTCGTTCCAATTAGTCAGATGATCCACGTCGTTGATCTCGTTTGATCTTACAGCCTAGATCCAATTTCACCCCAATATATATTAGACCAAACAGACCATACCCCCTCATAACCCCCCATCTCATCTTCCTCACCCAAACCCTAGAGACCAGCCGCCACCATTCCCCACCGCCTTCCGGTGGCGGAGCCGACTCCAATCACTCCCAAAAATACACCCCAGAACCCCCTCGATCCCCTCTTCCCGGATGCGTAACCCTTTACCTTCGAACATGCCTGAATCCCTTCGAATATCGAATCAAAAGGATGAACCCTAGCACCGCCCTAACTTTCTCCGGTGGCGGCGCCGACTCCAATCCCTCCCAAATTAACACCACACAACCCCCTTAGGCCCAATATATCATTAGTTTCCCTCGAATGTATTCAGAACTCCTCGACTATCGAATCTGAGTTCGAGCCTTAGAACCTTAAAATTCCGACCAGTGCATGAAAGATCGTTTGGTTGGATTTCTGGGCTTATTGAAACTTGTTTCATCACAAAATAATAACGCTCGTTTGTTCTGCATCAGGAACAAACGTTTGGTATTATTTTGGGCTGATTCAGAGTGCCAAATCCAAGTTCGAGCCTATTCAATGAGTTCTTTCCTAGTTTTTGTTTATTCTCATTAGTGTTATTCTAATATTCATCTTCCTCGTCTCTTTTTATTTTTCGGGTCAATTTCATTTGAAATTCGATCAATTCTTTGGTATGAATTATTTCTGTTCAATGTTGTTCTTTAAGATTTGGTTTTATAGATTTGTTTCGTATAATTAGGATATCAGCTTGTTGTAAGACTGTGAAATTGTATCTCGTTAATCACTCAGTCAAAATAAGTAGGATTAGTTTAATAAGTTTGGTATTAAGTTCTTATTTAATTGTGTCAATAAGAACTGATTAATATAAGTAATTCAAGGGTTTACCTACTTAAGAAGTTTCTAGTGGATAGTAGGGTTAGGATTGCATTAATAGATTAAATAATTAAGTGGATAATTGAGTGAACAATGGAGTGGAGGATTAAATAAATGAAAAGTTAAGTTGGTAGTGGAAAATGCACTAATTGAATGCCCATTTAATGGAGCTGAAAATCAAAAAAAGAAGGGGCGGAGAGAGCGGTATACAATCGATATACACTCTAAATACACTGGATATACAGGGGCTGAATTCATTTTGGAGAGAGTCAAAAAGATAGAACCAAATTTTTTAAAATATTGAGAGCGGAAGAACACTAGAGAGAGTTCAAAGCTAGAAAGAGAAAACAAAGAGATATTTCCGGACTATTTTTCTTCTCCATTTTTACTGGTTTTCTCCGTATTGTTGGGATTTCTGGATTGAGGTGTTGAAGCTGCTGTGTTGGGCTTTCTGCTTCTGTATTTTGCTGTTTGTTGTTGCTGACTGCTTATCCCATTTTTCTGTTCTACATACCATGTACATGTCCTGAAACTCGATGTATGAAAATATCCAGTTGAAAATGAATGAAGTGGAGGCCTATTGTTGTTGAAGTGGAGGCCTATTGTTGATTTACTGCTTCATTATACTGTAATAACCGTATTGATGGACTGTTAATTATAAGTTTGTGCATTTGAACCGTTAAGTGTGTGTTAGATATTTAGAAATGCATATGAGTTTAGTTGAGTATTCGTTGTAATAATTCCATGCTGGACTAACAGAATAGTTTCTATTAGTTTAGTTAATTTCCGGTTTTCCTAGATCTGTATAAATGGTATTTTCAAGCTGTGATTAATTAGGCTGTAGACTATTAAAGTAGTGTGATACTTCTTCTGATCATGAGAGCTTTATATTTAGTAGGATGATGTGAGTTAATCTATAATTCTGAGTTTGAGTGATTGTGTGTGGGTTCGAAATCAGAAAGTTAAAAGTAGATATGAGATATGTAATTCGTAAGGTTAATTTAGGCAATCCATTTTCGTCCAGCATCCTTAATTCTCGAGTTTCAATTCTCATATGTGGTCACGTTAGTGTTTAATCAAAGTTCATGAGTCAGCATTTTAATAAAAATGAGTCATAGTAGGGAATTTGAAATTTGAACTAGTATGCACCATGTTTGAAATTGTGATCATAGGCAGTTTACGTGGGTCATGAAATCTGAAATCAGTTGCTTTCCAACTCATGTTTAATGTTGCATTGAATTTATTTTACTGGCTAGTTAATTTTAGTAGTAGATTCATCAGATTTGTGTTCTTAATTAAATTGAAATTCCATTTAGTGTAAAAGACAGGGCTTAACAGGCTAGTCCCTAAACGTTTGGGCCTCAGGATAATTGATGCACGGCCCAGGCCAGTTTTGGCCCCTTTCTCATTTAGGCCTGGGCCAAGGCCTGTTTTGGCCGATATTATGGTGTATATCTGGTTTTAAATTCCCTCTGCTGGGCTCACATCGGAGCCCAATGGTCGGATGTTGGTGCAAAAATATTACTTAGTTTGCATCAGTCCAGTAACAAATTAATTAGGGCCTTTCTTTTATTTTAGAGACAAATTAAGTAGAAAACTATAGATTGCTCTAGGTTTGCACTTTAAAATAATAAAACGGGATGAGCCTCGCTAAAGAAAACACATAAATTGCGGGCCCTCGATAACTGTATATACTAAAATACTTAGATTTCGGGACGGGCCGTTTAGCGAATTTCACGGCCTTCCCCAAAATAATAACGCGTTAGTCTCTTTAGGCGCGTATTTTAATAACACTACCTCCCTAAACTCGGGTGCACATTTATGTGACCCAAATCCAAATCCCAATGATGTTAAAATATGTCCAAAAACCATGGGTGCATTTATGTGACGTGGTTCAAGACTTGTTTTAATGACGTTGCAATTTTCTTTAAAAATGAATAAAAGCGGTTAAGGTTAAATTTGCACATAGGTTCATAATTGTTAAAATCAGATAATTTAAGCCAAATGTAACAGTTGAGCGACCGTGCTAGAACCACGGAACTCGGGAATGCCTAACACCTTCTCCCGGTTTAACAGAATTTCTTACTCAGATTTCTGGTTCGCGGACTATAATACAGAGTCAATCTTTTTCTCGATTCGGGATTCAATCGGTGACTTGGGACACCATAAATCTCCCAAGTGGCGACTCTAAATTTTTAATAATAAATCCCGTTTCGATTGTCCTTTAATTGGAAAAACTCCCTTATGCCCTTCCGGGTGTTGGTAAAAAGGAGGTGTGACAGCTCTGGCGACTCTGCTGGGGAATGAACCCAGAATCTCTGGTTCAGGGTTCAAGAATTTGAGCTTAGAATAATTGTTATATTTGGCTTTATATATTATCTGTTTTATTCACATGTTTGGGCCTAATGTGCTAAATGTTGCTTTTTACCGCTTTGATATTTTCTGGACTGTATATTAAACTGTTACGAAACCCTTCTTCTTTCTGAGTCTTCTAAATTTATGGTGCACACGTGCGCGTGACCCACTTTTCTGTTAGAAGTCATACCAAATACAACGAAGATGGTCCAAGTAACTAGGCCGGGTAGACTTTCGTGCTCCCGGTACGTTACCCCCATTTCGGCACGAGCTGTCCGCTTGGGTAAGCCAAGTCTAGAACAGTATACCCCAGGTTTTACACTTAGAATAACTCAGCTTCATGTCGGATCCCTAGTAGGAACGTTTGTTTGCATCATGTGCATTTGACTTCGGAGACTCAACACAGGGGTTGGGTCTGTCTAGGACAGGTATACCCGAAATAAAAAGACCATCCTGATGCATCTTACTTGCTACTTGTGCATTCATTTGTTTCGGATTTGCATGTTGACCAGCTTATAGGAAATTTAGAAAAGGAAAATCAATGTGAGGACCAAGAAAGAAAATTGGCTGTTTCCGAAAAAAAAACAATTTCTAAAATATTTTAAAATATTACCGAAATTTTGAAGAAAAAAAAAAGAAAAATTTTGTGTTTCTTTTAAGAGTGGTTTTTTTTACGAACTACGTAAGTTTGATTCTCGCTGGATGTGAGATACGTAGGCAACCCACATCGAGCCCAACTATTTTAAAAATAAAAAATAAAAAAAAATATAATAAAAAGAAAAATATAAAAATAAAATAAAAAGATAATAAATAATTAAAATGTGGGTACATAAATGTCATTGTGTTGTCATGAGTAAGGCGATGCCATTCTTGTCCAAAAAATGCCGAAAGTCCCCAAAAGGGCGCCGGAAGGCTGTTTTTGCAAGAATAGTCGCCTTTGATATTTTTTTTGCCGGTTAGCAAACACAACCTTTAAATCTTCTTTATCGAAGTGTTTTTTTAATGAATTTTTTTTTTAGAAATATTAATGATTTTTTTCCCAAATAAGTCTTGATTTTGTTTTTTTTTAAAAAATTAAAATCACTTACAGGTACAAAATGAGCATCATCCAAAACTCACCATTCACAGATTCAGATGAGTTTCTATTTCAGCTTCAGATGTGGTGGCATGAGTTAGGAGGAGATGGTCAGAAATGGGTCATTAAGTATTTGGGAGCTCTCACAGATATTATGAAAGTTAAACCGCGCAATGATTTGATTATGGCACTAGTGACTTTTTGGGACCCTGTTCACAATGACTTTCGCTTCTCTGATTTCGAGCTTACTTCCACATTAGAAGAAATAGCTGGATATTCCGGTTTTGATGGAGATTTGAGAATCCAGAATCTTATATTCCCAAAGGCCCCCTCTGTACACCGATTTTTTGGTCTTCTGAATATCGGTAATCAAATCAGAAAAAGCAATGTTGTCAAAGGGTGTTGTTCTTTCAACTTCCTATATTCAAGGTTCGGAAAGCCGTATGGGTTTGAAATTCATGAAAAGGGCCTTACTAATAAACAAAACAAAGACACCTGGCAGATTCACCGACGCTTCGCTTTCATGGTAGCTTTTCTGGGAATCATGGTTTTACCAAACAAAGAGCGGACGATTGATGTTCGCATAGCCAGAGTCGTACAAGTCCTCACTACCAAAGAACATCACACTCTTGCCCCGATCATTCTCTCAGACATTTATCGGGCGTTGACTTTGTGTAAATCTGGGGCAAAATTCTTCGAAGTTTGCAATATTTTGTTGCAAATGTGGTTGACTGAACATCTCCGACATCACCCCAAGTTCATGCAGTATGGTCCAAACAAGGACAATTCCATCGAGAGTTATGAAGAAAGAATAAAAGATTATAAATCTCTAGAAGGGGTGGAAGCCTGGATATCCCACTTAAGATCTTTAATGGCGAGACAAATTGAGTGGACTTTGGGGTGGCTCCCGGTAAAAGAGGTGATACACATGTCAACCTCAAAGAGTTATTTGCTGTTGTTAGGTTTAAGAAGTGTCCAGCCGTATGCGCCACAAAGAGTGCTAAGACAGCTAGGAAGATACAAAGTGGTGCCTGATGATGAAGATTTAAGTGTGCAAGTGATCGAACTACGCCCCGAATCCACTCTCCCTAAGGCTTTAATCCAGCAGATTTGGAATGGTTGTCGATACTTGAAAGATGATACCCAAGTTCCAGATCCTGCGAAAGGTGAGATAAATCCGGGTTATGCTAGGTGGTTTGAGAAAAGATCCCGTGTGGATGATGCACCAGAACCTGATCCTAGAAGGCCCATAAAAAGACCGCATGTTCAAGCCTTTGATGACAAAATCCAAGAACGGTTGGCTTGGGGTGAAAAGGAAAAGGGGTACAAAGCAACTATTCATGCCTTAGAAGAAAGCCTGAGGAACCTCAATTTGGAGAAAGACTTACAAGCACAAGAAGCAGAAGGTGAAAAGAAGAGTCTGATTAGCGAGAATAAAACTCTCCGCGCTCAGTTTCAACAGATGAAGAAAGCCTCTGAAGCGCCAGTGAGAAGTTGGAGAGATCAGAAAATCATTGCCAATCTGATGGAAAAAATGCAAGATTATGACTCCATCTTGACAAAAACTGAAAAGGCCTTAGACAAAGCTAAGGAAAAAATCATACAGTTAAATGAGGAAGCCAAATCTAGTAAGGAATGCCAAGTAATGAGATATGAAGAAGAAATGGCTCAATTTAAGAGAGAGAAGGACCATTGGATACATTCAGAAGCTCAACTCCATGCACAGTTGGAAGAAATGAGAAGGTACAATAGAGAACATCAGCACGCAGATATTGATAGGGAGAGAGCACAGGCAAGACTCGATCAGGCCAGACTTCGAGCTCAATTGGAGTCAGTTTTAGATCGCGAAGACCACATAAGAGATATAGCCACCACTCGCCAATAGCAATTGCAAAACCAAGACCAAAATCTCCAAGATTTTAGAGCACAAATCCATGATTTGGCCGTTTATACTTCTCAAAGTTACGTGAACTGCCAAGGGATGGATTATGAAAGGTTTCTAGAGCATGCGCCTACTTTTGCCCGTCATCTTGCAATGGAGTTAGAGAGGATGTACCATACACTAGGAGGTCAGCCGGGTCAAGCCCCACCGTGAGCAGATGTTCCAGTGATTAAAAGCAGAAGATTGTGGAAGTGAAGCGTAGTCATAGTTGTTGGAACTTTTCATATAATAGTCATGTTTTAGTTTAAGTCCATGTTGAGTCTTTTAAACCATTTTCTTAAAGTGTTGTCCAAATATAATGTCATTTCTGTCTTTGTACTGTTGCGCTTGATAAAAATAATAAATAATTGTGTCCGCCAGAACTACGCTCGGTCTGATTCATGCAGGGTCATGATACGTAGGCAATCTTCATAAGATTCGACCACAACCAAAAGAAAAGAATAAAATGAGAAAAGGGGAGGGAAATAAAGATAGGCGTGAGTGACAATAAAAGGAAAGATCAAGAAAAGCTGGGATGACACAAGCAACCGAGCAAATACATGATAGAAAATGGTTAATTGCCTAGGTGCATTGCATCCCAACGTGTAATTGCATATGTGTTAAACTCTATAAACTAACAAGTTTGTTGTTTTCCAGAGAATTCAAGCAATTAGTTTATCTAGAGTATACTGACACATTATCATTACCAAACCAGATCAAAAGGACCAATACCAGAAATCATGTCTATCCCGGATGTCGACACAAGTGTTGAGGTAGAGGAGTTGGACGTCAGTAAAATGAAAGAGGAGATGCTCAAACTTAAGCAACAAATGGCCGAGATGTATCAGGCCTGGTCTAAAGGACAATCACCCCCAGCTTACCCTGCTAACCCTGCTTCCAACCCACCACCGGCTTAGAACCAAGATCATCCTGCCACTGATCTATCCCCGAGCTTTCCCGTTTACCAGCACTACCGGGGCACCACGTCTCATACACCACAATCGCCACCCCCTAAACCAATTCCTTACCCTCCTCCACCAGTAACTCTTGTCTTCGTAGCACCTCCACCAGCTACACTCCACAAATCTCCTAGCGAGCCTATGTTCCATGTCCAGGACAACCAATACTACCCTTCGGAGCCCATTTTCAAAGCTTCAGAAACCCATTCATATACTCCTCGCTTTGACCTTCCAATAGAAGCTGATAAACCAGTCAAAAATACCGAAGAAGAGGAGATGTTCAGGAAAGTTAAAAGCTTAGAACAATTGTTCCGAGACATGCGGGGGTTAGGAGGTCAAGTCAGCATGGCCTACAAGGACCTATGTCTATTCCCAAATGTGCAATTACCGACAGGTTCCAAGATGCCAAAGTTCGATCTATACAACGGGCACGGCGATCCAGTAGCCCACTTGAGGGGTTTTTGCAGCAAGATGAGAGGAGCTGGAGGAAAAGACGAATTGTTAATGGCTTAATTCAGTCAGAGTTTGAGTGGATCAGCATTGGAATAGTATACCCACCAAGACCATGGGAGATGGTACACATGGGATGATCTGGCGCAAACATTTGCTTGTCACTTCCAATACAATCTTGAGATCATTCCAGATCGACTATCCTTGACTAAACTTGAGAAGAAGCATAGTGAAAGCTTTAGAGAATATGGTTTCCGCTGGAGGGAACAAGCAGCAAGGGTAGATCCCCCAATGAAGGAAAGTGAGATGGTAGATTACTTCCTACAGGCTTTGGAACCTACTTACTATGGCCATTTGGTCTCAGCTGTGGGAAAGTCATTCAACGAAGTAGTAAAGATGGGGGGCATGGTAGAAGAAGGCCTCAAGTCGAATAAAATCATGAGCTATTCAGCTATCAAAGCAACTACTCAGGCTATTTAGGGCGGCATAGGAAGGATTGGGAAGAAGAAAAGAGAGGAAGCAGCAATGGTTGATTCAGGAACTTGGTCCGGATCCAAAGGTTCACCTTACCACTACAATCAACCTCGACCCCACCAACAAACTTATCACCACAATCCACCCCACTACTATCCCTCACTAGAACCTCATTTTTCCGTCCACCATGCACAAGCATACAACCAACCTCCTGCCCATGCTCAATGGCGTGCTCCTATCCGACAAATACTTATCCATATCTACGAGCCTACCAAAACACTCCCGGACCAAATTTCAGGCCTAGTCAAGCACTCAAGGGTGAAAGGTTGCAGAAAAAGAAAACCTTTACTCCGTTGGGAGAGTCATACACCAGTCTATTCCACAGGCTAAAACAGCTAGATATGCTAAGGTCGATACAGTCCAAACTGCCAAATCCTTCTCCAAAGAATCTTGACTATACTGTCAGCTGTGAGTATTGTTCTGGTACTTCGGGTCATGATACAGAAAAGTGATGGCACTTGAAAAGTGTGATACAAGAGCTTATTAATACCAATAGAATTGAAGTTCAAGCTCCCGAAGCACCCAATATCAACAGGAATTCGATGCCAACCCATCAGAAGGCAAATATGATCGAAATAGAGCATGCGGAGGGGGAACCCAAGAAGCCATCACAGACCGTCATGATGATTCGGTCCAGTGGAGTCAAGACAGATGAACAATCAGCAGATGAGAAGTTGGTGCTCAAGTAGAGCAAAAAGAGTGTTGAGCCATCTGTGGCAGTAGAGAAGGGGTTTTTAAGCAGTGTTGCAACAAAACAGGAAGGGGTAAAGGTGATTATACCAGGAGTGGCTAGCAAACCCATCATAATCATGGAAGGAGCCCGCACAGATCGGGTTATTATCAAGCCAGTAACCCAATTACCAATAATCAACAGCAAGGCTATTCCATGGAATTACGAGCAGGTAACAGTGATGTACAAAGGGAAGGAAGTCAAAGAAGAAATCTGTGAAGTATAGGGTTTGACTCGCTCGGGAAGGTGTTTTACTCCTGAGGAGTTAAGAAGAGCTAAAAATAATCCAACACTAATAAAGAAAGCCGTAAATGAATAAGAAGCAGAAGAATTCTTGAGGAAGATGAAGTTGCATGACTACTCTATCGTGGAACAATTAAGAAAGACGCCCGCTCAAATTTCCCTATTGTCATTATTGATCCATTCGGACGAGCACCGACAAGCTTTAATAAAGATCTTGAATAAGGCACAAGTTCCCGATAAAATCTCCGTGAACCACTTGAAAAAAATAGCCAACAAAATATTCGAAGTAAACAGAGTCACATTTTCCGATAATGAATTGCTTGTAGAAGGTACTGAGCACAACAGAGATCTTTACCTCACATTAAAATGTGAAAACTCTATGGTAACCCGGGTATTGGTTGACAACGGGTCAAGCGCAAACATTTGTCCTCTCTCCACTTTAAGCAAGTTGAAAATAGAAGATGAGAGGATCCGTAAGAACAGTATTTGTGTGCGAGGATTTGACGGCAGAGGTAAAGATTCAGTTGGGGACATAGTGCTGGAGCTGACGATAGGTCCAGTTGAGTTCACAATGGAGTTTCAGGTGCTGGATATAGCTGTTTCCTATAATTTACTGTTGGTTCGACCATGGATCCACGCCGCTAAAGCAGTCCCGTCAACACTACACCAGGTAGTCAAATTTGAATGGGATAGACAAGAAATAGTTATGCATGGGGAAGACAGTTTATGTGCTCGTAGCAATGCCATTGTACCAGTTATTGAAGTGGAAGATGACCAGGGACCATGGGTCTACCAGGTTTCTGACATGATGTTGGTAGAGAAAGTGCCGGAGGGGAAATACATTCCAAATCCAAAGATAACCGCCGCATCAGTCATGGTAGCCTATGAGATGTTGAAGAATGGTTTTGAACTCGGTAAAGGTTTGGGCTCATCTTTGCAAGGCATCATACAACCGGTGTCTCTTACCGAAAACTTGGGAACATTTGGTTTGGGATTCAAGCCCACCGCTGTAGACATAAGAAAGGCCAGAAAGCTAAAACAGAAGGCATGGGTCCTTCCAAAGCCAGTCCCACGTCTCTCCAAATCTTTTGTCAAGTCCGGTACCAGAAGTCGCCCAGTAACAACAATTCCTAGTTCTATGATTAATCCTGACGAGGAGTTAATTGAAAGATTTGAAAAGTTGTTTGACGGTGTGAACATGGTGGAAAGTGGTGAAGGTCCAAGCAACGCAGAAATTCAATTAGTTGGGCCAGAAACAAAGCTTAATAATTGGAAAGCCACTCCTCTCCCCATTCGAAAGGAGTCTTGGTTGTTTATTTTGATTTTCCTTCAGTTTGTTTGGGTTATTCCAGGGTTGTAATCTAGATTTTTATCTTTCAGTTTGTTTGAAGTGTACAAACCTTGTTATCTTTCATCATTCAATGAAATGCAGCTTCCCTTTCTTTATCATTCCTGATAGTTTTTCTTTTGTTTTTCTTTTCTTTTCTATACAGTTTTTTTACGCTGGCTCTAGTGATATGGCATGCATAAGGAATCCTCAGCCCAGTCTTAAAAATCAATCTGATTCCAAAATAATAGTTCAAGAAGTAGATTGTGATTACGAATCAGAATACGATGAAGATGAGGCCTTCGAAAAGATTAGTAAGGATTTAATTCACTTCAAAGAAAAACTCAAACCCAACCTGAATGATACAGAAGCCGTCAATTTAGGAGACATAGATAATATCCGAGAGACTAAAATAAGTGTCCACCTCGAGCCAAAGATTCGGGAAGAGTTAATCAAAGCACTCATCGAATTCAAAGATGTTTTTGCATGGTCATATGACGACATGCCGGGCTTGAGCACTGATTTAGTGGTCCACAAATTGCCCACCGATCCATTGTTTCTTCCCGTCAAGCAAAAGTTGAGGAAATTCAAAACTGATATGAGTGTGAAGATTAAAGAAGAAATCACCAAGCAGTTGGATGCAAAGGTCATTCGGGTCACTCGATATCCTGTTTGGTTGGCTAATGTCGTACCTGTGCCAAAGAAGGACGACAAGATCAGAGTATGCGTCGATTACCGCAATCTCAACAAAGCAAGTCCGAAGGATAACTTACCACTACCCAATATCCACATTTTGATCGATAATTGTGCCAAGCATGAGATAGGATTTTTTGTGGATTGCTATGTCGGGTATCATCAGATTCTAATGGATGAAGAAGATACAGAAAAGACGACATTCATCACGCCGTGGGGAACTTATTGCTACCGGGTAATGCCATTTGGTTTGAAGAACGCCGGGGCAACTTACATAAGAGCAATGACTTTAGTGTTTCATGACATGTTACATAAGGAGATTGAGGTATACGTGGATGACGTGATCATAAAATCAAAGCATCAGGCCAACCACGTTGGGGATTTGAGGAAATTCTTCGTGAGACTTCGCAGGTACAACCTCAAGCTTAACCCTGCCAAATGCGCATTTGGTGTTCCATCCGGAAAGTTGTTGGGATTCATAGTCAGCCGGCGAGGCATCGAGCTGGACTCATCAAAGATCAAAGCCATCCAAGAATCGCCACCTCCGAGGAACAAGACTGAAGTGATGAGTCTGTTAGGGAGGTTGAACTACATCAGCAGGTTTATTGCTCAGCTCACGACAACTTGTGAGCCTATTTTCAAATTGCTAAAAAAGGATGTTGCGGTCAAATGGACTGATGAGTGTCAAGAAGCATTTGATAAGATAAAAGGATACTTGTCAAACTCACCCGTGCTGGTTTCGCCAGAACCAGGAAGACCCTTGATTCTTTACTTGACAGTCTTGGAAAATTCATTTGGTTGTGTATTGGGGCAGCATGACATTATCGGCAGAAAGGAACAGGCTATCTACTATCTTAGCAAGAAGTTCACGGCTTATGAGGTTAAGTACACTCATCTGGAAAGGACATGTTGTGCCCTAACTTGGGTGGCTCAGAAATTGAAACATTATTTGTCATCCTACACCACTTACCTCATTTCGCATTTGGATCCGCTGAAGTATATCTTTCAAAAGCCTGTGCCGACAGGGAGACTTGCAAAGTGGCAGATACTGCTCACAGAGTTTGACATCATCTATGTGACTCGGACTACGATAAAAGCCCAAGCATTGGCCGATCATTTGGCCGAAAACCCGGTCGATGAAGATTATGAGCCATTAAGAACTTATTTTCCCGATGAAGAAGTGATGCATATCGATGAACTGGAGCAAATTGAAAAACCAGGCTGGAAACGTTTCTTTGATGGGGCTGCCAACATGAAAGGAGTCGGGATAAGAGCTGTGCTTATTTTTGAAACAGGGCATCACTATCTTGTTACGACTCAGCTTCGGTTTTATTGCACCAACAATATGGCTGAGTATGAAGCCTGTATTTTGGGTCTAAGGCTAGCTGCAGACATGGATATCCAGGAATCTTGGTCTTGGAAGACTTGGATCTTCTGGTACATCAAGTTCAAGGAGAATGGGAAATGCGAGACTTGAAGCTCATACCGTACTGACAATGTTTACATGATCTTTGTCAACGGTTTCGATCAATGGAGTTCAGGCATATTCCAAGGGTCCATAATGTGGCCGCCGATACTTTGGCTACCCTGGCATCAATGTTTCACCATCCGGACAAAGCTTATGTCAATCCTCTGCATATTTAAGTCTGAGATCAGCATGCTTACTGTAACATGATTGAAGAAGAACTTGTTGGCGAACCATGGTTCTACGATATCAAGGAGTACATCAGAATGAGGGTATGTCCAGTGCAAGCCACGGGGGATCAAAAGAGAATAATTCGACGGTTGGCAAATGGATTCTTCTTAAGTGGAGGAGTTTTGTATAAGAGAACACCCGACCTTGGATTATTAAGATGAATAGATGCTAGACAAGCTACGGTTGTCATGTCCGAAGTACATTCGGGAGTCTGCGGACCACATATGAGCGGATATATGTTGGCAAAGAAAATTCTCCGAGCAGGCTACTATTGGCTTACCATGGAGCGAGATTGTATCAATTTTGTGCGCAAATGTCATCAGTGCTAGATACACGGAGATTTGATTCATTCTCCACCATCAGAATTGCACACAATGACGACACCATGGCCCTTCGTTGCTTGGGTCATGGATGTCATTGGACCAATTGAGCCAGCAGCATCCAACGGGCACAGGTTCATTCTGGTAGCCATTGATTATTTCACCAAGTGGGTTGAGGCCAAAACATTCAAATCGGTGACTAAGAAAGCGGTGTCGATTTTGTTCACTCAAATATCATCTGTCGATTCGGAATCCTAAAGGTGATCATCACAGATAATGGTGCTAATCTTAATAGTAACTTGATGGAAGAGGTATGTCAACAGTTTAAGATTACATATTGCAATTTTACCCCATATCGTCCCAAGGCGAATGGAGCAGTCGAGGCAGCCAACAAAAACATAAAGAAGATACTTCGGAAAATGGTAGAAGGTTCGAGGCAATGGCACGAAAAATTACCATTTGCGTTGTTGGGATATCGCACTACTGTTCGCACTTCGGTAGGTGCAACTCCTTATTTGTTGGTATATGGCACTAAAGTAGTAATACCTGCAGAAGTTGAAATCCCTTCCCTTCAGATTGTCGCTGAGGCTAAGAATGATGATGTTGAGTGGGTCAAAACCCGTTTGGAGCAGTTGAACTTGATTGATGAAAAAAGATTGGCAGCAGTATGTCATGGCCAGTTATATCAAAAGAGAATGGTAAGAGCGTACAACAAAAGGGTGCATCCCCAAAAGTTTGAAGTGGGTCAGCAAGTGCTGAAACGTATCCTTCCACATCAGGTTGAAGCAAAAGGCAAGTTCGCCCCGAATTGGCAAGGGCCGTTCATTGTGACCAGAGTATTGTCTAATAGTACTTTATGTTTAACCGATATTGAAGGAAAATGCATAGACATGGCTATCAATTCTGATGCAGTAAAGAGATATTATGCATGATTTTCTTTGGTATAATTGTTGATTGTTTGTATTTGGCATTGTTTCGAATATTGAAATGACGAAGGCAATTTGTTCTGCTATCTAAACACTTTACCCTGCATTTGTTTCTTTCATACCCCTCTTTTGGAATCAATAACAAAAAGAAAAGGAAAAGAAAGAAAAAGAGAAAAGAAAAGAAGTAAAAAGAGAAAGTATAACAACAAGGAAATTCAGGTGTGAACTACGTTTGACCTGATTCCTGTTAAGGATACGTAGGCAGCCTCATGGATCAGTCATAATAAAATAAAATATCAAAAGATCCCCAAGCAAGAAACTGGGGCAGAAGTTGTACTTGTAAGAAGAAATGTGATTCCAAGAGTTGTAATTTTAAACCCATGTCAAATTGTTTTGAGCCTTCGATACCCTTTTCTTTCTAACCCCATCCAAAATCCCACATTATGGTCCAAAGAAAGACCTTCCGATCAGTCTTCGAGAGATGGCAATTTGAGCAAATAGAGGTGATTCATATCAGGATAACACTCTGGTCCAAGCAGGAAAAGTAATGAAAATGAGAGAGTCTTAATAGTGAAAACCCTCACGGGCACCATGAGGTGACAAAAGCTGAGAGAAAGTAAAAATGAGAGAGTCTTATCGGTGAAAACCTTCGCAGGCACCATAGGGCGACAAAGAATTGAGAAACAAACAAATAAGAGAGGTTTGTCGGTGAAAACCCTTCAGGGAACCACAAGTCGAACAAGGTCCGTAAGTTGGCGGAAAGTAAAATTGGGTTGTGGAAATCTTGGAGAACAAAGTAAAACAGTTGGAAAAGAGATTGGTTAAATAGACTGGGCTGATTAATCCAAAATGCATACCATGATCATTGGTGCCAATGACTCCGCTCAGATAAGCTCCTTTTTCCTATCTCCAACAGTCATCCAAATCTGGATTTTCTTCTTTATTCTTAATTCTCAAAATCGTCACATTTCATTGCTGTTAATTTTTACTCCCCTAAAGCTCTTCCAAGGTTAGCCTTGTTCCAACAAATAAGAAGGAATGTCGAAGTATACTACCAAGATTCAAAATTGCACAAAGGAAAATACGACTAGGACATGCTGGAGATAATATGATGAAAAATAAGACATAGGGTGTAAACAAAAGTGGAATCGGTGGAATGGTTCAATAATGTCATGGGATATATACGAGTTCAGACAGAAGGGTCAGAAGTAAAAACAACAGTTGGAGATCCTGCAGTTGAGGATCAGTCATGAGGTCAAAACAGTCCTTTCGACCAGTTCAAGGCAGTCTGTTGAAGCAAAGCAAGGAAAATAGAAAACCCTCCCAGTAAGAATGCCACAACTAACCACCACCTTTTGAATTGACAAGATTTTCTTTGATTTGAAACAGAGGCAAAGATGGCATTTTTTTAAGGAAGCACTCTGGGAGGGAGGCAAGTACCATGCAGGTTTGATCGTATAAATTTTCAGGACCCTCCTAGAAAATGGGACTTAGTTTAAAATTTAAAACAATCATGAGTAGCAAGATCTAGTATAAATACACCCCCAAAAGAATATAAGTTGGCTTTAAAGCTTTTATTGCTAGGATAGGATTTAATTTGAAGTTTTCAGGACCCTCCTGGAAAATGGGACCTAGGTTAAACCCTAAAACAATCATAAGTAGTAAATATAGGACAAATGTGCACCAAAAGGAATATAAGTTGGCTTCAAAGTTCGCGTAAGAGTTATCAGGATCCTCATGGATAATGGGACATAGTTTAAAACTGGTTTAGATAACAAGATTTAGCAGAAGTCATGCCTTTAAAAGATATAGATTAGATTTAAAATTGTCGTTTAGTTAAGAGTTGTCAGGACCCCTTGGATAATGGGACATAGCTTTTAAATTCTTAATAATATTTGGTAATATGATTCAGTTTAACACTCACAGATGCGCCCAGCTACCAAATCGGGGCAGAAAATTTTCTTTTATTTTATCTATTTTTGTTGAAATCAGGCGTCCACCTGGAGAACAAGGAACAACAGTTAAAGTTTCAGCAATCAGGCGTCCACCTGGAGAACAAGGAACAACAATTCAAGTTTTAGCAATCAGGCGCCCACCTAGAGAACAAGGGAGTACAATTCAAGTTTTCGCTTTCAAGTTCTTACTGATGTTTGGTAACATGATTTAGTTTACACTCATATATATACCCAGCTACCAAACTGGGGCAGATATTTTCTTTGCTTTTGTCTATTTTGTTGAAATCAGGAGCCCACCTGGAGAATAAGGGAATACAGTTCAAGTTTCAGCAATCAGGAGCCCACCTGGAGAACAAGGGAATACAACTCAAGTTTCAGCAATCAGGAGCCCACCTGGAGAACAAGGGAATACATTTCGAGTCTCAGCAATCAGGAGCCCACATAGAGAACAAGGGAATAAAATTCAAATTTCAAGTAGTCAGGAGCCCGCCTGAAGAACGAAGGGAAGAAGCAATTCAAATTTCAAATAATCAGGAGCCCGCCTGGAGAACAGAGGAAAGGAAACAATAGTCAAAGGAAGATATTTAAAGGGTCAGCGATCAGGTGCCCGCCTGGAGAAGAAGGGAAGGCATTTCAAAGAATACCATTCAAGTCAGCCACAAAGGAACTTATGAGGAAGATACAAGTCAACAAGGCAACATCAGTCACAAGATCAAGTTTGGAAATAAACCTTTGTAAAGCATAAATTATAGCTTAGTCTAGATTCTTCATTTTTGTCATGGTGTGACAAGGAGGTCAGTAGGCAGTATTAGCAGCAGTAACAACAGTAACAGTAAAACCGCAGCTTCATGGTAGTCCCAGCTACCAAACTTCCCGAACTACATTGACCTGATTCCTTTATAGCCAAGGATATGTAGAAAACCTTTGAAGCAGAGGTTCGGTCAAATCTTTCAAAAAATGCTTCTCACGGAGTGTTCAAACGGGCAAAAACCGCTCGTATCCGCTCACTTTATCTTTGCACAAAAACTCTTCGTGTTTTCGGACAAAGAGGGGCAGGTGTGAGCACGTGATTTTTGCCTCATACGAATTACTCCAAAATAATTCCCAAAATTAGGTCTTGTCTTTAATTATGTGTGATTTTCCTGATTGTTTGCATATATTTATGGGCATGTTTAATTTTATTAATGCATTAAAAATACAAAAATATAGCATTAGCATTTAAGATTTGATTTTTACATTTTTTAGAATTAATTAATAATTAGGTGTTTTACAAAAAAGAAAATTCAAAAAAAATAATAACATATTTTTGTAATTTTAGTCAAATTGTGTGATTTTCTTTTAATTTGGCATTTAATTATTTGTGATAATTATTAGTTAGAGTTAATTAGTATTTTAAAGTTAATTTGGTGTTTTATAATTTAAGTAGGATTTTAGTTTTAATTTTTTTTTGTAAGAAAAAGAGTTAATAAAAGAGAGGAAATCAAATTTGGGCCAAAAGATCCCCAAGCCCAAAACAAAGCCCGTCCAAACCCACCCCAAACCAGCCCAAACCCGTCCGCCACACCCGGTCCACCCCTACCAGAACCAAACGATGTCGTTTGGACACGTTTTGATCAGGGCCATCAATTTCATTTGATCAAACGGCCCCAAAGCTTTGCCCATTACCCGACCCCGACCCATTTCATCTGAGACCGATCCGGTCTTTAAATCACTCAAACGACATCGTTCCAATTAGTCAGATGATCCACGCCATTGATCTCGTTTGATCTAACGGCTTGGATCCAATTTCACCCCAGTATATATTTGACCAAATAGACCCCACCCCCCTCATAACCCCCATCTCATCTTCCTCACCCAAAGCCTAGAGACCAGCCGCCACCATTCCCCACCGCCTTCCGGTGGCAGCGCCGACTCTAATCACTCCCAAAAATACACCCCAGAACCCCCTCGATCCCCTCTTCCCGGATCCGTAACCCTTTACCTTCTAACATGCCTGAATCCCTTCGAATATCGATTTAAAAGGATGAACCCTAGCGCCGCCCTAACTTTCTCCGGTGGCAGCGCCGACTCCAATCCCTCCCAAATTAACACCACACAACCTCCACAACCCCCTTAGGCCCAATATATCATTAGTTTCCCTCGAATGTATCCAGAACTCCTCGAATATCGAATCTGAGTTCGAGCCTTAGAACCTTAAAATTCCGACCAGTGCATGAAAGATCGTTTGGTTGGATTTTTGGGCTTATTGAAACTTGTTTCATCACAAAATAATAACGCTCGTTTGTTCTGTATCAGGAACAAACGTTTGGTATTATTTTGGGTTGATTCAGAGTGCCAAATCCAAGTTCGAGCCTATTCAATGAGTTATTTCCTAGTTTTTGTTTATTCTCATTAGTGTTATTCTAATATTCGTCTTCCTCGTCTCTTTTTCTTTTTCTGGTCAATTTCATTTGAAATTCGATCAGTTCTTTGGTATGAATTATTTCTGTTCACTGTTGTTTCTATAAGATTTGGTTTTATAGATTTGTTTCGTATAATTAGGATATCAGCTTGTTGTAAGACTGTGAAATTGTATCTCGTTAATCACTCAGTCAAAATAAGTAGGATTAGTTCAATAAGTTTGGTATTAAGTTCTTGTTTAATTGTATCAATAAGAACTGATTAATATAAGTAATTTAAGGGTTTACCTATTTAAGAAGTTTCTAGTGGATAGTATGGTTAGGATTGAACTAATAGATTAAATAATTAAATGGATAATTGAGTGGACAATGGAGTGGAGGATTAAAGAAATGAAAAGTTAAGTTGGTAGTGGAAAATGCACTAATTGAATGCACATTTAAGGGAGCTGAAAATCAAAAAAAAGAAGGGGACGGAGAGAGAGAGGTATATACTCGATATAAACTCTGGATACACTAGATATACAGGGACAGAATTCATTTTGGAGAGAGTAAAAAAGATAGAACCAAATTTTTTGAAATATTGAGAGCGGAAGAACACCAGAGAGAGTTCAAATCTAGAAAGAGAAAACAAAGAGAGATTTTCGGACTATTTTTCTTCTCCATTTTTACTGGTTTTCTCCGTGTTGCTGGTATTTCTGGATTGAGGTGTTGGGCTTTCTGCTTATGTGTTTTGCTGTTTGCTGTTGCTGATTGCTTACCCCATTTTTCTATTCTACATACCAGGTGCATGTCCTGAAACTCGATGTATGAAAATATCCAGTTGAAAATGAATGAAGTGGAGGCCTATTGTTGTTGAAGTGGAGGCCTATTGTTGATTTACTGCTTCATTATACTGTAATAACCGTACTGATGGACTGTTAATTATAAGTTTGTGCATTTGAACCGTTAAGTGCGTGTTAGATATTTAGAAATGCATATGAGTTTAGTTGAGTATTCGTTGTAATAATTCCATGCTGGACTAACAGAATAGTTTCTATTAGTTTAGTTAATTTCCTATTTTCCTAGATCTGTATAAATGGTATTTTCAAGTTGTGATTAATTAGGCTGTAGACTGTTAAAGTAGTGTGATACTTCTTCTGATCATGAGAGCTTTATATTTAGTAGGATGATGTGAGTTAATCTATAATTCTGAGTTTGAGTGGTTGTGTGTGGGTTCGAAATCAGAAAGTTAAAAGTAGATATGAGATATGTAATTCGTAAGGTTAATTTAGGCAATCCATTTTCGTCCAGCATCCTTAATTCTCGAGTTTCAATTCTCATATGTGGTCACGTTAGTGTTTAATCAAAGTTCATGAGTCAGCATTTTAATAAAAATGAGTCATAGTAGGGAATTTGAAATTTGAACTAGTATGCACCATGTTTGAAATTGTAATCATAGGCAGTTTACGTGGGTCATGAAATCTGAAATCAGTTGCTTTCCAACTCATGTTTAATTTTGCATTGAATTTATTTTACTGGCTAGTTAATTTTAGTAGTAGATTCATCAGATTTGTGTTCTTAATTAAATTGAAATTCCATTTAGTGTAAAAGACATGGCTTAACAGGCTAGTCCCTAAACGTTTGGGCCTCAGGATAATTGATGCACGACCCAGGCCAGTTTTGGCCCCTTTCTCATTTAGGCCTGGGCCAAGCTCTGTTTTGGCCGATTTTATGGTGTATATCTGGTTTTAAATTCCCTCTACTTGGCTCACATCGGAGCCCAATGGTCGGATGTTGGTGCAAAAATATTACTTAGTTTGCATCAGTCCAATAACAAATTAATTAGGGCCTTTCTTTTATTTTAGAGACAAATTAAGTAGAAAACTATAGATTGCTCTAGGTTTGGACTTTAAAATAATAAAATGGGATGAGCCTCGCTAAACAAAACACATAAATTGTGGGGCCCTCGATAATTGTATATACTAAAATACTTAGATTTCGGGACGGGCCGTTTAGCGAATTTCACGGCCTTCCCCAAAATAATAACGTGTTAGTCTCTTTAGGCGCGTATTTTAATAACATTACCTCCCTAAACTCGGGTGCGCATTTATGTGACCCAAATCCAAATGCCAACGATGTTAAAGTATTTCCAAAAACCACGTGCATTTATGTGACGTGGTTCAAGACTTGTTTTAATGACGTTGCAATTTTCTTTAAAAATGAATAAAAGCGGTTAAGGTTAAAATTTGCACATAGGTTCATAATTGTTAAAATCAGATAATTTAAGCCAAATATAACAGTTGAGCGACCGTGCTAGAACCACGGAACTCAGGAATGCCTAACACCTTCTTCCGGGTTAACAGAATTCCTTACTCAGATTTCTGGTTCGCGGACAGTAATACAGAGTCAATCTTTTCCTCAATTCGGGATTCAACCGGTGACTTGGGACACCATAAATCTCCCAAGTGGCGACTCTAAATCTTTAATAATAAATCCCGTTTCGATTGTCCTTTAATTGGAAAAACTCCCTTATGCCCTTGCGGGTGTAGGTAAAAAGGAGGTGTGACAACGACGAAATAACACCCCGACTACTCTTCCATAAGGAGCGCATGGCTAAAATGAACACATCTGGCCTAATATAGAGCCCATTCACATTTAAATCTATTCACAAACCTCAAGCTGATTTTGATCGCATTGAACCAGGCAAATAACCTTTCAAAGGTCCATAATCACCCCCTTTTTCTCATAACACACAATAACAACCATCATAATCGGAGTAATCCTCCACAGTCCACAACCGAATAAACCGTGTGCCCTTCAGGCTTCAATTCTTAATTTAACGACATCACTATAATCTTCATACTTGATTTAACTCTTCAATCAATCAAGTGGCTACATGCCACACTCATACAACCTTCCCGTGGGGCACGCTCCCACAACCTTCTATAACAGATAACAGGTCTGTACATCCAAACCACCGACCGTACTAACGCTGAAAAGCGATCAAGAATCCTTAACCAGGATGCAAAAGCTTTGTTTCACAAAACACCGATCTCAGGTGACGCTGAAGGCAATGCCCACTTACTTTAAACATCGAAACTCCTTTCCTGCTCATCCGAGCTCGTGACATCCTTGTCAACACCGAACTGCAACCTTGATCCTCAATTCAAATTCCATACCACTCACTTCACCCATCATGCCAATATACGATATAACACGATTTTCATCATAATTCCGGAACCACTAATAGATTAATACTTCATCATATAAAAATCTTTCACTTAACTCACTACAGGAGAACCATAGAAACATACAGGTGAATTCTCATAACAGTAAAATATGCAAATCTCTAAGTAGTGGTCTAAGCCACCATAGCCATTTCGAGATCCGCCTACACATAATAGGCCATAACAGTAGAATACTTCTAAATAACATCAATTACGGAGGCTGACAAGCCTCACACTTACCATCACAAATCACTTGCATAACTTGATCACGCTGAAGGAACTGATTACTACCATCAATATGACAATTCAACTATGGCTAGCCAATCTATCTTCGTCCAATTTATCCTTGATTGCCTTTGAAATAATAATAACACCATTCAACACATAGCTCACTCCATCCATACTCATCCCGAGTGACCTTGAATCACGAGACCATGCTGTCTCAAATTCCAAGAACTATTTCATACCTCCCTTGTGCGCACATTTGCATCCTCAACTGGTACGCCCATTCTGATAATCTCTCTATGAATTCGAAGTCCTTTCTCATTTTCCTGCCAAATGCAGCACTGCAAGTCAAAACATCATAGAACATTCTGGGCCTCTTCTTATAAGCTGCTACAAAGCTTGATCCTTAACCGTACCTATAGGCTCGAAATCATTAGGTACCACACTTTATCCCTTTGAATCCATCAGGGTCATTGTTGAGAGCCACCCGCTCTGACTTGGCCCCGAATATATTATACTCCATAAATTTTCTAGCACATGAATACCCTCTCGACGAAGCACCCGGCAGAATCACTTTCCTTGAAATCCGCATCTATACAAGGCATAAATCTTGAATCCTTCCCAAGTTTGAACATGAGCCAAGAAGGCCGACCATAGCACACCTTTAACTATTCTTTTGCTCAAATTACCACTTATGTTCTTTCCCTGTAGCTGAAATAACCGATCAATATGTTAATAACAAGTAGTTAACCGTGCAACCCAATCATAGGCGGTGGGACTCTCCCACTTAGCTTGAAGCCACTATTACACAACTCTGGAATTCTCCAGGATTCTTTATCTCTTATTGACATAACATTGCGCAATCAACCGGCAAAATTCTCGGATTCTTTATGTAAAACCCCTTTTTATACTTTGAATCATCAACCACATTCATACGACCGATCTCTTTGTTGTATAACTAATAGAATTCTTCGCAGAAGCCTCGCCAACCACGTGACCGCTAACCTGCTCACAGGGAATAACCCACCCGTGAAAATCACTTCCCAACATCTTCCAACATTGCTGCATGGGTACAATCACTACGACATCAATAACCCATCCTGAGTCCGAGCTCACTCTCTAGCACCACAAGTCCATTCACCCCTCGTGGACATTAATTAAATGTGCGACAACATCCTTCCAATTCAAAGTTATGTTGTATCCTTCTTCATTTCAAGCAGCTCCTTCCCGTTATATCAAATTTCATGCCGCATAATAGCCCATACTTCAAATTAAATCCATAGATCCCAATCACCAATTACTAAAATTCCCAAATCATTCCAAACTCTCCTTAATGTGCGTAGTCATCCTACCACAAAGCCCATATGCAACTCTGCCACTCTCCCACTTTGGCGGAACTCACCTCATTTAATTGACTACTCGACCTTTGCCTCTTATACCTGGCCTTCTAGAAATTTTAACCACCGCATGATACTCCTCACATGTCCTTCCTCATCCTTTACTACTCAGTTGTTGCCTTAAATAAAATCTATCTTCGTAACGCTTGAAACCACAAACCGCTACTAACTTTAAATCTCCCTGAGGTCATCTTTCTTGGGCCATCAACACTAGATATACCGATTCAATCCTGAACCACCGCACATCGCGATCTCTGACAGTTGTCTCTCTATTATTATTTCATGATATCCTGCCCCAAAGGCGAATTGAAGAAAACCATAACACCGACAAACTAAACATATTCAATCGAGGACGACGATACCACGTCACAGATGAAAATTCCACCATGCTCGAAAATACCAAGTCTCGTTACTCTATCAAACCAAACTTGAACATCTATAGCCCGATTGCTTCCCTTTTGCCCGGAAATAAAATTCTGAAGCTCTGAATCTTGCATTGAGTAAACATCCTTTCAAGTCATTCACTGCTTCAACGCATAGACAAACACTCTACCATTATCCAATATTATGCGATAACAACGCACAAATCGTCATAACAATTAAAGTCAAATCTCAAAACCTTAGATAATACTGAAACTGAGCTGAAACGATAGAACGGCCTTCCGCAAGGCGGCGACAATAGCCCAATCAAATACGCATGGGGGAATATCCCGCACCACATCTGTAGTACCATTACAATTCCTCAATTCTCAATTTATAACAAGCGATTCGCGTCGCGTAAGGTTTAGTAGGAAGGAAACAAGGGCATAAGCCCCAAGAAATCATATCGCACGATGAGGAATCAAAAAAGGAAGTGCTCCTAATAGCCTTGTAGCCTCTCGAAGATAAGTACAGATGTCTCCGTACCGATCTGCAAGACTCTATCAGACTCGCTCATGACTCGTGAGGCCTAAGGGAACCTAGTGCTCTGATACCATGTTATCACGACCCAAAATTCCACTAAGGGTTGTGATGGCGCCGGACACCGCTGTCAGGCAAGCCAACCAAAATACTTCATTAAATTCTCATTTTAATAATTTTGAAAACTACGATTTTCCTTCAATTTTACTAGTAAAAGATAATCATTTCAAATCAAATATGGATGTTAAGAAGTTAATACAAGATACCCCATAATTATCCCAGAATCCGGTGTCACAAGTGCATGAGCATTTACTAGAGAATGTAATAAAATACAGTAACTGTCCGGAATACAAGTAGACAGAAATGAAAAACACAGTAAAATACTCTGAAGGGGAATCTGCTGGCTGCGGGTCGTCTCGATAAATGTAGCTCACCTAAGTCTCCGTATCAACCATGTTGCTATGCCACTAAGCCACTAGACACACTCGAACCTGTGCAACAAAAATGCACAATAAGTATAGTATGTGTACGAAAACAATGTGTACCCAATGAGTATCCTGTCTAATCTTGAAGAAGTAGAGAGGAGAGGTCGACTTCGACACTTACTAGTAGTCCAATGATAATATAGTAAAAATTGGGTGGAGATCATGGATTTTATAAAGCAATTATAAACTCATAAAGCCAGATAGCAGTTAGACAATTTCTCAATAATAAAAGGGTTTCCAAAGATTTATTTTTCATTATTATTATCCATTTATCTCTGGCCAGGAAAGGCAAGTATCAACATTAAAAATTCTCAGGCAAACAATATAAGCATGTGCATATCATGCCGAGGTCGTACGACCCGATCCAATATAAATATAAAATGTACACTGCTGATGGTCGAATGATGCGAACCATAGATGCATCTGTTACCCCACTCATGAATTATACATGCAATGCGGTCAACATAAATAAACAAATACCCCGCTCGCGAATCATACATGTGACTCGGGCACACATAGATACACACAATCAAACAGCCAATTAAGAATTTATCGGGGAATGTTTATCCAAATAAAACCAATTCTCTTTTATTAATTTAATAAAATGAAGTTTAATCCTTTTAGAAATTCGTTTACCAATTCTATAGGATTTAAGCAATTCAAATGTCAATAAGATTACCAATATTCCAAGTATAGCATGCTTTTGGGTCTTAGACTACCCGGACTTACACATAATAGTAGCTATGTACAGACTCTCGAGGTAGCCCCATAAACAAGAGCACATAACCAATTATATCACCTGTGGGGACAATTCCCTCTTATTAGGTTAGAAAGGAGACTCACCTCGCTCCGAAGATCCATAACCGACATTCCACGCTCTTCCGAAGACTCGAATCAATGCACAATGCTCCAAAACTAGCCAATAATTATGAAAATACATTAATATATGTTCAATTATTCATTACAATCCAATTTATAACAATTACTAACCCCGATCGAAAAGTTGACAAAATTCCCTCTGGCCCACGTGCCCAGGTTCCAAAAACTTTCGAAGATAAAGTTTACCCATAATCTCACGAACCCAAATGTATAATTTGCTCTCAATTTCATGTCCAAAATCGTGGTCAAAATTCAAGAATATCGAATTTCTAGGTCTTCCTCAAAATCCCCAAATTTTTACAAATTTCCTTGTCTAAATCCATATATAAACCTTGTATTTACTCAAAACTAGTAGAAATCACTTACCTCATGCTTGGTGATGAAAATGACACTCCAAAGTTGCTCCAAAATCGGCTCCCATGAAAGATTTGAGATAAAAATTAGCCAAAACCCATTTTAAAACACTTCACTGCCCAGTCGACCCTTCTATGCGATCGCATAAGCCAATCTCAGGGCCTCCAAATTCTTGCACAATGCGGTCACAAACACACCCCTTCGATCGCATAAGCCAAAACCAGCAACCAGTCCTAATACCTCATTCTAACTTTGTTGAGCCTTGAAATTACCTCAAACAACATCGAAATCACAAATCACAACCCGATTCAAGCTTAATGAACTTAAAGCTTCAAACTTCTATACTCGATGCCGAAATCTATCAAATCACGTCCGATTGACCTCAAATTTTGCACACAAGTCACATTCAACATTACGGACCTACCACAACTCCCGGAATTAGAATCCGACCCCGATATCAAAAAGTCAAACTCTCGGTCAAACTTCTCAAAAACCTTCAAATTTCTATCTTTAGCCAAATGACCTACGGACCTCCGAATTCACCTTCGATCGCGCTCCTAACTCCAGAATCACCATACAGAGCTACTCTCAGACTCGGAATCCCAAACGGACATTGATAACACTGAAATGCACTTCAACCCAAACTTATAAAATTTCTTCCAAAATGCTAACTTCTACAATAGGCGCCAAAACGCTCCCGGGTCTTCCAAAACCCGATCCGTATATACGCCCAAGTACGAAATCATCATACGAACCTACTAGAACCTTCAGATCCTGATTCCGAGGTCGTTTACTCTGAAATCCAATCTTAGTCAATTCTTTCAACTTAAAGCTTCAGAAATGAGAATTCCCTTTCCAAATCAACTCCAAATTTCCCCGGAATTCAATTCTGACCATGCGTACAAGTCATAATACCTGAAGTGAAGCTGCTCATGGCCCCAAACTGCTGAACCACGTGCTAGAGCTCAAAACGACCGGTCGGGTCATTACATCCTTTCTCCTTAAACATTTCAAGTGTTTATTTGAGACGCAAAATCAATTACTATGGTACCTGGTTGAATTACAACTTGATATTTATTATCTTTGAAGAAAATGATTTAATATAATCTTTTATAATTTGTAGTGTATCAAACAATAAATTAACCATACTATTACAGATTCGTCAAAGTAGTAAGGACGTACTATGAAACTAGTAATGAATAACATAAACATCCTTAACTGCTAAGAATAGAACCCCTTATGGAATATCATTACATTGACGTATAGTTACTTGGATCATGCCAAAAAGAAAGAAGGATTGGCCTTAACATACCTGGGCTGATTCTCTTGAGAAAGATTACATCAAGTCCTTGAACATTATGAGAAGAACATGAAACCTTCAATGCTACTCGTCTATTAGCTTTTCTAGGCTATACATGGTAGGATATGACTATACGATACATCAGTTTTTCATTCCATTTCACAAAAAAATGCAAGAAACGACCGGGTTTCCTTACTACCTTATCCGAATTAATCCATGACGACAATTGAAGGCTCTGCAAAATTCTAGCCTCTATTTACAGTTTCTACTCCACCAAACACCTGATTCCTCCTCTTCTCACCCCAATCAAACGTAGTATTGACGTTTATAAGTTTAAGCTGGAGGGGGAGGGGGGAGAAGAGCTATTAAGCTTTACCCAAATATAATGCATAAGTTACATTAATAGGTCCGACAATGTCACACCTCCTTTTTACCTACACCCGCAAGGGCTGTATAAGGGAGTTTTTCCAATCAAAGGACAATCGAAACGAGATTCGTTTATTTAAAGATTTAGAGTCGCCACTTGGGATAATTTATGGTGTCCCAAGTCACCGGTTCGAATCCCAAATCGAGGAAAAGATTGACTCTGTATTGTAGCCTGCGAACCACAAATCCGGGTAAGGAATTCTGTTAACCCGGGAGAAGGTGCTAGGCACTCCCGAATTCCGTGGTTCTAGCACGGTCGCTTAACCATTTATACTTGTCTTAAATTATTTAATTATGTGTTTAGAAACTACATGCATTTTACCTTTACCGCTTTTAATTACGTGATTTACTCGTACTTAAAGAATTATCGAGTTACGCATAAGTATACTCGTGTGGTTTGGTGTGTCAAGAGTCATGTCACGCGTACGTGTACTCAATTCACAACACTTAATTTATTTAAGAAAAAAAACTTAGTCAAAGTCTCGCGGATGCGGACCTTAATTTATTTTTTAAAATTCGTAATTATGTCACGCGAACATGTACGCAATCACGATGACTGATTTATTAAGATCATATCTAAAAGCATACTATCGATTTGGTTTTGATATAAATATGTGAAAGCAAGATTTTTCATGGATCAACAGTGAGCCTTCCTCATCTTCGCATTATGGATTAAAATTTCAAAAAAATAAATAAATTAAATACTTGCATTCTTAAGAACTATGTTAACAGAAAACAAAAATATTACCACACAAAGCAACAAATTTTGCTAACATAGAAAACTGAGCAAAACATAAAAAAAAATGAAACTTTATAGTTTTTTGATATTAAAACAAAACTTCAAACAAGCTACCTAACGCACTTTATGGATTATATATCTTAAGCACATAATCTTTCTTCTCCCCTTTTTTTTTTAAAAAAATATTCTTACCACATTAACACTTAGAAATTTTCAACTTTCATGGATAAGCAGTTTAAAAATTGTATACTCAGAGAGAAAAACTTTTCTTTACGTGAAAGAAACTTACTATGATCTGATAAAAGAAAATTAGTTAGTTTATGGTCTATTCACAAGAATGATTAGAAAAAAATTTAACAGATTTATGACTTAGGGATACTATATAATTATTTCTCCACGATTAACGATGTTCTATTATTGTGAAAGTTTAGCCGAAGTTACGCGAACGTATACTCTGATTTATTTTTAAAGAAATCGTAACCGTGTCCACAATCACGATAATATTTTAAACGGACTTAAAGGTTTCTCTAGGAATATTTATTATTTTACCTCTACATTATGAAATTAACACAAGAGCCATTTGTTACTAAGTGTCTAACTATGGCTTGCCTCAAATTTCCATTTTTTAAGACCCTAATTATTTAACACTAAAGTACTTGAGAAGTCCCTTCCAAACAACAAGGCTTTATTAAACCATTTTATTAGCGGAAGGGCCTGAATATTTTGGCAACGCCGGCTGCAAGCAAGGACTTCAGGATCGAATCCCTGAAGCCATACCTACCAGTGATCTCTCATAATCTTTTTAACCGTTGAGGAGGGGAGAAAAACGAGTCGGGGCATGAATAAGAACTTTATATATATCAATCAACAATAATCCCCTTTTAAACTAAGGCATAAACTATATGGAAACATCAATTGGTTATAGTTAAGACCAGACAATCTATACATACATAGCCAAAATTTCAGCAGAAGTTATTATTGTATACAATCTATACCTTTAGCAGAGTTGGACAACTTAACACATGAATCATAACAAGAAAACAAAAGTATAAACAGCAGAAGCTAATAGAATTTAACATTCAAACAAGACTCTTATTCAAATTCCAATTCGAACATCCAAATCTGTATACAAATTCAATCTGGTTCCAACTTGTGGCACTTCATTTGTTAGCAAAGGGTATGAAGGAATACCTGGAAATGAAAGTCAAAAGGGGTGAGATCAGAAGTAAAAACAACAGCAATCACCAGCAACAACAAAACAGTCCCAGTTTTAATCCAAGAAAAATAACTATTAACCCTAGATAGTTCAATGAAACAGTATATGGAAGATGGTTTCAGCCAATTCGAAATTGAAAACCAGAAAATAGAAATCAATGAAACAGTAAATTCCAATTTTTTTTCAATATTTTCAGAATGTTTTCTTGTCTCTCTCTCTCAGAATCTCTTCCAAGTTTTCTTAGTTCTCTGCCCCTGTATATCCAGTGTATCCAGAGTGTATATCGAGTGTATACCGCTCTCTCCGCCCCCTTCTCTTTTTTTCTTCCTCTCTATCTATCTCCTTCTCTCCCCCAGAATGTCCCCTCTTATAGGCACTAAATTAATGTCATCCCCATTACTAGTGTCCCTTCCTTTATTTTAATTATCCCCACTAACTTATTTTCTCTAAATTAATCAATTAGTGTCATTCCCATTATCATTTTCAGCTTTTTATTTCTTAATTGTCCACTTAAACTAGCTAGTGTAATTCTAACCCTACCACTATTGAGAAGCTTCACCTTTCCTTTTTCCTTTTATATTTTAGTCAATCTCTAGGCCTTACTTTGTAAACATATATAAGGCTTAATAGGATGCCTCTCTGGGCATCTATAGGTATACTGAAGTTCTTTGATCGGTGCTTTGTAGACCTTGCGAATATGGCCATATCTTATTCATAGATCTGATTATTCATTCGTATGACTTTACTGTAACTACATGGGTTATACTATACCATAATTTTCACTTCAATTTATCGTTACTCTTTGCACGAAAACCCTTCGTGTCTTCGGGCAAAGAGGGGCAGCTGTAAGTACGTGATTTTTGCCCTATGAAAGAATTACTCCCAAAAAATTCAAAATAAAATGATTTTTCCTTGGTGTGCAATTTTTTGAATTTTTGTGGTATTTTTGTGTAATTATTTGTATATTTGTCTGTGCATGTTTATTTGTTAAATTAATAAAAAATACAAAAATATGTCGCATTTTGCATTAGGATTTAATTCTACAATTGTTAGTAATTAAGTTTGTTTTACAAAAATTGAGAATTACAAAAATAGGCATCTTTTGCATTTTTAGCATTTAATGTCCAATTGTACAATTTCATGCTTAATTATTACTTAATTGTGTGTTAATTGTTATTGGGAGTTAATTTGCGCTTTTATAAATTAATTTAGTTCTATATGATAGTTTAAGGATTTTTTAGGTAATTAGGTAATGTCCCGTTACCTGATAATTAATAAATTACCCGCATAATTAAGAAATATTTTAAATTACTTAAAATTCTACTTATTTGTAATACACTTTATACACCGTACTATTACGGTCATGTGGTACCATGTAAAATAAATTCATACGCTATTATTTCATTAAAACATCTATGTAAAAATACATATATTTTCTCAACTTATAATTTTCCTAATCTCATATAAAGAGTACAAATTTTTCGTACGCTTAATTTTTAAAATGGTAAAAAGATAACTTTTTTTTATGTGAGAAAATAATATCTATCTTTACAATAAAGAAAATCTCATAAACTTTCTCATATTATGTGTATATTTTAAAGCATATTTTAAAGTAGTAATATTACTAACTATATAAAATCTTATTTTTAAAGCCATTTTTTTCTTTTACAAAAAAATTTTCACTCAATATACCATATATATATAACGATGTCAAGGTTGTTAAACTTACGGGGTGTGATAATAAAATGGAAGGCATATCATTGATATCAATGCCGAAGCTGCAAAAGAAATGTTGTGCATGATCTTCCTTTTTTATTCTCAAGTTGCATGTGTTGTACTTGACATTTTCAGAGATTGGGAGGCCCTCTTTCAGCTACCCAAATACTTTATACCGTTCGGTACCTCTTTTGAGCTTATGCTAATTTTGTTGACCTCCCCTCTTTTGGAATCAATTTAGAGTCAAAATCAAAAAAAGAAAAGGTGTTCATGTCCCCATAAGTTGTTTTAGAAAGTTCATTCTAAAAGAAAAGTCAAAAAGAAAAAATAACACAAAAGAGAAAATAGAAAAAGAAGAAAAGGAAAAAGAAAAAAAAGAAAATGAAAAATAGCAACGAAAAGAAAGCATCTCTTTGAGCTACGTTCGACCTGATTCTTGTCACCACAAGATACGTAGGTAGCCTTAAGGTTCGATCGCACCAAATAAAATATTTCATAATCCCACGAAGTCGAGAGTTGTCACGACCCTAACCCCGAACTCGGTCGTGATGGCGCCTCTTGTGAAGACAAGGGCAGCCTGTTTAACATTTCGTCCTTTTAAGCAGTTAAATAGCATTAGAACAGTTCAAACATGATTTAATAGAACAATTAGCGGAAATAGAGATAACAAAGCGGAATTTTCAACCCGACATAGCCCTAACCGGGGTATCACAAGTCATGAGCAACTAAGAAATCCAAATACAGGTCTACTGAACACTAAATCCGATACAATAGTTCTAAGAACATTAAAATGATAAGATAAGGGAGGCACGGGGGCTGCAAACGCCAACAGCTTCCTCGTAGTCTCCGAATTACTGCCTGGACTGGGAGGGTCAGCACTCAGGAGCGGACTCTGCGATGCCTGAATCTGCACACATGGTGCAGGGAGTAATGTGAGTACTCTGACCCTGTGAATAATAATTATAAATAATGGTTGAAAGCATGAAAACACATAAAGGCACAAGGCAATTCTATATCAAGGCAGTAAAATCACTTAAAGCAATAAATCCGTGAAGAAATCAAGTTAAATACCTTTTTAAACAAGTAAAACAGGTAGTTTGGCAGGTAAATAACAAGTAGAAATCCGCCCCTCGGGCACAGTATCAATCACTCAGAACAATATTAGCCCCTCGGGATAACTCTCAGTACAATACCCCTCGGGCTCACTCTTAGTACAACATCAGCCCCTCGGGCTCACTCTCAGATCATGATGGGTACCCGCGCTCACTGTGGGTGTACAGACTCCGGAGGGGCCCCTTATGGCCCAACGCTATATCAAGCCACCTCGTGGCACCATCTCTCGGCACTCGGCCTCACATCACTCAAGCTACCTCGTGGCATATAAAGTATCTTAGGCCCTTGACCTCATATCACTCAGCATATCCTCACATATGGCCCTCGGCCTCACTCAGTCCGAAAATCATCACAAGCCCCTCAGGCATTAGTAAAATAGTAGTTCTTAGCCCAAAACATCATTTAGAAATATCATTTAAGTTTTCAAATCTGAGTAAAAGTGGCTGAGTTTGTAAAATAGTAGATATCAACAGGACTGAGTTCAAATAATAAGTCAAAACAGTGAGGAAACAGTGATAAAGATCCCCGAAGGGTTCAAATAGTTGGCACGAAGCCCAAATATGGTAATCAGCCCAAATCATGATGATAACAAATAAGTTTCAGTCAAATATGCGGTAAAATCATCAATCGGGACGGACCAAGTCACAATCCCCAATAGTACACGACCCCATACTCGTCATCAAGCGTGTGCCTCACCTCAATATAGCACTACGATGTGTAATTCGGGGTTTCAAACTCTTAGAGCATCATTTACAATCATTACTCACCTCGAACCGGCTAAATCTCTAACTCGCGACGCCTTTGCCCCTCGGATCGGCCTCCACGCGCGTCGAATCTATCCAAAATCAGAACGAATACATCACAATATGCTAAGGGAACAAAGCCCAAGCGAAAACAATTGAATTACCACAAAATTCCAGAATTTGGTCAAACCCGACCCCAGGGCCCACATCTCGGAATTTGACAAAATTCATAAAACTAGAATCCTTATACTCTCACGAGTCTAACCATATGAAAATTATCCAATTCCGATACCATTTGATCTTTCAAATCATCATTTTACATTTTTGAAAGATTTCATAATTTTCTTCCCAAATTCCATCCCAAATCACGAATTAAATGATGAATTCAATGATAGATTTATGTACTCTAGCCAAATCTGAGTTAGAATCACTTACCCCGATGAGTTTCTCGAAAAACCTTCGAATAATTGCCAAAATCCGAGCTCTGTAGGTCAAAATATCAAATAAAACCTCATATTTATAGAGTACCCCACAGATCTTCACCTCCGCAGACCGCACAAAATCGACCGCGGTCCGCACAAAGCCAGTGCGGTCCGCACAAAAATGACCGCGGCCGCACATGCTTTCCTCTGAAGTGACAGACTTTAGTATTTTAGCCATAACTTTTGCTACATATGTCCAAATTGCAATATCTTTATCTTTCTGGAAACTAGACACGAAAGCATACAATTTTTGTTTTGAATCATCTTAAAATTCCTTGTAGATCAAAAGATATGAGCTTCCGAAGTAGGACCAGTGAAATGTTCCCCACCGCGCCCGCACTCCTTTTTTGTGCGGATCGCGCGGGTGAGTTCCGAGGCCTGCAACCCTTCTGGACCTGCTACAACTATGATTTCCGGCCTAAAATATCCCGGAACTCCCGGAACTTTAAACCAATTGTACCAACACATCTCATGATATCGTTCAAACTTGTTCAAAACTTCGAAATGCTCACAACAACATCAAATCACCAATTTAACATAGGATTCAAGCCTAAGAACTCCAAGAACTCTTAAATTATGCTTTCGATCAAAAAGTCTTTCAAAACTCGTCCGTATGACCTGAAATTTTGCACACACATCCCAAACGACACAACAGAACTACTGCAACTCTCTGAATTCCATTTCGACCCCTATATCAGAATCTCGATTATCAACCGGAAACACCGAAATCTCAGTTTAGCCAATTCAAGCCTAAACCTTCCACGGACCTCCAAAATGCATTCCGATCATGCTCCTAAGTCCCAAATCACCTAACGGAGCTAACCTAACCATAAAAATTCTGATCCGAGATCATATACAAAAAAATCAAATCTTGGTCAAACCTTTCGAATTTCAAGCTTCAACTGAGAACTGTTTTCTTCCAAATTCATTCCGATTACCCTGAAAACCAAAACCAACGATTTACATAAGTCATAATATATCACACGGGGCAAGTCATGCCCAAAAGCTGGCGATCAAAGTGCAAAAGCTCAAAATGACCGGACGGGTCGTTACAAGAGTGAGGCAGTCTTTCTTAGAAATTCCATCAGAAAGAAAAAGGAAAAAAAGAATCAAATTCCCTTGTTTTAGAAATTGGGGCAAAGTTTTTAGAATGGATTCTAAAAGTTATAAATAAATTAAGCCCGTTGTTATTTTGAGCCTTTATGATATCCTTTCTTTCTAACCCCTGTATAAAAGTCACATTACAGTCCAAAAGACCTCCCAGATAATCTTTGAGAGTGCCAAGTCAGACATACCAAGAGCATATGATATTTCTATCATGATTAATGCCTTGTCATCTGCAGAATTAGAGGAAAAAAGAAGAAAAGAAAAATGAGAGAGTCTTATCGGTGAAAACCTTCACAGGCACCATAAGGCGACGGTAAGTTGAGAGAAATAACAAAATGAGAGAGGCTTGATGGTGAAAACCCTTCGGGCACTATAAGTTGAATAAGGACTGTGAATCAAATAGGATAATCAGAGCATTGAACCCCAGTTTCACGACTCACAGGTACAACAAGAGTTGAACATTAGACTTGCTTGACAGATTAGGGCACTTAATCCAAAGATACATGTCATGGTCATTAGAGTTGGTATCCACATCTGATAAATTTCTACTTTGTAGTTTTCTTGTTAGGAATCAACTCTTTTCATTGCCCTTTACTCTATTCTTTTTGTTTTTTTTACTTCCTCTTCCCAAGTCTGTTTGGTCAGAACAAGTGAGAAATGACTTCAAAATTTACTACCAGCTTTCCGATTGCACAAAACGGAATCTGGCTAGCACATCGAAGTGGCATATGTCAGGAAAGAACAGTATGCACACTGAGTCGGTAACAATCAACTGCTTTGGGATTCATGTGAAATACAAAGGTTCTCCGGTATATGTCAATTCATGAGCACAATGCAACAGATAGAGGGTGTTGGTTTTGAATAGACCAGAGGTATTTTCTGTGATAAGGGTGACAAAGAAAGTGGTTAGTCAATAAACAAGCAAGATCTTTCGAGTTGAAATCGAAGTTATCATGAGAAGCGAATGAGCAATCGCCCTCAAAGTCGAGGCCACAAACCAACTACCATGTTTGAAATCATAAGTTTTCTTTGTTTGAAACGGGGACAAAGACTATGTCCAAATCAAAGCTTGGAAGCTTGAATTTTTCAAGTGCCGTGCCCACATTTTTTCAGCATAAAGGCTGTTTGAGGAGGTTTTTAATTGCTAGGCATTCCCCTAGTTATGAAGGTTTACCTCCTACACATTTTCCCTAGTCGAGAAGAACCATACCTCCTAGGCATTCTCCATAGTCTGAAGAGTTTTTAGCTTTCTTTAAGTTCAGGACCCTCCCGGATAATGGGATTTAAGTTTAAGTTTTCAGGACCCTCCTGGATAATGGGATTTAATTTCAAGTTTTCAGGACCCTCCTGGATAATGGGATGCGGTTTTAAGTTGTTAGGACCCTTCTGGAAAATGGGATGTAGTTTTAAGTTGTCAGGACCCTCCTGGATAATGGGATTTAATTTTAATTTTTTAGGACCATCATAGATAATGAGATTTAGCATAAGTTTTACCTTTAGGAAATAGAATTTAGCTTTCAAGCTTTCACTCTTAAGATGAGATTTAGTTTTAGTTTTCAGTGCCCTCCTGGGTAATGGAATTTAGATTTTAAATTCTTAGAGCTCTTTTGGATAACATGATTCGATTAACACTCACAGATGTTCTCGGTACCAAACTGGGGATGAAAAGTTTCTTTTGTTTTTTTTTGTTTTGTTGTAATGGCAGGCGCCCACCTGGAAAACAAGGGAATTCATTTCAAGTTTTGGCATCAGGCGCTCACCTGGAAAACAAGGGAATTTATTTCAAGTTTTGGTATCAGGCGCCTAGCTGAAGAACAAGGGAATACATTTCAAGTTTTGGCATTAGGCGCCCACCTGGAAAACAAGGGAATACATTTCAAGTTTTGGCATCAGGCGCCCACCTGAAAAATAAGAAAATTCATTTCAAGTTTTGGCATCAGGCGCCCACCTGGAAAACAAGGGAATACATTTCAAGTTTTGGCATCAGGCGCCCACCTGGAGAACAAGGGAATACATTTCAAGTTTTGGCATCAGGCGCCCACCTGTAGAACAGGGGAATAATTTTAAGTTTTGGCATCAGGCACCCACCTGGAAAACAGGGAAATTCATTTCAAGTTTTGGCATCAGGCTCCCACTTGAAGAACATGGGAATACATTTCAAGTTTTGGTATCAGGCGCCCACCTGGAAAACAAGAGAATACATTTCAAGTTTCGGCATCAGGTGCCCACCTGGAAAATAAGGGAATTCATTTCTAGCATCAGGCGCCCACCTGGAAAACAAGGGAATACATTTCAAGTTTTGGCATCAGGCGCCCACCTGGAAAACAAGGGAATACATTTCAAGTTTTGGCATCAGGCGCCCACCTGAAAAACAAGGGAATATATTTCAAGTTTTGGCATCAGGCGCCCACCTAGAAAACAAGGGAATTCATTTCAAGTTTTGGCATCAGGCGCCCACCTGGAAACAAGGGAGTTTATTTCAAGTTTAAGCATCAGGCGCCCACCTGGAGAACAAGAAAATTCATTTCAAGTTTAAGTATCAGGTGCCCACCTGGAAAACAATGGAATTCATTTTAAGTTTCAGCATCAGGCGCCACCTGGAGAACAAAGGAATCCATTTCAAATTTAAATTGCAGGTGCCCACCTGGAGAACAATGGAATTTATTTCAAATTTTAAGTCAGCATCAGACGCCCACCTGGAGAATGGGGGAAGTCATTTCAGAATTCATTTCAAGTTTCAAATCGGAGGTAGCACGAGTTGCCTGAAGAATAAGGTTTTTACCTCGAGGCACGGGGTTTAAGATGACCAAAGAAGAAGTCTCAATCCAAGAAAAAAGGAAAGAAAGGAAAAAGAGGGAAGTGAATCCAAATGCAGAAGCAAATGAAAGATGTGAGCTGCTCAAGACATGGTTGAAGTCACGAGCAGTGCATGTCCGGTGTTGATCCGAAGAAGCCGTGGAAGAATGAACTAACACCTGCAGCTAACAAGCATCAAGGTTCAAATCTAAAGTCTGCATGAAGAACCATTCAAGACTCAAGATCAAGCTTCAGAAGACTTATAGATAGGAATCTTGTAACTCATAGCTGACAAGCTTAGTTAGTCTTTTTTTTTTTTTAATTTTTGATGTAATAACAGGACCGCAGACCGGAACCTCGACGACACTTTAATTGTCTCTCCACCTCGGTATACTCCATCACTATTCCTACTTTTGAACTACACGTGACCTGATTCCTTTATAGCCAAGGATATGTAGGCAGCTCAGATATCAGGGCTCGGTCACATCCTCCTTTTTTTAGTTTTTGGTCTCTCTAAATAAGGGTCGGGTCAAAAAACCTGTCTCGTTGTTCTTTGTCTGAAAACTCGTCGCGTTTTCAATCAAAGAGGGGCAGCTGTAGACATGTAATTTTTGACCCTCCCCATACACATTTTTAGCTTAAATATTTAGTTTAGGCCTAATATCGTTATTTCAATTAGTTTTGACTCTTTTACTTTATTTTAACACAAAAAAGAAAATTACAAAGATATTTTTTCTTTTTAGTTGCTTTTAGTTTATATACCTTTCGTAAAACTAAAAAAAATACAAAAACAATACCTTATTTTTATTTTAATATGATATTTGAAAATATCAAAAATAATTTTGTTTTAAAGGTTAGTTTTATTTTAATAAGGCGAAATGGCTTCCTGGCCGCTTAAACTTGCCGGATTTTTTTAAAGCTGATACATAAACTTATAACTTTCCTATTTGAACACTCGAACTCGTTTTTCCATAAATAATAAATACATTTGACTATTGATCATGCGCATGTGGCGTCAGTTGGTCCTAATCAGCAGCCCGCGTGAGGGACACGACGTACAAGAGCGTGAAAACCCCCTTCCCAACACCCAACAGTACAAAATACCCCCTTCCTCCATTTAAAAAAATCTGAAGCTCCATTTTCAATTTTTTTTCATTTTTCAAACCGTGAAAATGGTAGAAAGTTGTATATTTTGTTATTGTAGAGTTGAAGATAAGTTTTGAACTTCCCCATAACTTCCCCTTCCAAGTTCGTTGATTGAAATCCTTTAAAAGCTTTTCGTACTCCTTCTGGATGTTTAAGACAGCCCTGTGGAGGAACTCAACAATCTGCTCGAAGTCCTTCTCAACCAATCCCCTTGATGTCATTGCAGGAGTACCTGTAAATGAGAACTTCAGTTAGTTAAAAATGTCTAATGAAGGACCTTAACATTATGCATAGAAGAAGAGATTCTGGGGAATTTCAAGTTTCAATAAGGAGGGCCTTCAGATTCTCTCTGAAATTCCAAGTAAGGTTGGCTTCTGCTTTTGTATAGAAATAGATTCGTTGAACTAAAACATTTAGAAAATTACGAAACTGAACCACGACAAACCTCCAAACAGTAACCTCGACTTTTGATTGAGGAAGAAAATTGATCAGGTGGAGTGTTGTGTGGTGAAGGGAAGAAAAGGGAGCAGAGATAGGCGTAGCAGAGTGTTTCTAGGGGTGTTGGAATTAGCTTGAAATGGTTGATGAAGAAGAACGCTAAAGCAGTCAAAGAGAAGGAGTTGCTGCTTAACTTTTCGCGCCCTTACGTGTAAGACATCCATTGGTCATTTGCTGACTGGATGGACACGTATGTGTATGTGTAATACACGCGCACATTGTCAATGGTCAAATATGTTTATTAGTTATGGAAAAAACTAGTTCGAGTATTCAAATGGGAAAGTTATAAGTTTATGTATCAGCTTTAAAAAAACCCGATAAGTTTAAGTGGCTAGGAAACCATTTCGCCAAAATAATTACTTTTACTTAAGTAGGGCTAATTAATATTTTTGGTAATATTTCTATCTGTATTTTTTTATTTAATAGGCAAGACTTGGTGTTGGATGGATAGATTTTTAGTTAATTAGGCTAATTTTAAGCAAATATAGTCATAAGGCCTAAGTTTCTAGCCCATTCCCTGAGCCCAATACCCTTAAACCCACATAATAACCTAGACCTAACCCATAAAAAGAGGACACCCTTTTTCTTCAGAAGAGCAGCGCTGAAGAGACCAAAAAAAAAGGACCCCCATCCTCTTCTTCTCTATTCAATACTAGTGACCTTTCCTTTTTCTTCATCTCCAAACCTCCATGCCAACCAACAACCCTCAACATACCTAAACCAGCCGCACCCCCCCCCCCCCCGATCTCTTCAAATTGCCAGCCCTTCTCCAAACAACCAGCGACCAGACCTCCCTCTGTACCTCCATCACCGCAGCAAATTCCTCCAACAGAACAGCCACGTCGTTCCCCCTTCCAGTCCAGATCAAGCACATACACATAGGATAGGAAACAAGAGCAAAAAAAAGAACTAAGGCTTGGTTTTGGTTTATGATTTTATGTTTTCTGACTTCTTCATTAAATTTCTTTTATATAAAAAGAATTCAGTCCAATCTAATTTTAATTTGATTTCAAACTCATAAACACACAAAAAAAATGTATATATTTTCGTTTTTCTTTTCACTTTCTATTATGGAATTTGATCGAGGAAGAGTTGTTAATTGTCGAGTGATATTTGACTACCTCTGTTCGAAATTAAGTTTCGAGGTTTCATCCCGGATCCATGATGTTTTTCTTTGGCTGTTTTGGTTTGTCGATTAAATTGCCATCACCGGACTTGCGTGTAATTCATGTGATCAAGGAGAGATACGTTGAATAAAGTTACTACTGAGGTCCCTTTCTATCCTCAACTGATACTTGTTTCAAGCCATGATCTATTGTTATTGTTATTATTATTTGAGTGTCTTCCTGCCATGTTTTATTGTTTTGCTTTAATTTCCCTTATGCCATGTTTTATTGTCTTGCCTTAATTTGCTTTGTATTGGTTTATTGCCTTCTTTTGGTTATGGTTAATCAATAGAAATACAGAGATGGTATGAGTTGCATAGATCAATTTGAAATAATTGGGGTTGAGCTCAAACTGGATTAAGAATATTGAGGCAAGCAGATCACAATTTGATAAACTAAGTCCAGAAATTGAATTAGGCCACGATGAATTTGCTCTTGAAACACAAAAGTAATCAAGATCATGGGTTAAATAAAAAATAAAATGAATAGTATGGGCAGAAAGACGAATTTCATGGATATTTAATTTTTTATTTATTTATATATATTCATTTATTTCTTTACTTTTGAGATCGCTAGTAGCAGACTTAGGCCGTTAATATTCATAAAATCGTAGCTTGCTTTAGGCGCGATCAATAATAAATTATCGTAGCCATGGGTACGGTTCCTGTGGCATGGTCACGATACGTAAATCTCAATTCGAGTGTGCATTTCATGTGACCCTACCATAATTTTGAATACTAACTAGTAATTGTAGACATGTAATTTTTGACCCTCCCCAAGATTGTACACATTTTAGCGTAAATATTTAGTTCAGGTTTAATATCACTCTCTTTACTTTATTTTTATCACAAAAAATAAAAAATTAAAATATATATATTTTTTCATCTTTAGGTTAAAGTCAATTAGTATATTTATATTTATAGTATTATAACATTTGAAAATACAAAAAAAAATAGTTTCACGCGTAGTATTTAGTTTTATATTAGTTTATTTTAATTTAGAGTAATTTTTACATTTTAATAGATACATTATATTATTTGGTCCTTTTAACCTAAGTTCAAACCCAAAAAGACATGATCCAACCCAATTACCCTTAACCCTATCTTCCCAACCCATTAGCCCACTTAAGTGCAAGATTTAATCCTAGCCATCTATTTCCTTCTAATCCAATGGTCATCATCCCTTCTCACCTCCATATAAAATACTCAATTATAGAAACCCTAGCCTAAGCTTTCAATTCCTAGACCTAGTCCTAGATAAGAGACTAAAAATGACAACTTCTTCTCCTATAAAGCAGTAAGATCCTAACTTGCTCGCTAACATTCTCAGCTCTTTTTTGGGTGAAAAATGTGTTGTCCATATGCATCAAATGTGTACTCTATAATCAATCCACTAAGAATTTGGTGTCAGTGTCGTATTCCCAATTTCGTGACCTTACCGGAGATATAAAGTCAAAACACCTTCCTTATCATAGCGATACTCTGTACAAAGATAGATCTCGGTCCTCTTCGACCAAATATTCAACAATTGAGCAGTTTATGACTTGAATCCGTAGTAGTAACATGTTTTGTTTATTGAACTTTCACCGTTTGTATTTTAGCATGTCTCTCTGTTATCCTTTTTTCCAATTCAACATTGTGATACTCCATTCCATACATATATGATTTACCAAAACTTGTCAAATTCTACTACTTCAATGGGGGGTTTAATGAGTTATCCAAATGGCCACTCATTTCCTCTCGGATTTGTCCGCCTTATAATTGGCAAAACTGGAGTTGGGAGACTACCAATCACTGATAAGCTAGTCCATTGGTTTATTGGTGTTCAACAAGGCACAGTTGTCAGATATTCAGAGATTTAAGTTTATCGTTTGACCGAGATCGATTTGGGTTTCGAGCTTTCCGGTGTCGATTCGAGTTTCCGGTTTGTAATTTCGGTATTTTAGTCCAAGGATTGCTGCTTTGTTTAGCCTGATTGATCTGCAATTTTCAGCTTTGTTCGTCAATAAAAGGTCCATTTCTCAATTTTAATTCTCATTATTGTGTTATGATAGCTTGGTGCGCGTGTTGATTGATTTGTGATTCTACGTTGTTTGAGTAGCATGTCGTAGTTTTTCTTTGAATTGTTTTAATTAGTTTTTATTTCGATTGTGATGCATGTAGTCTTGGGGTTCTTGAATAAATGCTTATAATCGGGTAGATGGAAAAATTGGAGTTGTTTCTTTCTTGGCAAGGAATGAGAATGGGTCATAAGCTAGGCCTTGGACCATAAGGAATTTGGCCAAGTAATAGATCATGTTAGCTAGCCTATCAATAATCTCAAAATTTAGGAAGAATAATGAACACCGTTAGAGTGCTTCAGGCACGTGTAATATATCGTCGTGATTATGGACATGTTCGCGTGACATAATTACGATTTTAAAAATAAAATCGGAGTATGCGTTCACGCAACTTTGACTAAACTTTCTTAATAATAACAAAACGTTATTAATTGTGGACACGTTCGCGTGACATAATTTTTGACGTGCCAAACAAATGGGTACATGTGCGCTTAATTAAAAGAGAAAAATGCACATAAATTCTAAAATGAGTAATTAGACAATTTGATTAAAGCCAAGTATGATCAAAGTGACCGTGCTAAAACCATGGAACTCAGGAATGCCTAACACCTTCTCCCGAGTTAACAGAATTCCTTACCCGGATTTCTGTGTTCGCAGACCATAAATAATAGTCAACTTCCTCGATTCGAGATTTTAAACTGTTGACTTGGGACACCATAAATTATCTCAAGTGGCGACTCTGAATTTAATATAAATAATCTCGTTTCGATTGTCACTTAAATTGAAAAAAACTCCCTTATACACCTTTCCGGGGTGGTAAAAAGGAGGTGTGATAGCTTTGGCGACTCCACTGGGGAAAAGAACCCAGAATCTCTGGTTCAAGGTTCAAGAATTCGAGCTTGTTAATATGATTTATTCTTGGCTTTATTTATTGTTGATATTACTATATTTTATGGACCTAATGTGCTAATTGTCATTTATTTACTGCTTTGATATTATTTGAATTGTATTAAACTGTCTTTTTACGCCTCCCACCCGAGTCTTCTAAAAAATGGTGCACACATTCGCGTTGCCCACTTTTTTGTTAGAATTATACCAAATAAGAACGAGGTTAGGCCAGCAACAAGGCCGGGTAAACTTTCGTGCTCCCAGTACGTTGCCCCTCTTCGCCTTGAGTTGTCCGCTCGGGTAAGCCAGGTCAAGAACACAACCCCAGGTTTAAACTTAGAATAACTTGACCTCATGCTGGATCCCTTGTAGGAACGTTTGTTTGCATCATCTGCATTTGAATTTGGGGACTCAACACACGGGTTGGGTCCGTCTAGGACAAGTGTACCCGAAATGAAAGACCATTTTAATGCATCTTACGAGCTATTTGTACATTTATTTGCTTCGGCTTGTGAGTTGATCGGCTAAGGAAAGGAAAACAACAGAAAAACCAAGAGTGAGGTAGGATAGAGAATTCACCCGATTCTGAAAACCCCAGTATTTGAAAATGCCTCGAAACTCTACCAAAATTTTTGAAAAAAAAGAGGAAAAGAAAATGTATTTCAAAAAAAATGAAAGTGAGTCAATATCATGTTTTTCCAATTATGTCAAAACTGGCTCTGATTCTCACCGGATGTGAGATACATAGGCAAGCCTCATCGGTTTCGGCCCACAATTTTCAAAAAAAAAATCAAAAATATTTTCCTTTACTTCCTTTTTTAGAAAGTCTTTCTTTTAGACCCCAATTTTTTTTTTAAAAATACAAATATATATTTTTAATTTCTTCTCAAAATCCAAAAATATTTTCATCCTTATTTCAAAAATTGAAAAGAAAATTCAAGATTTAAAAATATTTTTTTTCTTTAGAAGCATTTCTTTCATAAATTCAAAAATATTTTCTTTCTCATTTAAAAGTCTTTCTTTTCAAAATTATAAAAAACAAACAAACAAACAAATCGAAATCCAAAAATATTTTGTTTCTTCTTTTTAAAACAAAAAATTCAAAATCCAAAATCCAAAAAAAAGATTAGTTTATTCACTTTATTCCCGATCTTCCCAAACTACGGAAGATCTGATTCTTGTTCCCATATGATACGTAGGCAACCCACATCAGGTTCGATCAACCAAAAAAATGAAAAAATGAAAAAAAATGAAAAATGAGAAAAAATGATGATAATAATAAGGACTAACTGAGTCCAGTCTAACGTTTCTTTTGTTTTGAATTATAAAAGAAAGTTTGAGGTGGTCGGTTTGTGGTAGGCGGACAACACAAGATACAAGGAAAAATGACATCTAAGCTGTTACAAGTGCTCAAGAGACTCGGGGTCAGAGGATTCAACAAGAGTTTACTGTGTTTGAAAAAAATAGAATACTGAAACAGTAAATGGCCAAAATGTGTCAAGCATGGGCCAATGGCCAAGGACAACCTTGTCATGAGTCACAATTTGCTACCCAGCAAGAGCAGTACCACTCTCCTGAGTACCACTCGTACTTCTTTGATCTTCCTACAAACATTGAGAAGCCTGCCCAAATGATGGCACATGAAGAAATGACCCAAAGAGTGAAAAGCTTAGAACAACGGTTGAAAAACATGCAAGGGTTGGCAGGTCAGAAGAGTATTTCCTTCAAGGATCTATGTATGTTCCCCGATGTCCACTTGCCACTTGGTTTCAAGATCCCCAAATTTGAAAAGTATGATGGACACGGAGACCCCATAGCCCACCTGAAAAGGTATTGCAATCAACTAAGAGGTGCGGGAAGAAATGAAAAACTGCTAATAGCATATTTTGGGGAAAGCCTTAATGGAGTAGCCTTCAAATGGTATGTCTGGGATGACATGGCACAGGCCTTTGTCAAACAGTTCCAATACAACATCGACATTGCCCCAGACCGCAATTCCCTTTCAAACCTGAAGAAGAAACCAACTGAAAGTTTCAGGGAATATGCCATTAAATGGAGAGAACAAGCAGCTAGATTAAGCCACCCATGGATGAACATGAGCTAATCACTGTCTTCATTCAGGCTCAAAAGCCAGATTACAAAATATGATGTCAGCAATTGGCAAATCCTTCTCGGAAGCAGTCAAAATGGGATAAATGGTAGAGAATGGCCTTAAGAAGGGCAAAATTATAAGTCAAGCAGTTCTCAAAGCCGCAAATCAGGTTGTCCAAATTGAATCCGATAATTTTGGTGACACAAATAAGAAGGTTAAAGAAATCATGATGACATCAAGGTCTAGAAGAGGTCCTAGGAGAACGTCTCGAAGGTATGACCAACCTCGTCTGTTTTCTGATAACTCCCCTGAGCATTACTATCCCCCTCAGAACTAACAACACTCTGTCGCTCCACCTTAGTATGTTGGCCAGCCACCAAAACACCCTAAAAGGCGAGCACGAGCATCACAAAATATTCACCAGCCTCCACAAAATTTTCAGGTGCCCTATAACCCACATCCAAGCCAGAGGTATAAAGGAGAACAAAGGTTGAAAGATAATTTTATACCAATAGGAGAGTCCTATGCAAGCTTGTTTGAGAAATTAAATCATTATGACATGATTGCACCCATTTCTCCAAATCATGTAGACCCACGTGCAAGAAGCATTGATCCTTCTAAAAAGTGTGAATACCATTCCAATGCCCAGAGGCACAATGTTGAAAGCTGTCGGGATTTGAAAAGAGAAATAGAAAGGATGATCCAGGAAAAACTGATTATGATCCAAGACAGTGACACCCAAAATATCGTGCAGAATCCTTTACCTGCACATGATGATGCACACTTTTCGGGGATGATTCCTGGTGACATGGAGTATGAGAATCCTCTCGGGACCTTGTCGACTGAAATTGGAGAATGCCATGGTGATTCTGATGAACAATTTTGTGGATAAATGTCAAGCTTAGAAATTGAAAAGTCATTCTCTCCTTACTAGGAAGGAATCTTGGTAGCTTATTTTGATATTTTTTCTACTATCTGGGTTATGTCAGGGTTGTCATCCAGATTTTATTTGTTTTATTGAGTCAAACCTTTCTATCCCTCCATTTTGTTTGTGCGAGTCTTGTCTATCTGTTCTGTTGTTGTTTTTATTATCCGAGTTAGTTTAAGGTCGTAACTCGGATTTAGGTTGTTTGTCTTGTTGTCAAACTTTTTCATCCTTTACTCAATGAAATATAATTTGTCTTTTTGTGTCATTCTGTTCTTAGTTCTTTTCTCGCTAGTTCTAAAGACATGACATGCATGCGGAAATTTTGAGCTAGATCTTAGAAACTAATTTAATCTGGAATTGGATAACTGAGAAGAAAAATATTCACATTTAAATCATTGTGAAGATCGGGCTTGAGGATGTTTAATCAATTGAAGTTTGTTGGAAAGTTTGACATTAAGGGATGGAAAGTGTCGTGTGACCACGACACACCAAGAAGATAAACATGTTCACCGCAAAAGGATACTATGTTTGGCGTTCTCGAGGCCGGGAGGCCATTTTTCTGCTACCCAAACACTTTATACCCTTTGTCACCCCTTTGAGCCTGTGTTATTTTCTTTGACCACCATCTTTTGGAATCAAGTTTAGAGTCAAAAAAATGAAAAATAATAATAACAATAAAGGCCCAGGCCCCAAAAGTACAAATTGGGGAAGCTTTTTGAAAGTTCAAGTGAAAAAAAAAGAAGAAGAAAAGAACTGTCGAAGGTCCATGCCCTCAGAGGATAGAAGCTGGGGCAAACAAAAAGAAAAAAAAAAGAAAAAAGGGGAAAAAGAAAGAAAAAAAGGAAAAAAAGAAAAGAAAGAAAAAATAGAAAGCAAGATGAAAAAAATAGTTAGGTCAGATGTTTGAACTACGTTTGACCTGATTACTTAAAAAAGGGATACATAGGCAGCCTCACGGTTCGATCCAACCAAATAAGAAAAAAAATCCCCAATAGCTGAAACTGGGGCAAATATTTTATTTCACTTTCGAAAGAGTCGATTTCAAGAGTTGTAAGTCTACAACCTCCTTTACTTTGAGTCTATTTTAAGCCATCATGACGTCCTTTCTTTCCAATCCTATCCAAAATCCTTCCAAATAAAGACCTCCCGATATGCCTTCAAGAATGACAAAAGAGACATGTAATGAGCAACTATTTTCACATGACATAGAACACTGTCAGTTTCTCACACAAGGAAGCAAAGCAACAGAAAAAAAGAGAAAGAAAAAATGAGAGAGTTCTTACTAGTGAAAATCTTCACAGGCACCATAAGACGACGGTAAGTAGAGAAAATAAATGAGAGAGACTTGTTAGTGAAAACCCCCCGGGGAACCACTAGTCGAAAATGAGTCGTGAAGCTGATACAAAGAATTGGCACGAACAAGCCCGACTTCAAAGATCATAATGGTAAAAGGGAAGATTGGATAGTTTGATACATCAGGCCGTTGAGTCCAAAATTCATGTCATGATCATTAAGGATAGTTATTAAAAAAAAAACTCTTCCTTCTGTCCATCCGACAAGGGCATTTCTTGTTAATACTTGTTTTTTTGTATCATTGTGTCCTTCACTCTGAGTCAGTCCTTGTCAAAACAAGCAAGAAAAGATTTCAAAATTTGCTAGCGGCTTTTCAGTTGCATAAAATAAATTTGGCCAGCACACTCAGTTGTTACTGTTAATATACCATGAGGATTCATGCAAAGGCTCCCCAAAAAGACTCTTGTCAGCCTACTTGGCGCAAACAAAGATAACTGGTGATTCTGTCTGACAGACAAGTTGCTCAAAAAGCAGGAAGTCATTCAAGATATCAGAAAATGTCACCTAAGCAAAGATCTCCAGTTGGGATAAGGCTGATTGATGCACAAATATAAATGGTACTGGGTGTGAAACAATCAGGGTTAATGCAGAGCAAAAGTCTCTTGAGACCGACTCGACCTGATTGAGCAAAAGCCAAGCTTCCCAAGAATCAAGGCCACAAACTGGCCACCATTTTCAAAACTGACAAATTTTTCTTTGTGTGAAATAGGAACAAAGCAGTGCAAGAAAAGTGGTTCAAAAAAAAAAGAAACAAAAGGAAAAAAAACAAAACCAAAAAAAAAAAAGAGGAGAGCTGACAAAGGGAAGTTTCTCAAATCTTTGCCTTTATCTGTCTTGCTAATGTACATAAAATGTTGCCATTGCTCTTCACATTTTTCCTACTAGGATAAAAAGTCCTAGTCTGATGGATTTTCTCCCAATAAAATCTTAGTATGATGAATTTTTCTTCTAAGATAGAAATCCTAGTCTGATGAACTTCCTCCTAGGATAAAAATCTTAGTCTGATGAATCTTTCTCCTAAGATACCAAAAAAAGAGATCTAGTCTGATGAATTTTCTCCTAGGATCAAAATCTTAGTCTGGTGAATCTTTCTCCTAAGATAGAAAACCTAGTCTGATGAACTTTCTCCTAGGATCAAAATCTTAGTCTGATTAATCTTTCTCCTAAGATAGAAGACCTATTCTCATGAATTTTCTCCTAGGATCAAAATCTTAGCCTGATGAATCTTTCTCCTAAGATACTAAAAAAAGAGACCTAATTTGATGAATTTTCTCCTAGGATAAAAATCTTAGACTGATGAATCTTTTTATCTGGATTTTCTCCCAATAAAATCTTAGTATGATGAATCTTTCTCCTAAGATAGAAAACCTAGTCTGTTGAACTTTCTCCTAGGATAAAAATCTTAGTCTGATGAATCTTTCTCCTAAGATACCAAAGAAAAGAGATCTAGTCTGATGAATTTTCTCCTAGGATCAAAATCTTAGTCTGGTGAATCTTTCTCCTAAGATAGAAAACCTAGTCTAATGAACTTTCTCCTAGGATCAAAATCTTAGTCTGATGAATCTTTCTCCTAAGATAGAAGACCTATTCTGATGAATTTTCTCCTAGGATCAAAATCTTAGCCTGATGAATCTTTCTCCTAAGATACCAAAAAAAGAGACCTAATTTGATGAATTTTCTCCTAGGATAAAAATCTTAGACTGATGAATCTTTCTCCTAAGATAGAAAACCTAGTCTGATGAGCTTTCTCCTAGGATCAAAATCTTAGTATGATGAATCTTTCTTTTAAGATAGAAGATCTAGTCTGATGAACTTTCTCCTAGGATAAAAATCTTAGTCTGATGAATCTTTCTCCTAAGATACCAAAAAAAGACCTAGTCTGATGAATTTTCTCCTAGGATCAAAATCTTAGTCTGATGAATCTTTCTCCTAAGATACCAAAAAAAGAAGAAGAAAAGAAACCTAGTCTGATGAATTTTCTTCTAGGATCAAAATCTTAGTCTGATGAATTTTTCTCCTAAGATAGAAAACCTAGTCTGATGAACCTTCTCCTAGGATAGATGTTTTAGTCTGAAGAATTTTTCTCCTAAGATATAAAAGCCTAGTTTAATGAATTTTCTCCTAAAAAATTTAAAAAAAGAAAGGAAAAGAGGATGTCTCGATTAAAAAGAAAAAAAAGTCATTTGTTCATGCCTTTGAAAAAAACGTTGGGGCAATTTATCTAAAAGAAGGATTTTCTCAAAAAAAAAAATGATGATGATTTTTTCTAAAAAAGAAAAATAATAAGAAAAAAAAAACAAAAACAAAAAATTCTTCTTGGTTCATTTTAGCATAGGTACACAATTCAGTAGTCTCACTTTCCAACATAGGGTCCCACTCCCTAGTGGATGCCAGCATAACCTGGTAATCTTTTCCAGCATAGGGTCTCACTCCCTATTTGATGCCAGCATAACCTGATAATCTTTTCCCAACATAGGGTCTCACTCCTTAGTTGATGCCAACATAACCTGGTAATCTTTCCAACATAGGGCCTCCAATCTCTAGTTGATTTCATTTTAGATATAGGGTCTCCACTCCCTAAATTCTTTTTTCCAAGAATACACCATCCTGACTTTTATTGCTTTCAATAAAGAAGTAGTTTAGAATATTGTTACAAAAACTCACGAAATTTTTCTAATGAAAACTGGGGCAGAAAAATTTTGTTTGTTTGTTTTGGTATCTGAGCAGGTTTTACCTCGAGGCACAGGGTTCGAGACGACCAAAAGAAGGAGTCTGAAAAAAGAAGAAAAAGAAAAAGGAGTGAACTCGAAGTTCACAAGCGAAGAAAAGATTGTCACGACCCCGGTTCGCCCTCCATAAACCATCGTGACGACACCTAGTCTCTACGACTAGGTAAGCCTAATTTACGGAAGTAAACAATTTAAAACAGAAATAAAGCAGTAACAGTATTTAAATGTATCGCTCGGCATACACCATGTTTAACTCTCAATACCAAACATAAATCCAAGACCTAGAAACCCATGAATCACAAGCTAAGATCAATACTGCATAGCTCTAACTCCGGAATGTCTAATAAGAACAGAAAAATACATAAGGGTTAAATACTAAAAGTAGGAATAGAAAGGGACTTCTCAGTCTGTGGACGCGGCAGATGTACCTCGAAGTATCTAGAGTAGTCGCCTCCTCAATGATGATAGGCCTGAGTAGCGGTACCTAGATCTGCACATGAAAAACATGCGCAGAAGAGGCATGAGTACACCACAACGGTACTCAGTAAGTGCCAAGCCTAACCTCAGTTGGGTAGTGATGAGGAAGGTCAGTGCCCTACTAAGATCAAATAGATAATAAGATGACATGATAAGATAAGCAATACAATTGAGAATCTACAGTCAAAATCTATAGAGAATGATAAGAGTACAATAACGGAAACAGAGATAAAGGCAAACCACAAGGAAATAACATTCACAGCAAGGATGATAACCGGGGATCTCTTGGTGTCCGGAGGATCTCTTGGTATCCTCAATATGTGCTAGGGATCTCTTGGTATCTCTAGGATCTCTTGGTATCCTCAATATATGCTAGGGATCTCTCGGTATCCCGAGGATCTCTTCGTATCCTCAATTATATGCTAGGGATCTCTTAGTATCTCGAGGATCTCTTGGTATCCTCATTATATGCTAGGGATCTTTTAGTATCCCGGAAATCTCTTGGTATCCTCAATATATGCTAGGGATCTCTCGGTATCCCGAGGATCTCTTGGTATCCTCAATTATATGCTAGGATCTCTTAGTATCCCGAGGATCTCTTGGTATCCTCAATTATACGTGTCAGGGATCTCTTGGTATCCCGCACCTTAGTCCAAATCATAAATACGTATAGGGGATCTCCCGAGATATCGTCCCATAGTCCCAAAGTAGAACACACAACAGGAATCAGATCGTAAATACGTACATGGGATCTCCTGGGATGCCGTCCCATAGTCCCAAAGTAGAATACACAGTAGCAATGAGATCGTAAATACGTACAGGGGATATCCCGGGATGCCGTCTCGTAGTCCCAAAGTAAAGAACACAGCAACAACCAGATCATAAATACGTACAGGGGATCTCCTGTGATGCCGTCCCGTAGTCCCAAAGTAAAGCACACAGCAGCAACACAAGAATACCCAATTAAGCTAAATTTCATACCAAGTGAACAGTTAATTCTAGCCTAACATGCTCCACATAATGAAATTAAGGCAGTTTAAGCAAATAGGCAATTAGGTCAACTAAACATGCTTCTCTAAACTAGCAACATGCTAAATTCACAAATAGAATAAAACAGGAAAAAAAACTCAATTGAAATACTTAAGGAAAAACTAGATTTTCAACTGTTAACTCAAGTATGCGCTCGTCACCTCACGTATAAGGCATTTCAATTATCAAATATATCATATCCTAAGGGGAAGGTCCCCCCCACAAGGTTAGACAAGCCACTTACCTCGAACCGGCTCAAAATCAACCCAACACCACGTCTTTGCCATGAGTACTCGACTCCAAATGACCCAAATCTATTCAATTCAATTGTATAATGTAAATAACACTTTAAGTAACTGATTCTACAATTAAATTCTAAGCTAATACACGAAATTATATAAAATAACCAAAACGCCCCTCAAGCCCACGTCTTGGAATCAGGTAAAATTTATATTTTCAGAAACCTCGTACTTTCACGAGTCTATACATAACAAGAACACTAAAATCGGAGTCCAAATGACCCCTCAAATCCTCATTTAAAGGCCTCTTAAACTCAAGCCCTAATTACCCATTTTTCCCAAATTTCTCACCACTTATTAGGTCTTTAATCACATAAAAATGAGTTATGAAGTCAAGGATGTTACTTCCAAGTGATTCCCCTGTGTTTTTCTCAAAAATCACTCTCAAAAGCTTCAAAAACGATTAGAAATGGTGGAAATAAACTCCCAAAATGCGGAACCCCTTTTAAAATAATGCCCAACAGTTTTCACATCTGCGGTCCTACTTCTGTGGAACAAATGTTGCATCTACGACTTACCACTTAAGGCCAGATTCCGTATTTGCGGCCCTTTACACGCAGGTGCGGCACTGCTTCTGCGGAAAATATACCGCATCTGCAGTTCTTGGAGAGATGGCCAATTTTTGCTTCTACGTCCCCAAACCGTAGATGCGAAAATACCAGAAGGCCAGCAGCTGCACAACTTCAACTCCAAAATTTTCTCCGTTAACCATCCGAATTCATCTTGAGGCCCCCGAGACCTCAACCAAAGGCATCAACATATCCTAGAACCTTATTAACACTTGTACAAATCTTCAAAACATTTCAAACAACATCAAAGCAACCAAAACACATCGGATTCAAGCCTAAGTTTTAAAATCTTCCGAATTCCGTTTTCGATCAAAACTCAACCAAAAAACGTCCGAATGACCTGAAATTTTGCAGACACATCCCAAATGATATAACAAAACTACTGCAACTCTCAGAATTCCATTCCGACCCTCGGATCAAATCTCACTATCGAACCGGAAACTTCCAAAACTCCTCAAAACTCAAAACCGAACATCCCGGCAAATCACATTAGCAGAAATAAACTTGGGGAAAGTAGTTAATAGGGAATCGGGGTGTTAATTTTTCAGATGACCAGCCGGGTCGTCACATCCTCCTACACTTAAATATTCGTTTGTCCTCGAACGAGCATAAAAACATACCTGAAGTAGTGAATAAATGAGGGTAACGACTGCACATATCCTGCTCGCTGTCCCAGGTCGCCTCCTTGACCAGCTGGCCCCATCACTAAACCTTTACCGAAGCAATGTTCTTTGATTTCAGCTTTCTAACCTGTCTGTCCAATATTGCCACTGGCTCCTCAACATAAGATAGATCCTTGTGCAACTGGACTGAAATGAAATCCCACACGTGCGACAGATTACTGTGATACCTCCGGAGCATCAAAACATGGAATACCGGATGAACTCCGGCCAAGCTGGGAGGTAAGGCAAACTCATAAGCAACCTCCCCAACATGCCTCAATATCTCAAAAGGGCCAATAAATCTCGGACTCAACTTTCCTTTCTTCCTGAATCTCATGACGCCCTTCATAGGCGAAACTCAAAGCAGAACCCGCTCTCCAACCATATAGGAAACATCACGAACCTTCCGGTCCGTGTAACTCTTCTGTCTGGACTGGGCTGTATGGAGTCTATCCTGAATCACCTTAACCTTCTCCAAAGCATCCTGAACCAAGTCTGTGCCCAAAAGCCTAGGCTTACCCGGATCGAACCAACCCACCGGGGATCTATACCGTCTATCATATAAAGCCTCATACGGTGCCATCTAAATGCTGGGCTGATAGATATTATTATAAGCAAACTCCGCCAATGGCAAGAACTGATCCCAAGACCCTCCAAACTCAATCACACACGCATTGAGCATATCCTCAAGAATTTGAATAGTGCACTCGGACTATCCGTCCGTCTGAGGGTGAAATATTGTACTCAACTCCACCCGAGTACCCAACTCATGCTGAACGGCCCTCGAGAACCGTGATGTGAACTGAGTACCTCTATCTGAAATGATGGACACTGGAATACCATGCAGACGAACAATCTCTCAGATATAAATCTCTACCAACCGCTCCGAGGAATAAGTAGTACACATAGGAATGAAATGAGCGGACTTTGTCAGCCGATCCACAATCACCCAAATAGCATCAAACTTCCTCAAAGTCCGTGGAAGCCCAACTACAAAGTCCATGGTGATCCGCTCCCACTTCCACTCCGAAAATCTCTATCTGCTGAAGCAATCCACCCGGCCGCTAGTGCTCATGCTTCACCTACTGACAATTGAGACACCGAGCTACGAATCTAACTATATCTTTCTTCATCCGCCTCCACCAATAGTGTTGTCTCAAATCCTGATACATCTTCGCGGCACCCAGATGAATGGAATACCACGAGCTATGAGCCTCCTCTAGAATCAACTCTCAAAGCCCATCGACATTGGGTACACAAATCCAACCCTGCATCCTCAATACCCCATCATCACCAATAATCACATCCCCAGCATCACAGTGCTAAACCTTGTCCTTGAGGACAAGCAAATAAGGGTCATCATATTGCCGCTCCCTGATATGATCAAATAAGGGAGACCAAGAAACCACGCAAGCTAGAACCCGACTGGGCTCCAAAAGATCCAATTTCACAAACTGGCTGGCTAAGGCTTGAACATCCATCGTCATAGGCCTCTCCGATGCTGGTAAATAAGCCAAACTCCCCAAACTCTCTGCCCAGTGGCTCAAAGCATCGGCCACCATATTGGCCTTGCCGAGTGATACAAAATAGTGATATCATAGTCCTTTAGCAACTCCAACCACCTCCTTTGGTGCAAATGTAGATCCTTTTGCTTGAACAAGTGCTGCAAGCTCCGATGGTCAGTATAAATCTCACAGGGAACCCTGTATAATAATGGCTCCAAATATTCAGGGCGTGAACAATGGCAGCTAACTCAAGGTCGTGAACAAGGTAGTTTTTCTCATGTATCTTCAACTGTCTGAACGTATAGGCAATCACCCTACCGTTCTGCATCAACACCACTCCGAGGCCAACCCTCGAGGCATCACAATAGACCGTATAAGACCTCGAACCTGTAGGTAGTATCAAAATTGGGGCTGTGGTCAAAGCTGTCTTGAGCTTCTGAAAGCTCGCCTCACACTCCTCCGTCCACTGAAATGGAGCACCCTTCCGGATCAACCTGGTCATAGGGGTTGCAATCGATGAAAACCCCTCCACAAAATGACGGTAGTAACCCGCCAAACCAGGGAAACTGCAGATCTCTATAGCTGAGGATGGTCTGGGCCAACTCTGCACGACCTCTATCTTCTTCGGATCCACCTGAATACCCTCACTCGATACCACGTGGCCTAAGAAGGCCACTGAATCCAACCAAAACTCAGATTTTGAGAACTTAGCATATAACTTCTTCTCTCTCAGAGTCTGAAGCACAGTCCTCGGGTGCTACTCATGATCTTCCCGACTCCGGGAATACACCAGAATATCATCAATAAAGACAATGACGAATGAGTCAAGATAAGGCCAGATCACACTGTGCATCAAATTTATAAAGGCTGCTGGGGCATTGGTTAGCTCAAATGACATAACAAGGAACTCGTAATGGCCATACCGAGTCCTGAAAGCAGTCTTCGGGATATCTGGCTCCCGAATCTTCAACTGATGGCAACCTGAGCGCAAGTCAATCTTAGAAAACACCCGTGCGCCCTGAAGCTGGTCAAACAGATCATCAATACGAGGCAAAGGATAATGGTTCTTCACTGTAACCTTGTTCAACTGGCGATAATCAATACACATATGCATAGAATCATCATTTTTATTCACAAACAAGACAAAAACACCCCAAGGTGATACACTGGGCCGAATAAAACCCTTATCAAGCAATTCCTGTAACTGGTCCTTCAACTCCTTCAACTCAGGAAGAACCCTACGATATGGAGGAATAGAAATGGGCTGAGTGCCCGACAACAGATCAATGCCGAAATCAATATCTCTATCAGGCGGCATGCCTAGAAGATCAGCTGGAAATACATCGGGAAAATTCTGTACTACTAGAACTGAATCAACTGAAGGGGTATCAATACTGACATCTCTCACATAAGCTAAATACGTGTCACACCCCTTCTCAACCATACGCTGAGCTTTAAGAAAAGAAATAACTCTACTGGGAGAAAGTACCTCTCCACCCAACACGTGGTACACCTGGCATAGCCAGCGTCACGGTTTTGGCGTGACAATCAAGAATAGCATAATGGGGCGACAACCAGTCCATGCCCAAGATAATATCAAAATCAACTATGTTGAGTAATAATAGATCAGCTCTGGCCTCAAAACCACTAAGAGCAACCAAACACGGCCGATAAACGCGGTCCACAACAAGAGAATCTCCCACAGGAGTAGAAACATAAACAGGTGAACTCAAAGAATCTCGAAGTATACCCAAATGTGGAGCAAAATAAGAAGAGACATAATAAGTAGAGCCTGGATCGAATAGAACTGATGTATCTTTGTGGCAAACCAGTATAATACCTGTGATGACAGAACCGGAGACAACAACCTCGGTATGAGCAGGAATGGCATAGTATCTGGACTAGCCTCCCCTCTAGGACTACCTCTACCTTCCCGACCTCCACCTCTAACTGGCTGAGCAGGTAGGGTAGCAACTGGAGCTGTAATCATAGCCTGAGAACTCTGCGGGGCACGCTGTGGCTGAGAAGTCTGTGAAGGTGGACTCTTCCCAAGTCTAGGGCAATCCTTCACCACATGGCGTGCGTCACTACACTCAAAACAAGTTCTTGGAGGATGTAACAGTGGGAATTGAGCGGTACGAGTACCCCAAGACCCCTGAACACCTGAAATACTGTGTAAAATTTGAGATCCAAACTAAGCTGGCTGACCCACAAAACCTCTACCATGCCATATTATTCCTCCAAAATAAGGATTAGTGGGTCTCTCCAGTCTCCAAGGTCTCCTTACTTCCCTATACTCTTTCTCCTAACCTCGTTTGTTCTTTCTCTCCTAGACCCACCTGTCCTCTACTCGGCGAGAGGTCCTCACCACCCGCTGAACTGGGACCACAAGTTGTGTCGCCATGACACCTAGACCTTGAACACTGGGAACTCGCTGCTCTGGAGTGGGGGTGGTGGAAGTCTGGGTCCCTTCCCCGATCTGTGAAGTAATTGGTACAACCTGAATTAACCCCACTTGAACTAACGTACCAAACATGCTCGGAACTGTGCAAATATCTCTTGAAAGGCTGGAGCAGTAGTAGCAATAGGCGCATCCGGTGCCTAGGCTCTGGCTGGAACTGCTGGTGGCTCCTCGATGGCAGCTCGCGCGGGTGCTCTTGCTTCATCACGTGCGCGTGCACGCCCTTGGCCTCTACCCCGGCCCTGACTTCTGGCAACTCTCGTAGGGGCGCAGATGCCTGATCATTTTAGGTAGCGCATGTCCTCACCAACGGTGAGAGAATAGAAGATAGAAGTTCAGAATTTGTGATGTCAAAAATCTCGCACAACAGGGAAATCAAATGAAGTGGAATTTTCCTAACGGTTACATAGCCTCTCGTAGATAAGTACAGACGTCTCCGTACCGATCAGTGATGCTCTAATAAACTGGCTTGTGATCCATGACTCCTATGAACCTAGAGCTCTGATACCAACTTGTCATAACCTCGGTTCCCCCTCCGTGAACCATCGTGATGGCACCTAGACTCTACGACTAGGTAAGCCTAATTTGTGGAAGAAAAACTAAAACTTGCGGAAGTAAACAATTTAAAACAGAAATAAAGCAGTAACAGTGTTTAAATGTGCCGCTCAGCATACACCATGTTTAACTCTCAATACCAAACATAAATCCAAGACTCGGAAACCCATGAATCACAAGCTAAGATCAATACTACATAGCTCTAACTACGGAATATCTAATAAGAACAGAAAAATACAGAAGGGCTAAATACTAAAAGCAGGAATATAAAGGGACTTCTCGGTTTGCGGATGCGACAAATGTACCTCGAAGTCTCTAGAGCAGTCGCCTCCTCAATGATGATAGGCCTGAGTTGCGGTACCTGGATCTGCACATGAAAAATATACACAGAAGAGGCATGAGTACACCACAACGGTACTCAGTAAGTGCCAAGCCTAACCTCAGTTGGGTAGTAAAGAGGAAGGTCAGGGCCCTACTGAGACACAGCAGCAATCAGATCGTAAATACGTACATGGGATCTCCTGGGATGTCGTCCCGTAGTCTCAAAGTAGAACACACAGCAACAATCAGATCGTAAATATGTACAGGGAATCTTCCGGGATGTCGTCCCGTAGTCCCAAAGTAAAGCACACAGCAATAACCAGATCATAAATACGTACAGGGAATTTCCCGGGATGCCGTCCCGCAGTCCCAAAGTAAAGCACACAGCAGCAACACAAGAATACTCAATTAAGCTAAATTTCGTACCAAGTAAACAGTTAATTCTAGCCTAACATGCTCCACATAATGCAATTAAGGCAGTTTAAGTAAATAGGCAATTAGGTCAACTAAACATGCTTTTCTAAACTAGCAACATGCTAAATTCACAAGTAGAATAAAACAGGAAAAAGAACTCAATTAAAATACTTAAGGAAAAATCGGATTTTCAACAGTTAGCTCAAGAACGCACTCGTCACCTCACGTATAAGGCATTTCAATTATCAAATATATCATATCCTAAGGGGAAGGTCCCCCACACAAGGTTAGACAAGCCACTTACCTCGAACCGGCTCAAAATCAACCCAACACCATGTCTTTGCCACGATTACTCGACTCCAAATGACCCAAATCTATTCAATTCAATTGCATAATGTAAATAACACTTCAAGTAACTAATTCTACAATTAAATTCTAAGTTAATACGCGAAATTATGTAAAATAACCAAAACGCCCCTCGGGCCCACATCTCGGAATCGGGTAAAATTTATATTTTCAGAAACCTCGTACTCTCACAAGTCTATACATAATAAGAACACTGAAATCGGAGTCCAAATGACCCCTCAAATCCTCATTTAAAGGCCTCTTAAACTCAAGCCCTAATTACCCATTTTTCCCAAATTTCTCACCACTTATTAGGTCTTTAATCACATAAAAATGAGTTATGAAGTAAAGGATGTTACCTCCAAGAGATTCCCCTTTGTTTTCCTCAAAAATCACTCTCAAAAGCTTCAAAAACGATTAGAAATGGTGGAAATAAACTCCCAAGTCGCGGAACCCCTTTTAAAATAATGCCCAGCAGTTTCCGCATCTGCGGTCCTACTTCTGTGGAACAAATGTCGTATCTGCGACTTTCCACTTAAGGCCAGATTCCACATCTGCGACCCTTTACCCCCAGGTGCGCTATCACTTCTGCGGAAAATATACCGCATCTGCGGTTCCTGGAGAGATGGCCAATTTTCGCTTCTGCGGCTCCGCATCTGCTGTTCCCAAACTGCAGATGCGAAAATACTAGAAGGCTAGCTGCTGCACAACTTCAACTCTAAAATTTTCTCCGTTAACCATCCGAATTCATCCCGAGGCTCCCGAGACCTCAACCAAAGACATCAACATATCCTAAAACCTTATTAAAACTTGTACAAATCTTCAAAACACTTCAAACAACATCAAAGCAACCAAAACACATTGGATTCAGGCCTAAGTTTTAAAAAATTTTCGAATTCCGTTTTCGATCAAAAACCCAACCAAAACACGTCTGAATGACCTGGAATTTCGCACACACATCGCAAATGACATAACGAAACTAGTGCAACTCTCGGAATTCCATTCTGACCCTCGGACCAAAATCTCACTATCGAACCGGAAACTTCCAAAAAATCAACTTTCGACATTTCAACCCTTAATTAGCTACGGACCTCCAAAACACAATCTGAACACGGTCCTAACCCCAAAATCACCCAATGGAGATAATAGAACCATCAGATTTCCATTCCGAGGCCGTCTTCACACTGTTCCGACTACGATCAACTTTTCAACACTTAAGCTCTCATTTAGGGACTAAGTGTCCCAAAACTCCTCAAAACTCAAAATCGAACATCCCGGCAAATCACATTAACAGAAATAAACTTGGGGAAAGCAGTTAATAGTGAATCGGGGCATTAATTCTTAAGACGATCGGCTGGGTCGTCACAAAAATATGGACTGCTCAAGACGTGATTGAAGTCATAAGCTTTGCATATCCCGCCTTGATCCGAGAAGTTTAAAAAGTAAAGAACAAGCACCTGCAGCTAACAAGCATCAAGATTCAAATCAGAATCCGCATGAAGAACCAACCAAGACTCAAGATCAAACTTCAGAAGACTCATAGATAGGAATCTTGTAACTCGTAGCTGATAGACTTAGTTATTCTTTTTCATTTTTGATTTTTATGTAATAATAGGACCGCGTACCGGAACCTCGACGGCACCTCAATCGGCTCTCCACCTCGGTACTCCATCACTCTTCTTAATTCTGAACTACACGTGGCCTGATTCTTTTATAGCCAAGGATATGTAGGTAGCTTAGATACCAGCGCTCGGTCACATTCTCCTTTCTCTTAGTTTTTGGTTTCTCTAAATAAGGGTCGGGTCAAAAAACCTGTCTCGTCGTTCTTTGTCTAAAAACTCTTCGCGTTTCCAGTCAAAGAAGGGCAGCTGTAGATATGTAATTTTTGACCCTCCCCAAGATTTTATACATTTTAGCGTAAATATTTAGTTTAGGTTTAATATCACTCTCTTTACTTTATTTTTATCAAAAAAAAAAAATTTAAAAAAAATATTTTTTCATCTTTAGTTAAAGTCAATTAGTATATTTATAGTATTATAATATTTGAAAATACAAAAAAAAAATAATTTCACGCAGAGTATTTAGTTTTATATTAGTTTATTTTAATTTAGAGTGATTTTTACATTTTTAGTCCTAGCTAAGAGACTAAAAACGACAGCTTCTTATCCTATAAAGCAGTAGGATCCTAACTTTCTTGCTAACATTCTCAGCTCTTTTTTGGGTGAAAAATGTGTTGTCCATATGCATCAAATGTGTACTCCATAATCAATCCAGTAAGATTTTGGTGTCAGTGTCGTGTTCCCAATTTCGTGACCTTACCGGAGATATAAAGTCAAAACACCTTCCTTATCATAGTGATACTCTGTACAAAGATAGATCTCGGTCCTCTTCGACCAAATATTCGACAATTGAGCAGTTTATGACTTGAATCCATAGTCATAACATGTTTTGTTTATTGAACTTTCACCATTTGTATTTTAGCATGTCTCTCTTATTTCCTTTTTTCCAATTCAACATTGTGATAATCCATTCCATACATACATGATTTGCCAAAACTTGTCAAATTTCTACTACTTCAATGGGGGTTTAACGAGTTATCCAAATGGCCACTCATTTCCTCTCAAATTTGTCCGCCTTATAATTGGCAAAACTGGAGTTGGGAGACTACCAATCACTGATAAGCTGGTCCATTGGTTTATTGGTGTTCAACAGGGCACAATTGTCAGATATTCGGAGATTTTAGTTTATCGTTTGACCGAGGTCGATTTGGGTTTCGAGCTTTTCGGTGTCAATTCGAGTTTTCGATTTGTAATTTCGGTGTTTCAGTCCAAGGATTGTTGCTTTGTTTAGCCCGATTGATCTGCAATTTTCAGCTTTGTTCGTCAATAAAAGGTCCATTTCTCAATTTTAATTCTCATTTCATTGTGTTATGATAGCTTGGTGCGCGTGTTGATTGATTTGTGATTCTACGTTGTTTGAGTAACATGTCGTAGTTTTTCTTTGAATTGTTTTAATTAGTTTTTATTTCGATTGTGATGCATGTAGTCTTGGGGTTCTTGAATAAATGCTTATAATCGGGTAAATGGAAAAATTGGAGTTGTTTCTTTCTTGGCAAGGAATGAGAATGAGCCATAAGCTAGGCCTTGGACCATAAGGAATTTGGCCAAGTAATAGATCGTGTTAGCTAGCCTATCTGCTCCCCGATAATATCTTATTCGTAAATTTGGCATCAATAATCTCAAAATTTAAGAAGAATAATGAACACCGTTAGAGTGCTTCAGGCACGTGTAATATATCGTCGTGATTGTGGACATGTTCGCGTGACATAATTACGATTTTAAAATAAAATCGGAGTATGCGTTCACGCAACTTTGACTAAACTTTCTTAATAATAACAAAGCGTTATTAATTGTGGACACGTTCGCGTGACATAATTTTTGACGCGCCCAAACAAATGGGTACACGTGCACTTAATTAAAAGAGAAAAATGCACATAAGTTCTAAAATGAGTAATTAGACAATTTGATTAAAGCCAAATATGATCAAAGTAACCGTGCTAAAATTACGGAACTCGGGAATGCCTAACACCTTCTCCCGGGTTAACAGAATCCCTTACCCGAATTTTTGTGTTCGCAGACCATAAATAAGAGTCAACTTCCTCGATTCGGGATTTTAAACTGGTGACTTAGGACACCATAAATTATCTCAAGTAGCGACTATGAATTTAATATAAATAATCCTGTTTCGATTGTCACTTAAATTGGAAAAAACTCCCTTATACACATTTCCGGGTGGTAAAAAGGAGGTGCGACAGTAATTAATAAATTAAACATGTTGTAGATCGTGGGTAAGGTTCCCGTGACACGATTCGCAATATGTACCAAACAAACAAGTGTACGACAATCGTAACTTGTTCCAGAATAATTTCATACATAATTAAAAGCGGTCTAAGGTTAAAAATGCACAACATGTATAAAATATGTAACTAATAAGATAATTATGCCAATAATAATAGTTGAGCGACTGTGCTAAAAACACGGAACCCGGAAATGCCTAACACCTTCTCCTGGGTTAACAAAATTCCTTACCCGAATTTCTATATTTTGTGGACTGTAAAACAGAGTCAAACTTCCTCGATTCGGAATTTTAAACCGGTGACTTGAGACACGCTAAATTATCCCAAGTGATGAATCTGAATTTGAATAAATAATCCCATTTCGGCATTGTCACTTTAATTGGAAAAACTTCCCTATACCCCTTTCGGGGTAGAAAAAGGAGGTTTGACACTCGCATTCGCGAAGAGTGTTTGTGAGCTGAGGAGGATTTGTTCTTTGTATTCGTGAAGAAAAAGATGTAAACGCGAAGGTGTGGTCTGCGTGTGCATCGACAAACACAGGAGCAGGGTCGCATTCGCGAAGAGGAGTGAGGTAGCTGGGGACCCCCGACCTTTTGTTCTACGCGTTCGTAAGGTAAGGGACGCGTTCGTGAAGGTCTAAGATTGCAATGCATCGCGTTCGCGAAGCAAGATAATCTGGGCAGACAATATTAAATTTAAAATCGAGGGTTTGAGCCTATTTTTCATATTTTGAGCTAGAGATCACGGATTTGGGCGATTCTTGAAGGGAGTTTCGCGGAGTTGATTGGGGTAAATGTTTCTTAATTGGTTTTGGTTAAATCCCATGATTATGTCTTTAATTTTATCATCTAATTTGTGATTTGGAGTGAAAAGTTGGGGAAGAAGATCAAGTGTTCTTGAGTTAGATTTTTGGGTTTTGAATGGGATTTTGTTATCGGATTGGAGTAAATTTGGTATGGTTAGACTCGTGAGTAAATGGGTTTTCCGGTTTTATGACTTTTGTCAGATTTCGATACGTGGGCTCGGGGGCCGGGTTGAGCCGATTTCGGATTTTTGGGTCTAAATTAGTTTTTTTCTTGTGGAATTGATCATTTTAGCCTATATTAATTGTATTGTACTGCTTGTGGCTAGATTCAGGACATTCAGAACCCGACTCGCGAGGCAAGGGTATTTTGGAGTAGAGTTTTGCTCGGACCGAGGTAAGTAACAGTTATAAATCTGGTCCTGGGGTTATGAAACCCCGAATTTTGTGTCATATGACTATTTTGGAGGTGACACACATGCTAGGCGATGGGCGTGTGGGCGTGCACCAAAGGGATTGTGCCTTGGTCCGTCCCATTAGACTGTAAAATCGAATAGCTTACTGTTAACTACATGTTCCCTCTGTTTTTATGGAAATTGACTGCAAATCATGTTAGAAATCATGTTTAGGGCTTATGATATCACTGTTGGGACCCGTTGGGTTGTGTACTTGATGAATTAACTGCTATTTGCTGTTTTGTTCTCAGTCATGATATTACTTACGTATCATACCTCCGTCCCTTCTTGTTTATTATTGATACATGTTATTATCTCTGTTTGGGCTGGTTTATATGATTTCTAAGAGCCCGAGGGATTGGAGAGGTTGGTGACTGAGATAGGGCCTGAGTGCCGAGCTGTGAGCTATGTGAGTGTATATGGATCAGGTTGCACGCCGCAACGAGCCTCAGGGCTATGTATGTATATATTGGATCGGGTTGTACGTCTCAGCGAGCCTTCGGGCTATTTATCTATATTGGATCGAGTTGCACGCCGGGACGAGCCTTATGGTTGTTTATATATTGGATCGAGTTGTACGCCACAACGATATAGCGCTTGGGCTGAAGGAGCCCATCCAAAGTCTGCACAACCCAGCAAGCGCAGGTACCTATTGAGTGTGAGTACTGAGGGCTGAGAGCCGAGTGATTGAGCTGTTGAGATGAGTTGAGTGACTGTTGCCTGAGAGGCTGTACTTGCTTTTAAATTGTTGTTGAACTTAGTTGATATCTGTCGTTGTTGTGAAATTCCTGGAAGATTTTATATCCAGTCTATTTGAACTTGAACTGTATAAAATTGTCTCGACTTAAACTGCCAGATTTGAAAGCATGTTTATTCTTTATTGAAATTTTTGAGATGACTTGTATTTGTATAGCTCGTCACTGCTTCTCAGTTCCTTATTTGTTTATGTTACTTACTGAGTTGGAAGTACTCACGTTACTCCCTGCACCTTGTATGCAGATTCAGATGAGACCGATCGTGGAGGTAGTTAAGTTTGTGCGCGGTCGACTATCAGAGACTTACGAGGTAGCTATCGGCGTCCGCAGTCCTTGTCTCTCCTTCTTGTTATCTTTTCTTTTTCTGTTTTTGGCATTTGGCAGACTATTGTAAACTCTGATTTTAAACTGGTTGTAGATGCTCATGACTTAGTAACACCCGATGTCGGGCTATCTTTCCGCATTGTATTTTGAGTTTAACTCTTGTTTTTATGAAAACTCTGTTATGAAAAAGCTTTGATTTATCTTTTTATGAAATATCGAAGTGTTTTGGAAATGTCGGCTTGCCTAGTACCACGATAGGCGCCATCACGACCGGTTAGGTATTTGGGTCGTGACGTTGTTTTTATTATTTTCAACATAATTTTTCATTGTTATTTTCTATATCAAACTTGCTGAGAAATGCTTTTTTTAGTCGAGAATCTATCGGAATAACCTCTCTATCTCCTCAAGATAGGTGAAGATGTATATGTTACCCTCCTCAGATCCCACGATGAGAAACCATTGTAACAGCCAAATAGAAAAAAGTAAAACAAAAATCCAGTAACTTAGAGGAACTGCAATGACTCCCTTTTAGGTAATATTTTCAATGAGATTTAAGTCACATACACGGGTAATTTTCAACGCAATGTAATTGATTATACCAGCTCATTCTTAAAATTTTAAGTTACTATGTTAAATTTGTTATAAAGAGTTACATATAACTGCTTGTTATTTTTACTTGGTGGCAAAAAAATTGTATATCTTTTCAACAAAATGTAAGAAAATCTCGACTCCAGCCACTCCAATATAGGGGTGAAATTTAAAAATAGCCAAATTTACAGCTGGTCGTTCAAAAATAGCCAAATTTTAAAAGTAATCGAAATTTAGCCACTTTTCATGTAAAGATAAATCTGAGCGAAAACACTGTTCAAAACCCGGAAAATACGCCAGTATATTATACTAGAGTTCCAGCATAGGTATGCTTGAACTCCAGCATATTATACCGGAGTTCCAGGATAAGTATGCCGGAACTCCAGCATCATATGATGGAGTTCCAACATAAGTACACTAGAACTCCAGCATAATATACTGGAGTTCCAGCAAGTATAATTGTCCAGTATAATATACTGCAGTTTGGAGCACCGGTGCTCCAGTCTCCAGTATATTATACTGGAGTCAGCAAAGTATACCGGTCCAGCATAATATGCTGGAGTTCATACACAGGTGCACGAAACTCCAGTATATTATACTGGACCGGTCTCTGTTGCAGCAAAATATTTTTCATTGACTTCGTAAACGCTGGCTATTTTTGAATGACTAATCCAAAAATTGGCTATACCGTGCTATTTTTACCTAATATAGCCATGATGATGTAAAATATATTGTCTGAACTCACTTCTATTGGAAAGGTTAGTTAATTATTTATATAGAAAGGAATACTTCTTCTTGAGATACTGTTCTCCAACAAAACCTGTTTGATATTATTAAAAGATTTACCCGAAAGAATTTTACACATAATTAATTGTCTCCAACAAAACCTGTTTGAAATGATTAAACGTGTTTAAAAGATTTCAAAGATGTTAATCAAACAGCTTATCCAGCAAAGGATTTCATTTTATCAAACAGCTTATCTGGCGGTTGTTACTATTTCGCTTACCATAGTTTTTTATTATAACTTTTGTGATTTTGCTTTATTGAGCCGAGGATCTTCATTCTTTCGGAAACAACCCCTCTATCTTCACAAGGTAGGGGTAAGGTCAGAAACAGAGCCAGGATTTTAACCTTATGGGTTCTGGATTTTGGATCACGACTTTAAATGTTAATGACTGGGTTCTAAATTTAATATTTATACATATTTCATGAATTCAAAATGCCAAATACACTGTTTGAGTAAAAACTACTGGGTTCAGCCGAACCCGTAGGGCGGCTTGTGCCTCTGCCCCTGGGTAAGGTAGGTATATGCTACTCTCCCCATACTCCGGGTATGTTGTTGTCGTCAAATTAAAACAGACTGGTGGATAAGAGGAGAAACAGTCGGGGGTAACATCAACAGTGTTCTTCAAGTATTGAATAGACTCAAACCAATTAAACAGAAAGTTCAAGAGTTCTTGAGCTGTGAAAACACTATTCTGCAACTGATGAATTATGCAAGCAAAAACATATTTACAATAATTGTTCAAGGTAGTTGAATACAAAATTCTCATATTTGTTTCTGTTGCTACAAGGGCTACATACAACATAACAATATTAACCATATAAACCAGCCAGTGAAACCAATTATTAACCATATAAACCAGCCGTTCAAACTGAATGGTTCTGTTATAGCATAAGCATGGAAAAGTACTGCTCAAACTCTTTATCAATGGTTAGCTTCTTGGGACCTGGCTCTGGATCTGCATCAAAAGAAAAATATATATCATCTAAGTAAACCTTACCACATTTCTAAGCCAAATAACCACATCCTCTAACAGAGGCGGACCTATGTGTTATAGTGAGGGATCCCGAAAGTTTCATCAGAAATCCTGTATATGTATATATATACCTTGAAAATGGTTAATTTAAAGTACTTGGCACCCTAAACAGTAAAATCCTTTAGGGGGCACTGGTCGAGCAGAATACGGTGCCCTCGTCGCATAAAAATCCTGGGTCCGACTCTGCCTCTATACAAACATACAAGGACCGACAAGAGGCATGCAACTGTGCCACATATTTTCCCTATTTGACTGAACATGCTATCAGCGATCATGAAAGGGGAAAATGATGAGATAACTAGAACTTTGGACAGTTCGAATGCCAAATATTTAAGAACCTTCTATTTGCCTCACAACTCCCATATGAAAGAAGAGGAAAACAGAAAGTGGAAACTAAGTTACCTTGGTTAACAGGCCATCTTCCAGATGAAAGAACATAATTATTTGGATTCACCCCATTTGAGTATAGCAAATCTTCAAGTTCCTTTTCTGTTGACATCTCAATGCCCTCAGTCCTGCATTCTGCACAAGTGCAATCCCCATGATTTCCAAATTCCAACAAGTGCTCTTCATAATCTAGTGACGGGTGGCACCCAGAACCACGATGTAGAGTATCCCATTCTCCGCCAGTAGGTGGTTGCTCCGGCCTATCAGGTGTTAATTTTGTTACTGATCGGCTCTCCAAAGAATAAAGAGCATTCTTGGGCCAGTTGCCGCCCCAATTAAAAGATGAAGTTGAAGCCTGATCGGACGAACACGATTTCAGACATCCAGGATTAATTTTAGCCTCACCAGACGTGACAGAGTCAGCATCTCCAATAAAGCTATTGCTGTCTTTGCCAGATTCCGGTTCTGAGTCATCGTCTTGGCCCCTTCTATTGTTTTCTGCCTTAATCATGAATGCCAAGGACTCTTTAGCCTCTTTACCAGTAGGTGAAGAACTACATCCAGCATAGCTCTGATACGAGCACAGATGCTTGGGTAGAGGTATTCCCAATTGTTCAGCTTGAAACTTTCTTTTCTTGTTAAAGTAAGCAAGGCTAGTAGGCAGTACCTTGTTCATATCAACACTGGTACAAGAAGTCAACCAGCATTAGAGTATGACAAATACGTTCAGTCCAGTATGAAATAATTTGAAAAATGAAGTCATAGTGAAACAAATGATCCGTTCTGAAGGGTCAGAGGAAGATTGTAATCACAAACGTGCAGAATACCTTCTTTTAATTAATTGAAGTTTCAAAAGCAGATTTGATGGAATGAAATCAAAATTTGACAACTAAGTGTAAGTGTATGGAAGCGTGGATTGCATTTAATCACATGCAAATGAGTGGTTTTTGGAAGAGGTAGAAAAATCTAACATCAGAAATTACCCCTCAAATCATAACAGTTATCTTCGCATTTGATGAGGAAAAGGGAAATTTTACTGACCCTGGCTGAAACTAAGGACAAGTTTACTGACACTGCCCGAAACTAAATGTTGGAAGAGCTACATTTCCATTGCAGCCTTCATAACTGCACTTTCTTGTTGTTACTAAGAATACTCGTTTCGAACTCAAAGAGTTCAAAAACTAATGATCCAAAACTGTCTAGCGACTACTATTGGTGGACTATTTCACACATTAGGACTTGGAAGAGAAGGGAAAAACGAAGACTCAATATTTATACACTTTTGTTCCTCACTTTGTCCTTTTCTTTAATCGTTCAAGTTTGCTTTAATTTCTGTGTTTCCAATATATTCGGCATTTGAGGCACTAAAGCATGGTAAGCTGATTCTAGAAGACTGTTCAGATGCATTTAAAAAACATTTCGTTTTGTTTCTTCATTGGAACTGAGCTATCTTGGTATGTCTCTTGCTGAAAGTTCCGCTCTTTTTTTTTTTTATGATCGTGCTGTATAGACCAGCTTGCACGCACCTCGACTAATTCAACGGGGTACCTGCTACCTCCCACCAGCACAGGTACCGGGTAAATCTGTCCACCAAAACTTGGACAGATAGGAAAAAATCACCTAGTATCTTTCCACTGGGATTTGAACCCGAGACCTCATTGTTCTCTGTGTGATATGTGCATATGATGGAATTAAACAATATGACCTGCCAAAGTATATCGCTATAACATTTGACAATACAAGATACGTGACACAGTGGAACTGAATTTGTCCGATTCGACAATCAGGACAACAGGGGCAGATGTACAATATTTACTACGTGTTCAGCCGAACCTAGTAATTTTGGTTCAGAATGTGTTAAGGAATCTACTAAATATGTACAAATATTAAATTTCGAAACAAATAACTCAAATAGTCAGTAGGTTTAGTGACTTCCTGAATCCTAAAGTTCAAATCCTGGATCTGCCATTGCAGGACAATACTCAGTTCTAAATGCTTAGCCAGAAAATTATGTTATGAATTGAACATAAGGATTTTCAATTGAGCAACTTTTACTCATAGATCATTGAGATAATAAATCAGAAGAGTAAGACAAAGTCTTGCACCTTAGCTAAAATACAGATCAAACCAACAAGATGAAGCATAAGAACACATAAATATCAAACTATTAGTAGATAACAGTAAAGTTTTTTTTTCCTTTAATTTATTCACAGAAAGTCGCAACCAAGAAAGATCACTTTAAAAGAGATCCATCAAAAAATAACTTGATGGAACAAATTAAATAACTTTTCTACAACCCAACTAGCAGTGAACTAACAAAGTAGTAATTACAGTTTACAACAAATAGGAACAAGATAGAGTAGACCCAGATAGGATAAACCAAAACCTGTTGATATGGGCAGAAATAATCATATCTTCCTCCATATTTCCAGCTTGAAATTAAGAAGACGAGGACGAGACGAGAAGTAAAAGGAATTTAGATGTACGGAGTGACCATTGTGAAGTTCTGAAGGAGGAATGGAGAAGTAGATGGGGGTGAGGGTGACACTACCGACGACTATAATTATGATATACGAATATAATTGCCTGTATAGGATACATGCACCGAATTAGTAACTGGATGATATTGAGTAACTTTTTTAATAAACAATTTATTTTTTAATACAGGTAATTTATAGTATATGATTTCACATTATTTTATTACTCCCTTGGCTGCGATGGAAGGGGAGCCTTGCGACTGTAAAGTTACAGTTGTGATTTATAAGTTACGAGTTTGAATAGTAAAAATAATTATTTTTTATCTCCTTAATTATTGAGCTATATTTTTCGATTGTGTTAAGAAAATTCAAAATATAATATGTAATTTTGTCTTATATGTCTGGGTTCATGTTGTGTACAGGAATAATTTAGACAATACCTGTGGGCCAGTTATCATTGCGCGACTTAGGATTATTGAGGACATGACCCTTGACAGGGAATTGTGGAGGTCGAGCATTAAGGTTGTAGGCTAGGGGAAGTTGTGAGTATTTCTACAGCGCACTAGAGTGAGACTAGCCAGTTAGGAGTTAGTCTTAGGATGCTACTGGTCAGCTACTGATGCAAGGCTTTATCTGTTGGATATTATTATATCTTCCATCTTTTTCGTACTTCCTATATTTCTTATATTATCGTTATTTTTATTTTATTTTATGTTATTTTATTATGAGTTTATTGATAGTACTAATATATCGTCTCTTGTCGCTGTGTTGAGCCGAGGGTCTCTTGGAAACAGCCTCTTTGCCTCTCGGGGTAGGGGTAAGGTCTGTGTACATATTACTCTCCTCAGGCCCCACTTGTAGGATTATACTGGGTTGTTGTTGTTGGCCAAGCTGTTGGGCCAGGGTATAGACCGCAAAGAAGCCCAAGGACAAGACAACCCAACAAGAGATCAGTTTGGGATCTAGATTGAGTAGGGAAATACATGACAAAGGTTTAAACGGAGAGTGGCCTACAGTTTCAAGATTTATGCGAATTGTGATTATGCTTAGGCAAAGTCCGTGCTCCTCACCTCCTCTTCTGATTCTATCTAATTCCTCATCCCCTTTCTAATTACATTTTAGAGTTGTAATCTTTCAGTTATTGAGATCCTTATCCATATAAAATACCTTAGCGTTGTGTTGAGTAATTCTAATTGTTACAGTTCAAGTGAATCCTCTTAACCGTCCCTAAATTCGTCTATACTATTAATGCTTATATTAGTGTAGATTGTCTATCCCTTAAAATGCAATAATTTCTCAAATACTATGTAAATAAATGAATACCGGACTACCTTGGTTTCCATAAAACTAGCATATCCATGTGGAATATAAACAAATCTGTATAGTTTCTTAAATTATAATTATGGTTCTTTTATCTTATCCGAATGGCCCGGCAGTACAATAGTTATCTCTCTCGTACCAAATTTATGGAATACCACCACTCGAGTTTGAGGCACGTGCATCTCATCACTACTTTCTAGGTTTTTAATTTATTTCTTCTCACCCTTAAAAGAAATTTTAGTGATTTTCTATTTGTTTCAATTTATAATAAAAAGTTTAGTAAACACAAAATAAAAAAAGAATGAGATTTTCTAATATTAACTATATCATGGAATTTTTATGATTATAAAATTATTCTTAAAAATAAAATAAAAAGTTTCAAATAAATTACTTTAAAATATAAAAAATATTTTTTAAATATATTAATGAAAAGATAGTGTTATAAAAAAATATTTTTTAAAAAAATATTAATAAATCTTTGAAAGAAAACTTACCAGGAAATGTGCTGAACTGATACTCACCTCCTTCTCCTCCTTCTTCTTCTCTTTTTTTTTTTTTTGGTAATTTGATACTCACCTTTCTCATAGATTGATGGTGTTTTGATAAAAATAAAATATTATACATTTAAATGACTTATAAGTTCACATAGGAAAATGTTAACTCTATCTTAAAATCAGATAAAATAGACGTATCATGAAATTTATAACTGACTAGTTAAATTTTAATAAAATCACAAAATTGATACAAGTATCAAAGTTTGGTTTTTTCTTAAATTTAAAATTATTAATTGCTATAAAATCTGGTGACCGATCACTCATTCGAATTTACTTATTGCTCTTGCTGATTTCTACTTTTGTAATTTTCTTGATTGAAAACATAAATTTTGTCATAATCTTTTGGCATTAAAAATGGAGAAGAAATCAATGAATGAAGAAAGAAAAAAACTGTGGGCGTGTTAGCACGGAGTTCTAAGGAATGTCAGGCAACTTGCTTCCTTGCTGACTCGAAAAGGAGCATGGAGTCCACGAGGGCGTATGGCACGTGGGACCCTTATCCTTTCTTATTCCTAAGTAATAGCATCTTTCACCTTTTTTTTTTATTGGAAATCTTTCACCTTTAACTATTCTTAGTTATTGTATCTTCCTATGGAGATTAAAAATATACTAAAAGTCTCGAGAATTAATTAAATCAAAATTTTATTCAAACTAAACGTAAGATAAACTTATTTCAAATTTAATCTCAGAACTAATTATTCCTTATCTCTCGTACCAAACGAGCGTTAAATTTCCCCGGAGTTTGTCACAATTTCATGATTCGTGTGACCAACCGCTAACTTATAGCTCGTTTGGCAAGTTAAATAAGCTTATTTTGATAAAAAAAATTTTAAGAAAAAGTGATTTTTTCAAAAGTTCCTTTGATGAAAAGCAATATGTGTTTGATTAATTAATTAAAAAAAATACTTTTGAGCAATAATTAGTGTTTGATCAAGATTTTTAAAAGTGCTTTTAAATGTATTGTTCTTAAAAGCGTTTTTCAAAAAATATTTTTGGGGAGAAATTATTTTTTTCTGCTTCTCTAAAATAATAAAAAAATAATAATTGCTTTTGACCTTGGAGAAGCTTGGCCAAACAAATTATAATTTGGTAAGCATGTGCATGTGATTCCACCCACCAATGTTTTGCACCCACCAACGAACCAAACAGAGATGACATAATTTGAACACACCACCATAAAATGTTTGAGGGAATTAAGGTCCATCCACTCTAATAATATAACGTAAAAATTGCACGGGGCGCCCTATTTGATCGTCCTCATTTAACCTATACCCATTTTTTAATTTTTTTTAACTTGTATCCACTTTTTAAATAATTTCAGCCCCCTTTCTCCTCCTTCGTTTTCTTCTTCTTTCTTCTGCTGCTGTTGGTGCAGATTATTTCTTCTTCGTTTTGTCTCAATTAATATTCTTTCAACTGACCTAATAATGCAAAAAAAAATTAACTGTTTGCTATTACAAAGCGTCCCAGCATAACCTAATATCTTTTTGAACCTCTGTATTGAAAAAAGTTATAGCAAATTATGATAGTCTAGTCATACTTTTCATTTTCAATTACTCATAGTGAGAGAAGAGGGAGCTGGAATTGTTCATATAGTACATGATTGCTGAATCAAAGTAAATTTTTAGGTAATATTTGTAAACAGAAAGTTATATTAATTGAAACAATTCACTTTCTTGCTTCCGAGAGCCTCTGAAATCTCCTAATATTGTGAAGAAATTCTTTTCTTTGAATGAAAGCCTCTAAATGTGTCTGAATCATTTAATGTTTTAATGCTACACAAGCTTTCTTTTAATATTTTTTTTGTTCATACAGTTATCATCAGCTGGAAGAATACTTGTAATAGCAAATGATGGTGTCTGTGACGCTTTGTCTGCATTATTAGCCAAGTAAAATATTAGTACAAACAAAAACTTCAGCTCTAGAGCTGAAGTTCAACAGTTACAAAACAAAAACTTCAGCTCTAGAGCTGAAGCTTACAAACAAAAACTTCAACTCTAGAGCTGAAGTACGACAGTTACAAAACAAAAACTTCAGCTCTAGAGCTGAAGCTTACAAACAAAAACTTCAGCTCTAGAGCTGAAGTTCGCCAATTACAAATAAAAACTTCAGCTCTAGAACTGAAGTTCGACAGTTACTGTCACGACCCAAACTGAAGGGCCATGACTAGCACCCGACCACACTTGCCGAGCACCAATGCACATTTCATCTAACCTTCATTATTATCTTTTAGGGCTGACGAGATCAATATAAATGGTAGACCTAGATCATGGACAACCAGCAATAAAATATGACGACATGAACATACATAGCAGGGGATGACCAGACAATCAAGAAACTACATATAAGGTATGAGCTACCACGCTACTATGAAAGACTATACAACAAAAACTAGCCGACAAGGCATACCAAACTATACATGAGCCGACACCTATCTATGAGCCTCTAAAAGAACATAAGTGTTGCAACATAGCCGGAACAGGGCCCCGACATACCCATAATGTCTATAACAAAAATTGCATACCAAGACCAAGGCAAGTCCGGAGAAGGGATCTCGCCAATCACCGCTGAACTGGACAGTCTACTGTGGTGGGGGAGCTGCACCTGCCTGTCTATCAGGACCTGCAGCACGACATGCAGCGTCCACAAATAAAAGGACGTCAGTACGAATAAAGTACTGAGTATGTAAGGCAAGGAACCATAAATACGATCAGTAATGTAAGCAAGGATAGAGAATATACAACCTGTAACATCTTAGTACCTCTGAGGGATACTTACATGAAATGCATGATACATATGTATAAATACATAAACCTTTAAAGCATTCGCCTCTGTGGGCATCATCATCATCATATCGTACCCGGCCATAATAGGCTCGGTAGAATCGTACCCGGCCACGTGGAGCTCGGTAAAACCCAACTGATCAGTGGTTGCACAATAGGTGCCGTACCCGGCCAACTATAGCGTGGCTCGGTAGAGTAAAATAGATACATATATATAATGCATGCTCGACTCATGGAATCACATTCTAAACCTTTCGGAGTGATGTAAGGTCGGTATCCTCTGTACACGTTATTAGGACTAACTCTTCACTATGAACCTTATAAGAATCAGGAAGTACCAACAACATTGATAACATAAGACTAAGAGAAGCAACATTAACATCAATCGTTCCATAAGAGGGAAAACAATGTAAGTACTGCTAGCTTCTAAGAGTAGAGTATCTTGGAAGATCGTTCATTACATTATGTACAATCGGAGTCGTGCAAAAGAAGGAAAGGGATAGCCTCACATACCTTGTATATACTGCCCCAATCTCAAGCTATGCAATTGTCAAAACTCCTTAGTCTACAATAAGAGAAACGATACTATCGTTATCATTTAAGCGTCATAACTATTATGTATCGACCACAACCTATTTTACGATGAAACGGACAGCACCTCCCCTATATATATGACCTCACACCATTCAAAACAGTCACCAAACAGCCCAAACAACATCAATAATAAACATATTGAGCCTCCCAAAATAGTCCACACACAGCCTAATCACTCCATACATACGACGACCACCGTAGTCGTGTCAAACAACCTGGAAATGTTACGAATAACTATCAGCCCATAACCCTACATATATATGGTGTTTCTCCACACCCTTCCTCCTCCAAAACTCCACAAGATAGTAGTAAAATACGCAGCCCAACAACAACACAAAACAGTCCACAAAACAATAACATTACTTCCAAGCCTTTCGATATATATTTCACAAGTTCTAGCTTCAATGGCTTAGCTGCAACTTGGATAATCTTAAATACATATAGAGTAAGAGGTTCCTTACCTTTATACAGAAAGAACAACTCCAATTTGACCTTAAATTTCCATGAAATATCCCTCCAATGCTGCCACAACAACAAAAAAGCGAAACTAGCGATCAATTAGTGTTTTTCGGCACTAGAATCACTTTAGAAGGCTTGAAATCACCTAGGATTGATATTAAGAACATGAGGGAGTATTTATAGAACATAAACCCTTTAAAACAACCTCCCACACGAGCTGGAACGACACAAAAATGAGCAACAACAAGAAGAACAAGAGACTTACTAGCGCCACGGAATTCCCGACACTTGATTTGTGTTGTTTGCCCTTTTTTGGGTCTTGAATCTTGAGAGAACCTTGAGAGGATGTTCCTAGGGTTCTAAGGTCTGAAAATAGTGAGAATAAATGACTTAAAACGGGTTGGAGGCATCCTATATAGGTCCAAATATCTTAAACCGCCTTAGTGGGCCCCATAGAGAGGTGCTTGGCGCAGTCTCGCAAAAACGCGAATATCTCTCTATTCCGAGATCGTATCGATGAACGGTTTAATGAGTTGGAAACTAGACTCATAGATATTTAATTTGGTTGGTAGATCACCCCATAATTCCTTGTAAATTATGAGAAAGATTAGAAACATTTGACCTAATGTTTAAGTAAAATTATGAACCTAAGTTGCGACAACTTTTGTCGACTTTTGTTTCATAACTCGTTTGACTTCAAGACTTATGATATGGATATTATATGATTAAAATACCTTAATAAATGACCTCTTGAGTGTATTAAGCACCGCTAGATTACCTGAAAATACGAGTTACAACATCCTTGATTCGTTTAACTTCTAATACTGGTTAATCACCCTTATACACTCTTGTATCACTTAAGACCAATAGGATTGACTTCTTATCATCTCAAAGATAATTCCTTCTTGGATTTATGTTAACTAATATATGGCATGAACTAACACATGTGGATATGGGTTGTAACACCCTCCCCCCTTAGGAACATTCGTCCTCGAATGTAAGGGTTTATGGGGAGTTTAAATCATCGTGGATTCCAATGGAAATTTCCGATCAATTTTCCCCTATAAAATGGTCACTAGCAAAACTTGCAAGTAATTAATCCCAACATATGGCTTCACAAGGCTACACAAAGCATTATGCGTATTTACATTATCTACATATCACCATTTTGTATTAAGGAGGAGTATTCTCAAATTATTGCTTACCTCATAGAGTCGTTTCACCTTCCAATGTATCCTGTCTTCCACCAGCATCCTTGTTATCTTCATTCTGGAATAAGTAAGGGTATTTAGACTTCATCTCCTCTTCTGCTTCCCATGTCATTTCTTCCATATTTTTGTTCCTCCACAATACTTTGACGGAAGCTACATCTTTTGTTCTCAGCTTGCGGACTTGCCGATCTAATATCGCCACTGGCACTTCTTCATATGATAGGTCCTCTGTAACTTGTACATCTTTGATAGGGACGACTCGAGAAGGGTCTCCAATACATTTTCTCAACATAGATACATGGAATACCGGGTGGACAAATTCCAATTCGGATGGCAATTCTAACTCATAAGCAACCTGTCCAATCCGTCGAAGAATTTTATACGGCCCGATATACCTTGGACTCAGCTTACCTTTCTTCCCAAAACGCATAATACCCTTCATTGGTGAGATCCTCAGGAAAACCCAATCACCAACCTCAAACTCTAGATCACGACGTCGGACATCAGAATAAGATTTTTGCCTGCTTTGTGCCGTCCTCAATCGCTCCTGTATCACTTTCACCTTCTCAATAGCTTGGTGAATCAAATCTGGCCCATATAATTCTGTTTCACCGACTTCGAACCATCCAACTGGTGATCTACATCTCCTCCCGTATAGTGCCTCGTATGGGGCCATTTTAATACTGGAATGGTAGCTATTGTTATAGGCGAATTCTATGAGTGGAAGATGATCATCCCAATTCCCCTTAAAATCTAGAACACATGCTCGTAGCATATCTTCCAGTGTCTGAATGGTACGTTCAGCCTGTCCGTCAGTCTGCGGATGAAATGCAGTGCTGAGATTTACCTGTGTGCCTAAACCCTTCTGGAAAGACCTCCAAAAGTTAGCCGTAAATTGAGCTCCTCGGTCTGATATAATAGATATGGGCACACCATGAAGCCTAACAATCTCCTTGATATACAACTTTGCATAATCTTCAGCCGTGTAAGTTGTCTTCACTGGCAGAAAATGGGCACATTTTGTAAGTCGATCAATTATCACCCAGATGGAGTCAAACTTATGATAAGAGCGAGGTAATCCAATAATGAAGTCCATATTAATCACCTCCCACTTCCAGGTCGGAATCTCTATATTTTGAAGCAATCCACCGGGTTTCTGATGTTCTATCTTTACTTGTTGACAATTGGGACACTGGGCTACAAATTCTGCAATAGACTTCTTCATATTATCCCACCAATACTGCTCCTTGACATCATGATACATCTTTGTCGAGCCGGGATGGATGGAATATCGGGATTGATGAATCTCATTCATAATCTTCTCTCGCAACCCTGCCACATTAGGCACACACAATCGGCTCTGGTATCTCAGTGCCCCGTCTTTTCCGATCCCAAAAGCCATACTTTTACACTGTTGAATGCTTTCTCTTAATCGTACTAAGATAGGATCTTCATATTGTCGTGCTTTTACCTCGGCTACCAAAGATGATTCTGATGTATTCTGTACAGTAACACCTCCATCATCAGAGTCTAACAATCTGATTCTCATATTGGCTAGCTGATGAAGCTCTTTAATCAACCCCCATCTACCTGCCTCAATATGTACTAAGCTTCCCATTGATTTACGGCTGAGAGCGTCTGCCACAACATTGGCTTTACCGGGATGATACAATATCTCGACGTCGTAGTCTTTCAATAATTCAAGCCACCTACGCTGCCTCAAATTCAACTCTTTCTGCTTGAAGATGTATTGTAAACTCTTGTGATCTGTGTAGATGTCAACATGGACGCCGTATAAGTAGTGCCGCCATATCTTCAAAGCATATATTACTGCAGCCAATTCCAAATCATGGGTTGGATAATTCTTTTCATGCTTCTTCAATTGTCTTGATGCATAAGCAATCACATTCCCACGCTGCATCAATACGCACCCCAAACCTATACCTGAGGCATCACAATATACCACATAACCTTCTGTTCCTTCAGGAAGAGTGAGCACTGGTGCAGATGTCAATCGATTCTTCAGCTCCTGAAAACTACGTTCACAAGTGTCAGACCACTGGAATTTGGTAGCTTTTTGTGTTAACTTAGTCAATGGTGATGATATAGAGGAAAATCCTTCTACAAACCGCCTATAATATCCTGCTAGCCCTAGGAAGCTGCGGACTTCTGATGGTGTTGTAGGTCTCGGCCAATTCTTTACTGCATCGATCTTCTGAGTGTCGACACTAATACCCTCATCAGATATCACATGGCCAAGGAATGCTACTGAGTTCAGCCAGAATTCACATTTGGAGAGCTTAGCATATAACTTACGATCCTGAAGCGTCTGTAATACTATCCGCAAGTGGCCCGCATGTTCCGCCTCCGAACGAGAATACACTAGAATGTCATCAATGAATACAATCACGAACACATCAAGATAGGGCCTGAATATAGTATTCATGAGATCCATAAAAGCTGCTGGGGCATTTGTTAGCCCGAACGACATCACCAAGAACTCAAAGTGCCCATATCTTGTCCGGAAGGCCGTCTTTGGAATATCTTTCTCCCTAACCCTCACCTGATGATACCCTGAACGTAAATCAATCTTAGAGAAATACTTGGCACCCTGGAGTTGGTCAAACAGGTCATCAATTCTTGGAAGTGGATACTTGTTCTTTATAGTAGACTTATTCAACTGTCGATAGTCGATACACATCCGTAACGACCCGTCTTTCTTCCGCACGAATAGGACTGGTGCACCCCAAGGTGAAGTGCTAGGCCTAATAAAGCCCTTATCCAGCAAGTCCTTCAACTGCACCTTCAACTCTCGCAACTCTGCCGGGGCCATTCTGTATGGAGGAATAGAGATCGGTTGAGTGTCAGGCAACACATCAATGCTAAACTCAATCTCCCTTTCAGGAGGAAGGCCTGGGAGTTCATCTGGGAAAACATCTGGGAATTCGTTGACCACAGGGATTGATTGTAAAGTAGGCGGTTTCGCCTCCGCATCCCTAACACGAACGAGATGATAAATGTAACCTTTTGAGATCATTTTCCTTGCCTTAAGATAGGAAATAAACCTACCTTTCGGTGTAGCAATGTTCCCTTTCCATTCAATGACGGGTTCACCCGGAAATTGGAACCTAACCATCTTCGTACGACAGTCAACATTTGCATAGCATGAGGCCAACCAGTCCATTCCCATTATCACATCAAAATCAACCATTTCTAACTCAAATAAATTTGCCGAGGTTTGACGACTACAAATCATCACAGTGCAACCTCTATATACCCTTCTAGCAATCACAGAATCTCCTATCGGAGTAGATACCGCGAGGGGTTTACTTATCAATTCAGGTTCAATGCCAAACTTATTAGCCACAAAGGGTGTAACATATGATAATGTAGATCCCGGATCAATCAGCGCATATACATCATAAGAAAACACAGATATAATACCTGTAACAACATCTGGAGACGACTCGAGATCCTGTCGACCTACTAGAGCATAGGTTCGATTTTGAGCACCACTCGAACTCGGCACTGCACCTCTACCCCTACCACGACCTGTCGACTGCTGAAAACCCCGTGCTGGAGGTCGAACTGATGAGGAAGAACCAGACACAGATCCAGTCGGCTGAGCCATACCATCACCTCCTCTATTAGGACAATCCCGCATCATATGGCCAGGCTGCCCGCACGAATAGCATGCATCAGAACCTCGACGACACAGTCCAAAGTGGGCCTTGCCGCACTGATCACAATGTGGTGTTGGGGGTCTCATCTGACTAGTATCCCTGTGATGTTGCGAGCCAGATGCCCGCGAACTCTGACCTGGACCAGAATAGGATCGATCATATCGAGGCCTCTGAAACTGTGGAGGAGCACTAGCTACAGGTGGCGCCGAACTCCTCGAAAACTGTGGCCTGATGCGGCCTCTGAAGTCATCAGAATACCCTGCAAATCTCGCCCTCTTATGCTGGCCCCTATCCTGCTCCCTAACTGCCCTCTGCTGGCGCTTACGATCCTCTAGGGTCTGGGCATAAGCTTGAATACGGGAAATATCCATGCCCTCCACCAAGGAGGCTGTCGTACACTCATTTATCAGATGTGGTCCCAACCCATTCACGAACATATGCACCCTATCACTTATCTCGGCCACCATATGGGGAGCATACCTTGCCAAAGAATCAAACTGCATACTGTACTCTCGCACACTCATATTACCTTGTCTAAGGTTCAAGAACTTATCAGCTCTAGCTCGTCGTATCTCAACTGGCAAGTAGTGACGAAGAAAGGCCTCAGAAAATTCCTTCCACACAGCTGGAGGAGGGTTCGGACCCCTGGATCTCTCCCAACTATCATACCAGAGAACCGCTAAATCCCATAGCCGATAAGAAGCCAACTCTACTGCCTCTGTATCACTAACATGCATAACCCGAAGTGTACGATGAACCTGGTCAATAAAAGTCTGTGGGTCCTCCTTGGGGTCTGATCCGGTAAACACTGGAGGGTCTAAATTAATAAAATCACGAACTCTTGTACTAACTGGTTTCTCAGCAGCACCTGTATTCTGCCTCTGAGCCTGAGCAGCTACCAAGCTAGTCAATAACTGCAAAGCACTCCGCATATCCTGGTCTGGAGTGCCAGACGGAGGAACTGGAGGCGCTGGGTGCCTTCTAATATCCTCTGGAGGAGATGGAGTAGATGAGGTATGAGAGGGCATCTCACTTTGAGCCTCACTTTGTCCTGCTCTGACTTGGGGCACCTGACTGGTACCCTCTCCCGCTGCTGTATCAAGCCGTCTACTAATCGTTTGCTTCCTAGTCGAAGGCATCACTGGAAAAAAACAAGGTGAATATTAGAGACGAACACTTACGACTCAACTCTACGCACGATCTAGATTCAGGAAGAAGGTAACAACCCTAGATGTCATGTAGCCTCCTGATTATAAATGTGGCGCGCTACACATCCATAATCAAGACTCTACTAGACACGGCTCATAGACAACCCCTAGGACAGACTTGCTCTGATACCAAGTTTGTCACGACCCAAACTGAAGGGCCATGACTAGCACCCGACCACACTTGCCGAGCACCAACGCACATTTCATCTAACCTTCATTATTATCTTTTAGGGCTGACGAGATCAATATAAATGGTAGACCTAGATCATGGACAACCAGCAATAAAATATGACGGCATGAACATACATAGCAGGGGATGACCAGACAATCAAGAAACTACATATAAGGTATGAGCTACCACGCTACTATGAAAGACTATACAACAAAAACTAGCCGACAAGGCATACCAAACTATACATGAGCCGACACCTGTCTATGAGCCTCTAAAAGAACATAAGTGTTGCAACATAGCCGGAATAGGGCCCCGACATACCCATAATGTCTATAACAAAAATTGCATACCAAGACCAAGGCAAGTCCGGAGAAGGGATCTCGCCAATCACCGCTGAACTGGACAGTCTACTGTGGTGGGGGAGCTGCACCTGCTTGTCTATCAGGACCTGCAGCACGACATGCAGCATCCACAAATAAAAGGACGTCAGTACGAATAAAGTACTGAGTATGTAAGGCAAGGAACCATAAATACGATTAGTAATGTAAGCAAGGATAGAGAATATACAACCTGTAACATCTTAGTACCTCTGAGGGCTACTTACATGAAATGCATGATACATATGTATAAATACATAAACCTTTAAAGCATTCGCCTCTGTGGGCATCATCATCATCATATCGTACCCGGCCATAATAGGCTCGGTAGAATCGTACCCGGCCACGTGGAGCTCGGTAAAATCGTACCCGGCCACGTGGAGCTCGGTAAAACCCAACTGATCAGTGGTTGCACAATAGGTGCCGTACCCGGCCAACTATAGTGTGGCTCGGTAGAGTAAAATAGATACATATATATAATGCATGCTCGACTCATGGAATCACATTCTAAACCTTTCGGAGTGACGTAAGGTCGGTATCCTCTGTACACGTTATTAGGACTAACTCTTCACTATGAACCTTATAAGAATCAGGAAGTACCAACAACATTGATAACATAAGACTAAGAGAAGCAACATTAACATCAATCGTTCCATAAGAGGGAAAACAATGTAAGTACTGCTAGCTTCTAAGAGTAGAGTATCTTGGAAGATCGTTCATTACATTATGTACAATCGGAGTCGTGCAAAAGAAGGAAAGGGATAGCCTCACATACCTTGTATATACTGCCCCAATCTCAAGCTATGCAATTGTCAAAACTCCTTAGTCTACAATAAGAGAAACGATACTATCGTTATCATTTAAGCGTCATAACTATTATGTATCGACCACAACCTATTTTACGATGAAACGGACAGCACCTCCCCTATATATATGACCTCACACCATTCAAAACAGTCACCAAACAGCCCAAACAACATCAATAATAAACATATTGAGCCTCCCAAAATAGTCCACACACAGCCTAATCACTCCATACATACGACGACCACCGTAGTCGTGTCAAACAACCTGGAAATATTACGAATAACTATCAGCCCATAACCCTACATATATATGGTGTTTCTCCACACCCTTCCTCCTCCAAAACTCCACAAGATAGTAGTAAAATACGCAGCCCAACAACAACGCAAAACAGTCCACAAAACAATAACATTACTTCCAAGCCTTTCGATATATATTTCACAAGTTCTAGCTTCAATGGCTTAGCTGCAACTTGGATAATCTTAAATACATATAGAGTAAGAGGTTCCTTACCTTTATACAGAAAGAAAAACTCCAATTTGACCTTAAATTTCCATGAAATATCCCTCCAATGCTGCCACAACAACAAAAAAGCGAAACTAGCGATCAATTAGTGTTTTTCGGCACTAGAATCACTTTAGAAGGCTTGAAATCACCTAGGATTGATATTAAGAACATTAGGGAGTATTTACAGAACATAAACCCTTTAAAACAACCTCCCACACGAGCTGGAACGACACAAAAATGAGCAACAACAAGAAGAACAAGAGACTTACTAGCGCCACGGAATTCCCGACACTTGATTTGTGTTGTTTGCCCTTTTTTGGGTCTTGAATCTTGAGAGAACCTTGAGAGGATGTTCCTAGGGTTCTAAGGTCTGAAAATAGTGAGAATAAATGACTTAAAATGGGTTGGAGGCATCCTATATAGGTCCAAATATCTTAAACCGCCTTAGTGGGCCCCATAGAGAGGTGCTTGGCGCAGTCTCGCGAAAACGCGAATATCTCTCTACTCCGAGATCGTATAGATGAACGGTTTAATGCGTTGGAAACTAGACTCATAGATATTTAATTTGGTTGGTATATCACCCCGTAATTCCTTGTAAATTATGAGAAAAGATTAGAAACATTTGACCTAATGTTTAAGTAAAATTATGAACCTAAGTTGCGACAACTTTTGTCGACTTTTGTTTCATAACTCGTTTGACTTCAAGACTTATGATACGGATATTATATGATTAAAATACCTTAATAAATGACCTCTTGAGTGTATTAAGCACCGCTAGATTACCTGAAAATACGAGTTACAACATCCTTGATTCGTTTAACTTCTAATACTGGTTAATCACCCTTATACACTCTTGTATCACTTAAGACCAATAGGATTGACTTATTATCATCTCAAAGATAATTCCTTCTTGGATTTATGTTAACTAATATATGGCATGAACTAACACATGTGGATATGGGTTGTAACAGTTACAAAACAAAAACTTCAGCTCTAGAGTTGATTTTCAGTCCCAACTACTAGAATGCTGAAGTTTTGCGTGATTGTCTTAGCTACTTCAGCCCCGTATGCTGAAGTTATGCGAAAAGCGGGTACGCTTATAATTTTTTTGCAAAACGGGCACAAGTTAAAACGTGACACAAAAAACGGGTACACAAAAACCGGATATAAGATGAGTCGAAAGTAGGTAATGAAAAAACAGATAAATTATTCGACCCAACCCATATTTCATACATATGTTATTTTTAATTTCCTCAAATGTCCTCCCTTTTTAAGTTCAACACATTAAAACAAGGGAATTTTTCGTCATTTGATAAAAAATCTCTCAATTCATTTCCTTCTCCCCTTCCCGATATTACAATCACCCAGTTCTGCTTTCTTGACCGACGACTCATTTTCCTCCGGCGAAACCTTTATACTAACATCAGTAACATGAACTGAAAGGATTAGATTACTTATAATTGCTATTCATTAGAGGATTGAAATGGGTGATGATCTCTTATTTAGTAAACTTTTATATTTCATTGATTACTATCAGTATTGTTTGACTCAAAAGATATTGAAACCTTTTTGAACAAATCAATCAAAGATGAAGGGTAAATCTTAGTTAGACATAATAAATTCCAGATTAAAGAGCTAACAATAAGGATCACATGTAGGATGAAAGAAATGTAAATGATCTTATTGAGATTCAGTATTGTGTCTCTCATCAATCGATGAGGAGACCGCTTTACATATTTTCCTAGAGATTCATTGTTCTCTATCAAGAAGACTAGAAGAGAGCTTTTTTAGCTATGGAGAGAGATAGGAGGAGCAACTCCCCCTGTTGAAAGCTTTCCTTTGCTATATATAGTCGTGACACTCTTTCCCTTTGCTTGGCTCGACGTCATCTTGCCTCCAATGTATCTTAGTCGTGCTTTTAGGCGCCGCTCTTGCCGACTCGTCGGATTTCGGAGGGGGGGGAGATATGGAGCGGACTATATTATCTTTCGCTGCCCGGTTACTTAGGCAGGACGTTGGTCAGCTCGGTCATGACGATCAAATTTTAACCAATACAGTTAGTCCCTCCGTCTGTCGGGGTCGTCCTTTGTCGGGCTCGGTAGACGGATCATGGTTGTTACAAATTCGAGAGAAACCTGACTTATGACTATTTGTTCCATAGTTACATTTCTTGGGTTTTTGGCGGAGTGGCGGCGTTCTGTCGATTCCCATGGATCGTTGCGATGGTTTCGGAACCGAAACGTCGTTTGGTATCAAAGCAACGTTTCGTGGCTACTGCCATTATTACATACGTTCCTAGGGAACTGAAATGTGGCGTGCCCTATCAGATGCGATTGGCGACTCTTGGGTTTCGTTTTTGGGGGGATTTATGTCTCTTATAAATAGAGGGAGCTTATCATTCGATTGACACACTTCTTTATCTTTTAATTTGAGAGAATCCTGCAGATATACTTTCTTTATGATACCTCAAAGTTCGGCTTGCCCCCTTGATCACTAAAAACTTTCATCCCTTCTTTTTGTTATTTCTTTGGCGTGTTTTCTGATAAAAATGGCTGGTGATTCTTCTCGCGACAATCTCCCTGTCACTAATCCTGTACCAAAAAGTGTTGCTCAGCCGCCGGAGGGGTAGATGTGGTGGAAGATGAGGAGGTCCCATCAGTGATTGATATCCTGCCTCGCCCTAGGAGAGAGTCGACTGACTTCAGTACTCACGTCGGGGCAGAACCGGAACCTATCCCCTCCATTGTGAGAGAAAGGGACATTGCATAGTTGAAAGAAAGGCGGGGAATCCCTAATTACATTGATATGCGACCGACAGTGGGGAATGACATAGTTCATTTTGACTACCCCGTGTACTGCTTGCTCTACACCTACCCCTTTCTTATTGGGTATACACTTTCTCTTACTTTATTGTAGGTTAAAACCCCTAAAATATTTACATAGAAGAAGTGATAAAAAATTAAATGCTAGCCACTTGCAGTGCTGCCATAGATTGCACCTTACCAAATTTTATGCCCTCCTATTGGAAATCTCCAATTTTAACCAACTCGGGGAACTTTTGACCCATCACTCCCATCATCTTTTGAAAGTATATTCCCTCCTGGGCTCAGATGAAGTACTTGGTTAGTTCACTATCGTCTAGGGGCGGTTATGTCCTTGTAGATTCCGTCCTCCACCATCATACATATTCTTGAAACAACTCAGGTGGTTTTTTCTATAGGGTCACCAGCGCGAACCGACCAAGATTTCTGTATTGAATCGAAAATGGTTCATGAATTCCTCCACCATATCTTTCCAAGTTATCCCATTCTGTGGGTCCTGCCGGGTATACCAGGTGAGCTCCTCTCTCGTAGGACTCCTTTCCTTATGCTGTTTAAGTATACGGAACTCACCGGCCGTGAGGTCACTTTGGACCATATGCTCAGCATCTCCGCTCATCAACTTATTCGCAGTACGATGATTCACATGCGTCCTTGGGGGTCGAGGAGTCTGGTGGTGAATATGGACGACAGGGCCAACCGTCATTTCTACGAGAATTATTTTTACGTGTGGACTGAGCACATTGTGGCGAACCCAACGGGATCCCCTGAGAAGTGGAACTTTGCGCGTAAGTTTTTGTATCTTTAGTCGGTGAGACGCCCGACTATTTTCTGTTATGGTATTAAACTTTATCATGTCTTTGCAATTGAGAGATTGCCCACTCCGCTTGTCGAAGGTATTCATGAATGGGTGGGTGCCATCCTTCCCCATACAGTATGGATTCACACATGGTCGACCTTTCATGAAAGGTTTGGATGCAGGCCCCTTACAGGTGAGATGATGTTTCTGTCTGTTGCTCTTTCTCTTTTTTTTCTTAGCTTCTTATGTGTCGTTTGTCGATGTCAGGGAGAGTGTGGAGAGTAAGGGCCCCTCCGTTAGCCTTTCGTCAGCCGGCCTTATCTTCTCACCCTATTGTGGTACCCATCGCCCAACCTTCATCGAGAGCTGCTTCAGTTGAGTTTGCGGCCTTGGTTACTCCTGCGAGGGCCACTTCTCAGGACGAGGTCCCGACCGATGTTCACCCCATGGGTGAATCACCATCTACTAGGGAAGAGGAGGGGCCGTCGAAGACACGGAGAGTGGAGTTTGATACTATGCCCCCAACAATAATTCATCTAGACGACTCTCCTACGATGGGCTCTGGAGAGGGTGTTGTCGTGGCACCCCCCGTAGAGACAGAACCAACCATTGTTTTAGCTCAATCAAAAATTCTTGCCGTTGTCGGTGACCAACAACTTGTCGTGGTGGAGGATAAGACTTCTGGGACCGCCGTTATGACTTCGGGCGTACCCTCATCTTCTGCGATCGGTCATGCTTCCTCTTCAGCTGCTGAAAGAGGAAAAGCCATGGTAGTCGACGACTACGAATCTGAGTCGGACCTGGACGCTGATGATGTTAGGATGTTTGAAGAGGGCCTTACTCACTTAGTGGTTCATGCGGGGGGCTCGACCCGTATTCTTCAGATCCCTTACGGTGTCAATCTCTTGGGGGACAGGGAGGATCTGGTGCCGCAGTTCAGCTTGCTATGCTCCAAAGCCAAAAATGCGGCCCTTCGGTCTGTTCATGATGTTGATTTGATGGATGAGGTGGCCACTATGGGCTTAAGCGTACGTTGCGTTTTACTTTTATTTTTCTTCGCCATCTTTGACAATACTAGTCTAACCCAGTCTTTGCGCTTTTCAGACGTATATGGTGGAAGTGGAAAGCATTCGCTGGGCCAACATTCGGGCCAAGATTTTCTTGAAGATGTTGGAGAAGTATTGTCACTACAGCAACAGGTGTCGCGAGATGTATGAGCGGCTGAGGACAATCGGGCTCTTGGTGAGGAGTTGGAGAAAAGGGACCAGGAGTTGATGCAAGCTATCCACAGCAAGAGTGCGCTCGAGGAGCAACTTCTAATTAAGGACGAGGATCTCGAGTTGAGCAAGGGAGTCTCCGCAGAATGTGAGCATCTGTAGGAGAGATTGAGGTCGATACAGTCGAAGATAGATCAGAACTTGGTCAAGGTCGAGGCGATGAGCGTGGAATGGATGGGGAAATTGACCTCGCTAGAGAACAAGGTCGTGGGTTGGAGAGCATCGAGAGTGCTTGGTCCGAGGCTTCGGTGAGGGCGGCGGCCCTAGAGAACACCATCTGCGTCCTCCAATCCGAACATGAGTCAGAGAGAGCGACAACTACCCTTATGGAGGCCAGGCTCAGGGAGCGCATCAGTTAGATCGATCAAAAGGCATCGGTTCTGGGAGATTGGGTCGTAGCACTGGAGGCAAAAATGGGCGACTGTTGGCTAAGATTGAGTCTTCATCCACCACTGTTTCCCGCCGTATGCACGAGCTTTGGGTTTACGCTGAGGCCCAATTGGATATATATAAGATTTTGTGGGAGGTGGGTACTGCGATTGAGGCTGCCTATGAGAAGCGCGAGTGAAAGCGCGGGAGGCTCGCATCAATTGTGGGTATGATGCGGCAATGCCTGAAGGTAATGGGGGTGTGGATGATGGTAATGGAGGGCTTGGAGATGGTGATGGTGATGGTGATGGCGGTGATGATGCCGAATAAAGAATGTTGTCCTTTCCTGTTCTTACTTTCAGTTGTTTGTTGTTTGTCGTTTTTTTATAGTTGTTCGTCGTCTATTGTCGTTGATTCTTCCCCCTTTTCTTTTCATTCTTCTTTGTTGGCTTGGGCCATATGTAAGCGGTGATGTCCGCACAATGACTTTGTATAAAGGAGAGTCTTTTCTTCTTTATTTGCCTTGTACTTCACCTTTATTTCAACTGTTTATAGCTTTTGGTGCGAGATAGACGCCTGTATGGCGAGTCTCGATTTTTCTTTCCTTCTGATGGCTTTTGGTCTTAGAAGGCCTGTATGGCGAGTCCCAGTTTTTCTTTCCTTCTGATGGCTTTTGGTCTTAGAAGTATTTTGACCTAATCGAAATAGTGTCTCTTCATTATTCGATCGAAGTCGACATCTTCCCTTTTTGGCGAAGGCCCTTGGCCTTAAAGGGTGTTATTTCGAACTTATCAAAATAGTAACCCGACGTCGTTCGATCGAGGTCGAACTCTTCTTCTTTTTTAGTGAAGTCCCTTGGCCGTAAAGCGTGTTATTTCGAACTTATAGTAACCCGTCGTTGTTTGATCGAGGGTTAAATCTTCTTCTTTTTGGCGAAGGCCCTTGGCCTTAAAGGGTGTTATTTCAAACTTATCGAAATAGTAGCCCATCGTCGTTCAATCGAGGTCGAACTCTTCTTCTTTTTGGCAAAGGCCCTTGGCCTTAAAGGGTGTTATTTCGAACTTATCGAAATAGGAACCTGTCGTCGTTCGATCGAGGTCGAACTCTTCTTATTTTTGGAGAAGGCCCTTGGCCTTAAAGGGTGTTATTTCGAACTTACCAAAATAGTAACCCGTCATCATTCGATCAAGGTAGAACTCTTCTTCTTTTTGGGCGAAGGCCTTTGTCCTTAAAGGGTGTTATTTCAAACTTATCGAAATAATAACCCATTGTCGTTTGATCGAGGTCGACCTCTTCTTCTTTTTTGGCGAAGGCCCTTGGCCTTAAAGGGTGTTATTTCGAACTTATTGAAATAGTAACCCATCGTCGTTCGATTAAGGTCGAACTTTTCTTCTTTTTGGCGAAGGCCCTTGGCCTTAAAGGGTGTTATTTCGAACTTACAGAAATAGTAGCCCGTCGTCGTTCGATCGAAGTCGAACTCTTCTTCTTTTTTGGCAAAGGCTCTTGGCCTTAAAGGGTGTTATTTCGAAGTTATCGAAATAGTAACCCATCGTCATTTGATCGAGGTCGACCTCTCTTTCTTTTTTGGTGAAGGCCATTGGCCTTAAAGGGTGTTATTTCGAACTTATCAAAATAGTAACCCATCGTCGTTCGATCGAGGTCGAACTCTTCTTCTTTTTGGTGAAGGCCCTTGGCCTTAAAGGGTGTTATTTCAAACTTATCGAAATAGAAACTTGTCATTGTTCGATCGAGGTCGAACTCTTTTTTTTTTTTTGGCGAAGGCGCTTGGCCTTAAACGGTGTTATTTCGAACTTATTGAAATAGTAACTCGTCGTTAGTCCCAATTTTTGGAGAACCAGATATCTTATGGGAGAGTCCCTGTCCGTTTGCCACTGCTCGCAACGGAGGGTACAACGTCGGAGAATGTGAAGCGTTGTTGTTTCGCTTAGGTTCACTCCGCGGACAAATTGTAGTTTCCTTGTCTGGCTCCTATCTTCCGGCTCAGAGGTATTGTCGGTGGGAGGTATCACAGTTGTTTTGCAATAGTTTTTCGTCTTTTAATTGAAGTGTTGTTTTTTTATTCGTTCGTCTGCACGACCGTTGTATTCCTACTTGAGTAGAGATTAGGAAGTGAGTTAGAATGAAACTTTTCTTGTCCCCATCCGGTGGTCCGATAATTGTATTGGTAATGTCGTTCGCCTTGTTTGGCGTATCGATGGTTGATGGAGCGAAGGTTTCTAAGCTTGATAGTTTTGCTCGGCTCTCCTCCTCCTACTGCGCTGCTCCTTTGTCTCGCGTGGGTTGGATTTTCCCTTCGCGCTCCTTTTGATGAGCGATTGTGTTTCTTGTCTTTGATCTGGGAGAAATTAGGAAATTTCACTAAGAAATCCCCACAAGCGACGCCAAATGTTTGACTCAAAAGATATTGAAACATTTTTGAACAAATCAATCAAAGATGAAGGGGTAAATCTTAGTCAGACATAATAAATTCTAGATTAAAGAGTTAACAGTAAGGATCACATGTAGGATGAAAGAAATGCAAATGATCATATTGAGATTCAGTATTGTGTCTCCCATCAATCGATGAGAAGATCACTTTACATATTTTCCTAGAGATTCATTCTTCTCTATCAAGAAGACTAGAAGAGAGCTTTTTTTGCTTTAGAGAGAGATAGGAGGAGAAACCCCCCTGTTGAAAGCATTCCCTTGCTATATATATTCATGACACCCTTGCCCTTTGCTTGGCTCGACGTCCTCTTGCCTCCAATGTGTCTTAGTCGTGCTTTTAAGTGCCGCTTGATAAGTTAGTATTTTAACATGTTTTATGCCCCTACTTGCCAATGTTTTGATCATATATTGTTACAAAATAGTCCTAAAAGGCTCACAAATTGTGCTTGATCGCAGGTTTGATCGACAATGTGACAAAATGTCAAAGATCGGCTCAAAAAGGAGTGAAACCTGCTCAAGTATCAAAGACCAAGAAATTTAAGAAAAGAATGCCTAGTGCGGACTGTGCAAAGCCAGTGCCATGCGGTCCGCGGTCATGGTTGCGCGAACCGCGCTAGCTCCCTCCGTGGCCGCGGTCCGTTCTACGCGGTCCGCGGAGTCCAAGTTTAGAGAAGTAGAAGTGAGCCCAGTGCAGCCGCAGTCCATTTAATGCGGCCCGCACTGACCCCGAAGGGGTATTTTTGTCTAGTCTTTCCAGCCTAGTATAAATAGAACATTTTACCATTTTTAGATCATCAGATACATCAGTGGAGAGCTGCGCTCGTGAGAACATATTTTGTAGCCATTTTTGGCACTTTTGCTTTACATTTACGATATATTCTTGTAATTTAATTTTAGCAATTAATTAATATGCTTAGTTCTTCATCTATTTCTTCAATTTCTTTATCTAGCATGAGTATCTAAACCCATTAGCTAAGGTTATGGCTCAACCCTAGTGTAGGTAATTGATGGGTATTGCCATCTAGTGTTAGATTGACTATGGGTGTTTGCTATTTGTGTTGATTTTATGTTTTAATCTAGAATTGGTGGTTGTAAACACTGATTCAAGCTTTGTGGGTTTAACTCTTCTTAAGAAAGAGAGTCTACAACCCCAAAATTGACCCAACAAGGAATTGGGATGGACTCATGAGAAATGATAGTCCCAATTAACGGGTTAAACCTCGAGAGAGTAATTACCCTACTTGAACCCTAGTTGCTTGGTCTAATTTGCCTACCCATTTGGTCTCGAGAGAGTCAATTGGGAAAAGTCACTTTCTCTACCGAGAGGTGTGAGAGTGTGTAAAATTGTGCAACGGTTATAGCATAAGCCCCAATTATGTCAATCGAACCTTAGTAACATCTACCCGTCAATTAGCCACCTAGGTAGTGTCACGACCCTAGTGCCCTTCTTCCCATTAGATACAACTTAGCAATATTCTCGTAGCATAATTTAGTGTTAATCAATAGTTTTACAAAAATAGTTATAATTTGAAAACCCAAAAATGTTTGAAGTGACATTAGGAGTACAAACACATCTCTAGGATAGACAGACAATCCAACTCCACTACTAGCTCCCTGAGGAATTTGATCCCAACCTTCATATCGGGTATAAGCTATTGCGACCCGCTCTTCCTACCTTAGTGTAGCGTTGAGTTGGAAGCAATCACTTTTTGGCGTCGTTGCCGGGGAGCTTACGATGTTGACTATCTGTTTAGTTAGTTTTGTGTTTGACTTCTCTTTCCTTCTTGTTTACTAATTCTGTTTGTGTCGATCAATCTGGTACAAATGGCTCTTAATGCAAATGAACCTCTCGGCAATGTGATAGCGGGGGAGGAGGTAGAGGATCTAGAACAAGATGAGGTCTTACCTCAAGTTCCACGGAGGGGCCGAAATGCCAATATAAATGCAAATGAGAACAACAATATTCCAGACCCTCCTCCGCAACCGCCGAGAGTGGCTCCCAGAGTTTTACCAAATCAAGGATACTCTAGTGCTATTGTTCCTACCCGAATCCGGGTGGGGAAATTTCAAATCACAAATGTTATGTTGACCTTTCTCGAGCAAAGAAGGTATTTCACAGGCGCCTCCGATCAAAATACCTACAAGCACTTGAAGGGGTTTGTGGATACATGTTGGGGTAGTAAGAAGACAAACGTGTCCGAGGATGCATTGAGATTGAGACTTTTCCTGTTCTCTCTTTGGGGTAAAGCATTGGATTGGTTATAAAGGCTCCCCAATCATTCTATTACAACATGGGATGAATTAGCGGACAAATTTATTGCCAAGTTCTTTTCTCCAAGTCATATGGCGGCTCTTCGAGATGAAATTTTAGCCTTCAAGCAAGAGCCAACAGAACCTTTGCACGAGATATGGGAAAGATATAGAACAATGGTGAAAGAGTGCCCTAATAACGACATGGCCGAGGCTATGATTCAACAAACCTTTTATCGGACCATCAACACCACGAATCAATGTATTGTGAACCAATTGGCCAGAGGGAACTTTATGAAACTTTCTTACCAAGAGGCATGTGATGTACTTGATGAAATGGCCGACACCTCTTCGGCATGGTAAAGCCGAGCAAATGTGCCCCAAGGTGACCCTACGGTCATCCATTTACACAAGGAATTGCATGATCATGGCCAAGCTATTGCCGAGCTTACAACAACTATGAATCAATTGGCAAAGGCGCAATTGCAACAAGTCCAAAACCCGCACCAAGTCAATGCAATGGAAGGTGTTTCTATGTTGAAAAGGAGGCAAATAGGGCAACATCCTCAAGGTAATTGTGAACAATATGACAACAACAATGATGGTGGTGGTTATTCAAATGAGTGCTATGATGACCAAAACGAAGAGGTCCAATATGTCAATAACTACCAAGGGAATAGAGGCAACTCTTCGAATCAACAATGGCGTCCTCAAGGAAATTGGGGCAATCAATAATAAGGCAGAGGTAATTGGAATAACAACAATCAACAACAAGGTGGTGGCAATTGGAATAATAACAACCAAAACAACAATTGGGGTAATCAAAGCAATCAAGGGAATTGGAATGGTAATAACAATAATTGGGGCAACAACAACAATCAAGGAGGGTGGAACAATAGCGGGAACCAAGGCAACCAGGGGCAAGGCTTTCTAAGGCCCCCCATGTACCAACAGCCGAACAATGCACCCCCATTTCCTTCTCAAGGTCCGAGTTCTTCCGGGAGTGATATGGGGAGAATTGAAAGCATGTTCGAGCAAACGATGAAAAAGAACCAAGACTCCGATGCCCAATTAGCTTCTCATAATACATCTATTCGGAACTTGGAGGTGCAATTAGGCCAAATCTCTCAAACGTTGAATACTCATCCCAAGGATGCGCTACCAAGTGATACGATAGTGAACCCAAAGGGTGGGAATAATAATCATGTGATGGCGGTTACAACAAGAAGTGGGAGAGGCGGTAATGTGAATGCCTCAAAGCAAAAGCAAATTATGGAAGAAGATGTTGAATTGCGGGATGATGATGTACCTTTGATTGTTGATGATGTGGTTAATCAAAATGTGAACAATGATGTGCGGATTGATATTGATGATGAAGGGAGGTAGAGACTCAAGATGTCGTGAACCCATCTATGGAACACGTGATTGACATGCCCGAGCCGGTTGTACAAAAGGCCAAGGCACCTTTGCCTAGGCCACCTCCACCTTATCGTCAATGGTTAGCAAAGCAAGAGAGTGACAATCAATTCAAAAAGTTCATTGACATGATGAAGAGCCTCACAATCAATGTGCCTTTGGTAGAGGCGCTTGAGCTAATGCCGGGGTGCGCTAAGTTCATGAAAGATTTGGTAACAAAGAAGAGGTCAATAGAGTGTGAAACAATTAAAATGACTCATCAAGTGAGTGCCATAGTGCATTCAATGGCACCCAAGCTTGAGGATCCTGGAGCTTTTACTATCCCTTGTACTATCGGAAGTGCGAATTTTGTCAAGGCCCTTTGTGAATTGGGGGCTAGCATAAATTTGATGACGTACTCGGTCTTCAAGACTTTGGGAATTGGACAACCTCGACCCACCTCAATGAGACTTCAAATGGCGGATTGATCGATGAAGCGACCTTTGGGCATAATCGATGATGTACTTGTCCGGGTGGATAAGTTTATACTACCGACCGACTTTGTCATATTGGATTGTGAGGTGAACTTTGAAGTGCCGATTATTCTTGGTAGGCCTTTCCTAGCTACGGGGAAGGCATTGGTTGATGTTGAAGCGAGTGAGTTGACTTTCTGAGTGGGGGATGAGAAGGTGGTATTCCATGTTTGCAAATAAATGAGACAACCCAATAGCACGGAGGTGTGTTCATTTGTGGACATTGCCACAGCTGTGATAGCGGATGACACAAGTTCCATGATCCATGTTGAAGATCCCCCTGAGGCTGTGCTTCTTAATATGGATGTCAATGATGATGCTAGTAGAGTGGAGTGCGTGAATGCATTGCATGGGATGAGTTCATATTCATATGAGCCTAGGAGGCTATTCTTGGATCTTGAAAACCGCAAAACTCCACCAATAAAGCCATCGATTGAGGAGCCACCGGTGTTGGAGTTGAAGCCACTTCCTCCACACCTCAGGTATGAATTCTTGGGTTCAAATTCTACTTTACCTGTTATTCTTTCTTCTTGCGTTACTAACATGCAGGTTGAGGCCATCTTAGCGGTTCTTCAAAAGCGGAAAAGGGCAATCAGATGGACTTTAGCTGATATTCGGGGAATAAGCCCCGCATTTTCCATGCACAAAATCATCTTGGATGAGGATGCAAAGCCTTCCTTGGAGCATCAAAGAAGACTAAATGAGGTGATGCAAAAGGTGGTGAAGAAAGAGGTTATCAAGTGGTTAGATGCAGGGGTGGTTTATCCTATTTTTGACAGTTCGTGGACCTCTCCGGTGCAATGTGTGCCGAAGAAGGGTGGTATGACCATGGTGACCAATGACAACAATGAGCTCATTCCCACTAGAACGGTCACTGGGTGGAGAGTTTGTATGGATTACCGGAAGCTGAACAAGGTGACTAGAAAAGATCATTTCCCATTGCCATTCCTTGACCAAATGCTTGATCGTCTTGCGTGCCGGGCTTTCTATTATTTTCTGGATGGTTACTCGGGGTACAATCAAATTCTAATTACCCCAGAGGACCAAGAGAAGACCATATTTACATGTCCTTATGGCACATTCGCTTTCTCTAGAATGCCATTTGGATTGTGTAATGCTCCAGCGACCTTCCAACGTTGCATGATGGCTATTTTCACTGACATGGTGGAGGATATCTTGGAGGTCTTCATGGATGATTTCAGCATGATTGGGGATTCTTTTGAGGAGTGCTTGGTAAACTTGGATAGAGTGTTGGCCCGATATGAAGACACCAACCTTGTTCTCAATTGGGAAAAGTGTCATTTTATGGTAGAAAAAGGTATAGTGTTGGGTCACAAGATCTCAAAGCGAGGAATTGAAGTTTATAAGGCCAAGATTGAGGTTATTTCGAGGCTCCCTCCCCCTACTTCTGTCAAAGGGGTGAGGAGTTTCCTTAGGCACGCAGGTTTCTACCGGAGGTTCATAAAGGATTTTTCTAAAGTGGTACATCCGTTGTGCAAGTTGATAGAGAAAGATGCAAAGTTATTGTTCGATGAGAGTTGTATGCATGCATTCGAGCTTCTTAAGCTCAAGTTGACTTCTACCCCCATCATTACCGCACCAAATTGGAGCTTTTCTTTTGAGCTCATGTGTGATGCTAGTGACGTTGCGGTTGGGGATGTTTTGGGCCAAAGAATCAACAAGATGTTTCATCCGGTGTACTACGCAAGTAAGACCATAAATGAGGCTCAAAGAACTATACAGTCACCGAGAAAGAATTGTTGGCTATTGTGTTTGCTATGGAAAAGTTTCGACCTTACCTTATGGGGGCCAAAGTTATAGTGCACTCCGATCACGCCGCCCTTAGGTATTTGATGACCAAGAAAGACTCCAAGGCGAGATTGATGAGATGGGTGTTACTTCTTCAAGAGTTTGATCTAGAAATTGTTGACCGGAAGGGTAGTGAGAATCAAGTGGCGGACCACTTGTCCCGTTTGGAGGAGGATGGGAGGCCTTGTGACGACCTTGAGATCAATGATTCATTTCCCGACGAACAACTCCTTACGGTGTCAATGAAGGATATGCCATGGTTTGCTGATGTTGCCAATTACCTTGTAACCGGAATAATCTCGTGTGAGCTCTCTTCTAACCAAAGGAAGAAGCTCAAGCGGGATAGTTTGGATTTCTATTGGGATGAGTCATACTTGTTCAAGATTTGCACAGATGGTGTGATTCGACGATGTGTCCCGGAGGAGGAACAATTGGGTATTTTGGAGGCTTGCCATTCCTCTCCCTGTGGTGGCCATCATGGCGGGGCAAAAATGGCTTCTAAAGTGCTTAGTTGCAGATTTTACTGGCCTACCTTGTTTAAAGATGCGGGCGATTTGGTGAAGAGATGTGATGAGTGCCAAAGAGCCGGCGGAATTTCTAAAAAAGATGAGATGCCCCTCAATATAATTCTCGAAGTGGATATTTTTGATGTTTGGGGCATAGATTTTATGGGTCCTTTTGTGAGCTCTTATGGGAACACTTACATTCTCGTGGCGGTGGACTATGTCTCAAAATGGGTTGAAGCCGTGGCTTTGCCCAACAATAAAGCCCGGAGTGTTGTGACATTTTTGAAAAAGAGTATCTTCACAAGGTTTGGCACTCCTCGTGCTATCAGTAGTGATGGGGGGTCCCACTTTTGCAACAAGGCTTTTGACATGTTGCTTTCTAAGTACGGTGTCAATCATAAGGTTTTGACCCCCTATCATCCTCAAGCTAGTGGCCAAGTGGAAGTCTCCAACAGAGAAATTAAGAGTATCTTGTCTAAAACTATCAATGCTAATAGGACCGATTGGTCGAAAAAGTTGGATGACGCTCTTTGGGCTTATCGGACGGCTTACAAAACTCCGATTGGTATTTCACCGTATCGGTTTGTGTTTAGGAAAGCTTGTCATCTTCCGGTGGAATTAGAGCACAAGTCAATGTAGGCTTTGAGGAAGTTGAACTTAGAATGGGATGTTGCGGCAAATCTGCAGGTTGAACAACTTAATGAGCTTGATGAGTTTAGATTCCATGCCTACTCCAGCTCATCCTTGTACAAGGACAAAATGAAGTACCTTCACGACAAATATGCTCGGGGCAAGGAGTTCAAGGTTGGAGATATGGTTCTCTTGTTCAATTCCCGATTACGTCTGTTTTCGGGTAAGCTCAAGTCAAAGTGGAGTGGGCCGTTTGAAGTTGTGTTTGTGACCCCATTTGGTGCTCTTGATCTAAGGAACAAGAATGGTAACGTATTCAGAGTCAATGGACATCGGGTCAAGCATTATCTTGGAAAATTTGATGATATCCACGTGGTGGCACTTCTCCATCTAAAGTGATATGCTGGTAACATGCGTCATGCCATGACGTTAAATCAGGCGCTGCTTGGGAGGCAACCCATGTTTTTTTCCCTTCCTTTTTGTTGTTTTCTGTGTTTTCTTGGTAGTGTAGGTTTGATTTTTGAGCTAACTGATTGTGAGATGTTGCAGGGATTGAGTTGATGCAGTGCAAAATAGTTTGAAAAAAGAATTGAACAGTCTCTGAAGATTGCCAGTGCGATCGTGGTTGCTTTTGTGCGGTCTGCACTGGTGATGGTCAAAAGTGGTGCTCTCTAAAGTTTACCACCGCAGCCATATTCGATTTAGTGCGGTCCGTGGTGGACCTCCGTGGCCGCGGTCTATTTTGTGCGGACCGCGGAGGTTACCTACTCAAGCTTCATTTTGAACAAACCTAGCGCGGTCCACGGTCGGTTTTGTGCGGCCGCGCTAGTAGGTAAGGCTGGGTCCCACTGTTTTCTATAAATAGAACTCATGGGTCACTATTTACCTTTTTCGAACTTTTTACACTCAGAGAAATAAAAGTATTGTTCATAACCTCTCCTGACCATGATTCTTGCTTAAGATTGACTAATTACATTTCATTTTCTCGTCTGGTAATGTTTCACTCAGTCCTTGTACATTTACTTGATTAATTTTGTTTTATTTTATTATCATTAGCTCATAACTTCTTTTTCTTCTCGTTAGTTTCTTCTTCTTTATTTTAGTTGTTAGCTTAGGGTAGTTTTAAATGCTGGATTTGTGTGCTAAATATGCATAATGGTTTGGCAAGTGAGTAGGGACAAAGTAGGTGAACAAATTTGAACAATTGTGCAAAAAATAAAACCCTAACTTAGTGCCTGTACAAATTACTCTCTACGGCCCGCGGTCGCCTTTGTGCGGTCTGCGGTGCCCTGACGCGGTCCGTATTTCCATTATGCGCGGACTGCGGTGCCCAAGTGACTGAAATTGAACCTATGCCTAGCGCGGCCACATTTCACTTTATGCGGTTCGCGTTGGCCCACCGCGGCCGCAGTGCTTCTTTGTGCGGGCCGCGGTGGTTGGATTCATAGAGGTAGTGTTACAAACCTCACCTTAGTGCGGACCGCGATTACTTTTATGTGGTCCGCAGTGCCCCCAATGCGGCCGCAATACTTTTTGTGCGGGCCGCGGTGGGGAGAGTCAGAGAGATGTTGTCCAGGGCCTTGTCCCAATGTAGACCGCGGTCGCCTTTGCGTGGTCCGCGGTGCCCCAGTGTGGCCGTACTCCTGTTTGTGTGGGCCCCGGTGCCATGTTCTACAACATTTAATCTGCTGTCTGTAATTCAATTTCAAGACTTTTTTCAGTGCCTGTGCTGATACTAACCATGTTAGATGTGTATGCTTGCAGATAATGGTCAAACAACGAGGTAAAGGTGCCAAACAACCCGGCCGAGGTAATTCCTCCCGGGGAGGGAAGCAACAGATGGTAAAACTCACTCCCCAGGCTTGACAAAACATAAAGGACATGAGGAAAGCGATCAAAGCGGCTTATAGAGCCCTTGACACCTCGGGGAGTGAGTACGAGCCCTCCTGGGAGATCTCTCCAGATTCAGTCCCTCTATACATCCCATATCCGGAGAACGCCATACATAGAGACACTCGCCCATCTTCCCCCGATGCTCGAGCCTCAATCAACATTTCTTTTGGGTCGTCTGAGGGCTCAACGGCAGGTAGTGGGGATGAATACTCTACCTCTCCCACAACGTCTCCATTAGGAGAGGGTGTTAGGGGTAATGAGGGAGATAGGGAGTTACCGGGGGTGATGCGCCGCAGGTTGGGGATGTTGATCGGACTAGGAATCCCGCTGTTTGGGAGGATAGATTCGTCAGCCAAGTGGCGTTCCACAAGTTTAGGGAATGGTGGCCGACATGAAAGTTGATTCTCGAAAGGAGTTTCATTGACAAAGACCTTCTACCCATACACCCCAATGTACATAGACAGTTTCAGGTTCGAGTGGGTTGAGAGTTCTTTAAAGATAATTGTGTGAAAGCAAATAAGCATATGGTCAAGGAGTTCTATAGCAATGTGGCCCACATCTTGAAGGGCACTAAGGTGACCAAAGTGAGAAACAAAAATGTGGTATTTACCGGGAAGGCAATAAATGAATACCTGGGGTTCAATGATGAAGATGAGTCCCTTTACAATGAAAAGTTGGCAATGGGCGAGGAGGTTCGCCTGTGGTTAGCTTCATACCTGGCAATCCCGGGTACGATTCCAGAGTGGTTGCAAGCAGGGCCAAAATACTTTGGAGAACTTTCAACTTTGAGGTTAGAGGGTGGTTGACTTTTGTGTGCAGTCGACTCAACCCCACTACCCATGATCAGACTATTCCACTTGCCCGGGCTGTTCTTGTTGCTTCTATTATGGTAGGATATCCTATCAACGTGGGCAATGTGATGTCCCGCATCATTTCTGCAGTGAGGGTTGAACATGACCGGAACTACCCTTTTCCCAGCACCCTCACTATGTATTTCCGGGACCTGGAGGTGGAGAAGAGACCTTTTGACGTAAAGGTCAAACCTATGGCTCCGTTTCCATGGTATAGTTTGAAGGGGTCAGACAACCCCAAGGACAAAAATTACAAGCTGCTTGCTTCTGCCCCAATCGGCCAGTCTGAAGAGCCAGTTGCGCTAGAGCCCTCCACTGAGCTTACTTCCACAGTTGCTGACATGCCTCCCGGACCTTCCACTTCTGCTGGTCCCTCGACTTCAGCTGGCCCGGGGATTCCATCTTCCTGGGCCCATCCTATCAACGCCCACCAGCTGAGCCAGACACTTCATAGCTTGAACAACTGGATGGCGACTGCTTCATCCAAGTTGTCCACCTTGACTTCTACCATTGCGGCTTAGTCGACACCACATCCAATGCAGGTGCACCAGTCTATCGAGGATTCACTTAAGGAGATTCTTGCCAACCAGAAAAAGATCCTCGATTCTCAAGTTGCCTTGGCTAAGGCAGTGGATTCACATGGAAAGGCCCTGAAGGAGCTTGCCGGGGAGCACAAGAAGCTGCGCAAAACACGGGCTTCCAAGGAGTCTGTGAAGGCGCTGAGGGAGGATGTTGACAAACTGAAGGCAGACCAGCTGCCTTTAGACTTGCTATTTGAGGATCCAGTCCTAGAAGCAGCACCAGTAGCAGAGCCACAGCAGGAGCAGACACAGAGGCTTCCAAAGAAGAAGAGGAAGCTCCCCAGTGCAGATGAGGCGATCATCCAGTTGGCGGACCCACCAGAGGTTTCCCCCAGTCAGCCATAGGATGTTCCAAATATTCAGCCCATACAGGTCCAGGCCCCAGTCCCAGCAGCTGAGCAGTAAGAGACCAGGAACCAGTCTGAGGTTCCCGTACATACAGAGGATTAGGAGACCACTCATGTTCCCATGCAGACAGACGAGGCTTAGGGAGCTCCTATATCCTTTCCTTTTGATTTCTTGATGCTTATTTGTTTAGTTGGCATTGGGGACAATGCCAGCTTTTATTTGTGGGGGTTCGCCTTACTTTTTATCCGGATGATTGTATATATTAGTTGACTTAGTTTATGTTTCTGTTGATTTTTTTTATTTGGTCTGTATATAACTTTACATTTAGTTACTTTTATCGCACTTTTTATCTTCTCTTTTGTCTGTATATAAAGTTACATTTTTGTATATATATTCATCCCCCGTTTTATATTCTAATCCCCTAGTGTAAATATTCATTCTATTTTCGTACAATTTTTTCATTCTTAGCTTAGTAGATAGGCTCGCAACCTTTTTGTTTCGGTTTTGGCGCTTTCAATAAACCCTTGGTTTTCTTAATGCCACGGTTCTTTCCAAGGGTGGAGTATTGTGCGAACCGTGTGGCTCTTCCCGATGATGGATGGCGTGACAACCTTCTTAAGGGTTTGAGTCTGTTTTTTATTTTTCTCTCATTTTTAGTAGTTTATAGTTAAAGGTACCTCAAACAAAGCTTCATTTGGGCCTAACACATTTGCCTTTGATCCCATGGTCAAAGACAAGTGGTTGTGTTTAGGATGGTGAAAGTAGTGACCTTGAGGCTCTTGTTTTGACCAAACAAACATTATGTGGTCTTTCGGGACTATTGTGTGCTCAATCATATCTAAGGTTGTTGTGGGCCCTCGACTCTATGTCTTAAGCAATCCTTGAGTGTGTGTGGTGAGAAATCGAATTGTGAGTCCAAGTCCTGAGCCAATGGTCTAGAACTTGCCCTGAATATTTGTTGAGGCGAAATTTTGAGTGAAATTTGACTTGAGAAGTGATTATAGGCTCTCCTTGATCCAAACAATAGTCGAACAATTCCATAGCCTACAAATGATATAATCCCTAGCTAACCCTTTTGAGCCTTAAACCTTTTTTTCTTTTAAGAACCAATGCTACAAGCCTATGCCCGTTCTAAATTATACCCTCTCTTGGCACCCAAATCATCCCTTAAGTAATGGCAAAAGTCTAAGTTTGGGGGGGGGGAGACAAGAAAGGAAACAAAGTGATAAAAGGTACAAAAGAAAAAGGAAAGGAATGCGATGAAAAAGAAAGAAAAGGAAAAGACAAAAAGAAAGCCCAATGTGCAAAGAATAAAACGGGATTCAAGAAAAACAAAAATGAAAAAGGTGTGGAAAAAGTAGAAAAAGAATAAATGCTTTGAATTGCATAAGAAAGAGTGACAATGTGTCTCTCTAACCCCTTGAAAAGAAGTGAAATACTCAAAGAGTCAAAAGGAATTGTGCCAGAATGAATCAAAAGAAGTGCTTAAGGGAAGATGAAACCCATATAGACAAACAACTTTTCCTACCCTGAGCCAAAAGCCTTCACATTGATTCCACGAAAGCCCTATATGATCTTGAGTTGGATGACGCTCGCATTAGTGGATACTTACATGAGGGTCAAGCATAGGGTACTTAGAGCCGGACTTGTGACATTTCCTTAAGAGAGACGAGTGAATCCCCATTAACCTTGGTTTACGTGCTTCTACTCTAAAAGGTGAGGTTTTCTCAGGGAGAGTTGAGGATGTGTGAGTTTGAGTTCCATAACGACCAAAGTAATTGAGAAAGTTCTTTGATGTAATGATTCAATTCTTGATGCTCTTGTGTCACACTTGATCCATAGTTTTTCAATGTTTAAATTTTGTTAATGATCCATTTGTATTGAGGGCAATTGTTAGTCCCATACTTTAGGACAACTGGAATTACTTGAATTTTCCTTTAAAGGGTGGGTCTTATTGTGTTTCCTTGAGGACAAACAAAGATTTAAGTTTGGGGGAGTTGATAAGTTAAGATTTTAACATGTTTTATGCCCCTACTTGCCTATTGATCATATATTGTTACAAAATAGTCCTAAAAGGCTCACAAGTTGTGCTTGATCACAAGTTTGATCGACAAAGTGACGAAATGTCAAAGATCGGCTCAAAAAGGAGTGAAACCTGCTCAAGTATCAAAGACCAAGAAATTTAAGAAAAGAAGGCCTAGTGCGGACCACGCAAAGTGGAATGCGGCCGCACTAGGTGGTTCAGAGAGTTAGTGAATCGGGTTAGAAGAAGCGCGGCCGCGGTACACATCTCGCGGTCAGCGGTGAAGGCTTTACGGGCGCACTACTCTTTTGTGTGGTCCACTGTCATGAGGTTCAAAGAGATGAAGTGTGCAAAGCCAGTGCCATGCGGTCCGCGGTCGTGGTTGCACGGACCGCGCCAGCTCCCTCTGCGGCCGCGGTCCGTTCTACGCGGTCCGCAGAGTCCAAGTTCAGAGAAGCAGAAGTGAGCTCAGTGCGGCCGCGGTCCATTTAATGCGGTCCGCACTGACCCCGCAGGGGTATTTTTGTCCAATTTTTCCAGCCTAGTATAAATAGAACATTTTACCATTTTTTAGATCATCAGATACATCAGTGGAGAGCTGCGCTCGTGAGAACATATTTTGTAGCTATTTTTGGCACTTTTTCTTTACATTTATGATAGATTCTTATAATTTAATTTTAGCAATTAATTAATATGCTTAGTTCTTCATCTATTTATTCAATTTCTTTATCTAGCATGAGTAGTTAAACCCATTAGCTAGGGTTGTGGCTCAACCCTAGTGTGGGTAATTGATGGGTGTTGCCATCTAGTGTTAGATTGACTATGGGTGTTTGCTATTTGGGTTGATTTTATATTTTAATCTAGAATTGATGGTTGCAAACACTGATTCAAGCTTTGTGGGTAACTCTTCTTGAGAAAGAGAGTCTACAACCCTAAAATTTACCCAACAAGGAATTGGGATGGACTCATGAGAAATGATAGTCCCAATTAACGGGTTAAACCTCGAAAGAGTAATTACCCTACTTGAACCCTAGTTGCTTGGTCTAATTTGCCTACCCATTTGGTCTCGAGAGAGTCAATTGGGCAAAGTCACTTTCTCTACCGAGAGGTGTGAGAGTGGGTAAAATTGTGCAACGGTTATAGCATAAGCCCCAATTATGTCAATCGAACCTTAGTAACATCTACCCGTCAATTAGCCACCTAGGTAGTGTCACGACCCTAGTGCCCTTCTTCCCATTAGATACAACTTAGCAATATTCTCGTAGCATAATTTAGTGTTAATCAATAGTTTTACAAAAATAGTTATAATTTGAAAACCCAAAAATGTTTGAAGTGACATTAGGAGTACAAACACATCTCTAGGATAGACAGACAATCCAACTCCACTACTAGCTCCCTAAGGAATTCGATCCCGACCTTCATATCGGGTATAAGCTATTGCGACCCGCTCTTCCTACCTTAGTGTAGCATTGAGTTGGTAGCGATCATTGCTCTTGCCGACTCGTCGGATGTCGGGGAGGAGATATGGAGCGGACTATATTATCTTTTGTTTCCCGGTTACTTAGGCGGGACATTGGTCAGCTCGGTCGCGACGGTTAGATTTTGACCAATACAAGTATCTTATCAATTCAATAAAGGATAAATGAAATAGTATTAGTTTATTTAACTAGATGGAGTATGAACGATAACCAAAAGTGATGGAAACTTCATTGTAGTATTAATGGATAAGGAGCATTTTACTATCCACACACGATATTGTTGGGGTTTAAGTATATTAAATTCTTAAAAGAGGGTGAATGGGAAATGGAGGAAAATAAAAATTTTAAGTGAAATTTTAAGTTTCCCCCATTGGCAAAGGGACATTGTCCCATATTGGAAGAGGAAGAGGTTTTTATGGGTATATAAGCAATTGCTCTTCTTCTAGCTCTTAAAGAGTTGAAAAGAAGGCAATCCTCGCGTCGTTGTCGCTCGCTCGGCTCGGCTTCGGCTTCGAATTTGGTCAAACGATTGATTGATTAATTTTTTGGACCAAATTTATTCGTTAATAGTAAATATTAACAGAAATGTTATTAAATATTCATTTTAATAACAGAATATTAATATTAATATAAATATTAATTTAAATCCAATCCGTTTTTCAGTTGTGTAACTGAAAATTAAACTACACTCTTCAATTTTCCCTCTTTATTGTTGAGTAAATAGCATATGGCATTTATGATATGGCTGTTTTGCATAAACAGCCATTTTGAAGAGTTGCACCTCTTCAGATTTCAGCCCAACTTTGGCTATAAATGCAAGTCTATTTTGCTCAGAATTTCCATACGAATTTTTGCCTTTCTCCTCCTTCTTCTGCATTGTTTTAACTTCAAAGAAAGCAACAGTAAGTGTGATTTGCTACCGAACTTTGTCTTCACTAAAACACCGGGGTTTGAAGTACCACTACACCAGTGTATAATTCGTTCTATCCTAGGAGGAAATAATCCATAATCTTGGGTACTAGGAGGAGATTAAATTCCTTAAGGAAATACTGTGAATTAAGTAGGCTCGAATTAAATTATGTTTATGTTTATACATTATTTTATATTCTCCAGAATTATTTTACAAATATAGTCTACTAACAAGCTTAAGGAATTTGATTTCAATCCATAAGACTCCTCAAGGTATGACATTGTCACAATCTCATTCTATTAAGACAGTACTTGAAAAATTCAAGCACTTAGGGTTTAAAGTTGCAAAGACTCCAATTGACGTGAATCTTGCATTAGCAAAGAGCAAAGGCCAAATCATATCACAATTGGATTATGCTCGTGTGTTGGGATGCTTAATGTACATCACGAATTGTACATGACCAGATATAACTTGTGCTATAAGTAAATTGAGTCGATATACGAGCAATCCAAGTCAATCTCATTGGATGGCAATGAAACGAGTTTTGGGATATTTAGAACATACCCAGGGCTTTGCTTTGCACTACAGTAAATATCCTACAGTGATTGAGGGATACTGTGATGCGAATTGGATCACCGGTTCAACTGATTCTAAGTCCACAAGTGGATATGTATTCACTATTGGTGGAGGAGCGGTATCTTGGAAGTCGTCCAAACAAACTTGTATTGCCCGCTCTACAATGGAGGCTGAATTTATAGCCTTAGATAAAGCCGGTGAAGAAGCTGAATAGCTCTGGAATTTCTTGGAAGACTTAAACCTTAAGTTCATTAAAGGTGATGATGAACACATTATTGATAAGTTCTGGTTTGCCACAGAACTTATGGCGGGGGGAAGGGGGAAGTTGTTCTTACGGCTAACCAAATACTAAATCGAGTACTCCATAGCAAAACACAATCCATTCCATATGAAAAATAGAAAGGAAGGAAGCCCAACTTGAATTATTTTAAAGTGTGGGGATGTTTGGCAAAATTGCAAGTTCCTAAACCCAAAAGGATAAAAATAGGACCGAAAACTGTTGATTTTGTTTTCATAGGATATGTGACCAATAGTAAAGCATATCGATTTTTGGTTCATAAATCAGAAAATCCTGACATTCATAATAATACAGTTATAGAATCAGATAATGCTGAGTTCTTTGAAAATATATATCTGTATAAAAAGGAATGTGAGTCGATTGGTGAAAGATCTAAACGACCTGGGGAAGTAATAAAAGAAAGTATATTTAATTAGGAGGATCCAAGATGTAGTAAACGTCAAAGAACGTCTACTTCATTTGGACAAGATTTTGTGACTTTCTTATTGGAAAATGAGTCTCGAACATTTAAAGAAGCCATGTCTTCTTCAGAATCATTGTTTTGGAAAGAGGCAGTCAATAGTGAAATAGAATCCATATTGAACAACCATACATGTGAATTGGTTGATCTTCCTCCTGGAAATAAACCGTTGGGCTTTAAATGGATCTTTAAGAGAAAAATAAAAGATGATGGAACTATTGACAAATATAAGGCAAGACTTGTGATCAAATGATATAGACAACGAGAAGATTTTGACTATTTTGATACATACTCTCCAGTTACAAGAATTACATCCATACGAGCGTTAGTAGCATTAGCTGCAGTTTATGGTCTTGAAATTCATCAAATGTATGTTAAGGCGGCCTTCTTAAATGGAGAGTTGGAGGAAGAAATCTACATGGAACAACCTAAAGGGTTTGTGGTTCCAGGTAAAGAAAAGAAAGTATGTAGACTTGTTAAGTCCCTTTACGGACTAAAACAAGCACCCAAATAATGGCATGCGAAATTTGACCAAACAATGTTGTCAAATGATTTATAAATGAATGTGATAAATGTATGTACATTAAAAATGTTCCAAATCACATAGTCATTGTTTGCTTATATGTGGATGATATGCTGATAATGAGTAATGACATTGCCAACATAAATGCGACTAAGCGTATGCTAATTGGAAAGTTTGATATGAAAACCTTGGGAGTTGCTGATTTAATTCTGGGAATTAAGATCCATATAAGACTTCTCAAGGTCTGACATTGTCACAATCTCATCATATTAAGAAAGTACTTGAAACATTCAAGCACTTGGGTTTTAAAGTTGCAAAGACTCCAATTGATGTAAATCTTGCATTAGCAAAGAACAAAGGCCAAATCATATCACAATTGAATTATGCTCTTGTGTTGGGATGCTTAATGTACATCATAAATTGTACACAACCAGATATAGCTTGTGTTATAAGTAAATTGAGTCGATATACGAGCAATCTAGGTCAATCTCATTGGATGACAATGAAACGCGTTTTGGGATATCTAGAACATACCTAGGGCTTTGCTTTACACAACAGTAAATATCCTGCAGTGATTGAGGGATACTGTGATGTGAATTGGATCACCGGTTCAACTGATTCTAAGTCCACAAGTGGATATGTATTCACTATTGGTGGAGGAGCGGTATCTTGGAAGTCGTCAAAACAAACTTGTATTGCCCGCTCTACAATGGAGGCTGAATTCATAACCTTAGATAAAGCCAGTGAAGAAGCTGAATGACTCCGAAATTTCTTGGATGACATTCTATTTTGGCCCAAACCGTTGGCACCAATATGCATACATTGTGATAGTCAAGCGGCAATTGGAAGGGCTGAGAGCGTTATGTATAATGGTAAATCTCGTCATATACGACGAAGACATAAAATCGTTAGGCAATTACTCTCTAGAGGAATTATCACGATTGACTATGTAAAGTCAAGTGATAATGTGTCGGATCCACTTACAAAAGTCTTAACTAGAGAGGTAGTTGAGAAATCATCAAGGGGATTGAGACTATGGCCGAGAACAAGTCATAGTGGCGGTAATATACCTAGAAAACCAGAGATCCCAAGATCTAGGTTCAAGGAGATCAAACAAAGTCATTATTGACGGTTCAACATTGTCAGCTAAACTTTTGGTCCATTCTCATGATGAGACAATGTTCAGTACTAAGGATAAAGCATTAAGGCTTTTTAATAATTTCTAAATTTGATACAGGGTATATCAAATAGTGTATCTACGGGATGACATGTTTAGGAATCACCTATGTAAGTGTGAAGTGTTAGTCGCTTCAAGGAGAACTTTGTAAGGCCAGTTCTCTACGCACTTATGAAACCAGGCGGTATTCATGGCTGAAACGAACACAACAATAAGAACCAAAGACGGTTAAGGGTTGGTTGTGTGACTTATGGTTGTCAAGGTATACACCAAAGTTCGACGGTTCAAAGATATCAAATCTACCGATTGATCGAGTATATCCGACATAAGTTTACTGTGGAAAGTTCAAAGGGAAACCTACTTATCCAGATGCAATTAATCCTTGCTTGCGAATCACATAGTTTTTCATGCATATTTCTGTGATATAGCCATTCCCATTCATGTGGGGGATTGTTGGGGTTTTAAGTATATTAAACGCTTAAAAGAGAGTGAATGGAAATGGAGGGAAATGAATTTTTTAAATGAAAATTTAAGTTTTTCCCCTTGGCAAAGGGACATTGTCCCATATTGGAAGAGGAAGAGGTTTTTATGGGTATATAAGCAATTGCTCTTCTTCTAGTTCTTAAAGAGTTGAGAAGAAGGCAAGCCTCGCACTGTCGTCGCTCACTCGGCTCGGCTTTGGCTTCGACTTCAGATTTGGTCAAACGATTGATTGATTAATTTTTTGGACCAAATTTATTTGTTAATAGTAAAATATTAACAGAAATGTTATTAAATATTCGTTTTAATAACAGAATATTAATATTAAAATAAATATTAATATTAAATTCAATCCGTTTTTTAGTTGTGTAACTGAAAATTAAACTACCCTCTTTAATTTTCCCTCTTTATTGTTAAGTAAATAGCCATTTATGTTATGGCATTTATGCTATGGCCGTTTTGCATAAACAGCCATTCTGAAGAGTTGCACCTCTTCAAATTTCAGCCCAACTTTGGCTATAAATACAAGTCTATTCTGCTCAGAATTTCCATACGAACTTTTGACTTTCTCCTCCTTCTGCATTGTTTTAACTTCAAAGAAAGCAACAATAAGTGTGATTTGCTACCGAACTTTGTGTTCGTTGAAACACTGGGGTTTGAAGTACCACTACACCAGTGTGTAATTCGTTCTATACTAAGAGGAAATAATTCATAACCTTGGGTACTAGGAGGGGATTAAATTCCTTAAGAAAACACTGTGAATTCAGTGGGCTCGGATTAAATTCTGTTTTTGTTTTTCATTTCTCTTTATACGTTATTTTATATTCTCTAGAATTATTTTACAAATATAGTCTACTAACAGATATTAAACCAAATTATAGTAACTTATACAGTTGAGTGATAAATTGAGATGATTATTTGTATTTTTTTTTTATGAGTATTTGTATTGGTTAATCATAATATGGTACACGATATGCATTTCTTAACGTAATCGGCGAATGAAAGTTAACCTAGACCATGCAATATGTGCATGGAGTTTCTTGTTCCTGCGCCCCCCGGTCTGATCATACCACATAGGGCAATACGATGCACAAAGTATTTCGCATTCATGCATGGTCTGGGGAAGGGCAATACCTTATTGAGACGGCCCTTCCATAAAACAAGTAAAGCAATCGCTTTAGGCCCCATATTTGTGGGAGCCCCATTTGTTGTTACACCTAATAGATTATGTATAAGTTTAAAAAAGAGTTTTGTAAAGTGAAAATCTTTAACAAATATAGAGAAGAAGTATTTGCAATTGCAATGATTTCTACCAAGGAAATTGCACTTGAAATGAATATCGAACCCCAATTTATAAAAAATATGTGATGTATAGGAAGTAACAATTCGATGCAATATTGATAATGAAATCTCAAAATCTTTCGAAGAGTCCTTTAGAGTTAATTATTTTTATACATAATAGACAAGGCTATTTTTTCACTTCAAAATAGATTTGAACAATTTGAAGCATATGAAAATATTCTTGGTTTTCTATTTGGCAGTAAAAACTAAGATCACTAAATGTTGGAAATTTGAAAAAACATTTCCTTAATTTTGGATGTTCCTTAAAGCATAATAATCAATTCAATATTGATGGTTTAGATTTATTTTCTGAATTAAAGGTATTAAGAAAAATAGTACAATTAGAAAATAACAATTTAATTGATACACTTAATCAAATAAAAAGATTTAATTTTTTTCCAAATGCCTAAATTGCTTATGGAGTAATGTTAATAACTCACGTTACCGTTGCTTCAGCGGAAAGAAGTTTTCAAAATTAAAATTGATAAAAATCTTACCTAAGAACAACAATGTCACAAGAAACGTTAAATGGATTATTTATATTGTCGATTGAGAAATACTTTTTTGGAGTTATTGATTGTGTAAGAAAATTATTTATAACTTTATATCTAAGAAAAGCTAAAAAATAGATTTTAAATAAATAAATTAAAAAGTTAAGGCCCCCTCGTAAAGTTTGGCTTTAGGCCACAGAATTGGTCGGGGACCCCCTGCACTTTAAAGGGTGTGATGTAGACAGTCTACCCTAATGCAAACATTTATAGCTACTTTCACGGCTCGAACTGATCTATAGATCACAAGTAGACAACTTTACCATTGCTCAAAGGCTTCATCATACCACATATAATAATTAAACCTTTCAATTGGACTAAGATCTTGTATAAACTCAGTTAGGAACTAATTGGAGTTTCTAAACAAGAGAAATTATGGGCATTTTGAGAATATAAAGAATATTAGAACTTGCAAATGTATTGAAGGAGAAATTCCTGTATACATGATTACAAGTTCTACAGCTATAAATATACCCAACGAAAGAAAATAAAAAAGAAGTTCGACAGGTACAAAGTAAGAAGTAATTATATAGTAAGTAGTATTATACTATTGTCTAATCTGCTGCTCTTTACTTGTCAACTTGGTTGAGCTTGCCAAGACCATTGCAGTTTGCACATACAATCTGAACTTGATCCTTTCTAGCTGCATTTGCTCTCAAAGTTGCCCCTCCTTTCCTCACAAATCCTGCTCCATCACATTCTGGACACCTATTCAAACAACCAAATTCAAAACAATGTGTTTTACTCCCCAATTACTAAAACATCACCAAGAAAAATAATACTAATAAAAAGACAATTCAGTGCATAACGTATTCCGTGTTCATGCAGGATTCGGGGAAGGGCTCCCCAAAAGAGTGTAATGTAGGCAACCTACTCTGATGCAAGGCTAATTTCACGGTTCGAACCGTGACTTATAGGTCACGCAAGACAACTTGACCGTTGCTCTCCTTCATCGAGAAAAATCAATAAAAGGGACAGCTCTAAATGTGGCCAATTAACAGGTCACGATTTTTCATGAGAATAGAGAGTTTTTTTACACAGTTTTTCACTCCACTTGGTGGCCTATTCGGTGCGAATTCGAATTAATTAGGCTAGCGCGTTTCAAATACCATATGGTTAAATCGACAATTAAAATAACAGAGAAGAATGGGAAAATACGTGTCTTTGCGGGAAAAGAGTATAGGAAAAGCAGTTCCAAGCAATGCGACAGCAGCAGCACCAGCAATCAAATAAGTTGTTCCCTCAGAAGACACATCTCCAACTGCAGCTACCACTTTCAAAGATCTATGTTTCTTGTTCTTGTGAGCAGTACTAATATTCAAAGGTAAAATCTTTGTACCCAAAAAGTTTGATGGAATTGCAATGGATTTCTTGGCTGGATTAGCTGAGATAATTTGCATACAATTAGCTATAGATGAGGCCATTCTGAAAATCGTCTTATATGTTTTGATTTGTTTTCTTGGATGTGAAATGATATGATATGGAGTAGTATAAATCATGTATTATCCATAGAGATATTATTGATGCAGTTGCAGTTGCTGCCACGTGTGAGTAAATTGGATAAGGAATCCACATCAGAATCAAGATTTTGGAGTGACTAATATGGATAAGTGGGGACCCATGATCCAAATTTCCTCAGTCCACTCAGTTTTTCTCTGTTTACTGTTGTTTGGGTGTGAGTTTATTCCTGTATACTTTTGAACTATTACTATCATATAATTTTCTCCTTTATCCATCTTCTTGAGCATTCTTCCAAAGAAGTCTGTACAATTATACTAAAGCCTCTTCAGTTTAAAATTATATTAAAGAAGAATTAACTTAAATAGGCGTTCCCCAATTGTTTAAACTAAAAATAGCTGGCAAATATATAATATATGTGTAACTCATGTGTAACATGTGTATAATTTATGTAAATTGGTTAGAAAAAGTAAAAAGTGAATCCGACTGGCTAGAAAACAATGTAAATTCATGGTAACAAATTAGTGCGAAAATGTGACTTGGTGAACGGAAAACGAAACGGGTGTGCTGACAAAGTTTCATATTGATAGTTAATGAGAAAAGAAAGCTACAACGTACACATTGTTTGATTCAAAAGATATTGGAACCTTTTTGAATAAATCAATTAAAGAAAATAAAAGGGTAAATCTTAGCTAAGTATAATAAACGCTAGAATAAAAGGTATAAAAGATGAACACAGTGGACAATATTTCTTGATCTTGCCCAGATGAGTGATCGAACATTAAGTATGCCAATCGTTTATGTAGAAAAGTATTACAGTCAGTGTTCTTAGCTAAAAAAGCAAAAAAGTCCTCTTACAAGGTTGTTTTCCCGCTATATATAAGGGACAAACCCCTTCTGAACCCTAAAAGACATATCATAGGGAATATTCGAAAGAATATTCCTAGGGCCCTCTGTTGGGCCTACACTACTGTAAAAGTCATGCAGTCTCTGTTCGCTTGTCTGTCGTCCTCCACAGGACGTCGAGTTACAAGGATCTCGTTGTTTGTCGTATTCGTCAATGGTCGTGGTCGTCCAAATTTTGACCCATACAGTTAGTCCCTCCGCTTGTCGAGGTTGCAACTTGATGTGTCCTTGATAAGCGGACACCACCCACTCTTGTGGAGAAATTTGATTTTACGAAGCGTTGTGGCTTGGCCAACAATGGGAGGTTAGCGTGCTCAACAAGACACTGGATAGTGTATCTTATCGGGAAATGACATCATCTTCACGTGCGTCATCATTATGCGTTTTTTCGAGATAGGGGTTGAGGGCTTGTCGCTTCGATTTCGATGCCACTCTGCAGCCTTTCACTTTGATTTTGGTGCCACCCAATCCTATAAATATGTGGAGGGTTTATTTTTTCAAAAACTCTTGGCCATTTCATTTCTGGTTATCCTTTCTCATCCCTCCCGTGTTTGCTCCAACGATTTTTCTGCTTCCTCTTCTCCCATTCTTCGTTCATAGCTTTCTTTGTTAATTTAACACCTTTTCCGTTGAAAATATGCCTAGAACACATCGATCTCATGAGGGGGTCTCTGACGCCACCCTGTTGTCCATGGCGCTCCCCTCTGGCGGTGGGGACATGACAGTGGAAGAGGGAGACAACTTTCCCACCATAGAGGAGTTGCTGCCGAGACACCCCATGTCTCGAAGTGACTTTCTCAAAGATCCTCCTCCTCCTCCTACCCCCGTGGTCTCTAAAACTGAACAAGTTCATATCGATGCTCTCCGTACAAAATATAGCATCCCCGCTCATGTTGATATGGTTCCAGCGGGAAGGGACTTTGTGGAAGTCCATAGGCCTGGGTACTGTGCTTTGTATGAGTACCCTTTCGTGATAGGTCATTCCTTCCCTCTTCTCCCATTAGCGGAGGAGTTCTGTCGATTCTATCAGGTTTTCCTGGTGCAACTTTCCCCATATACGCTTAAAATACTTCTGCTGTTGACAAAGTATGCGGAGTTGGCGGGGTGCGAGGTTACCGTTCACCACCTTCTGCACCTGTTCGCACCTAGATTTCATAGGGGCACTATGGTGCATTTGAGGCACCGTGGGACAAAAGGGCTGGTAGTTGGGACCGACAACCGAGCAAGTCTCAAATTTTGGCATAAGTACTTCTTTGTCAAAACCGAACATATTGTATCTGACCCCGCTAGGTTCCCGGAGCGCTGGAACGAGAATCGTAAGTGTCGCTACTTGTTTTACTCTTTCTTTTCTTCTTCATTCATTATAGTGTTTATTTGCTTCTCGTTCGCAACTATGGGGTGACCACCCCACCCTATTGCAGACATAAGGGATTGGGTAACCCGTTTGTTGCCTCATGCATCGGAGACCCGAGATTGGCCCGCTTTTGTGAAACGTTTTGGGCCAAGAGTTTCATATGGTAAATGTCTTCCCCTGTATCACTTCGTTGGTTATATACCGATGTCTATTGATTTGAATCTTCAAGATGACAGGTCGAGGAGCTTCTAGGCGGAGGGCCCCAGTCCCTGCATTTTGACAGGCTATCGTTGCAAGAATGCAGTTTACTTTGAATGAATCCGTCCGAGGGGGTCGTGCTCAGCCGATACAAATGGAAGATCCTTCTCGGGATATGGTCGTGAAGGAAGATGCCTCTTCCGTACCGACCCCTCACCTCGTGGACGAATCCTCTAATGGGGATGAGTTGTTACTGAGGAAAAGGAGGAGAGTGGAGCTAGGGAAGGATATGGTTGTGGACACCGGTAAAAGCAGGATGGGTGCATCGTAGACTACACCTGTGCCCACGTTTATGGCCGACGCCATCTTGGCGGGGAGGTCTCCCCTAATGGAAGGGGTTTACCTAGGAGGCGGCTCCGTGTGCTCCGCTGAGGCTGGCGCATCATCTAATGTTGGAGGGGTCATGCACGTCGAGGGCGAAGGCTCGGGTTCAAATGTCGACCCGGAGGATGTTCGAGAGTTTTTAGAATGCCATACTCATGTGAAGGTTAGAGTGGAGGGTTCTGATTGACATATAGTTGTCCTTGGGGACTACAACTTGTTGTCGAACTATGATCAGGTGCCGTCTGATTTAGCCCATTTATGTGGCGCCCCCGAGAGCAAGGCGCTTAGAGTGATGAGCGACATGGAGTTGTCTCGAATGTCGCCGGCATGGCCTTGCGGGTAGATATCTTTGTCTTCCTTTTCGTCATTAGGTTTGCATTGATATTGTCGACCTATCTTTTTGCTTTAACTTTTTTCTTGTTGTGCCAGACCCTTATCATGGAGATCGAGCACGAGCGTTGGGAAAGGAAGAGGGCGGCTATCTATGGGAAGATGTCTTCTAAATACCAAGAATATCGAAACAAGTATCGTGCGATAGCCGACGTCTACCATCAGGACCTTGATTTCCAACTGTTTCGCGAAAGGCTTAAATAGAGGGAGGATCAGCTAGCGCGCAAGGTCGAGGAGTTGAGGAAGCGAGACGAGGACCTTATGAAGGCCATCGCCCGCAACAGTGAACTCGAGGCGTCCCTTAAGGTGAAGGAAGATGAGCTCGAGTTAAATAGAGGGGTGATGGCCGAGAATGCTGACCTACAAGCAAAGATAGCTTGTTTTACTAAAAAATTGGGTATGAAGACGGGCAGAGATTAACGAGATCATCGGTGAGTTTAGTGTAAGTGCTGATAAACTGGCGACTGCTATTTTTGAAGTGGCGGTCTTGATAAATACACTCTGTATCTGTAGGTCGGAGCTGACCAAAGAGAAGGAGGCATCCATGCTTAAGGTAGCGGGGCTTGAGGGGCGTGCTAAGGGGTTAGAGGCGGAGTTACCCACGTTGATTGGACAAGTGGCATCACTGATAACGAAGGACACGCGTCGACACTCACAACCTTCTACGTCCCATGCTTTGGCCGATCCCATCGTGCCTCGTCAGTTGTATGATTTGTGGGTTCACGCCGAGGCACAGCTTGATGTGTACAAGGCTCTTCATGCCGACGGGAGGACATCTGAAGTAGAACTTCAGGATATGCGTGCCAAAGCTCGGGCATCTCGTGAGGCATGCAGATATGACCCACTTACGCCTGACGGAGATGATATAAACTTTGATGATGCGAACCGTCTTGCGTCTGACTCTTGGTACGAGGATGTGTATGCTACTATGGATGATGTGTAATTTTTGGTTTGTACTTACTTTTGCTGTAGGATTTTTGTAAGGGCATCTTTGAGCCCAATGTAAAGATAGGTGCCGGTAATATTTTATCGTAATGAAAAAATTGTTTTGTTGATTCAATGGCACTTTTTGCTATATTTTTGTCGATTTGAGTGATGTCAGACCCTTTTCTTTAGTGACGGCCTTAGCCTTTAGGATGTTACCTTCGAGCCGATATCGAAGTAATATCCTGGCGTAGTTCGAGTGAAGTCGAACTTGTATCTTTGTCGATGGCCTTAGAAATTAGGATGTTACTTTCGAGCTGGCGTCGAAATAATATCCCAACATTGTTCGAATGAGGTCGAACTCATATTTTTGTCGGTGGCCTTGGCCATTGGGAGGATACTTTTGAGCTGGTGTCGAAGTAATATCCCGTCATGGTTCGAATGAGGTCGAACTTATATTTTTGTCGACGACCTTGGCCATTGGGATGTTACTTTCGAGTTGGCGCCGAAGTAATATCCCGTCATGGTTCGAATGAGGTCGAACTCATATTTTTGTCGATGGCCTTAGCCATTTGGATGTTACTTTTGAGTTGGCGTCGAAGTACTATCCCGTCATAGTTCGAATGAGGTCGAAGTCATATTTTTGTCGATAGCCTTGGCCATTGGGATGTTACTTTCGAGATGGCATCGAAATAGTATCCCATCATGGTTTAAATGAGGTCGAACTCATATTTTTGTCGATGGTCTTGGCCATTGGGATGTTACTTTCGAGCTGGCGTCGAAATTGTATCCCGTCATAGTTCGAATGAGGTCGAACTCATATTTTTGTCAATGGCCTTGGACATTGGGATGTTAATTTCGGGCTGGCGTCAAAGTAATATGCCGTCGTGGTTCGAATGAAGTCGAACTCATATTTTTGTCAATGGCCTTGGCCATTGGGATGTTACTTTCGAGCTGGAATCGAAGTAATATCCGATCAAGGTTCGAATGAGGTCGAACTCATATTTTTATCAATGTACTTGGCCATTGGGATGTTACTTTCGAGCTAGCGTCGAAGTAATATCCCGCCATAGTTTGAATGAGGTCAAACTCATATTTTTGTCGATGGCCTTGGCCATTGGGATGTTACTTTCGAGTTGGCGTCGAAGTAGTATCCCGTTGTAGTTCGAATGAGGTTGAAACTCATATTTTTGTCGATAGCCTTTGCCATTGGGATGTTACTTTCAAGCTGGCATCAAATAGTATCCCGTCGTAGTTCGAATGAGGTCGAACTCATATTTTTGTCGATGGCCTTCGCCATTGGGATGTTACTTTCGAGATGGCATCGAAATATTATCCCGTCGTAGTTCGAATGAGGTCGAACTCATATTTTTGTCGATGACATTGGCCACTGGGATTTTACTTTCGAGCTGGCATCGAAGTAGTATCTTGTCGTAGTTCGAATGAGGTCGAACTCATATTTTTATCGATGACCTTGGCCATTGGGATGTTACTACTGAGCTGGTGTCGAAATAGTATCTCGTCGTAGTTCGAATGAGGTCAAACTCATATTTTTGTTGATGGCCTTGGCCATTGGGATGTTACTTTCGAGCTGGCATCGAAATAGTATCATGTCGTAGTTCGAATGAAGTCGAACTTGTATCTTTGTCGATGGCCTTAGCCATTGGGAGTTTCATTCATACGTTGGAGATTTGATTATATTCCTGTAGGAAATACATGTTGACTTTATACATATAATGGAGATTTGGCTATCTATACCTATTCCCTTTATTACTCGACCTGGAGATCACATCGATGGGCAGGGTAATGAACAACACTTCGGACCTCGAGACGTCTCCCTTGCCACCTCATTAAAAACCTCACCGAGAAAACCCGATTGGGACAAAAACCGGATGAGGGAAAAAGAGTACGACTTAGGCGGTGCCTCTTTTCAGAAGTGGAAGTATTTGAGATGGGTGACATTCCAATTGTTTTGGAGAACTTTTCCTTCTATTGTCTCTAACTGGAATGCTCCTTTGTTTGCTGCCGCCGTGATTTTATATGGCCCATCCCAGTTTGTTCCCAGTTTTCCCTCGTTAGGGTTTTTCGCTACTTGTGTTTTAGCTTTGAGGACGTAGTCTCCGACCTTGAGTGGTCGTACTTTGGCCTTCTTGTTATAGTACATTTCTGCTTGTTGCTTTTGGGCTACCATTCTTACGTGAACCTTATCTCTTCTTTCTTCGACTTCATCTAGGTCTTATAGCCTACTTTTGTCGTTACTTGGTCCGCTTTTGTTGGAGTATCTCAGGCTAGGTTCTCCGACTTTGACGGGTATAACCGCGTCTGTCCCGTAGACTAGTGAATATGGCATCTCGCTTGTGCTAGTTTTTGGCGTGGTGCGGTATGACCATAGTACTTTTGGCAGCAGTTCAAGCCATATCCCCTTGGAGTCCTCGAGCTTCTTTTTTAATATATTCAATATCATTTTATTGGAGGATTCAGCTTGGCCGTTGTCGGTGGGATGGTACGGTGTGGAGAATATTCGCTTGATGTGCCATTTTTCAAAAAACTCTGTTGTTTTCTTTCAGACGAACTGAGGTCCGTTGTCGTAGCTGATTTCTTTGGGAATGCCGAAGCGGCATATTATATTTTTCCATATGAATGCGATAACTTCTTGTTCACGTATTTGAGTGTATGCACCTGCTTCCACCCATTTAGAAAAATAGTCAGTTAAAACCAAAAGGAAGCGTACCTTACCTCATCCTGCCGGGAGTGGTCCGACAATATCCTTCCCCCACTTTATGAATGCCCATGGCGAAGTGACGGAATGCAGGAGTTCTCCTGCTTGGTGCATCATAGGGGCGTATTTTTGGCACTGTTCACATTTCCTAACGTAATCTGCGGCTTCTTTTTTCATGGTAGGCCAGTAGTATCCTGCGCGGATGAGGCATCTAACGAGGGCATGGTTTCCTATATGGGCGCCTCAGTGCCCCTCGTGTACTTCTTCTAGTACCCGCCTTGTTTGATTTAGCCTAAGACACTTGGCTAGGGGGCCGCCAAACGTCCTTTTGTAAAGATCATAGTTTACGAGGCTGTATCTGGCCGCCTATATTCAGAGCTTTTTGGCTTCTTTCTTATCTTGTGGGAGCGTTCCTTCTTACAAATATGTTACGATACGGTTGCGCCAGTCCCAAGTTAGGTTTATAGAATGTACCTCGACCTGGTCTATTGAGGAATGGAGAAGGGTGACCACGTTTTCCTTGTTGATATTTTTGGTGGCTGCCACTAACTTGGCAAGACTGTCCGCTTCGATGTTCTGTGCCCTAGGTATCTGGTCGAGACGACATTCGTCAAATTCTGGTAGCAGTTTGTGATTTTCTGACTGGTACTTTTGTAGTCTTCATTCTTTGAAAGTCCCAATGACTTGGTTCACCACGAGTAGAAAGTCGCGATGGAGGACGAGTAGTCGAGCGCCATATTAGAGGGCTAATTTCAATCCTGCAATCACAACTTCATACTCGGCCTCGTTGTTAGTCATCTCGGGGCACTATATGAACTAGCGAATTACTTCGCCTGTAGGGACTTCGAGGACGAGTCCCAGTCTCGATCCTGATGCATTAGATGCACCATCGTGTAGAGGACCTAGATGTCGAAATGTGCGGAAGCGCGTAGCGCCTCCTGCTCTATTTTAGGCAATACTTCCGCGTGGAAATCGGCGAGCACTTATGACTTTATAGCAGTTCGCTGTTGGTTTGTTATGTCGTGCTCGCTTAATTCTATGGCCCATTTGGCTAACCTACCCGATAGTTCGGGTTTGTGTGGGATGCCCCTGAGGGGAAAGGTTGTTACCACCTTTATGGGGTGACATTGAAAATATGATCTAAGCATTCGTGAAGGTACGACTAATGACAGAGCTAGTTTCTCAAGGTGTGGGTACCTTGTTTCATAATCAATTAAGGTTTTGCTGATATAATAAATTGGAGATTGTGTACCTTTGTTTTTGCGGACCAAAACTACACTTACTGCGACTTTGGAGACTGCTAGGTACACCAGGAGGCATTTGCCAGGTTTGCTTTGACGAGTATTGGCGGTGAGGACATATACACTTTCAGTTTTCTTAAGGCGTCAACGCATTCTGAATTCCACTGTAGCCCGTGATCCTTCCTTAGTACATTGAAAAATTTATGGCATCTGTCTGATGATCGTGAGATGAACCTCGACAGAGCGGCTATTCATCTTGTCAATTTCTGTACCTACTTTTTGCTTGTTAATGTCTTCGATATTCCTTTGATGGCCCTGATCTGATCTGGGTTGACCTAGATACCCCTTTGTGACACCAAAAAACCGAGGAACTTTTCTGAGGTTACACCAAAGGTGCATTTATTAGGATTCAGTTTCATTCCGTATCGCCTCAATATTTTGAAGGCTTCCTTCAGATGACCAATGTGATCCTCCTTCCTTTTCAACTTCACTAGCCTGTCGTCGATGTAGACCTTCATAGTCTTTCTGAGTTATTCTTTGAACATCTTGGTGACTAGCCTTTGATATGTCACCCCTGCGTTCTTGACTCCGAACGACATGACTCTGTAGCAGTACATTCCTTGGTGAATGATGAAAGTGGTCTTTTTTTGGTCTTCTTCTGCCATTAGAATTCGGTTGTAACCAGAATAGGCATCTAAGAAGCTTAATAGTTCGTACCCAGCCGTTGCATCGATGAGCTGGTCGATATGTGGTAACGAAAAGGAATCTTTTGGGCATGCTTTGTTCAGGTCGGTGAAGTTGACACACATTCGCCACTTCTCGTTCTTCTTTTTTACCATGACCACATTGGCGACCCACTGAGGATACTTTGATTCCCGGACAAAACCATTAGCGAGCAACTTATCAACTTCTTCGTTGACTGCCTAGTTGATTGTGGCATTAAAATTTCTTCTCATTTGCCGTACTGGCCGGTAAAGAGGGTCGACATTCATCCTGTGTGGCGATGTCCCTTGGGATTCTCGACATATCTGAATGGGAAAAGTCAAACAAATCGGCACTGTTAGTTAAGAACTCATGGAACTTACCTGGTTCTGAGAGGTTGTGTCTGATATAAGCTTTTTCGTGCTGTCAATGTTGTCCAATTGAACGGGGTCGTGGTCTTCTACGGTTGCCTTGCAGGATTCTACGACATCCGGGTCTTTGATGGCCTCTATTTGTATGTCGGGTTTCGTTCCCGATATGGCTGATTGCTATGCTTCCGCACTTGCCCCCTTTAATTGTTGGGTGTGTGTGCAATTTTGGGCGATTCAGTACCATTCTTGGGCGGTGCGTGGCTCGCCCAGATGCTGAATATTCCCCATGGGGTAGAAAATTTGATTACTTGATAGAAACTTGACGGGACGGCTCACATGATGTGTATCCATGGACGCCCTATGATAGCGTTGTAGGTTGTTTCCTGGTTCATGACGTGAAACGTTGTTTCCAGAGTGACTCCTCCTGCCAGAACGGGTAGCACTATCTCTCCAGAGGTTCGTTCCACTGCATTATTAAAACCAATTAGTGTTATGCAACGCTATACTATCTTATCCTCGAGTCTCATCTGTATGAGAACTCGTGGATGAATAATACACATGCCGCTTCCGTCATTCACCATTATTCTTTTTATATCGATATCCTCGATATGTAAAGTTATAACCAAAGCATCATAGTAAGGGAAATACAACCCGTTGGTATCTGATTTATCGAAGATGATACTATCTTCGAGGTCGTCGTACCGTTCATGAGCGACTGTCCGCTTAAGTTTGTGTGTGTTGGTGAATTTCACATGATTGATTACCGTATCATCGCCGCTGCCAATGATCATTTGTATGGTACGAGATGGTGAAGGTGGTTTTGGGAGTCTTTAAGGTTGATCGTGTCCACGAGCAAAGTTAACCCGTTCTCGATCGCTCAGCAGTTCTTTCATGTGTCCCTGGTTTAGCATTCTTACCACTTCCTGTCGCAGACCTATGTAGTCTTCAGTCTTGTGTCCCCTTTCCTGGTGGAATTCACATAGAACATCCGATCTCCGGGTGCTCGGATATGACTTCATCTTTTGTGGCCACTGCACCTTTGTGCCGAGCTTCTCTAGTGCATACACTATTTCTGAAGGAGACGCAAAAGTTATGAGCAGATAACAGTTGAGGCATACCTCTTTCGTTTCGGTGTGGTGCGGGGTGTCGAGGCGTGACGTCTGCATGTCGTAGAGGAGGCAGGATGGATGCCCGGATATAGGGCTGATGCCTTTCTCGATTGAAATGGGATAGTTGATCCCTTCGACCATCATTGCAGTGATCTCTCCTTGTTTTGATTTAGAACGATGTTAGCCGTTGGATCAGACCATTTAGGTCGTCCTCGTCTGCCCTTACTTCGGCACAATAGGCATTATGTATTTCTTCCTACGTGGTGGAAGGGTACTTCATGAGTCTACTTAGTAGCTTTTTGGTTGCTTTCGACCCGTTCTATTTAACCCATTTTGGAAGGCTGTTACCGCTATCCCTTCTGATATGTTTGGTAGGCTCATTCTTACCCTGTTGAATCGGGCTAGTTAATCTCGAAGTCCCTCGCCTGTCGTCTACCTAACGGCGAAGATGTTATTTACCCTGACTTCTGCCTTTTTCGCTCCCGCGCGAGCGGTGAAGAATTTATCTGCCATTTCTTCAAACATTGATATTGACCGTGCCAGCAGTTGGGAATACCACGTCAGCGCTCCCCCTATTAGGGTTTCGCCGAACTTTTTTAGTAGCACCGATGACACCTGTTCTTTTGACAGATCATTGCCTTTTACTGCCATGACGTAGTGGATTATGTGATCTTCCGAGTCCGTGGTGCCATCATATAATTTCAAGTGTGGCGGCATTTTGAAGGTTTTTGGAATAGAGTGGGGAGCTTCCCCTTCACTGTATGGTTGCTCGATGAATCGGCCTACGTCACGTTTTGGCAGCAACTTCGGAGCACGCGATATTTTATCGACCCTTTCCTGATGCTCCTTCATCTGATCACGGAGCGTTTTGTTCTCGTTTTACATTTCTTCTATTTTCTTTATGATGGATACAAGTGCATCGTTACCTGTATCAATGACAGTATGAGTGTTACCTGTGCATGGAGTTTCCGGCTCATCGGCGACAGTTGCGGTTTCTGCGTGTATTGTGCCTCCGATATCCCTTTGAACGGGTTTGTCGAGTATGTTGCTCAAGGTGTTTGTCAACCACTCTTCTAATATCCTTTTCATAGCCGGTGGTGCTTCTCCTGCTGCGGATGTTGAGGTTTCCCTCTCACGCGAGACAGTCAGGCTTTCGTGTGGGGGGAGGGGGTAAGGTATCTCCCTCAGGTGTAGCGCTTGGCGTTGTGTTTTCATTGTCTTCCCTCCCGGCTTAGTTGATGGAATCTAGAAGGTTGTTCGTGACACCTACTATTGCCTTTAATCTTGCTTCCCCCTTTCCTGTCATTGTTGGTCTTTCGAGGCTAAGAAGAGGTGATTATCCCTTTCAAGGATCTAGACAAAACTAAAATCTCAGCTATAGAAATCCCCACAGATGGCGTCAAATTGTTTGATTCAAAAGATATTAGAACCTATTTGAATAAATCAATTAAAGAAAATGAAGGGGTAAATGTTAGCTAAGTATAATAAATGCTAAAACAAAAGGTATAAAAGATGAACACAGTGGACAATATTTCTTGATCTTGCCCAGATGAGTGATCGAACGTTAAGTATGACAATCATTTATGTAGAAAAGTATTACAGTCAGTGTTCTTAGCTAAAAAAAGCAAAAAAAAAACCCTTACAAGGTTGTTTTCCAACTATATATAAGGGACAAAC